>NC_092153.1:71426504-72626504 GCF_045791955.1 Oncorhynchus clarkii lewisi
GACATCACCAAGGGCCTTCAGCAGCAGGACTCTAACAGGGGCAAAGATGAGATCTAGATTATATTATAAACTGGGTGGTTCGAGCCCTGAATGCTGATTCGCTGATTGCCATGGTATGTCAGACCGTATACCACTGGAATGTCAAAACATGTATTTTTACTGCTCTAATTACGTTGGCAACCAGTTTATAAGAGCAATAATGCACTTCGGGGGTTTGTGGTATATGGCAAATATACCACGGCTAAGGGCTGGCTACACACAATACCCCATAATGACAAAGCAAAAACAGTTATTTTGAATTTTTTGCAAATGTATAAATAAAAAAATAATAATAATATATTTACATAAGTATTCTGACCCTTAACCCAGTACTTGGTTGAAGCACCTTTGGCAGCGATTACAGCCTTGAGTCTTCTTGGGCATGACTGCTGTATTTGGGGAGTTTCTCCCAATCTTCTCTGCAGATCCTCTCAAGCTCTGTCAGGTTGGATGGGGAGTGTCCCTGCACAGCTATTTTCAGGTCTCTCCAGGGATGTTTGATCGGGTTCAAGTCCAGGCTCTGCCTGAGCCACTCAAGGACATTCAAAGACTTGTCCCAAAGCCACTCCTGCGTTGTCTTGGCTGTGGGCTTAGGTTCGTTGTCCGGTTGAAAGGTGAACTTTCGCCCCAGTCTGAGGTCACTCTGGAGCAGATTTTCATCAACGATCTCTCTGTACTTTGCTCCATTCATCTTTGCCTTGCTCCTGACTAGTCTCCCAGTCTATGCCACTGAAAAACATCCCCACATCATGATGCTGCCACCACCATACTTCACCGTAGGAATTGTGCCAGATTTCCTCCAGACGTGACACTTGGCATTCAGGCCAAAGAGGTCAATATTGGTTTCATCAGACCAGAGAATCTTGTTTCTCAAGGTCTGAGTGACTTTAGGTGCCTTTTACTGAGGAGTGTCGCCTGTCTGGCCTGATTGGTGGAGTGCTGCAGAGATGGTTGTCCTTCTGAAAGGTTCTCCCATCTCCACAGAGAAACTATGGAGCTCTGTCAGAGTGACCATCGGGTTCTTGGTCACCTCCCTGACAAAACCCCTTCTCCCCCAACCGCTCAGTTTGGCCAGGGAGGCCAGCTCTAGGAAAAGTATTGGTGGTTGCAAACTTCTTCCATTTAAGAATGATGGAGGCCACTGTGTTTTTGGAGACCTTCAATGATGCAGGCATTTTTTGGTACCCTTCCCCAGATCTGTGCCTTGACACAAACCTGTCTCAGAGCTCTACGGACAATTCCTTCGACCTCATGGCTTGGTTTTTGCTCTGACATGCACTGTCAACTGTGGGACCTTATATAGACAGGTGTGTGCCTTTCCAAATCATGTCCAATCAGTTGATTTTACCACAGGTGGACTCCAAGTTGTTGAAGCATCTCAAGGATGATCAGTGGAAACCGGATGTTCCTGAGCTCAATTTCAAAGTCTCATAGCAAAGGGTCTGAATGCTTATGTAAATAAGGTATTTCTGTTTTTATTTTTTTAAATATATGTGCAAACATTTCTAAAAACTTGTTTTCGCTTTGTCATTATGGGGTATTATGTGTAGATTTTTTAAAATCCATTTTAGACTAAGGCTGTAATGTAACAAAATGTGGTCAAGGTGTCTGAATACTTTCCGAATGCACTGTATACCACACCCCGTTGGATCTTATTGCTTAATTCTACTCTACTCTATTTGAGTTGAATGGGGGCGTTTCATGCAGACAGAATAAGCGCACTGTCCGTAAGGGCTAAATCCTAACTAGAGATACTATGGCCTTTTCTCAATTGCATAATCCTTGCGTCCTTTCTCCTTGTTGCCTTCTAAAAACTCAATGGATGAAAAGCCAGAGGTCCCTCCCCTCTGACCGTATCTTACATTCGGTTTTGAGAAGGAGAGGAGGAGAGAGGAAGCAAGGAGTATGCAATTGAGAAAAGGCTACTGTATGCGTAACTCAACATTTATTGAATTTTGGCATAAAGTAATACGGCTGTCACTGTCACAGAGGGTTGGGAACGACGAGAGAACAGCTCTCAGATTAACAAGGCACTGCTGAAGGAGCTGGTCAACTGGGGGAGAAAGCCCATGTCCACTGAGTTTCACCAGAGGTACTGTTTCTCTACTAATCAATTGCTGTTAACATATTTTATTCCTTCGTATTCTCTCTTATGTGTTGGCATGCCAACAAACAAACACAAGTTGGCTACATTTTAAGCATGTGCTGATTAAATACTGTATGTACAGACCTGGATTCAAAGAGTATTTGTTAAATACTCTTGAGTGTTTGATTGAGCCTGCCTGGGGTGGGCAGGGTTTGCACTTTTTGGAGTATTCCCATTGGTTACATTGCAGCCAGGCAACCTCAATCAAGTGCAGCTAAAGTTCACATAAAAAAGCTAAATAAAACAAATATTACTTCAATCCAGGTCTGATGCTGTGAATATATTATACAGAGAAAGGCTCACTCTTTTTCATTGCACACGACAAGTAATCCTTATATAGAGTTGAACTGCAGAAGAAGAGGATGTTGTAACAGTATGACTTGGAGCTGGGCGTTGCGTGTGAAACTTTGAGAGCAGGAAGTTATCCCAGCAAAAAACATGGAGGTCAGGTAAGAATCACTCTATACAACCTGAATGACATTGTGGTTCTTGATTAGGATCATTTAGATGTGAAAGCAGAGAGTGTTCATAAGAGTTGGCAAATATTTTATTTGAAGAATGATATATAGTTTACTAATGGTTAACAAACCATTTATGAAAAAACAGTAAATTACCAGCCTTACCAACAGTTACATAATGCATTTTTGTGTTTGCTCCATCAGGAGGCAGAAGAGGCCTTCATAGCTAAACTGTCTGCCTTAGCCCGGATCCCACTATCCTGCAAAGAGCTTGACACTGAGGATGACATCATAGGCAAGGACTTACAGCATGCTATACTACATACACTACACTACATTTTTTCTGTTTTCATGTGAATGTAACCCTTTTTAAACCTCTTATGTACATTTTTGTTTTTTTATTTACTCTGTGGAAGAGGGTCATTGTTTCAGAGACACGGTAGAAGGACAGAGTAGGACAGGGTTGGCTGACCTTCTCTAGTCACTCGTAGGCTCAGTCACTGGTATACTTTTTTATTGTTCAGAAATGTGGTGGGTACTCTCTTCGTTCGCTGGACATTATCCTGCTAACTGCTCCACATGTCCGAGCTGAATTTGGTAAAAGCGCTTTTATGTACTCTGCGCCATAGTCTTGGAACGCCTTACAAAATACTTTTAAACTGGAAGAACTTGTCTCGATTGGTATTTTTAAATCACTGATGAATGATCTTGAGACTGATTCCCTGACCTGTCAATGTTTTTGATTTGGTGTTTTTGATTTTGTTATACTCTTGTGAATTCTATGGTTTTTACTAGATTACTTGTAGTTTTTCATGTTGTTTGTCTGTCATTTTTGTAATGACTTTGGTGCTGCCTATCTTGGCCAGGACGCTCTTGAAAAAGAGATTTTAAATCTCAGTGAGCCCTTCCTGGTTAAATAAAGGTTTAATAATAATAATAAAAAAATACCTACCTTGTGATCCAGGTACACTCCTACTCTGGAGAACTGAGGGCCTGATACTTTAGTCACAACATTATTGTGTCTGAAACTATAACTACCACTAGAGTAATATAAGGATCCAGGATTTGTCATTGTTTCCGAATTTAATGTCATCACCTGCTATTCTGATGATGTCTTTAGATAAGACGGCTCTATAAACCTGCCCTTCACTCCTCTCCACCTTCCAGTAACACCCTCCAGACAGACCCTCTCTGCACAGAACCTGGAAAAAGCTGGTGAATCTGTCTGGATGGAAAGGATGGAGTTGGTTTAATTCTGTATTTGTCAACTTTCTGTTCCCCTCAGACAAAGCGAGGTATGTGTGTACTGTGTTTGGGTCCAATGTGAGCTGACATGAATCTAGAAAAAGAGCGGAGACCAATGAGGGGAGTTAGAACAATAAGTTAAGTCAGATACTGGTACTACCTTCTTTGATTATAGCAGAGCATAGATCAAATCAGAGCGATACTGTCACGTTCTGACCTTAGTTCCTTTGTTTTGTCTTTGTTTTAGTATGGTCAGGGCGTGAGTTGGGGTGGGCAGTCTATGTTCTTTTTTCTATGATTTGGGATTTCTGTGTTTGGCCTGATATGGTTCTCAATCAGAGGCAGCTGTCAATCGTCATCCCTGATTGAGAACCATACTTAGGTAGCCTGTTTTCACCCTTGAGTTGTGGGTGATTATTTTCTGTTGAGTGTTTGTATTCTGCACCAGACAGAACTGTTTCGGTTTCGTTCGTTCACTTTGTTGTTTTGTATTTCAGCGTTCAGTTTGATTAATTAAATATTAACATCATGAACACACACCACGCTGCGCTTTGGTCCTCACCTTCTTCCACCAACAACGGCCGTTACAGATACCAAGAGCCAGATATTGTGTCTAACTAGTATTTGGCTATATATTTCTATCTTATGGTTTATGAGGAGTGTCAACAAAAAGAGACGAAGTTACTTCAGGATAAAGACACTCACATTATAAGAACTGTTCTCTGGTCTTTGGCTTTGGAGGCAGTAGAACTTCCACTGTATTCACTGCAGACACACAAACACATTCACAGAGAGAATGTTATGATCATATTACACACACGTAAAGCACTGGCTATAAGACCCCATTGGTCTAAAGTGTTTCACAATTTGTTTTAGTATTATTTTCAACCTACCTCTATAGGATATATCCTTTAAGGAATCCTTGTAGTTTATGTTTCAGCTCAGCAACAGCCTCAGTCACATCTTCAATGTGAAAGAGGATGGACAACAATGCTGGGTAAGTCTGAAGATATACTGGGGCTGGAGAGAGACTGATAACTCGAGAGGGAGAAAAAAACTGTCAATCTGGCAGCTGCTGGTCTCCTGCCATTGCCCTTGAGAGAGTTTCTCACAGAATGGACAGTAAAGTATCTATTCTATTCTTTCCATATCACCTGTATCAACCAGGAGGAAATGGATGTGATCCTCTGTGTTTGAGAGCTGCTCCAGCTCAGTGCTTCTCTTCCTCAGCTATCTCCTGCTCCAGTTGCCCCATGAGTCCTTCAGCTTGACTCACTTGAGCCTTCTCTTGGACTCTGATCAGCTCCTTCACCTCAAAGCACCTTCTTTCAATGGAGTGGATCAGATCAATAAATATCCTCTCACTGTCCTCCACTGCTGCCTGTGCAGAGCGCTGTTAGGACAGAGAGAGAGAAGACAAGACCACTGTTAACTGGGGGCCAATATGACCCTGTTCCCCACATTGGGGCTCAGTAGGATTGGAGAGGGGCCTCTCTCATCGGCTGACTGGAGGAGAGAAGTGGAATTGTCTCCTCTGATCAATAATACTCACCTTGAGAGATTTCACAGCCTGTTGGAGTTCCTTCAGCACATTCACTCTCTCCTGGACTCTCTGCTGGACCTTCTGCTGACTCATGTACAGGTACCTCTGTGGACAGCAGCCATCATTGAGATGTCACGATATTTGCTCAATAGTATAGTAAAGTGATTTAAGACCCATAGAGCGTAGGGATTCAAATGTTATGGAAGTCCCTTCAAAAAATTATATTATCTATGTTAATAGTTGAATTATTATTGTTTTTACAGTGCATTTATCTGGGAGCTTAGACTGACTTTTGGATAGGATTATGGTGTCTGACTAGAGCATGGGGATATTCTAAGAATCTAGATGAATCAATATACTCCTGGTTTATGATCATATTTTCATATTTGGACCTCAATTTATTTCATGTGAATAACTATACTACATGACCAAAAGTATGTGGACACCTGCTCGTCAACCATCGTATTTTAAAATCATGGGCATTCATATGGAGTTGGTCTCTCCTTTGCTGCTACAATAGCTTCCACTCTTCTGGGAAGGCTTTCCACTAGATGTTGGAACAATGCTGCGGGGACTTGGTTTAATTCAGCCACAAGAGCATTAGTGTAACGGCTGTCTTCCTCCTCCTCCTCCAAGGAAGAGTAGTAAGGATCGGAGGACCAATGCGCAGCGTGGTACGTGTTCATTCTCTTTATTAAAACAATCGAACACTGAAACAAAACAAACGACACGTGAAATAACCAAACCGTGTGGAACACACAGACACGGAAAATAAGCACCCACCACTCAAAAGTGAAACCAGGCTACCTAAGTATGGTTTTCAATCAGGGACAACGATTGACAGCTGCCTCTAATTGAGAACCATACTAGGCCAAACACATAAATCCCAAATCATAGAAAAAAGAACATAGACAACCCACTCAACTCACGCCCTGACCACACTAAAACAAAGACATAACAAAATAACTAAGGTCAGAACGTGACAATTAGTGAGGTCAGGCACTGATGTTGGGTGATTAGGCCTGGCTCGCAGTCGGTGTTCCAATTCATCCTAAAGGTGTTCGGTGGGATTGAGGTCAGAGATCTGTGCAGGCCATTCAAGTTCTTCCACACCGATCTTGACAAACCATTTCTGTATGGACCGCTTTGTGCAAGGGAGCATTGTCATGCTGAAACAGCCAAGGGCCTTCCCCAAACTGTGGCCACAAAGTTGGAAGCACAGAATTGTCTAGAATGTCATTTTATGCTGTAGCGTTAAGATATCCATCCACTGGAACTAAGAGGCCTAGCCCGAACCATGAAAAACAGCCCCAGACCATTATTCCTCCTCCACCAAACTTTTTAGTTGGCACTATGGATTGGGGCAGGTAGAGTTCTCCTAGCATCTGGCAAACCCAGATTAGTCTATTGGACTGCCAGATGATGAAGCGTGATTCATCACTCCAGAGAACACGTTTCCACTGCTCCAGAGTCCAATGGCGGCGAGCTTTACACCACTCCAGCCAACGTTTGGCATTGCACATGGTGATCTTAGGCTTGTGTGCGGCTGCTCGGCCATGGAAACCCATTTCATGAAGCTCCTGACGAACAGTTATTGTGCTGACATTGCTTCCAGAAGCAATTTGGAACTCGGTAGTGAGTGTTGCAACCAAGGACATACAATATTTACACACTACAGCGGTCCTGTTCTGTGAGATTGTGTGGCCTACCACTTTGCGGATGAGCCTTTGTTGTTGCTCCTAGAAGTTTCCACTTCACAATAACAGCACTTACAGTTTTTTGCCTTACAGAAATTTGCCAAACTGTTTGGTCGGAAAGGTGGCATCCTTTGACTGTGCCATGTTCAAAGTCACCTTACCCTTTTCTTAGTCCTCTCTGTTGCAGCTGACACTGCATCATGGCCTTTATGTTCATCTATTGTAGAAATATAACAAACCCACTGCTGATCGGTACGGCAGTAAATATCCAGCAGTTTGTTATGACGAGAGAAGATCTTCTCCTGTAGATGTGCGGTGGCTATGACCAGATTGTGTTTATTTAGTCCAGAATTATCATAGTGAGGCTGGGGGTGAGTCTCACAGCAGTCACCAGACATACCAGACAGGACATGAGGGCTTTCTGCTTTCAGGTCCCAGTGCAGAAATCACATGCCACATCTCCAGGTCCATCATCGTACAGAGCAGGAGCAGCCTGGAGTCCTGTCTTCTTCAGTTTTTCCACCACCTCAGCCAAAATGTTATTTTTCCTCAGAGCAGGCCTTGGAGTGAAGGTCTGTGTGCAATGGGGACTGTGTGCAATTGTCATCATCCTGATCCCAGCAGCCTTGAATACAGCTCCTACAGTAACTGTGTCCACAGTGAATAGTAACCGGATCATTCGGTTGATCCAGACAGACAGAACAACAGAACTGGTCCTGGTCCAGCAGAACTCTCTGTTGTGCAATTTGGACTGTTGTTGTTCACACAGACAGAACTCAGAGACTTGAGAAAGTTTGTAGGAGGTACTTCTTGTCTTCTTCTTCTTGTAACTTTCCGATGCATTACTGCCTTTTACAGGTTGGCGTAGGTATTATACATTTATATATCTCATATTCCAGCCTCACACCAGTAAGTGCAGGCCAGTGGTATAGAGAAAAGCCAAAAGCTGTCAAGCTATTTCGCACTGCCGGTCATATTGAACCCAAGAGAGTTTCTAGTGAAATTGTAGCCAGCTCACAGTACAATTCCCTCCTATTCTCTTTATACCACCTGCATTATAGCAGGACATGCTGTACAGACTCCTCCTCCCAACAGTTCTAACACTTCCCATCTGTATGTTTCCCTACTAAAGCTAACCCACCTCCCAATCCACAATGACCTAACCTCAGCCGTGTTAACAGGAACCCCATTTCCTTTCTCTCCCCAGGTACCTACTGACCTTCCTCACAGAGTTCTGGATAGAGAAAAACAATCCTCCGTTCTCCTTTCTCTCCCCAGGTACCTACTGACCTTCCTCACAGAGTTCTGGATAGAGAAAAACAATCCTCCGTTCTCCTTTCTCTCCCCAGGTACCTACTGACCTTCCTCACAGAGTTCTGGATAGAGAAAAACAATCCTCCGTTCTCCTTTCTCTCCCACTCACGTTGCCACTTCTGAGTCATCCCCTCTGCTATGATGCACCTCCCTAACGGGACCACCACATCTACCTTCTCCCTCTTCAGAGCTGCCTTAGCTTCCTTATCTGCTGCTTCATTTCCCCCTAACCCCTACATGGGCTGGGACTCACAGAAAACACACCTTACACACCATTTCTGCCCCACCCCATAAAGTGCCATCAGTAGCTCGATTAACAAATATTTGGATGTGCCCTAGACTTCCATTCGCTCAGTACAACCAGGAGAGTGGCAGTCTCTGAACACAACATTATCCTGTCAGGCCCCACTTCTTCCACCCACTACAGAGGCCACATTAGTGATAACATTTAATCAGAAAAGACTGAAAGTCCATCAGACAGCTGCTTACCCTGTTGTATTTGAAACTGGGAAATGTATCCCAAACCCTGCTCTCTCACTACCCGGGACCCCACGCCCACTGTAAATGAGCCTCAACCACCCCAGAAGAATCTCCAAAGTCCTCAGCCTGCATTTCATCCAAAGTTGTCATGTCAACAGCCATCATCCCCCTCTTCCTGACCCCCCCCATTCCTGCAATTGGGTCACATACTAGGGGGACTTCCTGGTTCTGAGAGAGATCGAGATTGAGAGATTTTGTGGAGTGGCACATTTTTCTACCTCTCACTCTGTATTGCCCGCTATGCACCACCACACCATCCTTGCAAGGAAATCTGGGCAAACTGTAAAGGCACTTAGCTGATTCTGGTAGATGAATTGCCATGTCGGCTCACAAGGTTTAACTCACTAGGACTGATGTCTAATAAAGCAGTTGGTGGCTGACCTAACCGGAGTATCTACATGTAAACCTACTAGAAAACTCAATGGTAAGAGAACTGTAAATTAAAGTCACCCATTACAATACAGTAATTACCTTGTAGCAGTGGTTAGAGATGGTTTATAGTTCTTTACTATTGAGGGTGTTGCAACATTATTACCCAGTATCTATATATGAAATTACTCAGTAACACCATGGTAAGATATCTGTTGGAGAGAGATCTGTTGGACAGAGCTCATTGTGGCCTTGTGTCCCAAAGAGATGAAGAGAGGATTATTAACTATTAAGTTAATTACACAGTATGACGAAGAGAGGATTATTATCTATTAAATGAATTACACAGTATGATGAAGAGAGGATTATTAAATATTAAGTTAATTACACAGTGTGATGAAAGACGATTATTAACTATTAAGTAAACTACACAGTATGATGAAGAGACGATTATTAACTATTAAGGTGATTACACAGTTTGACGAAGAGATGGTTGTTAACTATTAAGGTAATTACACAGTATATTATAATTGTTTTCAAACATTGTACAAACAATTGCCAGAAATGACCTGCTACTATCATGTTATTTCTAGGCAAATGCATCATAATTGATGTACTGTAGAATAAAATCTAATATAAAAGCGCTTTCCTATACCATCCACTCATTTTATGGATCGAAAGGGATTCCATCATCGGTATATAATAGATTTATTCCTACATGGCTGACAGGTGAAACTGACAGAGATGTAGAAGCTGAAAGCTTTCCTCTCCTCTCAGTCTAATGGGGTTTTAAGTATTGGACTTTATGGATGCTACTGTTTGCTAATGATGACGGATCCAGGAGAACTGGCCGGTGTGTGTGTGTGTGTGTCTGATCAGGTCGTCCACGCCTTGTGGTTTACTGTCAAGCTAGATGTTGTTGAGGAGTCTGAATTATGAAATCATACATTTTTAATCTGTTTTCTCCTTTACACACTCAAACACACTTTTGTCATCTGACAGCCTAAAAGAAATTCTCCCACACTCCATCACACACAGAGATATATTGTGCCAACCTTTATTTTAGGCTAGTGTATGATTAATATGATTAGCCTACATGTAGCCTCTAGTTTGTGTTGACATTTCAGGTGTCATAAAGCTATCCTATTCGGGGAGATTATACTTAGTTGAATGGATGCTTTTTTGAGGCTCCTTTGGGGACTTAGGGACTAGTGAGAGGATGACCTGGTTTCTAATTTTCTACTCTCAGCCTGGTCTGTAGCTACCCGTTTTAACAGAGCTCATCCAGGCAGATGAGAATTAACTGTGCAGTGGATTGGATCTTTCTTTCCAAAGGAATATCGTCCTTTTATTAATCTGCAGACAATATGATACCTGAGGTTGTTTTGCGATTCTCAAAGCCAGTGCTGTTATTCTAACGGAGGTGCTGCTGTTGAAATTCAACTCTTCTCTGTCCAGAGATAACAGGTAGGCTAGCTAAGTCTCCGACTTTGTGTGACTGTTATTTAAATCCTGACTGTTGATAAAATATTGTTTCTAAATAGGCTAGCCTACTTTCAAGGCTTTTCAACCTTTTCAACAAGCACAAGTGAAGATGATTTCATGTTCTCATGGGATGGATTATTAATTGACACCGACTGGATTGACTCCATGACTGTTTGATTCTGCTCTCCCAATTGTTAAACTTTTAGTGCTTCTGAGATGGCTTAAAAACTACTACATTATCAGATTAATGTATGTCATATGTGCTATTTTATTTGTTTAAGATGTATTTTAAAACACTGCTATTTAAGTTTGGCTTTTCATATAGCCTAGATTTTTTTTCTGGTTCATTTCGAGTTAACCGGTGTACAGTATATGATAGGCTATGCAGCATTTCCTCGTCATATCATCTGGTCAGTTATTTTAAGGCTCAAATGAAGGTCACTTGCTGTAAAGTGTGACTCTCGGTGAGATATATATTTTTACATCACTGAAGTAAAACACCAGGGTCCACATATTTTTGGTTTGAATTAAATAAAATTGCAAGAGGGTGCATGCTTCATTAATTAGCTATAGATTGTGATTTCTTGTTATTTTTATATATGATAAATAATATTCTACTAATATGTTATTTAGGCTAGCACACACTTTAAACTCCAGAGGTTTTACTCTGGCTTAGTGGTATTCAAGTGGTAATAAATTAGTGGTAATAAATTAGTGGTATTTATCCTAGGAGTTATTTCCAACCACTTTGATTGTTCTCACATCTCCTGTTGATTTTATTGTTGATATGAAGGTGATATTGGCTCATGGCCAGCCTGCAACAGGAGTACCCCCTGGTCCTGCTGGGTATTCTGGAGGAGCTGGCCGCTATGCGCCACTGGCTCTCCTTCCAGGACCTGTGTCGAATGGTCAGCACCCGCTTCGACCTGCAGCACCTCACAGAGCTTAGGAGCCTGCTGTTCTCCGCAGCCTGCCGCGACCCATGTTTCCCCGCCACCCTCTTCAGAGACAGGGTCACCCCCAAGGGACTGGGGACATCCCCGATAGGCGTGGCAGCTGACATCGTCACTATATTCAACCTCATTCAAATGACGGGTGGGGCTCCCGATGAGGCCCAGGCTGCTCAGCCAATAAAAACCAAGCCCGCCCCTCACATCGACCAATCCCCAGAGCCCTCTTTGCAAAGCTCTTTGCCCATCACTGACGAAGTGAGATTCTCCAGATGTGATAGGGTGCGCACACTTTCAGACTCTCAGACCATCTCAGGCCCCATCGACCCAAGCTTGCTCTGGCCCAAATCAAATTACTCGTTCCGCAAGCGCGCCAGTCTCCCTCCCGATCCCCTCTCTCTTGTCTCCTCATCCCCTCCGAGCCGTGCCAGGGCTGTGTCTTTCGACTGGCGCCACAACACCCCACTGTTCACTGGCAGCGGCAGCATCCCAGGCATGCAGAGCATCTACCTCCCCCTGGAGACGGACAGCGAGTCCTCCAAAGATTCCCTGAGTGGAGACTCGGCACCCAGAGATCCCGGATCGGAGCCGGGATCAGAGCCGGGATCACAGCCGGGATCGGAGCGGCATTCTTGCGTGAAGAAGAGAGACATCTTCAAGAAGGACTTCCACAACCAGTCGCAACTGGTTCCCCAGGTGACCATCAGTACTGAGTCTCAGACTCCAAGAGGAGGAGTAGGACGAAGAGGGAGGCAGGAATTGTTTTCCAATCGCAGCTTTGAACTGCTATCCAACCCGTATCCTTCCCCCACTGTTGGTCGGTCTTCGCCGGAGCGCCGGGCCAAGCATGAAAGCTTGGACGACCTCCAGGACTCCACATACTTTGGCCCAGGGGATACTATTCAAGAATGGTCCCCCCTCCACCTCCAACCCCCCAGGGCCCAGAGGCCAGGGTGGGCCGACAAGAGCCTGAGTCTGGACGACAGGGAGGTGGGCTTAGCGGGGGTGGGTTTGGATGGCTCCGAGGGCTCTCTTCAGGTTAGACTCACTCCCAGCCCAACCACAAACAACGTTGGTGGTGGGTTGTCCCCTCCACAGGGATGGGAGGGGAACACCATTCCCGCACTTGGAGGAGGGGGGTTGACGGCCTGCAGCAGGGGCACCCAAACCGACACCATGCCGGACCCCCGGCGCCTGCGGAGCCTGGTGCACGCCGACCGGCTGTCCTTCATGACGTCGATGGATGACCCCGACATGATGGGCGAGGATGACATCAGCGCCATCTTCCGCTTCCTGGATGACATGAGCATGTGCGGCTCCACGGGGGTCCTCCACCCCCACGACGTGGGCCCTTCGGCAGCCCAGGACACCCCAGAGGCACGGCGTGGTCGCCTGGGCCAGCTCCAGAAGCTCTTTCACTCCCTGGATGGCAGCGACGATGGCGGCCTCAAGGCCAGCGTATGTAAACTCCTCCTGAGAATGGGCCAGATCGAGAGACGCCTGGAGTCGCTGTCCGAGGTCAAGGCCGAAATCTCCCAAGTTCTTTCCTTCCTCCAGCGACTGGATGAGAAGATACAAGAGCAGGCCATTAGAGGGGGAGGAGGGAGTGGAGGTAGGTGGCTGGGACCGCCCAGCGGTGGTGGGTCTTCCCTGGGTAGCCTGAGCCATTCGCTGACTCCTGGGTCTGGTGGCTCCTCGGAACCCCAGCCCCTGTCTGTGTCTGGGCATTCGTTTGGCAGCCTGGACTTCAACCAGTGGGGTAGCAGCCAAGGGAAGACAGAGACAAACGGAGGTCTGAGCGAGACCGAAGGGGGGAAGAAGGGGGTGCTCTCTCGGCTGGCCTCCTCCAAGCCTGAGGAGAAAAATGGCATAGACTCCAAACGGCCGAGCGTCGTCTCCAACTTGTCTGCGCGGGATTGGACGGTGTCGTTCTCGAAAAGTAAAGATGGGAAGGCCCAGCCCGGGAAAAAACGGCAGGTGATGTACGACCTAAGTCAGTGCAACAGTGTATGTCAGTGTGTGTTTGTGTGTGTGTGTGTGTTGGTATGCATGCATCAATTTGTTTCGAAATGTTTGGATTCGGTTGGGAGTAAGTGAGTATGTGTGTGTTATTGAGTGTGATCATTTTGTTAAGTCGGGAGTTTAACTGTGTGGGCTGTGAAGCAGTCTCAGGGTCTAACCTGTTATCTGCTCTGTATTTTCGTGTGTTGGTGTTTGGGCCGAGCCTGGTAAAGGAGACTGGCTGCTACTTCTCACGTTTCATTTCACATTAAGTTATCCAGAATGTGAGCTATTGTAAGATCAGTCGGGTTCAGTTGTGGAAAAAGTACTCAATTGTCATACTTGAGTCATTTTCTATTAAGGGATTTCTACTTTTACTCAAGTAAAAGTGAGTCACCCAGTAAAATACTACTTCAGTAAAAGTCTAAAAGTATATGGTTTTAAATTTACTTTAAAAAGTAAAAAGTTAACATAAATGATATACCAAAAATGCTGTATATTAAGCAAACCAGATGGCACAATTCTTGTTTTTTTGATAGCAATGGGCACACTCCAACACTCAGACATCATTTACAAACACAGTATTACTGAGCCCGCCAAATAAGAGGCGGTAGGGTGACAATGCATTATATTTATAAGTGTATGAATTGGACCATATTGTTGTCCTGCTTGAGCATTCGATACGTAACAAGTACTTTTGGGTGTCAGGGAAAATGTATGGAGTAAAAAGTACATATATTATAATGTAGTGGAGTAAAAGTAAAAGTTGCCAAAAATATAAATAGTAAAGTAAAGATACCCCAAAAAACTACTTAAGTAGTACTTTATAACACTGGTTGGGTTTCACAAGGCCAGTTTGGACCTGTGTGTGTCAGAATAAGGAAATGTAAGCTCTACGGATTTTGGGATTTTAGGCAGAGATGGGAAAGACTAATACTCAAACCTAAAGCAGAACTTGAGTCAGACATGCAATTAGCTGGCCTATTGGTCAGACTGCGGTTTAGGTAGTCAGTTGAATACATAGTCGATTAGTATAACCCATGGCTCTTTTACTTTCAATGCAGGACTATCTTTCATCGTACACTCTTCGAAAAAATGGTTCAGCTGTCCCCATAAGAGAACCCTTTTTGGTTCCAAGTAGAATCCTTTTGAGTTCCATGTAGAATCCTCTGTTCAAAGTGTTCTACATGGAGCCAAAAAGGGTTTTAACTGGAACCAAAAGGGTTCTAGTTGGAATCAATAAGGGTTCTTCAAATAGTTATCCTATGGCGACAGCTGAAGAACTATTTTAGGTTCTACATAGCACTTTTTCTAAGACTGTAATCAGTCATTTTCAATTTAAGATAAGAAGGCAAGAGAAGGTCTGCTTGTGTGTATCCAGTTTGATCACGTTTATTCCAATATGACAACTCTTGTTTCTGCCTTTACGTTTGCTCCATGCAGATGGACCAATCAAAGAACTCCGCCCAGAGTCATAAGCTCCCCCTTCAAAAACACTCCCACCTGGTGGAGCCAGTATTCAGTTCCTCTCTCTTGCGTCAGAAGGGTGGCGGGTTGACCAATCCTGGGTTGTCCTCTGGGCTGCCCTGTGACCCCAGATTGGCTGGGGGGAGAGGAGGAGCCCCGGTCTGGACCGTGGAGGACAGAGAGGCCAGAATGTCCCCTCTGGAACTGCAGGTACATTAGGACCTTATTGGCTTTTTGGTAACACTTTCCTTTAATTAAACCACAGACCACATTTAATCAGCTTGCCGGCCGTATCTGGCCCATCGGCCCCAGGTTTGAGACCCCTGCTTTCCAAGAGGAAATATTTTGTTGTTATTATGAGCACTTAGAATGTCTTATTATAAGCTTAAATGTATTAATATGCTGTTTATTCAACAGACTGAAAACAGATGTTATTCAGTCAGGGTCATAAATCATTTGGTAAAGTTTCACAGAACTTTCTCCTAAAATGATATAAACCAGGATTAGTCATTGAATCTTTACAATATATTCAGAAAACGTATATTCAGAAAATGTATATTCACTGGGATCCAAATGGAACTCCCAGTGAATAAGACTTTTAAGGAAGAAACTCGAACAGTTATCTATCTGACTGTCTAACATCTGGCATGATAGAGTGGTGGCGGCCTTATGTTTTGTCTCGTAGGCCCAGGAGTCTCTAAACCCCAATAATCTGGAGTTTTGGATGGAGGACATCTACACGCCAGGTTACGACACACTATTGAGGCGCAAAGAGGCTGACCAGCGCAGAGCCAAAGCCTGCAAGCTGGGGGCGCTCATCTTCACAGCCGTTACCATAGTCCTTGTCATCGTCATCCCCATTGCCACAATGAGCTCCTGAGGCTCTGATTGGATATCAGACAGGAAACCTCCAAACAAAGACTGACATGATTGGTTGATTAGTGATGACGAGATGCAGGGATTCGGAAGTCTGAATGCAGTGTTTATCTGATATATAACAATTTTTTCATATAACGATGTAGGGGACTAGTATGCCCTACATATAGTATGCTTTGCACAAGTTAGGTTCAATTTAGATCTGAATGAAAGGTGAAAATATGTATTTTCCATACGTTTAAAATACATATTTTCCAGGACATTGAAAAATACATACTTTCCTGACGTTGAAATAAGGTTTATTTTCGGTTCTATTGAAAGTTGAAAATACTTATTTTCCTGATGTTGAAAATACGTATTTTTAGGATGTTGTTTGTTAACATGACAGTACGTTTTTTTTAGGTTATGCTGTGTGATCGGAGAAACCTGCATGATGTAAAGAGTGTCTTAGGTTAGGCTATTTGAATGAAGAAACCTGCATGATGTAAAAGAGTGTCCTTGTCATTAAATTGTCATATATTTTATCACCAGCCTGTAGGCTACAGAAAAGGCAACTTGCTCTTTCTACCATATCCTATATCTGCTACACAGGGGTGCAACTTTCACTGAGGACGGGGGGACATGTCTCCCCCACATTCTGAAATTGCATTTTTGTTCCCCACAGTTTTACCATTGGAATGTGATACAAAACTAGGCAACGGTGTGCTTCAGGACCATGTAGATGCCTCAGAGCGGTCGGGTAGGCTGTTTGGAGTGTTTATCCGACTGGATAAAAACATTACAATAATTATAATTTTGTCCCCCCCACTCCTAAAACCAAAGTTGCGCCCCTGCTACTACATGATTTATGTTTTACATTGATGGAGCGCCACAGCAATGCGTCTCTCCAACAGAACCCCGGAGAGGCATGCCGGGAATGGACATGCAAAATATTTTGCGGCGCTGCCTTTGACAAAGTGGGCACTGCTGATCACAGGACGGTATCAATGTTCACCTAAAAAGCCCATATGCTACTGGTTGAAAGAAATTTCCATTGTTTTGGGGCCGGATAGTGTGAGGTTTTATGTGTTGTTGTTGGAGGTGCATCTTGGTCAGTTTAGCTCAGAAAATGCCGCCCTCATCAATCTGCCGCCATAGGCGGGCGCCTAATCCTGCCCAATGAGCGGGCCTGGCCGTGTGCCTGTTTGTTTAGTTGTTGTTGATGTTTTGGCTATAGGGGATATGGAAAAAGGAATCCTCTGCCAGGAACCACTTTGTGAATAGGGGATTCACTGTGTAATCTAATTTGTGTGATACCACTCTACCATGTTACTGTATGTACACACACGCGCATGCACATCACATGAATAAAATCGAGTCCTGTATAATACACAAAGCTAAAGTTCCTATGACGTGATTGCCAGGGAATCTCACCCACCCACACACGCAGAATGTTGAGAGCATTGCTTCCTCTTAAGTGGATGTGTGTCGACGAAGTGGTCCCCTCGAGTCTAGTTGCAGATCCATTACCGTTGTTGTGTTGGAGCCACAGGAAAGCTGTTGTGCTCAGCACAACGCTGCCAGTCTGTGGGGATTCAGTAATAGTAATGACCTGAAACTCTCCACACCCTTGGATCCCAAACGTATCAATGGGACCCATCTAAAGCTTTTGGGTCTTTTCCAGTGACCCACTAAATACAGAAAAGCTAGATCCCTATTTTAAGGAACAACACAAAAGGGGTTTCCTGCAGTCAAACATCTTTGCTCATACCGGATGCATTTTATGCAATTCTACGTAATTTTACATGACTGGAGGCTTTGGCAGAATATTTTTTCATACCGCACAAATGATCAAAATGACAGGCTACTTTGACACTAACAAACTGAGAATCTGAGATCAATAAAAATGACCTTGTTTTGAATGCATCAATAGCCTAGGCCTAGGTGTGTGGAGACATATTGGCTACAATATGATAAGGAAACTATAGTCCTTAAAATGCTTTCCAGTTTCACTGACCCACCCAATGATGAGCACCTCTCTCGCTGGTGATAGCCAATGCACTGGTGCCAAAAGCCTATCTTACTCTTCTTTTACTTTGTACACTAATATTTGGAAGTTGATCAAATATTTTGGTAGCCTACAGCAGGCTCATGTCTATCAGAGCAGAGAAAGGGAGAGAGATCATATAAAGTGATTATCATTCTAGTTCTGTGAGAGACACATGCGCTCTCCTCACGCAGTCACCGCCAGGCGTTGGTCTCAAACATGCTGTAGGTTACAATGTTACGCAAACCATAAGCCCAGGTCGGCCCAACTCCTAGAATATCAGGACCAGGCTGAAAATCTACTTTTTCACACTGTGTTTTTAAGGGGGAAGGAGAATTAACAAAGAGGCAACTCGAATGAACTTTGATCTCTTTTATTATAATTTATACATGACATGAGGTATCGGATACAGATAGGTTCCGGAAAAAAACAGATGTGCCGACCCTGTTCTGGCAGGATCCAGCTCAAGATAAGAACTTTCACAATTAAAAACATTATTTTTTTAAAATATCAGATTCTGTGCCAAACAGTTTTGTTATACATTATTTCAGTCTTCTGTGATGTATATAAAGTGTAATATTGGAATGCAAATTCAACATGGAATATATCTACAGAAGTTAACTTTTTGTCTGTTACCCTCATTGTTTTATTCCTGAGTCTGATAGTGACCCTGACAGGGGAGGCTTTTTCTCCTGTACCCTCTTTACTGTAAAATACTTGATCCATCCACACTGTGTTACAGGTAGTCTCATGTTTCACTCTAATCAGTTTAACTCATGTGTGAACACATGCTTGTAGGTGGCGGGAATCCCTATCAGCATCATATGTCTGGATAGTATGCATTAGAGTTGCAGGATTGGTCTGTGTTTAAGTGCTACAGTGGATAGAATATTGTGTGTACAAAGAATGCGTACAGATTTAAGTGATGTAGGGCAGAAGGAGTGGTGTGTTTTAATCAAAATCTGTTGGTAAAACTCTTCACTGACATGATAGGTGGTGGCTTATTTCCCAAAATGCCTTCTCTGGGTTGTTTGGTAATGCAAAGTCAATTCATATTCTCTTTCCATATCACAGTCTTTGTAAGACGGATGCCAAGCTTCCTAGAAAGGAAACTCACTAACTTCTCTAGTCAGTCCAAGACAAAGTAGACTGATTTGAGAGGAAAGAGAGCGTTCCCGGCAGTTAATAGATGCTTGATTAGTGGAATATTTGTCGAGCCACGGAAAGGGCCTGTTGTATAAATAATAGATATAGACAAAGAGTCAGTATTATTGACTGACAAGTCCAATGTTCTCAAATCAAGACTAATGGATCTACAGTAGTGGAAGAGCAATGTGAAACACAAAGAAGACAATTATGAGTGAGCGACTAGCATAGCAGGGTTAATGCTCGTGGTGTGTGTGTACAGGTGTGTGTTTGCCTATTTGCATGTCGTCCTATTTTTTACAAACACATACAATTTTGATCCAAATGTGTTTGTATGTTAGCGTGTGTCCGCAAGTGAGTGAGTGTCTGTCCTCCTCATTATATGGCACAGTAAAGCTGATGTAGGGCCCAGATACGCCAGCATAGTTTGATTAATGATGCTGTGGGGTATGTCCCATGTGTGACAGACAAACTAAAGGAGAACAGGCAGCAGTGTCTGAGTAAAGACCTGATCATTCACAGACATTCCACCCTATATCTCTTTGGTGTCTTTCACCCCAGAGCCTTGAAGAATGTAACATGGAATATTTCTCTCTAATGTATTCTCCATTTGTTTCTACCAACACTGGTTTTTACAAGGCAGTTGTAGGTTCCCTATTCCTATTTCAGTCCTGGGGACCTCCCTGGGTGCACATTTAGTTTTTTTGCTCTAGCACTACACAGCTGATTCAAGTAACCAACTCATCATCAAACTTTGATGATTTGAATCAGCTGTGTAGTGCTAGAGCAAAAAACAATATGTGCTCCCAGGGGCCCCAGGAGCGAGTTTGGGAAAATCTACCCTATTCGAATGTATTTAGCCTCTCGTTGTGAGCGTAGTTACACTCCAATTCTCATGGTGGCGATAATGCCCAAATAGCTGCCATCTGCATAGTCAGAAAACCCACCCGAAGAAACGCCTTCTTTCTCGGCGCCTGGTTTTTGAAACGCTTGGAAAAGTTGGACCAGACAGGTGTGGTAGCCCACTTATTGTCACGATTTACAATAGATGTTGCCTTTGATAGCAGCTGGAAACATCCGCCGTGGGACACTGTTCCAGGAAGGACCAAAGTCCGTAAGTATCTGCTCATGTTTGTTTTCAATATATATATATATTTTTTTAAATTAAAGTTAGCAAAGGTTAGCTGGCTATAGTAGCTAATACCCTGCTTGCTTGCTAAAAAGTGGAGGTGAGTCCGTTTCAATCTGTTTAGCTAACTTTGGCAGCTAGGCTAGCTATCTATTATTTATAGTCTTGCTAACGTTATAACTACCTACCAAATAAATAAAGTCGGAGAGAAAAGGCTATACTAGAAACAGAGTTTCTAAAACATACTGTACTGTCTTTGATAGAAAATCTTTGAAGCCCCCTGCTGGGTTTCTGTCACGTGCATTATCAGGACATGGAATCGACCGCGCTGAACCTGCACAACCATTTCCAGAATCTTTGTGCATGCTCCGATATTCTCAATGAGGGCCTCGAACCACGTAAGTGACCAGTGTAGCATGCTTTTGGTGGATTGTTGAATCAGTGCCCATGCCATTGCATATCAGGGATGGCAGGTTTTCAGCAGACCAGAAACTCGTTGAAAAACCATGTATAATGACATTGAACGATTAACTAGCAACTGGAGGTTTGCTGGTTTAAGTTTTCCAGGTGCCCATGCACAAGACACTTAATGACCCCAAAACTGAAGGGGGGGTGGAGGTAGGTTTTAAAAAATGCTAAATCATCTGAAATGGATAACAAAATGACCTATTGCTCATTCACTTAGACAAGGCCCATCTCTGTTGCCACCTACCTGAAAGAATGTTGGCATCAATGCCCCCCCGTTCACCCCTCACCAGAAAAATCATAGGGGAGAATGACTTTAAAAGAGTAAACTGGTCTGAATGAGATAAAAGCAGATCTTCAACCAATAACCATCCCCTTGGCTTTATCATCCAAATGGCTCTGAACTTCGAGGACTGCAGGAGGAAGTGGCTGCAGTGGGAGGAGGAACTGGAAGCCTGCAAGGAGGTGCTGACCAAAACAGAGACTGAGACGGGGGCTCTGGAGATAAAGCTGAAGCACGCCCGCAACCAGGTGGACGTGGAGATCAGACGGCGCCAGCGGGCAGAGGCAGAATACCAGAAACTGGTTGGTAAACAGTTTATAAGACTGCTACTTTTTTTTAAAAAGTTTCTATTTTACTATTATTTAACTAGGCAAGTCAGTTAAGAACAAATTCTTATTTTCAATGACGGCCTAGGAACATTGGGTTAACTGCCTGTTCAGGGGCAGAACGACAGATTTGTACCTTGTCAGCTCGGTGATTCGAACTTGCAACCTTTCAGTACAGGTCGCAGGTAATTCTACGTCAGAATTGTACATGTTGTCGTGGCTTCTATTGCGTAATGCTGCTCATTTGTGATGTTTACTGTCAAAAAGAGGACAAAGTTTGAAGAAATCTATGGTTAGATGAATTAGTTACTATTTATGAATTGGTAAGAAATTCACAGAATCACACTGTTTGGGTGGCTATGATATTGTGGGGTAATTTCCTGATCTCTGTGTGTAGGAGCGTCAGATCCAGCTGATCCGGGATATGCTGGTGGCGGAGAGCTCCAGCAGCAGCCTCCACCTGAGTGAGGAGCAACGCTCTGCCCTCGCCTTCCTCAACGCCCACTCCCAGGCTGCCAAGAACAACCCCAACCTCAACACCTTCCACAGGCACTGTACACCCCTTTATTAGGCCATCATCAGCCATGCCTGGCCTGCGTTCATTGGAGCACCCAACGGAAATAGTTTTGAAATGCAAAACAAATATATATGTTTCCTTGAAGACGTAATTAGATATGCCTATCCTGTTTCGGAACGTTTGATTCAGTTTTGTGTTTAGTGAATATGACCCAGATTGTTCAGGTTCAGAAAGGGATCGTAACCAAGCCTACCGTCATCATGTCTTTCAGGTTAACCACCATAGATTAATCTGCTTCCTTGTTGTCAGACATTAGCTATGTCTAGCTAAAACAGATGATTCTCTGGGGGACATTTGTCTTGGACATCATATGTGACACATCACAAAAATACATGAAAACAATATGCCAAAATAGAAAAAGTGACAAACAGATATAGCCACACTAATACTACCTATATAAACATGAACTATTGGGTTGTCATTGCTCTATATTTCCTGTAGGATTGGGACTCTTCTGTGATGAGGACAGTGCGACTGAGAAAACTGCAGAAAAGGGTGAGTGGATAGTTACTCTTTAGTTTAGAGCTTGACAGATCATCAATGGAAATGTAGGTACATTTTTTTGTTATCATTTTATATCTATATTTATAAGTGTCTAGTCAAGGTTAGTGTGGGAATGTAGTGCTACAATGCGCAGTCATTTGGAAGTACTGTTAGCTCAGTCATTCCTATTTGTTTCCACAGCGTTCCTCCAGAACCCTTGCTGAGCCTCCACAGCAGATGGTGAAGAAACCCCGCTCCACTGGCCGCACTTCCAAGAGGGTACTACACAATGCATTGCCTGACCACTCGCCCTGAATTTAATTCCTTTGTTTCTATTGATCGCTACATTCATTCAGTCTGAAACTGCAATCCTAGAAGTTGTTTGTGTGACTTCAAAATGAGGCGTATTGAACAAAATAAATGAATAAGTGATTGGATCTTCTCTAACCAATCGAAGTTGATAACGTCATGTAGGCTGGCTCAAACCCAAAGAATTGGTTTCAGGGACCAATCAGAACAGTCAGAATGTGTTCACATTCTAGACATGTTTTATTTATTTTTATTTAACCAGGTAAGTTGACTGAACATTCTCATTTATAACAATAACCTAAGGAATAGTTACAGGGGATAGGAGGGGGGGATGAATGAGCCAATTGTAATCTGGGGGTGATTAGGTGGCCATGATGGTATGAAGACCAGATTGGGAATTTAGCCAGGACACCGGGGTTAACACCCCTACTCTTACGATAAGTGCCATGGGATCTTTAGTGACCACAGAGAGTCAGGATACCCGTTTAACGTCCCATCCGAAAGACAGCAACCTACACAGGGCAATGTCCCCAATCACTGCCATGGGGTGTTGGGATGTTTTTTTTAGACCAGGGGAAAGAGTGCCTCCTACTGGCCCTCCAACACCACTTCCAGCCGCACATGATCTCAAATCAAGGTACAGAATAGGACCATCAATGCTTAGCTTCTGATGCAGGGTTTTCAGCAGGCAAATTCCAACTAATCGTAGAGAAGAACTGTCGGTTTGGCTGGAGCGGTGTGGATGGGTATCCAGGCAACTCCATGCAGGCTTCTGAAGTTAAATGCCAATGTAGCTAATGCTACAGAAAAACAGAATATCTAACCGTAGTCTCACTTGATTTGGATAGCACTCAGCACACTGCTATTCAATGTGTTGAATTTCAGTCAAAAGACCCATTTCCCGCCCGTGAAAAGTTGCGCGCTCAGTTTAGCACCAGAAAGAGGCTTGTTTACATTGAAGTGAATTTGACAACATCCAAATTCAGATGCAGCACATTTAAGTTAACAAAGTAGTCAGATGGTTATCATCTCCAACATTGCAGATGTCAGAGGATTGATTACCTAGCAACCCAAGCGAGACAAGGTAAAGTATCACAAATAGAGCTAGATAAAGCCAGGAGAGTAATATACTTGTTGAACATACAGTAGCTATAGCCATTGTGGGTTTTCATGGTCATCACTCACTGCTAAGTTTGTCAAGGTCCCAACATCGGAGTAAAGCTATTCTGCTACAGGGTTTTTGATGTTAGCATGTGTGCGCATCACTTGAACGTTTGCATGTAAACAAAACATTGCTCTGTAGACCTTTATCAGTTGTTTCAAATTGTTAAAAAGAAAATATGCTTCTGTTTTGCTTTCTCCTTTTTCAGCATTATTTCATGTGACTCAAGTTTTATATATGTATTATTACAGGTGAACGAGTCCATAGTGACCAAGACCACCATCACAGTGCCTGTCAATGGATGTCCGTTAGAGGCCTTGTCCACCATGGAGACAGTGCCTGGCTACTGGACAGGCAGCAGGAAGAGGACTGGTGAGACGGCACTAACAAGCCTGTAGTACCTAATTCTTGACAGCCATGTTCAGATGCGCACAATGTATTAAAATTTGAAGAAAATTAGGTAGTTCTTCCAGTTTAGGGGTAAAAACTTGACGTTCTCTTGTTTTTCCAGCTGCTCAGGGCTGGGACACTACTTCTATTGACCAATCAGAGGCAGCTAGCGAGGCTCCCAGCACCCCATGCAGTAAGGCTCCGCCCCCAACCACAACACCCAGAGCCAAAGTGGGGGCCCGAAAGCACGAGTTCCTTGCCAAAACGGTACACGTTCTGTTATTACTTTTGTTTGTAACACACTTTTGTCTGTAATACACTTCTTGTTCTGTGGGGATCTAATTAGCATAATAATAAAACAATTCCATCAAAATCCATCAGTTTAAGATAGACATATGTTTTTTTGCATTGGATGCGTCTCAATCCACCGCATCTGCCTATGTCGCACTCCCACATCAGGTGACACAGCTACAGCGATGTTTGTCAGACCATGAAAATCGGTGTCTCATGAAAACGTCTTTAGCGTCCGAAAGGTTTGGCCTACAAACCTGTGTCACCAGCGTCCGTCTGTTCCGTCCCCTCTTCTACCCTCTGTCTGTCCCGTCCCTTCTCACACAGGTGATCAGGTCAGAGTTCTGTGTGCCGTGTGGAAGGAAGACCAAGTTTGGGAAGCTCTACCTGAGGTGCCAGGACTGCAGGCTGGTGGCTCACCCAGAATGCCGCGACCACTGCACCCTGCCGTGTATCCCTATCTCTACAGGCAGCACCCCCATCAGGACCAGAGAGGTATTACACCTTGGGAGTTAGTTATATATTCTTAGATTGATAACACTTCCTATTTGCAATGCTTATACAGCAATAACTAATAATAATTTTGTATTTATGATTCAGGGTCCTGGGTATGGTTAGATGGATTATGACTGTTTTGTATCACACCATATGTGTTTTGAATGCCTTCTCCAAATGTCCCATGTCATGAGTGTTTATCTTGTGTTGCAGCCAAGCACCCTTGCAGACTACGCTCCCTCTTCCTCTCCCATGATCCCTGCCCTGGTGGTCCACTGTGTCAAGGAGATCGAGCACAGGGGTTTACACGAGGTGAGCAGCCATTTCAGCACTTAAATGTTGCCACTTTAGCACATACAAAATTCACTTTACTTTTTTTTATGCATATCAGCACTTTTTACAAATGTTTTGTTTTTACCTTGATCATTTCCATTGAACTGATGTCATCATTCCTATCCTGACTGCCAGTTAATATTCCATCCCATTCTTTCTTTCTCTTTCCCTCCCTGTTAGATGGGTCTGTACCGTGTGTCGGGCGAGGGGCGCACAGTGAAGGAGCTGAAGAAGAGCTTCCTGCGGGGGAGGACAGTGCCTGTTCTGACCAAGGTGGAGGACATCCACTGTGTCACGGGCCTCCTCAAGAACTTCCTGAGAAACCTCCCGGAGCCTCTCCTCACCTTCTGCCTCAACCGCGACTTCATGGAGGCTGCAGGTCCATCTTCAGCTGTTGGCTGACGCATTGGTTTCTTCACCTTTTAAGTAGTCTATGGAGCTCTTCTTATGTTACTTCTCTTGTCTTGAACACAGAAATCCAGGACAATGGCAATAGCCTGTCGATGATCTACCAGACCATCAGTGAACTGCCCCATCCTAACAGAGACACTCTGGCCTATCTGTCCATCCACCTGCAGAGGTATGACAGGGCTTCAATCCACCTCATGGTTACTCCATCAAACCGCCATTTAAGGCACAATCTGTAACTTGCAAAACCAGTCAAAAGTGGAGCCCCTGCCTGCACGTGTTTGTAAACTGTAGTGCTGAATGTTGGTAAATGTAACTGTTAGTGTTATTTAAATTCTGTAGTAACTGCCCCCCATAATAAAAGACAAGTTTAAAAGCAAGTCCTGATTTCACAAGGCACTGGAGGAGCTTGAGCCTGACTTGAATCCCTCTGAAATGGTTGACGATGTTCTTTCAGGGTGGCCCAGTGTGTACTAGACACCAAGATGGACATCACCAATCTCGCAAGAGTGTTTAGACCCACTCTGGTGGGTCATGCCGTCCCAGACCCCATGACCATCCTGCATGACACCAACAGACAACCACGGGTATGTAGAGATCTATATAAATATATATTTAGACATAGATATGTAAAATAATATTCAGACCCTAAGCTGAATTTAAGTTATTTATATATTATGTGGAGACTTATTTATCAGCTGTCTAGTTGAACAGAATATTGTTATTATATTACAGTACCCTTTTGAATACCCAATAACAAAGATTCTCTCCACACAGAGAAAACTACTGTTCTTTCTACACAAGGCTATTCTTAAGTGGTGAAAACAGTTTTGAGAGATTCCAATTGATGTACACAGGTGATGGAGTGCTTGTTGGACCTTCCTTATGAGTACTGGAGCCAGTTCACAGTGGAGCAGCACACCCATCCAGACGATGTGGTCAAAGACAATGCTAACTGCTACAACACTCCAGACCACAAAGGTAAGCAGCTTTGAGAACCCGTCTCTCCTGGCCTATAGACATACAGTAGTGTCAAGGAAGGTCTAAAATACCAAACGTACAGTATCCTTTACCATTGCTATGTTAATAGTTTAAAAAGGTACTGAATGATGTAAATGGCATGCTCTTAGTTTCACTTTGGAGCTACAGTACAGTTTCTCTCTGGTAGGTGTGTGTGTGTAATGCTTGAATGTGATGTGGAAATACAGGGTGGGCAATTTTCCAAAATGATCTCACAATATTGGCCAGTCTGAAATAATAATATTCTCCTAAATATGTTAATTCTCTGGCCACACAGTGAGCATGCTGGGACCAGTGACCACTCCAGAACACCAGATGACTAAAACACCCTCTTCCAGCTCCCTGTCTCAGCGCATGAAACAGACTTTCTCCAGCACCACCATGTAAGCACCACACTCTAACCATAGGGCACATCTCAAATGGGTCTAATGTGTTTTAGGGCTGTCCCCGACAACAACAAAAATCTTGGTCGACCGAGAGTCGTCTGGTCGAAATTTGAAAACGTGTATTTTTCCATATATAAACAAATCCTATGTGTTTTAATCAAATCAACTATATGCACTGAGCTTGTCTGATGCTTTAAGTGCACTGTTTGATGAAACTGTGCACTTATAGTCACACTGCACTTCTAGTCCCAATAGTCACACGCATGACTAGAGGCAGTCTGACCACAATTGATTTGATTGTGCCGGGCTGGACTCAGACTTGCAGCTCTGTGTTAAAAAAACAAATGTCAGTGAGTGACAGTGTGACTAACACCTGTTGTCTCTCTCTCTTACCCTGCTGCAGCGACCACCACAGAACATCAACAGCGTTTATCGCTTTGTCTGTGTTGCTGAAGCTGCAACATAATTACAGCCATTTCTGATTGAAAAGTTCTGTTACCGAAATCCCTCTTTGTTTAGGAAAAACATCCCCTATTCCCTCAACACTCTCTTTACGTGACACGTATGCATCGCATGCACGTGACCAATAGGGCCTGAACTATATCATAATCGCATCAATAAATTGCTTAT
This sequence comes from Oncorhynchus clarkii lewisi, assembly GCF_045791955.1. Taxonomy (NCBI): domain Eukaryota; kingdom Metazoa; phylum Chordata; class Actinopteri; order Salmoniformes; family Salmonidae; genus Oncorhynchus; species Oncorhynchus clarkii. Next base: position 71,454,494 of record NC_092153.1, read on the forward strand.
AACAAACTGAACACATAGCACATGTGACAGCAAAATGGATGCAGAGGACGTGACAAAAAAAATTGAAACTGGGCAATGTTTACTGCTTCCTCGGGAGGTAAAGGGGAAGTCAGATGTGTGGAATGAATTTGACTAGTTGTGGGAAATACTGGAGGTCAAGAAAAATAAGTTAAATAGCAAGCGCTGAGTGCGTATTATGTGTGCCGAACAGGTTCTGTATAGATTACAATATATTTTTCTGACCATTTGTAACAATGAATGCAATTTCCGAATTGGAACTTTATTTATTTATTGTTTACGCTAATTATTCTTGGGTCGCTTATTTTAACTAAAATGCTTGACTGCATTTCAAATCATGAATGTCTCGTATGCTGTGTGATGACATGAACAAATAAATGATTGATTGATACAGTAGCCTATATAAGTATTGAAATATAGGCCTCAGGAAGTTATGGTATTAAGACTCAACAGGATGGGCTCTTGGGCCTACAGCTCGAAGGTGGTTATACAAGGCTGCTATACTAAGCCTACTAATGATAATGACATTACTTATTATTATAATGATGATCATAATAATAACTATAAGAAGGAATTTGAAACAGCGTAAACGGCACTAAATCAATTCTAAATGATACCAGAGAGGCTGTTTTAATTGAAAAAAATATAATTTAAGCCATTACAGCATAGCAAAGATGAAAACCAGTTTGATTTGGGAAATTGTTTACGTAACATGTTGTGAGGCTTGGCGCTCACAGAATCACTAGGCTATTAAACCAACATTCAGATCCTGCTTTTGTTGCCGGTTTGTCTTATTTCTGTAGATATATTGATGATCTATTAAACCAGGCACATGTAAGTTAGGTTATTGATTATAGATCGAATTAAGTTGGTTTCCTCTCTTCACATTTCTTAGACAATTAAGACGGGCTGTTTTCTCATCTCCTAACTCCGCTGCTGCCTCCGCCACATTGTTCTCAACACAGATATGCTGGTTAACTTTGCTATTATGCACATGGCAACATGGTCTAGGAAAATGCACTGGTGTTTCAGAACCAGAAAAATAGAAAGCACATTTGTTATAAAATAATATTTTTATTAGTGTTGCACTGTTGTTCTTATGTAATATGACCATATACATTTTCAGCGGCACATGTCATAGAGTGATGGACTGTGTCATCCCCACAGCCTCCACAATGGATTAGTCCACTCAGACAGGTGCGAATCAGGCTTGTCTTGTACACCATGATTTTGTTTTTGTTGCTACTGCTCAACTAAGGAAATCTCGGTCGACCAACAGCCTATTGACCAAACAATCGACCAGTCAAGTAAATGGAGTCAGCCCGAAATGTGTTTTATTGGGTGATAAATCTGCCTGAATGTATTTTTAATATTCTTGTTAGCTTGGATTATATCTGTGCTTAATTTGCTTAATCTGTGGTTATATCAGAGTGATGGAGTTTAATGTTTTTTATTCTTATACATTTACAGATTTGGAAGCAAGAGCAAGGCATCCACTAGCTCAAGTCGCCAAGAAGGCTTCTTTGCCTCCCTTCAGCTGAAGTAATGGTCAAACCACGGTATTATGGTGTAACATTATTTTAAACTATTTTTCTAAAGAACCAATAATGAGGTTATGTGGTCAAGGAACAACACTGTTAATTTGTACATAGCCACTGTACATGGGAAACCACTGCAATGTCACCATGTCTTTTTACTATTTTATATCAAACCTATTTTTTGTGCAATATTAGATTTTGCTTTAAACACGGTCATTCTTGTTAACATATCTACTACTGTAATATGGGAAGCTACTGCTGTATATTTTATACCAATTTATATCACAAACTTGTTTTAAACTCTATTTTCTAACGAACTATGCAATATTTAATTTTGCTTTAAACACTAATGACTTGAAATAGCTTTATTTAACGTTAAACTAAAATCACTATTACACAAATCACTTAATCCTTTTTATGTTGATATTTTAGGCTATTTAATGGGATACCTTTGTATTTACGATAATTAATCAGTATGATCTGATCCGTCTAATCATGGGAGAAAGAGTAACTGTTAGCCAGTGTGAAGTTGCTGCTACATGGTGATCCGACATGGGCTCAAATACTTTTTTCAAATCTTTAAGTACTGTTATCATTTACTTTAGCCTGCCTGGAATGCCAAATGGACAGGATTTGCAGTTTTGCCACTATTCTATTAGTTCCATTGTCCCAGGCAAGCTCAATCAAGCCTAGCTAAAGTATTTGAAACCAGGTCTGGTATTGACCAGTATACATTACAGTACATAAAGTGTTGTGTAATGCATAAGTTGATTAGGTCTATAAATGATGCATTGGTAGTGGTCCTCTTTTATTCTGTGATTGTAATCACGGAGTTGGAGGGACACTAGCATTGGATTGGAACATGTGGTAAAATAATAATGCTAACCTTTATTAGATAACAAATAAGAGGGGATTATGTAAACTTTCTAACCAAAGATGGCAAAGACCACCAGAATGTCCCTCAGGCTATATCTGTAAGAATTTGAAAAATTGTTGTAATTGTCCTGTTTATTGATACACAATTCTCACAAACAAATGTACACCTTGATGGGAAGGTGATGTAGAAAGAGTTGAAGATTTCAATACAATAACGCTGAAGTGATTTCTCTTTCAGGTGTGTTTAGCTGAGTAGTTTCAAGGGGATGCAATTGCACCATTTGACACACCATCAAAATGCAATTTGTTGATCATGTGAATATAAAGTTTGTACCAACTTTTTTTTTGTATGCTCAGTTTCTTGTTTATGAGGACAGGATTAAAGGGATATTTCACTCGAATCGGTTTTTCGGATCTAAAAAGATTTGTCTGAAGTTTACTTCGTCTCATTCTATCGGTTGTATAGATTCAGACTATATCTCAATCCCAAATAAAAGGAAGAGATTGGCACACAATTATTTTCCTTTCAACTGTTGTACTGGCTTCTTTTATCCTTACTAGCACAGATTTGGAAGACTGCAACTATTTTTGAGGAAGGTTTTTGGCTACTTGCAATGATCGGGATATGCAAAGTCTTATTAGTGTGCACCACATCCCATTTGAAACCAATGTACTTCCGTCAGACCTCATGCGTAATCTATGCATGGCGTAATTCACATCTAGGATGTTTGGAGGGGGAGTGATGGAGACGGAATGGGGGGGAGAGAGAGTTTGGACCAGCAAATCACTTTATTTCCTCCAATTTGGTATCAAACACAACAGGCTGCTGCTACAGAGTGCCTGCTACTGCTGTGGTGCCCCATTAAAACAGAATGTATTGCTGCCTTGAGAGCAGTACACATGACACATTTTCTCCTCCCTCGCTCTCATTTGCACTTCTTATCCCTGGCTGGCTGTTTACGGTTAGAAATTTTTTTCTCACTGACTGCTGTTAGACAAGCTCGTCAGAGTGGCTCATTACAGGCCCAAATGGGCGGAGATATCACCATGCCCGCCTTGCCTACCTACCCATCAGCGCCTGCAATCCCTGGCATAAATGCCTCTTGTCACCTGAGAGAATGCCTCAAACAGCCAGGCTTGCCAGCCCAGAGTCTCTATGCCCATCATGGCTTCATCAGACATATCATACCTGGATGCTTCAGAAAGGTGCAAAGTTACCCAATTCTTTTCAGATAGAAATACACTGCTCCAAAAAATAAAGGGAACACTTAAAGTCAATCACACTTCTGTGAAATCCACTTAGGAAGCAACACTGATTGACAATAAATTTCACATGCTGTTGTGCAAATGGAATAGAAAACAGGTGGAAATTATAGGCAATTAGCAAGACACCCCCAATAAAGGAGTGGTTCTGCAGGTGGTGACCACAGACCACTTCTCAGTTCCTATGCTTCCTGGCTGATGTTTTGGTCACTTTTGAATGCTGGCGGTGCGTTCACTCTAGTGGTAGCATGAGACGAAGTCTACAACCCACACAAGTGGCTCAGGTAGTGCAGCTCATCCAGGATGGGACATCAATGCGAGCTGTGGCAAGAAGGTTTGCTGTGTCTGTCAGCGTAGTGTCCAGAGCATGGAGGCGCTACCAGGAGACAGGCCAGTACATCAGGAGACGTGGAGGAGGGCAACAACCCAGCAGCAGGACTGCTACCTCCGCCTTTGTGCAAGGAGGAGCAGGAGGAGCACTGCCAGAGCTCTGCAAAATGACCTCCAGCAGGCCACAAATGTGCATGTGTCTGCTCAAACGGTCAGAAACAGACTCCATGAGGGTGGTATGAGGGCCCGACGTCCACAGGTGGGGGTTGTGCTTACAGCCCAACACGGTGCAGGACGTTTGGCATTTGCCAGAGAACACCAAGATTGGCAAATTCGCCACTGGCGCCCTGTGCTCTTCACAGATGAAAGCAGGTTCACACTGAGCACATGTGACAGACGTAACAGAGTCTGGAGACGCCGTGGAGAACGTTCTGCTGCCTGCAACATCCTCCAGCACGACCGGTTTGGTGGTGGGTCAGTCATGGTGTGGGGTGGCATTTCTTTAGGGGGCCGCACAGCCCTCCATGTGCTCGCCAGAGGTAGCCTGACTGCCATTAGGTACCGAGATGAGATCCTAAGACCCCTTGTGAGACCATATGCTGGTGCGGTTGGCCCTGGGTTCCTCCTAATGCAAGACAATGCTAGACCTCATGTGGCTGGAGTGTGTCAGCAGTTCCTGCAAGAGGAAGGCATTGATGCTATGGTGTGGCCCGCCCGTTCCCCAGACCTGAATCCAATTGAGCACATCTGGGACATCATGTCTCGCTCCATCCACCAACGCCACGTTGCACCACAGACTGTTCAGGAGTTGGCGGATGCTTTAGTCCAGGTCTGGGAGGAGATCCCTCAGGAGACCATCCGCCACCTTATCAGGAGCATGCCCAGGCATTGTAGGGAGGTCATACAGGCACGTGAAGGCCACACACACTACTGAGCCTCATTTTGACTTGTTTTAAGGACATTACATCAAAGTTGGATCAGCCTGTAGTGTGGTTTTCCACTTTAATTTTGAGTATGACTCCAAATCCAGACCTCCATGGGTTGATACATTTGATTTCCATTGACTATTTTTGTGTGATCTTGTTGTCGGCACGATCAACTATGTAAAGAAAAAAGTATTTAATAAGAATATTTCATTCATTCAGATCTAGGATGTGTTATTTTAGTGTTCCCTTTATTTTTTGAGCAGTGTATAACATTTAGACTGAGTGAGCCTTTGCTTGGTCCTGAGACAAGTCTCTTATCTTTTGGTGCATAGAACCATGTTTAATCTAAATGCTACATTTCTATCATTACTGACGACCCCTCTCCTTAATGACTTTACAAAGGTTGGACTATTTGCGGTCTAACAAGGGCTGTTCTGATAAAGGGACAGAATTCGTGTCCACATTCTCACTTTATGAGTAATTGCGTCTGTACTGAATAATTCCCTCAACCAGGTTCATTCATTTTAAATACTAATAAACAAGATTTATCCCAAGTGTTCAAGGTCAACAAATGTACCACATCCATATTTAGGATGCTTGCTATTTATTCTTCTGTTCCGTATGATGGGACACACACACGAGCCGAATGAGACTACTTCTACCACAGTTCTGTCTCTCTCACACACACATGCACATGTAAACTATGTACCTTATGTGTGTGTTACATGTGATTTTATCTTAGGTCTTGTAAGTGTAAATCAAAAGAGTGAATGTGAATATGGGATACTATGTATCAAAACTAGATGTTCAGAAGACATTGTTCTGTTAATGATTAAACTAGGCTTTTATTACACACCTAAAACCTCACCGCTCATCTGTTAATGAGATGACATTAGATGTTGACCACACATTATTGCATCCCAAGATCAACTGTACACCCAACCTAGATTGCCACAGAGCTACTCGTCACTGGGAAGGTTCACAAACAACACCTATTCTAAGGATCTCTCCCAGAACAGAAATTAAGATAATTCAGTGACTTGACATCATGTTCTGGTTGGGATTTCAGACCACAAGGTAAGGACCCAACTAATAGTGAAATGTATTGTCTGATGCTTAAACTATAGTGAAATGTATGGTTATAGTAAATAAAATGTATTGTCTGGGTCCAGTTTTACAAAAAGTAAAACCTGGTTTGTGGGATCCCCTTGTTTGCAATCCACAATCCACATACATCAGGTGAAATATAAGTATTCGTTATTTGTATTTATACATGAATATTGACCATGAAGATCACCATACTCCCATTGACTATAATCAGGGATCCTGCTTTCAGAAAACATTGCCTGCAGCACCCGGACGACCGTGAACTTGAAATCCTCAATGAGAGGGGCCAGTCGTTCTCCCCTGATCCAGGTCTATGGAATACGCCTACACCTTGACATCTACTGGACAGGTCATGTTGCTACTTCTACACTGTCAGTGAAACAGAGCTGAGTAAAATACATTCATTAAGGTAAATAAGATTTTTAAAATGATAGAGCCTTCATATAACTTGTAAGTAGTAAGTACATGCATTTATTTGACACTACTCAATATAACTACTGCCCACATATGTACTAAACATTAAGAACAGCTGCTCTTTCCATGCTATTTAGACTGACCAGGTGAATCCAAGTAAAAGCAATGATCCCTTATCACTTGTTAAATCAACTTCAATCAGTGTAGATGAAGGGGAGGAGACAGGTTAAATAAGGATTTTTTTGACAATTGAGACATGGATTAAGTACGTGTGCCATTCAGAGGGTGAATGGACAAGACAAAATATTTAAGTGCCTTTGTATGTTGTATTTTTATGGATCCCCATTAGCTGCTGGCAAGGCAGCAGCTACTCTTCCTGGTATTAGGTGCCAGGCGCACTGGTTTGTGTCATGAACTGCAACACTTCTTCACGCTCAACAGTTTCCCGTGTGTATCAAGAATGGTCAACCATTTTTAAACCTCCTCATGTTAGTTACATAGACATTTCTTGGTTGTAGTTAGGGTTGCAAACAGGGATGTAGTGGTATAAAAAAGATGGGTAAAACTATAAACTCTAGTGGGTGATTGAGACAAGACGAACAACCACAGATATAAACCAAAACATGTTACATTTTTAGAACTGTATTGTTTGATTGCATTTTCATGCAGGTCTATTGGGAAGGCCTAATGTCATTTTCTATCGTAAAAATGACACAAAATTGACTTCACGTTCATGTTCTTAGTAAACTGAACAATAGTTTATTTCTCTCAAATTTGGTGCACAAACTTGTTTACATCTCTGTTAGTGAGCATTTCTCCTTTGCCAAGATAATCCATAAACCTGACAGGTGTGGCATATCAAGAAGCTGATTAAACATAATTATCATTACACAGGTGCACTTTGTGCAGGGGACAATAAAAGGCCACTGTAAAATGTGCAGTTTTGTCACACAACACAATGCCACAGATGTCTCAAGGGAGAGTGCAATTGGCATGCTGACTGCAGGAATGTCCACCAGAGCTGTTGCCAGAGAATTTCTCAGTCCAATTACATTTTAGAGAATTTGGCAGTACGTCCAACCGGCCTTACAACCGCAGACCACATGTAACCACACCAGCCCAGGATCTCCACATCCGGCTTCTGTACCCGCGGGATTGTCTGAGACCAGCCACCCGGACAGCTGAAGAAACTGAGGAGTATTTATTCTTCACCTGCGTTATCATCTGAGGGGGAGTAGTTACAATCATATCGTCCAATTACGTTTCAATTAGCATGCTGTCTGCAGGTTCAATGCTAAATTCATAACATGTTAGCCAAACAAAGTATATATCTCTGTGTAGTTTTGGCTGTTCTCTAAAAATAATTTGAGATCCTGAATATAATAAATCAAAGCTCTGGTAACATTTATGTCCTCTGCATTGGTTGGTGTTGTATATACGCTTGTCATGAGGAGTCAATGGAAGCTAAAATCTTAAGTTTTAAAGTGTTATTGAAGGAATAGCTAAACAAGGAAACCCAACACTTCTCAATAAGATCTACACAGAGCTCTACATCACAGAGGGTGGAAGTTGAGAGGGCAATAATGAAAATGAGGTGGGACAGATTGAGACAGCATCCAGCAGAAAAGCAACACAAGAGATACCAATCAAATGCAATGACATCTTTAAACCCTTACCTGGACAAGACAAATCTATCAGAAATATGCCGACAATGGGAGTCGCTGGCATTGGAAAAACAGTCTCTGTGCAGAAGTTCATTCTGGACTGGGCTGAAGGAAAAGCAAATCAGGGTTCATATTTCCACTTCCATTTCGGCAGCTGAATTTGATGAAGGGGAACAAACACAGCTTGATAGAACTTCTTCATAACTTTTTTGGGGAAACCAAAGAATCAGGAAACTCCAAGTATGACAAGTTCAAAATGTTGTTTGTCTTTGATGGTCTGGATGAGTGTCGACCTCCTTTGACTTCAAAAACAACGAAAAAGGGTGTGACGTCACAGATTAAACCTCAGTGGATGTGCTTTTTTGACAAACGTCATCAATGGGAATCTTCTCCCCTCTGCTCTCCTGTGAATAACTTCACGACTTGCAGCAGCCAATCAGGTCCCTCCTGAGTGTATTCACCAGGCGACAGAGGTACGAGGATTCAATGACCCACAGAAGGAGTACTTCAGGTACAGATTCAGTGATGAGAACCTTACCAGCAGAATCATCTCACACGTAAAGACATCAAGGAGTCTCCACATCATGCGCCAGATACCCAGTCTTCTGTTAGATATCAGCTACAGTTCTTGAAGACATTTTCAATTCAGATAGGAGAGGAGAGATTCCCAAGACTACACATACTTCCTGGTATTTCTGTCCAAATTAATGAATGTGAAGTATCATGGGAAAAATGAGACAGATCTCCACTGGAATAAAGAGAGCATCATGACAATAGAGAAACTGTTTTTTCAACAGCTGGAGAAGGGCAATCTGATATTCTAATAGGAAGAACATGAAAGAGTGTGGCATTGATATCAGAAAGCGTCTGTGTACTCAGGAGTGTTCATCAATATCTTCAGAGAGGAGTGTGGTCTGTACCAGGAGAAGGTGTACTGCTTTATTCATCTGAGCATCCAGGAGTTTCTTGCTGCTTTATATATGTTCCTATCGTTCACCAACAACAATGTGAGTCTAAAGGCTGGACCACAATCAACCTCTGCAGTGAAGCTGACACTGTTCTTTCAGAATAGTTGAAAATGAACAATCCAAGTAAATGATGGAAGTGTCTGAAGCTGTTAGGTTATAGTAACAGATTAAAGACCAACGCTCTCAATCTTAGCTTGGACATGGGAGGAAAGGTTACATCAGATAAGACCATGGTTGCAGACAGTCTGAATAGCTATTTTACAACTATAGCTAATACATTAGTGAGCAAGTTACCTGGTCAATCAGGTTGTTATGGGGAGGATGTAGTCTAGCAGTTTTACTCACAGCAGGGGATTCAAGTAGATTATTTTTTATTTGAAAAGGTGTCTGAGTAAACTGTGCTAGAGAGGCTGAAAGAACTTGACCATTCACCCCCTGTGTAATTCACATTGTGAATCTGTCTATTGAACTAGGGTGTTTTCCCAGTGAACTAAAACTTGCAATGGTCATTCCCTTATACAAAAAGGGAATAAGTTAGATCATGGAAACTATCGGCCTGTCTCAATCCTGTGTGCTTTATCGAAAGTCATGGAAAATATTATGTTCAAGCAGATTGATTTCCTTGCATTACCTATTTGATGAGCTCCAATCTGGCTTCAGGAAATCCCATTCCACTGACACTTGCCTACTATATCTGAATGACTACATAATGAAGGAAGTAGACGGAGGGAAATGTTGTAGTATGGTTATGTTAGATCTCCAAAAGGCATTCGATACAGTGGATCATGAGATTCTGTTAATCAAACTAAGAGCCATGGGCTTGAACAATTTAGCAGTAAAACGGGTCAGCTCTTACCCACAAGGAAGAAAACAGATAGTGGATGTGAATGGGACCCCGTCTAAACCCCAAATCTTGAACTGCAAGGAACCCCAAGGGAGTGTGCTGGGTTTACTTTTATATCTGTTGTATATTTTCTATTTTCTATTATATTTATATTGTATATAAATGACATTTTCCTATATGCAGATGATTCTGCACGATTGGTTTCCCACAAAGACAAAAATGTGGTTGAGAAAGCCCTCAGTGCTGAACTTCTGAATGTCAGTAAATGGCTATATGACAATAAGCTGTCACTTCACCTTGGAAAAACAGAGTCCATCTCGTTCGGGTCCGAAGTGAAACTGAGGAAATCCCCAGATTTTAAGGTGGTAGTAGGTGACATAGTAGTCGCAACAAAATACTCTGTAAAGTATCTTGGATGTGTACTAGATAACCATCTGGCATGGCACAAAATGTTATCGCCAAAGTGAACCATAAAATTAGGTTCCTGGCTAGAACCTCTAAATTCCTGGATAGGAATGCAATGGGAACATTGGCAGGGGCTCTTGTTCAGTGCCACTTCAACTATGTATGTTCTTCCTGGTACTATAGTGCCCCCAAGATATAAAATAAATAAATTGCAGACATCTCAGAACAAATTAGTCAGGATTATTATTAAACTTCCAGCACTTACGCATCTTGACTATTGTCACTTTGAAAGCCTTTGATGACAATTAGTGGATGAGAGAGTCGCTCAGATAAAATGATTTCTTGTAAATAAGATTGTCCACTGTATGGTCCCCAGATACTTATGTAACTACTTTAACTTAGTAAGGGATAACCAGAACTATTCCACTAGGAGTGAAACTGACGTTGTTTCTTTTAGATTTAAAAGTGGTATGGCGAAAAAACTTTTTTATACTCGGCTACCATTCTTTGGAAAAATCTTCCAAAGAATTTGAAACGTATAACCTCCATAGGTAGTTTCAAGTTCTCACTGAAAAAATGGCTAAATAGTAGCATGTCTCAAAAGTGAGTGGTAAGATTAAAGTAGGTGGCGGAGAGGGAAATGCCCGGGATAGCATATGGTCTGCCTTTTTGGTGCCTGTTGTTTATTATAATGCGATTGTCTTGTGTGTGTATATATATATATATATATACAGTTGAAGTCGGAAGTTTACATTCACTTAGGTTGGAGTCATTAAAACACATTTTTCAACCACTCCACAAATTTCTTGTTAATAACAAACTATAGTTTTGGCAAGTCGGTTAGGACATCTACTTTGTGCATGACACAAGAAATGTTTCCAACAATTGTTTACAGACAGATTATTTCACATATAATTCACTGTATCACAATTCCAGTGGGTCAGAAGTTTACATAAACTAAGTAGACTGTGCCTTTAAACAGCTTGGAAAATTCCAGAAAATTATGTAATGGCTTTATAGAAGCTTCTGATAGGCTAATTGACATCCTTTGAGTCAATTGGAGGTATACCTGTGGATGTATTTCAAGGCCTACCTTCAAACTCATTGCCTCTTTGCTTGACATCATGGGAAAAAGAAATCAGCCAAGACCTCAGGGGGGGCAGCATCATGTTATGGCAGCATCATGTTATGGGGGTGCTTTTCTGCAAGACGGACTGATGCACTTCACAAAATAAATGGCATCATGAGGGTGGAAAATTATGTGGATATATTGAAGCAACATCTCAAGACATCAGTCAAGAATTTAAAGCTTTGTTGCAAATGGGTCTTCCAAATTTACAATGACCCCAAGCATACTTCTAAAGTTGTTGCAAAATGGCTTATGGACAACAAAGTCAAGGTATTGGAGTGACCATCATAAAGCCCTGAACTCAATCCTATAAAAAATGTGTGGGCAGAACTGAAAAAGCGTGTGCGAACAAGGAGGCCTACAAACCTGACTCAGTTGCACCAGCTCTGTCAGGAGGAATGGGACAAAATTCACCCAACTTATTTTGGGAAGCGTGTGGAAGGCTACCCAAAACGTTTGACCCAAGTTAAACAATTTAAAGGCAATGCTACCAATTACTAATTGAGTGTATGTAAACTTCTGACCCACTGGGAATGTGATGAAATAAATAAAAGCTGAAATAAATCATTCTCTTTACTATTATTCTGACTTTTCACATCCTTAAAATAAAGTGGTGATCCTAACTGACATAAGACAATTTTTACTAGGATTAAATGTCAGGAATTGTGAAAAACTGAGTTGAAATATATTTGGCTAAGGTGGATGTAAACTTCTGACCTAAACCTTATATATATAAACAATCAATCCCTAATATATGATTGTTTGTAAGTTTAAATATTAAGGGTATGTGAGACAAGGAAGATGTACCTGTTCATAGTTTATTAGGAACAGAAATGGTATTAATTATTGGATGCTGTGAAACTAACAAAAATTCTCTGTCATTGTCTGTTGTCATTACAATCGCCGCCTAACCTGGTTGTATTCCCTCTTACCCTTTCCATCTTCAAAAGGACCACAATGGAAATAAATTGTTAACCTTTCTTGTGTTTTCCTTGATGATTTTATTATATTGTATTTGGAGGCGTCACCAGCTGGATTTGACAAATTGTCAAATAAATTAAATCAATCAATCAATCAATGCAATGGACAAGGCTTTACAGAGTAAGAATGGATATCTGGAGCTTTTCCTCCTCTTCCTTCTGGGCCTCTCACTGGCGTCCAATCAGACTCTCCTCTGAGGCCTTCTGACACAGACAAGAAGCCTCTCACTGGCGTCCAATCAGACTCTCCTCGGAGGCCTTCTGACACAGACAAGAAGTCTCTCACTGGCGTCCAATCAGACTCTCCTCGGAGGCCTTCTGACACAGACAAGAAGCCTCTTACTGGAGTCCAATCAGACTCTCCTCTGAGGCCTTCTGACACAGACAAGAAGCCTCTCACTGGAGTCCAATCAGACTCTCCTCTGAGGCCTTCTGACACAGACAAAAAGCCTCTCACTGGAGTCCAATCAGACTCTCCTCTGAGGCCTTCTGACACAGACAAGAAGCCTCTCACTGGAGTCCAATCAGACTCTCCTCTGAGGCCTTCTGACACAGACAAAAAGCCTCTCACTGGCGTCCAATCAGACTCTCCTCTGAGGCCTTCTGACACCGACAAGAAGCCTCTCACTGGAGTCCAATCAGACTCTCCTCTGAGGCCTTCTGACACAGACAAGAAGCCTCTCACTGGCGTCCAATCAGACTCTCCTCTGAGGCCTTCTGACACAGACAAGAAGACTCTCACTGGAGTCCAATCAGACTCTCCTCTGAGGCCTTCTGACACAGACAAGAAGCCTCTCACTGGAGTCCAATCAGACTCTCCTCTGAGGCCTTCTGACACAGACAAGAAGCCTCTCACTGGAGTCCAATCAGACTCTCCTCTGAGGCCTTCTGACACAGACAAGAAGTCTCTCACTGGAGTCCAATCAGACTCTCCTCTGAGGCCTTCTGACACCGACAAGAAGCCTCTCACTGGAGTCCAATCAGACTCTCCTCTGAGGCCTTCTGACACAGACAAGAAGTCTCTCACTGGAGTCCAATCAGACTCTCCTCTGAGGCCTTCTGACACAGACAAGAAGCCTCTCACTGGAGTCCAATCAGACTCTCCTCTGAGGCCTTCTGACACAGACAAGAAGCCTCTCACTGGAGTCCAATCAGACTCTCCTCTGAGGCCTTCTGACACAGACAAGAAGCCTCTCACTGGAGTCCAATCAGACTCTCCTCTGATGCCTTCTGATACAGACAAGAAGCCTCTCACTGGAGTCCAATCACACTCTCCTCTGAGGCCTTCTGACACAGACAAGAAGCCTCTCACTGGAGTCCAATCAGACACTCCTCTGAGGCCTTCTGACACAGACAAGAAGCCTCTCACTGGAGTCCAATCAGACTCTCCTCTGAGGCCTTCTGACACAGACAAGAAGTCTCCCACTGGAGTCCAATCAGACTCTCCTCTGAGGCCTTCTGACACAGACAAGAAGCCTCTCACTGGAGTCCAATCAGACTCTCCTCTGAGGCCTTCTGACACAGACAAGAAGCCTCTCACTGGAGTCCAATCAGACTCTCCTCTGAGGCCTTCTGACACAGACAAGAAGTCTCTCACTGGAGTCCAATCAGACTCTCCTCTGAGGCCTTCTGACACAGACAAGAAGCCTCTCACTGGAGTCCAATCAGACTCTCCTCTGAGGCCTTCTGACACCGACAAGAAGCCTCTCACTGGAGTCCAATCAGACTCTCCTCTAAAGCCTTCTGACACAGACAAGAAGCCTCTCACTGGAGTCCAATCAGACTCTCCTCTGAGGCCTTCTGACACAGACAAGAAGCCTCTCACTGGAGTCCAATCAGACTCTCCTCTGAGGCCTTCTGACATAGACAAGAAGCCTCTCACTGGAGTCCAATCAGACACTCCTCTGAGGCCTTCTGACACAGACAAGAAGCCTCTCACTGGAGTCCAATCAGACTCTCCTCTGAGGCCTTCTGACCCAGACAAGAAGTCTCTCACTGGAGTCCAATCAGACTCTCCTCTGAGGCCTTCTGACACAGACAAGAAGTCTCTCACTGGAGTCCAATCAGACTCTCCTCTGAGGCCTTCTGACACAGACAAGAAGTCTCTCACTGGAGTCCAATCAGACTCTCCTCTGAGGCCTTCTGACACAGACAAGAAGCCTCTCACTGGAGTCCAATCAGACTCTCCTCTGAGGCCTTCTGACATAGACAAGAAGCCTCTCACTGGAGTCCAATCAGACTCTCCTCGGAGGCCTTCTGACACAGACAAGAAGCCTCTCACTGGAGTCCAATCAGACTCTCCTCTGAGGCCTTCTGACACAGACAAGAAGCCTCTCACTGGAGTCCAATCAGACTCTCCTCTGAGGCCTTCTGACACAGACAAAAAGCCTCTCACTGGAGTCCAATCAGACTCTCCTCTGAGGCCTTCTGACACAGACAAGAAGCCTCTCACTGGAGTCCAATCAGACTCTCCTCTGAGGCCTTCTGACACAGACAAAAAGCCTCTCACTGGCGTCCAATCAGACTCTCCTCTGAGGCCTTCTGACACCGACAAGAAGCCTCTCACTGGAGTCCAATCAGACTCTCCTCTGAGGCCTTCTGACACAGACAAGAAGCCTCTCACTGGCGTCCAATCAGACTCTCCTCTGAGGCCTTCTGACACAGACAAGAAGACTCTCACTGGAGTCCAATCAGACTCTCCTCTGAGGCCTTCTGACACAGACAAGAAGCCTCTCACTGGAGTCCAATCAGACTCTCCTCTGAGGCCTTCTGACACAGACAAGAAGCCTCTCACTGGAGTCCAATCAGACTCTCCTCTGAGGCCTTCTGACACAGACAAGAAGTCTCTCACTGGAGTCCAATCAGACTCTCCTCTGAGGCCTTCTGACACCGACAAGAAGCCTCTCACTGGAGTCCAATCAGACTCTCCTCTGAGGCCTTCTGACACAGACAAGAAGTCTCTCACTGGAGTCCAATCAGACTCTCCTCTGAGGCCTTCTGACACAGACAAGAAGCCTCTCACTGGAGTCCAATCAGACTCTCCTCTGAGGCCTTCTGACACAGACAAGAAGCCTCTCACTGGAGTCCAATCAGACTCTCCTCTGAGGCCTTCTGACACAGACAAGAAGCCTCTCACTGGAGTCCAATCAGACTCTCCTCTGATGCCTTCTGATACAGACAAGAAGCCTCTCACTGGAGTCCAATCACACTCTCCTCTGAGGCCTTCTGACACAGACAAGAAGCCTCTCACTGGAGTCCAATCAGACACTCCTCTGAGGCCTTCTGACACAGACAAGAAGCCTCTCACTGGAGTCCAATCAGACTCTCCTCTGAGGCCTTCTGACACAGACAAGAAGTCTCTCACTGGCGTCCAATCAGACTCTCCTCTGAGGCCTTCTGACACAGACAAGAAGTCTCCCACTGGAGTCCAATCAGACTCTCCTCTGAGGCCTTCTGACACAGACAAGAAGTCTCTCACTGGAGTCCAATCAGACTCTCCTCTGAGGCCTTCTGACACAGACAAGAAGCCTCTCACTGGAGTCCAATCAGACTCTCCTCTGAGGCCTTCTGACACAGACAAGAAGTCTCTCACTGGAGTCCAATCAGACTCTCCTCTGAGGCCTTCTGACACAGACAAGAAGCCTCTCACTGGAGTCCAATCAGACTCTCCTCTGAGGCCTTCTGACACCGACAAGAAGCCTCTCACTGGAGTCCAATCAGACTCTCCTCTGAGGCCTTCTGACACAGACAAGAAGCCTCTCACTGGAGTCCAATCAGACTCTCCTCTGAGGCCTTCTGACACAGACAAGAAGCCTCTCACTGGAGTCCAATCAGACTCTCCTCTGAGGCCTTCTGACATAGACAAGAAGCCTCTCACTGGAGTCCAATCAGACACTCCTCTGAGGCCTTCTGACACAGACAAGAAGCCTCTCACTGGAGTCCAATCAGACTCTCCTCTGAGGCCTTCTGACCCAGACAAGAAGTCTCTCACTGGAGTCCAATCAGACTCTCCTCTGAGGCCTTCTGACACAGACAAGAAGTCTCTCACTGGAGTCCAATCAGACTCTCCTCTGAGGCCTTCTGACACAGACAAGAAGTCTCTCACTGGAGTCCAATCAGACTCTCCTCTGAGGCCTTCTGACACAGACAAGAAGCCTCTCACTGGAGTCCAATCAGACTCTCCTCTGAGGCCTTCTGACATAGACAAGAAGCCTCTCACTGGAGTCCAATCAGACACTCCTCTGAGGCCTTCTGACACAGACAAGAAGCCTCTCACTGGAGTCCAATCAGACTCTCCTCTGAGGCCTTCTGACCCAGACAAGAAGTCTCTCACTGGAGTCCAATCAGACTCTCCTCTGAGGCCTTCTGACACAGACAAGAAGTCTCTCACTGGAGTCCAATCAGACTCTCCTCTGAGGCCTTCTGACACAGACAAGAAGTCTCTCACTGGAGTCCAATCAGACTCTCCTCTGAGGCCTTCTGACACAGACAAGAAGTCTCTCACTGGAGTCCAATCAGACTCTCCTCTGAGGCCTTCTGACACAGACAAGAAGTCTCTCACTGGAGTCCAATCAGACTCTCCTCTGAGGCCTTCTGACACAGACAAGAAGTTTCTCACTGGAGTCCAATCAGACTCTCCTCTGAGGCCTTCTGACACAGACAAGAAGTCTCTCACTGGAGTCCAATCAGACTCTCCTCTGAGGCCTTCTGACACAGACAACAAGACTCTCACTGGAGTCCAATCAGACTCTCCTCTGAGGCCTCCTGACACAGACAAGAAGCCTCTCACTGGAGTCCAATCAGACTCTCCTCGGAGGCCTTCTGACACAGACAAGAAGCCTCTCACTGGAGTCCAATCAGACTCTCCTCTGAGGCCTTCTGACACAGACAAGAAGCCTCTCACTGGAGTCCAATCAGACTCTCCTCTGAGGCCTTCTGACACAGACAAGAAGCCTCTCACTGGAGTCCAATCAGACTCTCCTCTGAGGCCTTCTGACACAGACAAGAAACCTCTCATTGACCAATAAGAGGATAGTCAAGTACATCAAGGAAAATATCAGAGAAATACCCTCCTCAGAGAGATGCATTAATGTGTTCCACTGTCTGAATGAGCTGAATGACTATTCTCTGGTGAAGTAGATCCAACGCTACCTGAGTTCAGAACATATTTCAGAAGCCAACATTTCCCCTGCTCAGTGGTCAGCTCCGGTCTTTGTCTTGCTGACTTCAGAAGAGGAGCTGCATGTGTTTGACCTGAAGAAATACTCCAGATCAGAGGATGGTCTCTGGGGCTGCTGCCAGTGGTCACCGAGGAAGGTTTTGCTTCTCTACCCTCAGCTCTGAGGTCAAACCCCTCCCACCTGAGAGAGCTGGAACTGAGTCACAATTACCCAGGAGGTTCAGGTTTGAAGCTGCTCTCTGGTGGACTGGAAGATGAACAGTGTAGTGCCACTCAAGTATGTTAAGGGTTTGTGTCAATCAGGATTCATGTTAGACACAAGACCAGTTTGTTGACAGTTTGTGTGTGCACTTGTATGTGAGTGCATAAGTGTGCATAAGTAAAGTGCGATGTCTGTAAGCTCACACTGGATCCAAACACAGCATACAGACAGCTCTCTCTGTCTGAGGAGAACAGAACAGTGAAATGGTTGAGAGAAGGGCTGCCCTGTCCTGATCACCCAGAAAGATTTCAGGACATCAATAAGGGATCAAAACTTTCACCTAGATTCACCTGGGCAGTCTATGTCAAGGAAAGAGAATATGTTCCTAATGTTTTGTATACTCAGTGTATTTCCTCTAGCTATGTCTATGAATATTTACAGGTCTATGAATATTTACAGGTCTATGAATATGTGTAGGCCTATATGTGTTTCTGCCTGTGAATTCCTGATTGTTCTCCCAATTTAGATGCAGCACACCTTCTACCCCAGTTAAAAATTGACAAACACAAAAGTCTGGAAGGTTGTATATGGTGTATATCGTATCCTCCTCGTTGTAATAACAGTTATCGCTCAGCCTAAAGAGGAACAGACTGGCCTTCATCTGAAATGTAATGTAACATGCTATTCACTCTTCCCTGGTTAGAAATTGTTGAATTTGTCACTGTCATTTAGATTGATGTTTGTGTTTTTGTTACGTAGGCCATACCAGTGTTATTACATACTGACCATGAACCAATCATCAGTAACCCTCCCTCTCTCTCTCACTCTCTCTCTCTCGGTCTCACTTGGGGGGTGGCGTGGGAAAGAGAGGCAATGCAGGGCAGATCAGACACATTCCATATAGACACCCCTCCATCACTACTGCTGCTGGATAGTTATGTAACTAAACAACCCGGTGAAAAATCTATCTGGTGTGTAATTACAAATAATGGCCACTATGGGATAGTGTTGTACTATGTGAGCCATTATAAAATCAGGTGACAGTTTCTTCCTCTGTCATCTCATTGAGCCTAGCATGAACACATCATATTTTCCTAGAGCATCATCTCATTGAGCCTAGCATGAACACATCATCTTTTCCTAGAGCATCATCTCATTTGGGATAAGTTCTCGATATTTGCTGGTGATTTAGAGGAAATTCTATGTTCTTGTCTTGTCAAATGCATAGGTCTGTTTGAATTGAAAAAAGTATTCACACGGGTAGATGTAGCCTACTACATGAGTTGCTAATTTGCCACCTTTCCTCCAGGATAGAGCTAAAGGGTGTACAGGCTTTTTTCCCAGCCCTGCTTTAACTCCCTTGGTTCTTCCAATCAGCAGCTCAACAGGACATTTATTCAGTGAATTTGGAGAGTTAAGGTAGGAATGGAACAAAAGTCTACCCACTATTCAAGAGGAGGGTTGGGAAGTAGGCAACCTCTTATGTACTGCATCTCAGAGTCAGATGACATATATTACATTGCTGTTGAACAATGTTGTCGATTTTCAAGACAGAGTCCACAAGACACAGAACTCTTTGTTATTTTGCCAAACAGTAAATGTCATTGCTTTCTCAAAACATATACACAACAATTACACTGTAAAAATTGCGAATACATTCATGAAAAGCACACGACTGCCTGCAAAAAGATGAACACAACATTTTTCTGTTGAGTCCAAGCACACAAAACAGAAAGTTAGTCTGTCTTTTTTAAAATCTCAGTAGATTAATAAATGTTCATTGCAGTCACTCAATCCTGATAATCAAAATTGGAAGTACAACTATGTAGAGGTGCATATTTTTGAGCAATTAGTCTCCTTTTATGCACATTTCACTAAACAATTTCATACCCATCAAACAAAATATTATTCCTGATTTTAATTTTTTTTAAATAAAAATAAGCACATTGTGTGCAAGATTCATTCATCGGTATCATCACAATCCAATTCCACGTATTCAATACATTGGCTGATTTGCTCATTGTTTTGTAGACTTTCCATTGGCGCACAGAAACACAATCCACGATAGAAATAATAAAAGGTGAATACAATGGAGGAACACAACTTATATGACTGGATAGGCCTCAATCCACAACAATGCAAAGCTCTATACTGTAAGGGCACAATGTTTGAGATGTAACCCAACTTCCTTCTCTGCATCTCAACATAGAATCCAAAAAATGCTTGTACACAATTAAGAAAAACTGTAAGATCATAACCATAAAAATAGAATATGTTCTATAGATGATATTTCTATGGCTAAGATCCATCTGTCTTGGTCGAAACCCCCAGGGTCAATATTGTGTGAGGTGGATCAGAATTCATACATAAATACATATTCAATCGACATTGAGGTACGCATGTACCTCAATATACGTCTACTTCATGTGTATGTTCAGGATTGATTTACACGGAAGAACAAAAGTAGGAGGCATGGTCTCAGTCGGCGGATGGATGATGTCAAATTAAAAAACAGGGAACTTCAGACAAATATGTTTTCATCAACATGATATGAGATGCCACAGCATTGAGCAATGCAGTCTTAATGCTATCCCTCTGTGGCACATGCTGTAACATCCTCTGTTCAGGAATAAAGAAATAGAGGGGCTTTTGTCTTAGGGTGGAGATGTTCTAAAATGTGCAATGTACAGGTGGGCCACAACTTAACGCTTATTCCTTGTCATGTTTAACACGAAGCCGCTAGGGATGAAAGGTTCATATGTTTATGATGCCATTAGCTGTGTGTCTATGAAGTTATTGTTGCACCAAGGTTTTCTAACGTACCAGGGCCCAATGACATCCAGCAGGTGGATAAACCTTAAGATTGCTTGACAATGATTGGAGAAGGCAGATGGCTGCATAAAAGGTAGTGGAAAAGATGAACCACACACAGATTTCCATTTGCTTTTTACAGTTACTTGATAGTTACTGCAGTCTGCAACATTTATGCCTGTCTTTTTGTGTTAATATATGCTAATGTTAGCATTGTGTGGCTATATTAAAGTACTAAAAGCCTGGGTTGTGTTCATAAGGCACCAAATGGAAGAAAAGAGACTGAAACAGGATGCGACTAACTGGACTTGTCCAATAAGAAACACACATTTTTGTTTTCCATTGCAAAACATTTTACAACCTTTTCCAATGGGTTCCCCAATGGACACAACCCAGATCACACTTGCAGGTATTCTTGTCCCAGAAGAGACTGTCAAGGTAAGACATTTGCTAAATATTAAACTTGTTTGTGAAGGGTCACAGAGCATTGACTGTTGCTCTGGACGAAATTCAAAGGCCAGCATTACAGATCAATTTACCACAAGATTTGGACAATTTAGTTCAAGATAGTGTAATAAACTGGTCTCCTCTCCAGCATAGGGTAATTTGTAAGTGCAAACCATGAACCGATTGTTCAACAACTTTGGCATATACATATGAACCCCAGGGAGGCCATCACGCATACATGTCTCCTGTTATGAATTTTATACCAATTGAAACCAATGGGCATTGAACAAGCCTCCAATGTGTCTACCCACCTCTGACCATCCTCTTATATTCACGGCTCATGCTGACAACCCCCGACAACACTACGCAGAGAAAATAGCTTTCATACACATATTTGGCCATTTTTATTAATGGCACATTGGCCATTTTTATTAATTTCCTGTTAATTTCTTGAGCATACATGTTTTACAGAATGCAAAATAATGTATCATTTTATGTGGATAACGCTGAAGTTGGAATTCTAAAAAATCATCAGAGTCGAAAAGAAAAGGCATTACCGAGATAAGCAAATAGCAGGGTTGAGTAGAAGCAATGGATCATTTACATCTAAGGAAAAATGCTTTTTTCTTGTTGAATAAAAGGGCTTGTAATGAAATATGCTTTCCAGACAGTATTTCAACTAATTAAACTAGTTCAATCAAGACGTCGGATAGAGAGAAAGCTCTTTTCACTGACTTGTCAGTTTAAAAGAATGAGCACACTGATGTTTTGTAGAAGATTGAGAATTTTCCCTAAACAAAAGTCCCTGTCTCATCTTCACCCATCTAACTTTCTCACTTTAAAGCTCATTCGCTCTCTCACTCTTTCACAGAAATAAATGAACAATAATACATTTGTAGTCATTCACTGATCTATTCAGAAATGTCCTTTGCTTGTGTCTGTAAAATGAACAACAAAGAATATCATGAGTTTAAGTCCCAATGCACAATGCTAGGTTGTTGTGAAAAGCATATAGGCTCTCTAGTGCCAGGTAGAAATTGCTTGTAAGCAGTAAGCACAGATCTAGGATCAGCTTACCCCTCGCCCAACACAAACCAAATACCAGGTTGTTAGGGGGAAAGCAAATGGAACTAACCCTGCCATAATATCAGGGTGCGGTTTGACCTGCACACTGTGTTGCTGGGGGATTTGTTGAACCACAGTCGGAAACATCATTGTGCTGTTAGGTAAAATGTTTATTTTTAGGGACATTTGGTCAGACATTTGGGAAATATGGGTTGATCTGTGTCTGTCTGAAGGGTGGAATTGATAAGTGTTGGAATAATTATATACACAAATGTATAGTGTAAATGTTTGAGGTCCTCAAATCAGGTGCAAGGGCGGGGATGGGACTATTTGCTTTTCATTTTTTATGTTTATGGTTTGGTGGTGCTGGTAGTTATGGGTAGTTTCATGCTGTGATCGGTGTGTGTGTGCTGGTTCTGGTAGTTATTGGTAGTTTCATGCTGTGATCGGTGTGAGTGCTGGTTCTGGTATTATGGGTAGTTTCATGCTGTGATCGGTGTGTCTGCTGGTCCTGGTATTATGGGTAGTTTAATGCTGTGATCGGTGTGTCTGCTGGTCCTGGTATTATGGGTAGTTTCATGCTGTGATCGGTGTGTCTGCTGGTCCTGGTATTATGGGTAGTTTCATGCTGTGATCGGTGTGTCTGCTGGTTCTGGTAGTTATGGGTAGTTTCATGCTGTGATCGGTGTGTGTGCTGGTCCTGGTAGTTATGGGAAGTTTCTGGCTGTGATCGGTGTGTCTGCTGGTCCTGGTATTATGGGTAGTTTCATGCTGTGAGCGGTGTGTCTGCTGGTTCTGGTATTATGGGTAGTTTCATGCTGTGAGCGGTGTGTCTGCTGGTCCTGGTATTATGGGTAGTTTCATGCTGTTATCGGTGTGTCTGCTGGTCCTGGTAGTTATGGGTAGTTTAATGCTGTGATCGGTGTGTGTGCTGGTCCTGGTAGTTATGGGTAGTTTCATGCTGTGATCGGTGTGTGTGTGTGCTGGTCCTGGTAGTTATGGGAAGTTTCATGCTGTGATCGGTGTGTCTGCTGGTCCTGGTATTATGGGTAGTTTCATGCTGTGAGCGGTGTGTCTGCTGGTTCTGGTATTATGGGTAGTTTCATGCTGTGAGCGGTGTGTCTGCTGGTCCTGGTATTATGGGTAGTTTCATGCTGTGATCGGTGTGTCTGCTGGTCCTGGTAGTTATGGGTAGTTTAATGCTGTGATCGGTGTGTGTGCTGGTCCTGGTAGTTATGGGTAGTTTCATGCTGTGTGCGGTGTGTGTGTGTGCTGGTCCTGGTAGTTATGGGTAGTTTCATGCTGTGCGCGGTGTGTGTGCTGGTCCTGGTAGTTATGGGTAGTTTCATGCTGTGCGCGGTGTGTGTGTGCTGGTTTTGGTAGTTATGGGTAGTTTCATGCTGTGCGCGGTGTGTGTCTACTGGTCCTGGTAGTTATTGATAGTTTCATGACCAGAGCACCCACTGTGGGAGAGCACCCTCTGACCAGAGCACCCACTGTGGGTGTGGGGGCACCCTCTGACCAGTGCACATGATAACAATCAAACAGCTATGGTCATGTGAATTGTTGTGTCACGCCCTGGCCATGGAGAGGCCTTAATTCTATATTTTGGTTAGGCTAGGGTATGACTAGGGTGGGCATTCTAGTTTCTTTCTTTCTATGTTTTCTATTTCTTTGTTTTTGGCCGTGTGGTTCCCAATCAGAGGCAGCTGTCTATCGTTGTCTCTGATTGGGAATCATACTTAGGCAGCCTTTTTCCCACCTGTGTTTTGTGGGTAGTTGTTTATTTGCCTTACAGAACTGTTCGTTTTTCACTTTGTTATTTTGTTCGAGTGTTTATGAGTAATAAAGAATTATGAACACTTACCATGCTGCGTTTTGGTCCATGCCGTCTGACGAGAGCTGTAACAGAACTACCCACCACCAAAGGACCAAGCAGTGTGGTCAGGAGGAATGGACCTGGGAGGAGATCTTAGACTGGAAAGGACTCTGGGCGCAGGCTGGAGAGTATCGCTGTCCGAAGTAGGCAACGCGGAACTGCTAAGTTATGATGAGAGTTATGAGGAGTTGGCTCAACGAGGCAAGCACGAGAGGCAGCTCCTTTTGGGGGGGCACACAGGGAGATTGGCGGGGTCAGGGTTCAGACCTGAGCCAACTCTGTGTTATCCGGTTATCCGGTTCTGCGCACCATGCCTTCGGTGCGCAGCCACAGCCCGGTGCACTCTCTGCAAGCTCCCTGCAGTTGCCGTGCTAGAGTGGGCATTCATCCAGGAGGGATTGTGCCGGCTCAGCGCTTCTGGCCTCCGGTGTGTCTCTTCGGCCCAGGTTATCCTGCGCCAGCTCTACGCACGGTATTACCAGTTCGCCAGGACAACCCAGTGCGGCCTGTTCCAGCTCCCCGCACTTGCCGGGCTACGGGGGTATCCAGCCATGACGAGTTGTGCTAGCTCTGCACTCCAGACCTCCGGTGTGCCTCCACGGTCCAGTGTGTTCTGCACTGGCTCTACACATTATGCCTCCAGTGCGCCGTCATAGCCCAGTGCGTCCGGTGCCAGCTCTCCACACTCATCGGGCTAGAGTGGGTTGCCAGCCAGGATGTGTTGTGGCAGCTCAACTCACTAGGCTGCCAGTATGTTTCCTCAGTCCGGTGAGACCTGTTCCAGCAACGGTCCCCAGTCCGGAGCCTCCAGCGACGGTCCCCAGTCCGGAGCCTCTAGCGACGGTCCCCAGACCGGAGCCTCTGGCGACGGTCCCCAGACCGGAGCCTCTGGCGACGGTCCCCAGACCGGAGCCTCTGGCGACGGTCCCCAGACCGGAGCCTCTGGCGACGGTCCCCAGACCGGAGCCTCTGGCGACGGTCCCCAGACCGGAGCCTCCGGCGACGGTCCCCAGACCGGAGCCTCCGGCGACGGTCCCCAGACCGGAGCCTCCGGCGACGGTCCCCAGTCCGGAGCCTCCGGCGACGGTCCCCAGTCCGGAGCCTCCGGCGATGATCGGTGGTCTGTATCCTCCGGCGATGATCTGCGGCCCGGTTCCTTCAGTGAAGGTCCATGCACCAGGGCCGCCACCAAAGCAAAGGGATCTGCGGGCGGAGGGGGTCTACGTCCTGCACCGGAGCCGCCGCCGTGAGGAGATGCCCACCCGGACCCTCCCCTTTAGAGTCAGGTTTTGCGGCCGGAGTCCGCACATTTGGGGGAGGGGTACTGTCACGCCCTGGCCATAGAGGAATTTATCTATTTTGGTTAGGCTAGGGTGTGACTAGGGTGGGCATTCTAGTTTCTTTATTTCTATGTTTTCTATTTCTTTGTTTTTGGCTGAGTGCGGTTCCCAATCAGAGGGATTGTCTCTGACTGGAAATCATACTTAAGAAGCCTTTTTCCCACCTTTGTTTTGTGGGTAGTTGTTTTCTGTATAGTTTATTTGTCTTACATAACTGATCGTTTTTCACTTTGTTATTTTGTTTGAGTGTTTGAGTAATAAAGAATTATGAATACTTACCATGCTGCGTTTTGGTCCATGCCGTCCGACGAGAGCCAATACATGTTTCTTACTCTGACTATTCATATAAACATCCTCATTGTCATCTTGGATCATATTGTTCAGTACTGTATCTGGTTAAATTAGTAAAAAAAAGGCTTTTGTAATGACAAATTATTCTAGGTTGCATTTAAATATTCAATTTGATTGTACCTCAAAAGGGTTTGATTGTATTTGATTGTACCTCATGTACTATTGTCATGTTCTGACCTTAGTTCCTTTGTTTTGTCTTTGTTTTAGTATGGTCAGGGCGTGAGTTGGGGTGGACAGTCTATGTTTGTTTTTCTATGTTGTATTTTGCGTTTGGCCTGGTATGGTTCTCAATCAGAGGCAGGTGTCGTTAGTTGTCTCTGATGGAGAATCATACTTAGGTAGCCTTTTCCCACCAGTGTTTCGTGGGTGATGCTGTGTTTTATGTATGCACCGTACAGGACTGTTTCGGTTTCATTTCGTTCTCTTTGTTTTATTTAGTGTTCTGAGTTATAAATAAATAATATGAACACTTACCACGCTGTGCATTGGTCCTCCGATCCTTCTTACAACTCCTCCTCAGAGGACGAGAATTGTTACAACTATTGCCTCGTCTCTGTCTCTCTTTCTCTGTCTCTCTCTGTTTCTGTCTGTCTCTGTGGGTGTGAGTGACAATGTGTGTATGAATGTGAGTACATCAAACCTAAGCATTTAGCCTTTAAATTCATTCAATGTCAGAGTTCAGCTATCTTTAGTAACCTTTTCCAAAGTAAATGTGTCATATTGCATTTCACAACCCATCCTTGTTTTCAATTAATACAGGTTTAAGTGAGAGAAAATACCTGTAAAGAAATGTTAGAAGTGAGAGGAATTGACACACGCACAAAGAGACTAAGGATACTAATACATTAAGTTGGTTATAAATAAATGTTCTAAAAAGTAAACCTGTGAGAGTAGTATGAGAGAATGCACTTCCTTTGCACTGGGCACAGATGTCAGTTCAACCTCTAGTTTTACTTTGGTTGAGTTACATGAAACATGAATTCAACTTGAAGTCAACAAAACATTTCACGTCATTGGATTTAGGTTAAACGTTGAGTGAACAAAAAACGCAATTCCTTTACATTGACTTTTTGAAAATCCAATCAGTTTTCCATTGGTTCAACATAATCATCTGCGCTATCCACAATGACATGAAAGCCAAAACACACAGCACAGGTACTCACATGACCAACGGACAATGTAACAATAATTGACAGGATAATGGTAAACCATGGACACACTTATACAATTACTAATCACTGGGAATAGGTGCCAGGTGTGTGTAATGAAAGTTCCGGAGGGATCCGTGACACACGCTGTTGGGAAGAAAATCCAAAGAGACATTAATAATCATTTTAAATTAATCCTAGCTTGGCTGTAACAGACAGCTGTGTTTCTGTGACATTGTGTTCTTTGTTATTCTCCTCATACTATGTGATTCTGTCAATCATCATGAAGGTATGTTACTGCCTGTGGTTTTCCACTGACCCCTCACACTCAAAATAGAAGCATATTGTTTACCTAATTAATAATTTGGTCCCTTACAGTTATAGCTGTTTTGTAATGATAAATCATATTAATCTTAGGGCTAGGCCCGTTTGTCTCAATTTCTGCCTGAATGATGTGCCCAAATAAATTGCCTGTTGCTCAGGCCCTGAAGCCAGGATGCGCATATAATTGGTACCATTGGAAAGAAAACACTTTGAGGTTTGTAGAAATGTTACAATAATGTAGGAGAATATAACACAATAGATATGGTAGGAGAAAATCCAAAGAAAAACCAACAAGAATTTTTAAAAAAATTGAGAAGCCATGCTCTTACAATGGAAAGTGTAGGGGCATACTGAATTCTAGCTCCCAGGATGCAATTCCCATGGCTTCCATATGGTGTCAGCAGTCTATGTTCAAGGTTTCAGGCTTGTAACTTCCAAAACAAATAAGAAATATGAGTTTTAGTACAGGGACACAGTCTTGGAAATTTGTATATGTGCGTGTGATGAAGACAGAACGCACCTGCTAAAATCGGTTACCTATTGAACATCCTTCTTTCCGTAATAAATATTATAATTTGATTACATTTCATGGTATCCGAGGAGTAAATAGAAACATATTTTGACTTGTTGAAACAAAGTTTAGGAGTAGATTTTCGGATTCCTTTCTTTGCATGTTGAACGAGTGGATTACTCAAATCGATGGCGCAAACTAAACAGACTTTTTGGGATATAAAGAAGGATTTTATCTAACAAAACGATACTACATGTTATAGCTGGGACCCTTTGGATGACAAATCAGAGGAAGATTTTCAAAAAGTAAAGTTTGTGAATTTATGAAACCTGTGCCGGTGGAAAAATATTCTGATGTGGGGTGCCGTCTTAAAACAATCGCATGACATGCTTTCGCTGTAATGGTTACTGTAAATCGGACAGTTAGATTAACAAGAATGTCAGCTTTTAACCGATATAAGAAACTTGTATGTACTTAAATGTTTAATATCTATTAAAAAAATTGCACGCCCTCCGGTGTCACCGGAAGTTGTCTCGCTAGCGGGATGCCTAGCCCAAACAGGTTTAAAAAAGAAGCACTAGAATAAAAAAGTGAATAAAAATATAGAACCATTAAAATGTGAAGAAGGTGAGAATGTTTTTGCAAACACATGTGCTTAATTTCTCTCAAATAATTCTGAATCTATAATGTCTGTTGGGTAATATGGAACCCACTGAGACTCCATACATTTCTACATTTATTCATGCATCTACCTCACAGCAAGTCCATAAGTTAACTACAACTTGTTGATTTTCACATTGATTCGTTCCACAACTCATCGTGTACATCAAAATGGTATAACATGTATGTCAAGAAAAAAAACCCAAGTATCATTGATCCCCATGGAAACACAACATAGAGAACAAACAGTTTCTGTTTCAGTTTTGCTAGACTTTTAAAACATCACTTTTTTAAACCCCTTTTAAGGGGGGGCTGAACATACTGATTTCGGATCGTTTTTCCACCTCTTCATAAAGAAACACGTGATTTACATCAAAGGGGGTTTTGTTTGTGGGTGTGTTGTGTTCGCTACATCATACCCTGGCAAATAGACTTGTTTGTTCCTCTTCACTCACTGTAGCTGAGTTAAAGTTGGAATGACAGTATGACAGTTTGTGATGCTCACGTTAGCTCACGAATGTGAGGATGTTTGTGTTGGAGAAAAACTACAAGCCATTCATAAAAAACAAGTTTGGTTCTTTCAACATAAAACTGGTGCTAACGTTGTGTAGCTATTTCTCATTCATTGTCTCATATCAATCAAACAAGTTCCCAGGCACTGCATGCTAATGACTCAATTGGGTAGTTCTGTTGTCTGGAAGGAAATGGACTGGCTGTAGGAACATCATTGATACATTTCCTAAATCTCGCAAATCTCTTTTTTTAAAGACACTGACTTAAAACTTCTTCGGGATCGGTTGAGCAAACATAGGTTAATGCGATTAGCATGAGGTTGTCAGTAACAAGAACATTTCCCAGGACATAGACATATCTGACATTGGCAGAAAGCTGAAATTCTTTTTAATCTAACTGCACTGTCCAATTTACAGTAGCTATTACAGTGAAA
Organism: Oncorhynchus clarkii lewisi; assembly: GCF_045791955.1. Classification (NCBI taxonomy): domain Eukaryota; kingdom Metazoa; phylum Chordata; class Actinopteri; order Salmoniformes; family Salmonidae; genus Oncorhynchus; species Oncorhynchus clarkii. The sequence continues at coordinate 71,483,819 of NC_092153.1, forward strand.
GAATACCATGCTATTTTTTTTGCAGAAATTGCACAATTTGAAGCATAAAAAGTTATTAATAAACAAATTAGGACTATTTGGGCAGTCTTGATACAACATTTTGAACAGAAATGCAAAGGTTCATTGGATCAGTCAAACACTTTGCACATACACTGCTGCCATCTAGTGGCCAAAATGTATATTGTACCTGGGCTGGAATAATACATTATGGCCTTTCTCTTGCGTTTCAAAGATGATGGTACAAAAAAAATACAAAAGAATGGTTGTTTTTTTCTTTGTATTATCTTTCACCAGATCTATTGTGTTACATTCTCTTACATTCCTTTCACATTTCCACAACCTTCAAACGGTTTCCTTTCAAATGGTACCAATAATATGCACAACCTTGCTTCAGGGCTTGAGCTACAGGCAGTTAGATTTGAGTATTTCAGGTGGAAATTGAAATAAAGGGGTGGATCCTTAATAACCAAAGTTATATTATTTACACTTTGTAGTCATTATTTACACTTTGGCTTTAGAATGAATGTTTCTGACTACTATCAAGATACAGGCCCTTTTCATCAAGATACGCTCCTATTTAAACAAACACTTTTTAAAGAAACATTTGTTTTGACACTTTCTACTGCCTTTTAACCCAAAGGCTCTGTGGCGTAAAGGAAACAGAAGCCACACGAGCTCTGATAGCAAACGTGGGCGTGCTTGTGGTGACCAGACGCCAGGAGCAGATCTCAGAACAGTTGTCAGGGTGAGACTGGGGGATTGTCCCAATGCAAACAGTAAAGGCTGGCTGCCCTGGGGACTATCTCACTGTCCAAGACCGTCTGACAGCAGACTATATCACTGCATGTGGACAAACGCGCAGATCTGATGCACAAATGTACCATACACCTTAAACAATCCCGTTATTGAAAACATAATCCAGGTGCATTCCAACACACACGTTGTACTACACGTGTGTACACAACCACACACACCCACAGAGGCATGTGCAAGTGTACACTTGCCACGTAGCAAAGGACAAGTGCACACACACACACACACACACACACACGCACACACAAGCGCACACACACACACACACACACACACACACACACACACACACACACACACACACACACACACACACACACACACACACACACACACACACACACACACACACACACGGCAGGCCATATGGAAGAGGTTAATACATGCAGGACCCATATTAACGAATATGGTGCTATGAGGGTTGTCTTAAAAAGTAAGCGCTAACACTTGTTCAGTATCAAAATGCATTTGAGGACCAATGATCCAGAGAGCACCAGTCTCAGTTAAAGACCCTCATTCTCTAAACCCTATCGTCCAAGTCACCTAGGGCCCGTTTCCCGGACACAAATTAAGATATTTTCCATTGATCGTGCTTTTTTAGTCCAGGACCAGGCTTAATCTGTTTCCAAGAGACCAGCTGCTAGAATCAACAAAAAAGGTTTTAAAAAAACACTTTAAACCAGACCCAATAGACATCTAGGATTAGGTTAGTTTCCTTTATACAGCTACATAAGGCCACAGAAAAAAATGGACACAGGCCTAAGAGATGCTTATCTCCTCAGAGACAGGTTGTGTGGGGACAAACCTCTGATAAGACCGGGTGTAGATAAGGTTAGAGATCCTAGAGTTAAAGCCTGGGGTCTGCAGGGAGATTCTTAACTGTGATATGGCATAAAATGAACTATTTTATTTTATTTATTTTTATTTAACTATGCAAGTCAGATAAGAACAAACATCAACAACTGGCCAATGGGAGAGTACAACAAGCTTTGTCTAGCACTGCAGTAATTGCTTGAAATACCCTTAAACCGGCAGGTACCGTAGACGATCCCAGAAACACGGACCGGCCATGCAACAATACAGTTTTGCTACATTGAACCATCACTGAATCTGACATCTCCTTATAGCCTTTGTGGCGTGCCACCCAACAGCTTGTCACCCAGGAGAGTGATATTAGGTCGTTATTTTATGACTTGGAATGTTCACGCTTGCCTTGTTATAGGCCAAAAGTAGCTCAGGCTGCTCTCACTTTTCAGTTGGTTGCTTGTAGCCTGGCACTGCAACCGGTCCCACAGGGGCTCGTTAGAAAAAGAGATGCTTGGGCTTGTTCTCACCACCTCAGCACAAGCTTCTCACACTATATAGCACAGCGAGATGAGAAGAGATTCATGTCAGTGGGCTTACGTCATCTGACTTCAGATCTTTCACAGCGCTGCGTTGAGTGGAGATGCCTCGTGTTCATCTGCCACATTTTGTCTCATAGTATACCAGTGGAATTGTTTATTTTATCATGTTGTATGTATAAAAGATGATATTTCAATAGCGAAATATATAGAAACCAGGTCTCACAAAGAAATGATGTGTTATCTCTCAATAAATATATGTCACTGACTACAGTGGGGTTTGACACACTTGTGTAGAAGTTTAGCCAAAGCATCAAACTATCTTTGTCAAGGCATATTTGTGTCAACAAGCTAACACAGATGGTTAATGTAGACAGACGGGACCACCAGGATTAACTCATTTAACTCATACTTTTCCAGTCTAGATTTTTAAGTTGCTTTAAGTCATTTTAAATCACATTAAGTCGTATTAAGTCCTGAGTTATTTTTTCATTGTTTGGTAGAGTTTGGCTTTCTCCCTCCACTTATCTCTCTACAGCATTATCTGAAAAACAGATCTTTGAGGGATTTTGGCAGGGAACTTCAAATCAAATCAAATTTATTTATATAGCCTTTCATACATCAGCTGAAATCTCAAAGTGCTGTACAGAAACCCAGCCTAAAACCTCAAACAGCAAGCAATGCAGGTGTTGAAGCACGTTGGCTAGGAAAAACTCCCTAGAAAGGCCAAAACCTAGGAAGAAACCTTGAGAGGAACCAGGCTATGAGGGGTGGCCAGTCCTCTTCTGGCTGTGCTGGGTGGAGATTATAACAGAACATGGCCAAGATGTTCAAATGTTCATAAATGACCAGCATGGTCAAATAATAATAATCACAGTAGTTGTCGAGGGTGCAGCAAGTTAGCATCTCAGGAATAAATGGAGGTAGCTTTGAGGTTTCCCTCATCTTAAAAAAAGGCTTTAACTAGGATAATCAAGCAGCTTGCATTATGGCTAATTGGACATCAAACAGGCCATGTGAGGGAGAGATTAGACTTCTGAGGAGTACGCCAACATTAAAGAGACCATTTTGTTCTCTGTCAGATAATTTGTTCTAAATCTAGATTGGACAGAAAGTGTTTAATTCAATTTAACTCACTTTAATTTACTAGAGGAGGATGAGATATATCAGGGATGCTGGGTTATGTTTATATCTCTCTAGTCGTGGGTTCTCACATTCACAGCAGGTATTCTCCCTATCCATTTGGTTAAAAAAAGCTGAGGAATAGGGCTGGAGAAACATAACCACATAACCACTCTCAAATTCATAGACTGAGCTATGGAAGAAATGACTGACCATCCATGATATCAAAATTATAGTTTCACCATGTTTTGAGAATGTACACTGTTTGTTTGCATTTACTTTGTTTACAAACATTGAAGTAAAACAAGCTTACGTTTTGAGTTCTCATGGGGTACGACAGTTGAACTAAGCCCCTGAGGCATGTATAAGTTAAAATCTTGAAGAATCAATGGGTACCTATCATTGATCTTTAAATCAAAAAATGGATGTAGCAACTTCTGATTGCCCCTTTAGTGCATACTTCAGACAGGTTATTCATGAAACCACTTCAGACCATGATTGTGTTAGCAGCACCCCCACCTAAACCATGCTTTTCATCTCTATTTGGAATTGAAGTCTCCCCTCAGGAACCTGGACAGCAGATAGCAGAGCCAGAAGACGACTGGCCATCCCTCAGAGCCTGGTTCCTCTCTAGGTTTCTTCATAGGTTCCTGCCTTTCTAGGGAGTTTTTCCTAGCCACCGTGCTTCTACATCTGCATTGCTTGTGTTTGGGGCTTTAGGCTGGGCTTCTGTATAAGTCCTTTTTACATCAACAAATGTCACAAAGTGCTTATACATACATTTGATTTGATTTGATAGCAGAGGCAACCCTATGCGCATCACCATTGACAGGTGAGGTAGAGGGAGGTATGGTTAGCACAGCAAACTCTATGCCTATAACCAGGTCTTAAAGAACCAGATAGCCTGTTGGCCAAGATTAAAGATGAATTTAATTATGCACATATTATAATTCAGTAGCTATTACACTTTAAACATCTCTGAAAGAGACACTTCTCTAAAAGGCAACATCAAAATGCATCAATACTTCTGAAGAAAAGTCCAGGGGTGATTGGCTCTAGAATCTGAGGTTGGCAAGATGTGGTATAAAGTCATTTCATTACATAGCTTTATGTGGAATCCACATGCATGCAGGCACACACACAAACATGCAAACACACAAACACACACACACACACAAACACACACATTTCACCAAAATCGATCAAAAAACTGTTTCACAGCTCCTTTCCCTGAGGGGAGAAGTTAGCAGCGCTATAGCTTCTGCTGCCAGCTTGTCGGATTTGAGGTTTATGAAATATATCAAACCAGGGCCGACCTCCTCAGGGAACATGTGCCATCCAAAGCTCTGTTAATTTGCAAAGCATCACACATAGGGGAAAATAGGAAACAAGTGTAACTTCCTCCGTGTGTGAATACGCATCTAAATCAGCCGGAATGCTGCTGGTGTTACTGTGAGGACAGAGAGTAAGGGCCTTATGTTTTGAATGTATCTATGTATCCAGTACTCACATGTATTGTAGATGACACCACAGGTTTCAAGTAGAAAAAAAGGCTAGCCAGGCAGACACCAGCAAGCATGCTAGTGTGCGTGTGCGTGTGTGTGTATGTGTGTGTGTATGTGTATGTATCTGCTTCTTTTGGCTGTCGTCCATCCTAAAATGATTATCAGATTTACTCTAATAGTCAACGTGTTCCAAACAATGTAATCTATGTGTGAATCAATGTTTAACAACATATTTTTTCAATGTTAAAAAAAGGATTGCTCGACAGGAATTATGTATACTGAACGAAAATATAAACGCAACATGCATCAATTTCAATGAATATACTGAGTTACAGTTCATATAAGGAAATCAGTCAATTGAAATAAATTAATTAGGCCCTAATCTATGATTGCACATGACCGTGCAGGGACGCAGCCATGGGTTGGCCTGAGAGGGCTTAGGCCCACCCACTGGGTAGCCAGGCCCAGCCAATCAGAATGAGTTCTTCCCCACAAAGGGCTTTATTACAGACAGAAGACTCCTCAGTTTCATCAGCTGTCCGGGTGGCTGGTCTCAGACGATTCCTCAGGTGAGGAAGCTGGATGTGGAGGTCCTGTGGTGGCGCGGTTACACGTGGTCTGCGGTTGTAAGGCCGGTTGGACGTTCTGCTAAATTCTCTAAAATGACGTTGGAGAAATGAAAAAATTATCTGGCAACAGCTCTGGTTGACATTCCTGCAGTCAGCATGCCAATTGCACTCCACCTCAAAACTTGAGACATCTGTGGCATTGTGTTGTGTGACAAAACTGCACATTTTACAGTGGCCTTTCATTGTCCCCAGCACAAGGTGCACCTGTGTAATTATCATGCTGTTTTATCAGCTTCTTGATATGCCACACCTGTCAGGTATATGTATTATCTTGACAAAGGAGAAATGCTCACTAACAGGGATATAAACAAAGTGATCAGACAGGTGATAGAGCCGTTTTCACTGTCAACACAGTGCTTGGAGAGAGCATGGGTCCTATGTGAGATAGATAGAGAGTGCTAGCATGGCCATGGGCGTGTTTGCATGTTTAAGGGAGTGTGTGCGTTAGAAGGTGATAGCATGGTTATGGGATTGACTCTTTTGCGAGCGATTGAGCTTGCAAGAAAGGCATTTCAGAAATTCATTTCACTGCAAAATGAAAACTTGAAACTTGAGACATGAAACTTGATATCACCTCTGTAATGTCAGTCAGGTAACACTGTCATGGCAAACTATGCAAACTATGCTTAGACAACAATTCTCCCTCCCTTCCTCCCTCTGCTTCTCTCTTCTCCATTCTCCCTCTTACCTCCACTCATCTATCCATTTCTCCTTCTCTTTGTTTCCTTCTCTCTGTCTTCTCCCCCCGACTCTTCTTTCTGTCTCCTCTCTCTCTCTCTCTCTCTAACACATTTTTATATCTGTCTATTGTTGATTGTTAAGTCTCATAGATACACACACCTTTGGGGTTTCAGCTAAACCTTGATTTAGAATCTTTAAACAACCCCCCCCCCCCCCCATTGCAGAAATGCCTTATTCCCCTCACCTCCTCCTCTTCTTACCATGTCAGACCTTAATAAACAGCTCAGTAAAAATACACTCACAAAAGAAGCCCCTGTCGCCTAAAATGTATAAAGCTTTGTAATGAAGAGGACTTGTGCCTGGAGCCACAGCTCTAAATCTCTCTCTCTCTTATTTCATTTTTTAAATATATTCAGATTGGCATTTGTAAAATAGGAGAATCAGATGTCTGGCGTTATATCAAAGAGAATCTCTATAATTTACAGACGTACGCATCTGCATATAAATACAGTGTGTTGGTGAATTTGAATAGTTCCTTGCAATGCGCGGTGCAAAACAACCAGGCTCAGTGTTGAGTTTAAACCAAGACTTTAATGGAGCATGATGAAAAGAACAGGTGTCATGCATGTTTTTGACTCGAGCTAGCCCGTGACATCAAATCTGCGTCTTCCCACTGAAGATGAATAAATACTATGCCCTAATGCCATGTATAATTAATTATATATTTCCATTTTGTAGTAATGTGACACCAGTATGGCGGTATTTAAATACATTTATCAAAAAACGTTTTCAGTTAAGACATATTTCCATATCTAAATATGAGAAGAAGCTATTTGCGGCAGTGCCTCCTCTTCTCCCTCAAGAGGCTGAAAGGATTTGGCATGGCCACTCAAATCATTAGGAACTTTTATAGCTGGAGAGCATCCTGACTAGTTGTATCACCGTCTGGTATGGCAGCTGCACCGCCCTCAACTGGAAGGCCCTACGGAGGGTGGTGCGGACAGCCCAGCGCATCACTAGGGGTGAGCTCCCAGCCATCCAGGACATACACAAAAGTATGTGGACATCCCTTCAAATTGTGGATTTGACTATTTCAGACAAACCAGTGGCTGCCAGGTGTACAAAATCGAGCACACGGCCATGCAGTCTCCACAGAAAAACATTGGCAGTAGAATGGCCCTACTGAAGAGCTTAGTGACTTCCAACATGGCTCCGTCATAGGATGCCACCTTTCCAACAAGTCAGTTCATTACATTTCTGCCCTGCTAGAGCTGCCCCGGTCAACTGTAAGTGTTGTTATTGTGAAGTGGAAACGTCCTGGAGCAACAACAGCTTAGCCGTGAAGTGGTAGGCCGCACAAGATAACAGAATGGGACCTCTGTAGTACGTAAAAAAAGTCTGACCTCGGTTTCAACACTCACTAACGAGTTCCAAACTATCGAGTTCCAAACTGCCTCTGGAAGCAACGTCTGCACAATAACTGTTTGTCAGGAGCTTCATGAAATGGGTTTCCATGGCCAAGCAGCCGCACACAAGCCTAAGATCACCATGTGCAATGCCAAGAGTCGGCTGGAGTGGTGTAAAGCTCACCGGCATTGGATTCTGGAGCAGTGGAAACTCGTTCTCTGGAGTGATGAATCACGCGTCACCATTGTCCGGAGGACAAATCTCGATTTGACAGATGCCAGGAGAATGCTACCTATCCCAATGCATAGTGTAAACTATAAAGTTTGGTGGAGGAGGAATAATGGTCTGGGGCTATTTTTCATGGTTCGGGCTATGCCCCTTTGTTCCAGTGAAGTGAAATCTTAAAACTACAGTATACAATAACATTCTATACAATACTGTGCTACCAACTTTGTGTCAACAGTTTGGTGATGGGCCTTTCCTGTTCCAGCATGACAAGGCCCCTGTGCTCAAATCGAGGTCCATACAGAAATGGTTGGTTGAGATTGGTGTGGAAGAACTTGACTGGCCTGCACAGAGCTCTGACCTCAATCCCATGAAACACCTTTGGAATGTATTGGAACGCCGAATGCGAGCCAGGCCTAATCGCCCAACATATCAGTGCCCAACCTCACTAATGCTCTTGTGGCTGATTGGAAACAAGTCTCCGCTGCAATGTTCCAACATCTAGTGGAGGCTGTTATAGCAACAAAGGGGGTACTAACTCCATATTAATGGCCTTGATTTTGGAACGAAATGTTCGACGAGCAAGTGTCCACATACCTTTTGTTATGTAGTGTACATGCCAGACATGTCTGAGAAATGCCCTAAAAATTGTCAAAGACTCCAGCCAACTGAGAAATGGACTGTTTTCCATGCTCCCGTCCACCAGATGAAACCAACATACTCCTAAACAGCTTCTGTCCCCTGGCCATAAGGCTGTTAAATGACTAACTACTGCTCCCCTCACACCTACGCTGCTGCTAAAATGATTATTGATTTGATTTATTACTACCACTACCGCTGCTGTTCATGGGATCCTGCACTAAGACATCAAGAAACTGCCGTGGTTGAAACCAGCCTATAGCCCCGAAGTTCATATTAATGCACAGCCGTTGCTCACCATGCATCTAAATGTTTCATTACAGGCAGAGCGCAGAACATTTCTCAGCCTATATGTGGCCGCTCGCCGCCAAGCGCCTTCTTAAGGGAAAAGTAAAGCATGACTAATTGAAATAAATGAGAGAGTGGAGAAAAGAGGAGGAGAGAAGAGGAGAGGAGAAGAGAGGTGATCAAGTACAGGGCCATTCTCTTCATCTAGCCTGAAGCCATGAAGTTCAAGGCTGGGGTAGTGCAGGTTGTTTTTTCCAGAAAGCAGGATATCCCATTATAGTGAAAGGGAACATGGCAATCTTCCTGGTCAATCCTTGTGTAAAGAAAAGGACAGCACTGAGCTAGCCTTCAACGTTACTTCATAGAGTAGCTCAAACTGCGCATTCGATATTTTCGAAACGACACTTCCTGATCATCAAATGTGCCACTGAGACTTCATATTGGAAACAATCGGGTGGCGTCATTGATGGCTCTGTCCATTTTTTTTACAGTCTATGGGTATATCACATTATATACAGTATATCTAGCAGACCAATAGAGGGAAATATGCTTAGCTCCTTGTCTATATCACAGGATGGAGGGATAAAACTGAATTCTGAAGTGAATAAGGAAGCTCAAGCATGCGACAGGTGTATACACACAAGCATACACACATAGACCCCCCCCCCCCCCCCCCCCCTAACACACACACCCACCCTGCCAGAAGCCTCAAACCCTTTACATCACTGAACTTTCTTCCAGTCCGACACTGCAGGTGTGTTACCACAGCAACAAGCCTTTTCATTTGGAGCTAGGCTGATATCCTCATTCCGTATGCAGATACTGCTTCGCTCTCTCGCTTGACAAGTCAATCTTACTTTCATCTAATTTCTTACTTCTGATTGGCTTGTTCTTCACTGCTGAATGACAATGAGGAGTGAACTACATGTACTCATGCTCATACTCTGTGAGTGTGTGTGTGTGTGTGTGTGTGTGTGTGTGTGTGTGTGTGTGTGTGTGTGTGTGTGGTCACAATAATCTGTGAATATGATGGCATACAATTTATAGAGCAGGAGGTGGGGGGATTTCAATGTTATGCTATGGGTCATTAATGTCTGTCTCAAACCCTTAGCGAATGAGGGACATTCAATATAACGAAGTGATTAAATGTGTCTTAACTCTACATAACAGTCACATGTGTACAGTAGATGTGTGTGTATTGTGCATGATTATACTATACATGTGTGCTTATTTAAGTGCTTCTATACATATGTGGGGAAAAAAGAGAAGCAGAGAGAAAGAAACCGATTGAGCGTGTTTGACCACGCACGTGCTCATAGGCTCCATGAGTTTCTAATTAGTCGAAGCTCAGTCTGTTTTGCTTGACTTTCTCAAGATCCCCAGGGGGGCTGGAATTATCGACTGTCCCTCTATTTCCCTCCAACCTGTGTGCTCATGTTGTCTGCTTCGCTGAGCTCCAAAGGACGGCTAATGCATTCTGGGAAGAGAAAAGAAGGCAAATGGAGCTGTGATTTACTGGGAAGTTAGCGGTACTTATCTCCCGGCTGATATGCTAAGTGACATCCACTGTGTTTATAGTGATGGAAATGATGAACGGAGATGTACTGTGTGGAAGAAGACACAGAGAATGCCTATTAGTGACCACACACACACACACACACACACACACACACACACACACACACACACACACACACACACACACACACACACACACACACACACACACACACACACACACACACACACACACACACACAGCCATTGCTGATGTCCCATGTTATAGAGACATTGAACCACTGGTCACTTCCGGTTTCACACTGTGTATTTAAATACTGTCATAGCTTATTTATACTACTGCTTATTTCTACTGTATTTTAGTTACACTGTTTATACACACCGCATATTTATTTATATATTGGTTTCTTGACATAGGAGCTAGTAACATAAGCATTTCGCTGCACCGCTATAACACCTGCTAAACTATGTAGTTGACCAATAAACTTTGATTTGATTTGAGTGCGCTGTAGCTAGTCTGTAGCTGGTCCCTAGCTCATCTCTAGCTGGTCTGTAGCTGGTCTCTAGTTGGTCTATAGCTGGTTTGTAGCTGGTCTGTAGCTGGTCTGTCGCTGGTCTGTAGCTGGTCTGTAGCTGGTGCCTAGATCATCTCTAGCTGGTCTGTAGCTGGTCTGTAGCTGGTCTGTAGCTTGTCTATAGCTGGTCTGTAGCTGGTCTGTATTCCCTGTAGAGTAACTACAATGTTGTTGATCCATCCTCAGTTTTAAACATTGGCCTCAAGCCACCCTGAGTGGTTTCCGTCCTCTCCGGCAACTGAGTTAGTGACATTCAATACCGTTGCAAACAAGAATTTCTATTGGAAAAATTCAGGTATGTTTATCCCTGAAGCTAGCTGTCCTCTGGCTACACCATGGTGCTACCCTACAGAGTGCTGTTGACGCTACTGTCATGACGTGGCCCTTTCTGGGTATAGATCATGGCACCCCCTCTCTCTATCTCAGGTCGTAAATTCCTGGAGGAGACTCTCTCCCCCTGGCCATGCAGAAAGAGAGACACATAGAGAGAACAAAGGATTTCACATTGCAAACTCCTAAATCGACAAAATGGGAATTTGATATGAAATGTCCACTTGTGAGAAGGTGGGAATGGTCCGTGGACACTTAAGGGACGGGTATGACGAGTGTGTTTCATTTGGTGACCTCAGAGAGGACAGGAAACACACATAACTATATCTATGAATATGTACATTTCTCATTTATGGGGTTTGCATCTAATTCTTGTATAAAATTAATGAGTAAAGATGAAACTATTTGTGAAATGATGTAAGGTGATGTTAAACCTTTAATGAAAGAGAATTGTATTCCCTTTAAAGTTGAACTAAGTCATTGGCCCGCCCCCGTGAGCAAAGACATGATCTGGCATCATAGACCCGCCTTTTCAATTGTTATGAATAAAACCCACTCCTGAGGAAATCCTCTTCAGACCACGCATACCTCGATGAACACCGAGGGGGCACAGGTTGAGTTTAGACCACAAAAACCTCAGTATAAGCTAAGGTTGTAATGGTTGTTGAATTCCTAGCCATACCACGTGGAGCATTGGCTACACGGCTGGAAATGGTTAAACTCTGAGACTATCGATCCCAACAAAATAAGAGCAAATCTTAGATAATAATTACTAGTCTGCAGCTAGAAATTACGTCAACCTGGGATCTGCAGACCAACAACCGCCGAAACATCTATTATATGAGAACATATCTGAATGGTACTTTGAAGTATACATTCTAACCACAAAATATTTTGATCTTCAGGGAAGCAGAGAGAGAGAGAGAGACAATGATGAACTGACTCTCCAACAGAAGGACTGATGATTCCAACAGAGATCACAGCGACACACTGAGCGTAAATACATATATTGATTGCAATTATTCCCGAACGAGTGAGCATTCATGTGCAAAGGATTAGCATTTCAATTTATATAATTATCAACTGTGTAGTGACTTCTTTTGTCTTTCCCGCCCTTTTCAGTCCACACCCACTTCCCTTTGTCCACCAAGCCACCATATCGGTTTAGCCCACTAGGGAACCTCCCCTATCATTTCCTTGTAACCATAACTGTTGTTTGTTTATGCATTTCTGTGATTATTTATTTAGTTAGTAAATAAATTATTAAGACAATTGATGTCTGGATGATTCATAGAAAAGGCTGGGTTCGTGCAGATAACCAACAATTTACGACGTTTGGAATAAGACTAACGTGAGGTAAAGATTAATTCATTAATAATAAGACTAATTGATCAGATATTAAAATATCTGAAGAGTTATATTAGGAAAATTATAATTTTGTAATCTGAAGATTTTCCTTGGTTCCCCGACTTCCTAGTTAATTACATTTACATGATTAGTTGAATCACGTAATAATAATTACAGAGAATTGATTTGATAAAATAAGTCTTCACTGTTAGTGATGCCAAAGACACGACGCTACTGTAGACCTTCTTTGCAAAATATTGTTTTAATCAGTTATTTGGAGATGTGATTATATTTAGTATAATGTTATCAAAAATTCCTAACTTTTTAAATGTTTTACAATTTTTATTTGTATGGAATTCACTGAGGAGGATGGTGCTCCCCTTCCTTTTCTGAGTAGCCTCCACTGTTGCACACAGATTGAGTCCATGGAACTTATTATGTGACTTGTTAAGCAAATGCTTACTCCTGAACATATTTAGGATAGCCATTAGAAACGGGTTGAATACTTATTGACTCAAGACATTTCAGCTTTTCATTTTGAATTCATTTGTAAACATTTAAAAACGTAATTCCACTTTGGCATTATGGGTTATTGTGTGTGAAACAGTGAAACAAAATCTCAATGTAATCCATTTCAAATTCCAGCTTTAACACAACAAAATGTGGAATAAGTCAAGGGCTGGAACAAAAAACACAGTCGCCTTCCCATCCAGGGTTTTGTCATCAACTGCAGTACACAATTCCCAAATGAGACAACAAAGATACTGATTGATATTGATTGCATTGACAGTGCTTTCAACTCAATCTATCCCTTAATCAGTACTCGGTAGGGGATGGGGACAGAATCATGTGATTGTACCACAATGGTTTGCTACTACCAGCAACTGCTGACCACTTCCCTCTGATCTCAGTACAGACAGATCAGAGAGAGCAAAAAGCAGGGTTTGTTGACATCAAGCCAGGTTCCAGCATTTTAAAACAACAAGAAAAAGACACATCAAAGACAGAAGATGCCCTTTGTTCTTGTTTGTCTTTGGTTGTAATAATCTCATAAAAAGTGCACAACAAAGGACCATATTGGCTCTGCCATAGACAAAGTACATTTGATTCACAGTGGGGGTGCCAGTAGAGGGGTGGGAGGGGGCTGAGCTAATTTAGAATGATGGATCCAGGGGGAGAGTTGCAGCTGGTTGCTTGTGGAAATGAGACTGATATGGATATTAATGTTTTAGTTTAGATTGAAGGCTTCACACAGTGTAAAGTGCAACAGATTATACAGATTTTGCTCCAATATGAATTGTCTGTAATCTACATGGAACTGATGTGTAATATCATGGAACTGATGTGTAATAGCATGGAACTGATGTCTAATAGCAGGGGAATATGTGTCTTGTTACATTTTATGGTTCTGAAATAAGTGAGACCCCTGGCTATAAACACTCAATGCTGAGAAATGACCACTCAAAGCTGTTGGTCCTTAAATCAAACTGGAAAAGCCTCTGGAAAGGGCACTATGAATCCAATAAATTGTGAAATTAGTTAAATAATATCCTATTACCAGATAGACTAACTAAACGAACACAAGTGGCTTGCATCGTGGTCAACCAATAGGAGGTAAAAACTATATTTTGAGTTAGAATAGCAGAACACACAATGTGCAATTTCGAAACTTGGTTGTGCATCAGCAGTTTCCTCTTGTTACACTGAGTGTACAAAACACAGAACATGAGCTTCAACTTCCAACACTGCTTGCATCATGGCCAACCAATAGGAGGCAGAAGCTCGAGCCAAGCTATGGAAGATTAACCAATAGGAGAGTAGATAAATGTCACAGCCAATAACATTGCTCTTTCTCTGTCTGTCTCTTCCTGTCTCTTTCACCTGACTGAGTACTTTTGATGGATGGGCCTATTTGGTGAGGACCATATAAATAATATTCAGGGTCCTTGTGGTACAACATGGCACCTCATTATGGGATCCCCTGTGCGACACTCACACACATGCACAAATGCACAAGCATGCACGCATGTACACACACACTGACACATGCACGCACGTACACACACTGACACATGCACGCACGTACACACACACTGACACATGCACGCACGCACACACACACTGACACATGCACGCACGTACACACACACTAACAGATGGGACAGAAGTGACGGGTGACTGACAGTGTCAAAGCCACAGGGCCCACTGGGGAATGACTAGGGTTAATAAGAGGAAAAACAGTATTTCTCCCTCCCTCCCTCCCTCCCTCCCTCCCTCCCTCCCTCCCTCCCTCCCTCCCTCCCTCCCTCCCTCCCTCCCTCCCTCCCTTTCTCATATGGAATTAATTCAGTAGGCTACAGTACAGTACCTTCCACTGAACATAGAATATTAAACACATATTCATCAGGGTTGAAAAGAGCTCAAAATTCATGTCACATGCAGGTGTACACGAGGTGGTAAACTCGCCTGAGCTAATGCCTAGGCTATTCAGCAAACGAACACTGTCTCATAGCATGCAAAAACACAGATTCAAAACCTGGTCGGTCACACAGGCAATTTCTTTATCCCTGCTTCTCCTTCACTTTGTAATTAACATATCTCTCCCTCTCTTCAAATACCTTTTGTCCCTTCCTCTCTCTCCTCTCTCTCCTTTCCACTGTCTCTCCTTTCTCCTCTCACTCCTTTCTACTGTCTCTCCTTTCTCCTCTCTCTCCTTTCTACTATCTCTCCTTTCTCCTGTCTCTCCTTTCTTCTCTCTCTCTTTTCTCCTCTCTCCTTTCTACTGTCTCTCCTTTCTACTGTCTCTCCTTTCTTCTGTATCTCCTTTCTCCTGTCTCTCCTTTCTCCTCTCTCTCATTTATCCTCTCTGCTTTCTCCTCTCTTTCCTTTCTCCTCTGTCTTTTCTCCCTCTACTCTATCTCCTTTCTCCTCTCTCTATTTTCTCTTCTCTCTCCTTTCTCATCTCTCCTTTCTTCTTTCTCCTCTCTCTCTCCTTTCTCCTGTCTCTCCTTTCTCATCTCTCTCTTTTCTCCTCTCTCTACTTTCTCCTCTCTCTCTCCTTTCTCCTCTCTCTCCTCTCTCTCCTTTCTCTCTCTTTTCTCTTCTCTCTCTTTTCTCCTCTCTCTCTCTTCTCTCTCCTTCAATTATCAGCTTGTTCCCAGAAGCCTGAGAGAGAAAGAGTACCATCACATTACCGTGGCAACCATTTGCTTATAATTCAGTGTCCTTTTGTTGTGCAGCTGGTGAATAGAATGAGGAAGTAGCGTGAGCGCCACTGAGAGACCATCCATTACAGAGGAAATATGAATTCTAATAACCCATCGTAATGTTTTTGTCCTCCAACCTTTCTCCTTCCCTACCTTTCTCTTTCTCCTGAGTCTCCATTCTTCATCCCTTTTTATTTTCCCTTTCTCTTAGTAGTGTAAAATGGGTCAGAGAGCGGCTTCATCAAAAGGTAGTTCATGATTCTCAACGGAGAGATAGAGAGGTTTTTCTACCTTAATGGAGCTGCCCTCAAAAGATACATTTTTAAAAGGAGGAGGGAAGGTACTTTATTTCAAAATAGGGTTTTGTGAAAGGGAACCATGAAATCAAGGTGCTTTATTTCATGAGGGGCACTATTGTTGGGGGCACTCGCTGGCACCGGCTCTGTGGATGCATCATGTACTAATGACAGGCCAACACAAGAGCATGCTAAGTGGTGCTAAGAGGTACTTCAGATGGGAAAGGGACGCTCTATTGTGATGTTTGTTTCGTAATATCTAGCAGAAAATTATCAGGATGAAACAGAAATGCAGAATAAGACATAAAACATTTTGACATTTACTATGAATATCAATATATTCCCATACATTTATTTCTGATGGGGTTACTCTAAAACAGAGGACCTAAGATTTGATCAGTGTCATACATCTGCACACATGTACTGTTGTTAAGCATGCACTTGTCACACCCTGACCATAGTTTACTTTGTATATTTCTATGTTTTGGTTGGTCAGGGTGTGATCTGAGTGGGCATTCTATGTTACATGTCTAGTTTGTCCAGTTCTATGTTCGGCCTGATATGGTTCTCAATCAGAGGCAGGTGTTCGTCATTGTCTCTGATTGGGAACCATATTTAGGTAGCCTGGGTTTCACTGTGTGTTTGTGGGTGATTGTTCCTGTCTATGTGTTTTCACCAGATAGGCTGTTTAGGTTTTCGTTACGTTCATTACGTTCTTTATTTTTGTAGTGTTTGTATTGATTCGTGTTTTACGTTTGTTTATTAAAACATGGATCGAAATCTACACGCTGCATTTTGGTCCGACTCTCCTTCTCATACGGAAAACCGTTACAGAATCACCCACCACCAACGGACCAAGCAGCATGTCAACAGGCAGCAACAGCAGCGTAAAGAGGAATGGACATGGGAGGACGTTTTGGATGGCAAGGGCTGTTACACTTGGGAGGAGATACTAGCTGGAAGAGATCGCCTCCCATGGGAACAGGTGGAGGCACTTAGGAGAGCAGAGGCAGCCGGAGAAAGGAGCCGGCGATATGAGGGAACAAGGCTGGCAAGGAAGCCCGAGAGGCAGCCCCAAAAATTTCTTGGGGGGGGGCTAACAGGGAGTATGGCTACGCCAGGTAAGAGACCTGGGCAGACTCCCTGTGCTTACCGGGGGGCTAGAGAGACCGGACAGGCACCGTGTTATGCAGTGGTGCGCACGGTGTCTCCAGTGCGGGTGCATAGCCCGGTGCGGTATATTCCAGCTCCGCGTGTCGGCCGGGCTAGATTGAGCATCGAGCCTAATGCCATGAAGCCGGCTCTACGCAGCTGGTCCCCAGTGCGTCTCCTTGGGCCGGCTTACATGGCACCAGCCTTGCGCTCGGTGTCTCCGGTTCGCCTGCATAGCCCAGTGCGGGCTATTCCACCTCGCCGCACTGGCAGGGCGACCGTGAGCATTCAACCAGGTAAGGTTGGGCAGGCTCGGTGCTCAAGAGCTCCAGTGCGCCTGCACGGTCCGGTTTTTCCAGTACCACCTCCACACCCCAGCCCTCCGGTAGCAGCTCCCCGCACCAGGCTTCCTGTGCGTGTCCTCGGCCCAGTACCACCAGTGCCAGCACCACGCATCAGGCCTACAGTGCGCCTCGCCTGTCCAGCGCTGCCAGAGCCTCCCTCCTCTTCAGCGCTGTCGGAGTCTCCCGCCTGTTTAGCGCTGTCAGAGCTTTCCTTCTCTTCAGCGCTGCCGGAGTCTCCCGCCTGTTCAGAACTGCCAGTCTGCATAGAGCTGCCAGTCTGCAAGGAGCTGCCAGTCTGCAAGGAGCTGCCAGTCTGCATTGAGCTGCCAGTCTGCATAGAGCTGCCAGGCTGCATAGAGCTGCCAGGCTGCAAGGAGCTGCCAGTCTGCAAGGAGCTGCCAGTCTGCAAGGAGCTGCCAGTCTGCAAGAAGCTGCCAGTCTGCAAGGAGCTGCCAGTCTGCATAGAGCTGCCAGTCTGCAAGGAGCTGCCAGTCTGCAAGGAGCCGCCAGAGCTGCCTGTCTGCAGGATGCCGCCAAAGCTGCCAGTCTGCAAGGAGCCGCCAGAGCTGCCAGTCTGCAAGGAGCCGCCAGAGCTGCCAGTCAGCATGGAGCAGCCAGGGCCGCCAGTCAGCATGGAGCAGCCAGGGCCGCCAGTCAGCATGGAGCAGCCAGAGCAGCCAGTCAGCAT
Organism: Oncorhynchus clarkii lewisi; assembly: GCF_045791955.1. Taxonomy (NCBI): domain Eukaryota; kingdom Metazoa; phylum Chordata; class Actinopteri; order Salmoniformes; family Salmonidae; genus Oncorhynchus; species Oncorhynchus clarkii. The sequence continues at coordinate 71,501,927 of NC_092153.1, forward strand.
GGAGCAGCCAGAGCTGCCAGTCAGCATGGAGCAGCCAGTCAGCATGGAGCAGCCAGAGCTGCCAATCAACCAGACTCTTCCAGATCTACCAGTCAACCAGACTCTTCCAGATCTGCCAGACAACCAGACTCTTCCAGATCTGCCAGTCAACCAGACTCTTCCAGATCTGCCAGACAACCAGACTCTTCCAGATCTGCCAGTCTACCAGACTCTTCCAGATCTGCCAGTCTACCAGACTCTTCCAGATCTGCCAGTCTACCAGACTCTTCCAGATCTGCCAGTCGACCAGACTCTTCCAGATCCGCCAGTCGACCAGACTCTTCCAGATCCGCCAGTCAGCCAGGATCTTCCAGATCCGCCAGTCAGCCAGGATCTGCCAGAACCGCCAGCCAGCCAGGATCTGCCGGATCCAACTACCTGCCTGAGCTTCCTCTCAGTGCTGAGCTTCCTCTCAGTGCTGAGCTACCCATCAGTCCCGAGCTACCTCTGTCCCGAGCTGTCCTTCTGTCTCGAGCTGACCCTCTGTCCCGAGCTGTCATTAAGGAGGGTCACCTATCTAGGGACGCTAAGGAGGTGGACCAAGACTATTATGGAGTGGGGTCCACGTCCAGCGCCAGAGCCGCCACCGCGGACAGATGCCCACCCAGACCCTCCCCTATAGGTTCAGGTTTTGCGGCCGGAGTCCGCACCTTGGGGGGGGGGGGGGGTACTGTCACACCCTGACCATAGTTTACTTTGTATATTTCTATGTTTTGGTTGGTCAGGGTGTGATCTGAGTGGGCATTCTATGTTACATGTCTAGTTTGTCCAGTTCTATGTTCGGCCTGATATGGTTCTCAATCAGAGGCAGGTGTTCGTCATTGTCTCTGATTGGGAACCATATTTAGGTAGCCTGGGTTTCACTGTGTGTTTGTGGGTGATTGTTCCTGTCTATGTGTTTTCACCAGATAGGCTGTTTAGGTTTTCGTTACGTTCATTACGTTCTTTATTTTTGTAGTGTTTGTATTGATTCGTGTTTTACGTTTGTTTATTAAAACATGGATCGAAATCTACACGCTGCATTTTGGTCCGACTCTCCTTCTCATACGGAAAACCGTTACAGCACTGTTGTTAAGCATGCACTGTTGTTAAGCATGTACTGTTGTTAAGCATGCACTGTTGTTAAGAATGTACAATGCAAATGACATTGCAAGTCTCATCGCTAAAATTGTATCACTTTGTGTACACCAAGTCAACAAGTAATTTGCATAATATGGGCTTGTACACACGCACACGCACACACACACACACACACACACACTACAATTGTATCACAGTCAACAATATTCTGGCAAATGCTGACTGCGCCATGTAAATGATGTTACACAAATGAGCCTTTCCTAATGAAACACTTGAATTGACTAAAAGAGGTGTGTGGAAGCAGGGTGAGAAGGGTACCAGTGCTGTCGTGCCAGCTAGCTTAGTGTAACTGCACAGCAACAACAGCAGAACGCCTAAGGTAATGTTTAGGATGATGAATATGAATAAAGCTGTGTGTTTTTTAAATGAGCTATTACAGGGAACATGGAGCTTAGTGAGTTTGATAGGAATGATTTATTTCCTGCTGTCTCCACATGCACGTGCACGCACACACACACACACACACACTGTTCACCTGTGAGAAATGCCCTGTCCTTCCTGTACAAGGCTAGCTCCGGCGGCTAATTCCGTGTTTCATCTGTTAGGCCCAAAGGGAAATGCTATCTTCCTATAATTTACAAAACACCTTCTTTAAAGTTAAATTCAAATAAAAACCCTTCCATTCTACCAGAAGGTGCCTAAAAAAACAGATGAACGTTTATTTGAAGTGCATTTAAACATCTCAATGGACCTTACAGTAAAATAGATCAATACAGTGTAACCATTCTGAGTGAACCCACATTTATTGAATGATTCATCAGTTGCTTGTTTGTTTGTTTGATTGATTGATTGAATTGGGGCCGGAGTGTTTGGTCATCATCCCAAAGGTGTGATAGCCTAAGTTATGTTTGTAAGCACTGTACTACGCTGTCATGTCACCATCAGTAAAGTAGCCACCCTACTGTAAATAAGGGCTAAATTCCTTCTGCATCGCTGAAGCATTGCAGACTGAAGCGTTGCAGACTGAAGTGTTAAAGACTGAAGTGTTGCAGACTGAAGCGTTGCAGACTGAAGCGTTAAAGACTGAAGCGTTAAAGACTGAAGCGTTGCAGACTGAAGCGTTGCAGACTGAAGCGTTAAAGACTGAGACGTTGCAGACTGAAGCGTTAAAGACTGAGGCGTTGCAGACTGAAGCGTTGCAGACTGAAGCGTTAAAGACTGAAGCGTTAAAGACTGAGGCGTTGCAGACTGAAGCGTTGCAGACTGCGCAATATAAAAATGAAGGTAATTCCAGATTGAGCTGACATTTGCAGCGTTTACCATGAATGAAGTGTCTGCTAAAGCGAGAACATTGCATTTAAATTTAAATCACACTGTAACGCTAAATTTCCACGGTGCGGATTGAATAGAGCCCTAGTTTAACTGTACTACAGCAACCCATGACATCAAGTCCCTCAGACAAGCTGTTTCAGCCAAAGCCATTGGGGACAACAACAGGTTAATTTCTTCTGCCCTGGTGTCACTAATAGAAATCATACCTCACACCTGCATGTATTAGGGGACAGCGGTGTGGGAAGTAATGAACAACACTGAATGGATTAACTTCCCAATGTCACAGTAGAGGTCCTGTAACATAATGTAGGTGTGAACTAATGAAGACTTTATTTAGCAGGGGCGGAGGTACGATGGCAGGAGATTTAATGAAGAGAGAGGCCTGGGGGGCACGGGAAGCCATTTTAATAACACAAAAGTACACCCTGCTGTGTGTGAGTGTGAGTGAGTGAGTGAGTGAGTGAGTGAGTGAGTGAGTGTGTGTGAGTGTGTGTGTGTGTGTGTGTGTGTACCTACCTTGTTATTTTATTCCCCACCTAGTCTGACAGCATGCCACTCCATTGGGCCACAGGAGGTATGTGTGTGAGAATGTAAGAAAGGGTGTGTGTGTGTGTGTGTGTGTGTGTGTGTGTGTGTGTGTGTGTGTGTGTGTGTGTGTGTGTGTGTGTGTGTGTGTGTGTGCGTGCGTGCGTGCGTGCGTGCGTGCGTGCGTGTTCTTTCGTGTGTGTGATCGTGCCTGCATGTGTTTGTATGTGTGTAAGTATGTACAGTATATGTTTGTATGTGTGTAACTATATACTATGTGTGTGTGTATGTGCATGGGGTTGTGGGTGCTATCTTCTGGGTACAGTATCAGCATGTGACAGAAATAAACCACTGATTCACCTTGAGAAGACTAAGACTAACACCAGCGCAATAATTGCAAGCTCTTCCTTTCTCTTCTTCTCTGACACTCTTCCCTTTTCTCTCTCTCTCTCTCTCTCTCTCTCTCTCTCTATCTCTCTCTCTCTCTCTCTTTCCTTCTCTCTCTCTCTGCTGCCCATAACTAAATCACTCTCTTTCATTTCCTCTCACATTCCCTCTTTAATAGCTTGGCTACTTGCCGTAGCCAATTAAATCATGTCCCCTTATCTTCTCCCTTGCAGATCTTCTTCTCCATGACAGACTTCTGCCAAAATGGAAACTATTCCAGCCTTTCTTGATACTGACCACACATCAATATGATTTTAATCTACATCAAATAAATATCAGGAGAGATTTCACAGCTTAGTTTGTGAGGTGAACACAAGAGAAACACAAACACGAACACAAGCATTAAAAACTGGGCCCAGAAGAGTGGAAGTGCTTTAGAGTCTGTTATTGTAGTTTAGGGAAACAGAAAGCATTCAGCCATGCAGTAGAATTACAGGGGTTGCAAATACAGAAGTGGCTAATACATTCTTTATACTCCTATTTCATCTAGCATTTACAGAGAAATCTGTTCTGCACTCTGTTCTTTCAAAATAAATATGTGCAACAGTAAAAGGACTATTCTGAATTGTTTTAATTCCACAGTCTGGGAATCAGAGATATTATGAAGTATGAAACAAACCACACCCTCCATTCCAGACAATGAGGTCAGACAACACCTTCCTTCTCCATTTATCCACCCCATCATCCCTTTTTATATCATTGCTTCATATCATCCCTTCATTCCACCTCAAGGCAGCGTTGCAGTGAGTGAAGGGTAATTCGGCGTATTTATGACAGATCTGGGTTGCTTCTCCTGATCGCCTCAGAGCCTGGTGTCTTCTGCTGCATTGGTATAGATCTTGCGCACACAAACACAGACACACACACACACACACACACACACACACACACACACACACACACACACACACACACGCACACACACACACTTATATTTCTATTACACTCCTATTACAATTAAACTCCTATCACTATTACACTCATTATTACTCTGATTACTGTTACACTCTGATTACACTCTCATTACTATTACACTCTGGTTACTGTTGCTATTACAATCCTATTACTATTACACTTTGATTACACTCCCATTACTATCACACTCATAATACTGTTACTATTACACTCCAATTACTATTACACTCCAATTACCATTACACTCCAATTTATATTACATTCCAAATACTATTACACTCCAATTGGTATTACATTCCAAATACTATTAGACTCCATTCACTATTACACTCCAATGACCATTACACTCCAATTACTATTATACTCAAAATACTATTACACTCCAATTACTATTACACTCCAATTATTGTTACTATTGCAATCCAATTACTATTACAGCCCAATTACTATTACTCTCCTATTTCTGTTACTATTACACTCCACTTACTATAGGTAGGTAGAGGTAAAGTGACTATGAATAGATAATTAACAGAGAGTAGCAGCAGTGTAAAACAAGGCCTGGGGGGGGCGTGTCAATGCAAATAGTCTGGGTACACATTTAGTTAGCTGTTCAGGAGTCTTGTGGCTTGGGAGTAGAAGCTGTTAGGAAGTCTTTTGGACCTAGACTTGGTGCTCCGGTACTGCTTGTAGTGCGGTAATAGTGCGAACAGTCTATGACTAGGGTGCCTGGTGTAGAGCACCCGAATGGCAGGAAGCTTGTCCCCAGTGATGTAATGCACGCACTACACTCTGTAATGCCTTAATGCCTTAAGATTCGATATAGGCCGATAGTTTTTTAAATATTCTGGGTCAAGGTTTGGATTTTTCAAGAGAGGCTTTATTACTTCCACTTTTAGTGAGTTTGGTACACATCCGGGGAATAGAGAGCCGTTTATTATATTCAACATAGGAGGGCCAAGCACAGGAAGCAGCTCTTTCAGTATTTTAGATGGAATAGGGTCCCCATTTAGATGAAATAAGGTCCAGTATGCAGCTTGAAGGGTTAGAGGCCATGATTATTTTCATCATTGTGTCAAGAGATATAGTACTAAAACACTTGTGTCTCTCTTGATCCTAGGTCCTGGCAGAGTTGTGCAGACTCAGGACAACTGAGCTTTGGAGGAATACGCAGATTTAAAGAGGAGTCCATCCTATTTTTCTTAATTGAGGAAAATAAGAAACATACGAAATGTATTTTTGATACTGTCGCAAAGCTAACTAAAAAGCAGCATTTCCCAAGTGAGGACGGCTTTCACTTCAGCTGTAATAAATTCATTAATTTCTTTGAGAAAAAGATCATGATCATTAGAAAGCAAATTACGGATGATCGAGCAGCAGTGAGGGCTCTTCGATACTGCACGGTACTGTCTTTCCAAGCTAGTCGGAAGACTTCCAGGTTGGTGTGTTGCCATTTCTGTTCCAATTTTCTGGAAGCTTGCTTCAGAGCTTGGGTATTTTCTGTATACCAGGGAGCTAGTTTCTTATGACAAATGTTTTTAGTTTTTAGGGGTGCAACTGCATCTAGGGTATTGCGCAAGGTTAAATTGAGTTCCTCATTTAGATGGTGAACTGATTTTGTCCTCTGACATGCTTGGGTAGGCAGAGGGAGTCTGGAAGGGCATCAAGGAATCTTTGTGTTGTCTGAGAATTTATAGCACGACTTTTGATGCTCCTTGGTTGGGGTCTGAGCAGATTATTTGTTGTGATTGCAAACGTAATAAAATGGTGGTCTGACAGTCCAGGATTATGAGGAGAAACCTTAAGATCCACAACATTTATTCCATGAGACAAAACTAGGTCCAGAGTATGACTGTGACAGTGAGTAGGTCCAGAGACTTGTTGGACAAAACCCACTGAGTCGATGATGGCTCCGAAAGCCTTTTGGAGTGGGTCTGTGGACTTTTCCATGTTAATATTAAAATCACCAAAAATGTGAATATTATCTGCTATGACTACAAGGTCCGATAGGAATTCAGGGAACTTAGTGAGGAACGCTGTATTTGGCCCAGGAGGCCTGTAAACAGTAGCTATAAAAAGTGATTGAGTAGGCTGCGTAGATTTCATGACTAGAAGCTCAAAAGACAATTATTATTTATTTTTTTGTAAATTGATATTTGCTATCGTAAATGTTAGCAACACCTCCGCCTTTGCGGGATGCACAGGGGATATGGCCACTAGTGTAACCAGGAGGTGAGGCCTCTTTTAACACAGTGAATTCATCAGGCTTAAGCCATGTTTCAGTCAGGCCAATCACATCAAGATTATGATCAGTGATTAGTTCATTGACTATAACTGCCTTTGAAGTGAGGGATCTAACATTATGTAGCCCTATTTTGAGATGTGAGGTATCACGATCTCTTTCAATAATGGCAGGAATGGAGGAGATCTTTATCCTAGTGAGATTGCTAAGGCGAACACCGCCATGTTTAGTTTTTCCCAACCTAGGTCGAGGCACAGACACGGTCTCAATGGGGATAGCTGAGCTGACTGCACTGACTGTGCTAGTGGCAGACTCCACTAAGCTGGCAGGCTGGCTAACAGCCTGCTGCCTGGCCTGCACCCTATTTCATTGTGGAGCTAGAGGAGTTAGAGCCCTGTCTATGTTGGTAGATAAGATGAGAGCACCCCTGCAGCTAAGATGGAGTCTGTCACTCCTCAGCAGGCCAGGCTTGGTCCTGTTTTTGGGTGAGTACCAGATAGAGGACCAATAATCTATAAATTCTATCTTTTGGGAGGGGCAGAAAACAGTTTTCAACCAGCGATTCAGTTGTGAGACTGCTGTAGAGCTCATCACTCCCCCTAACTGGGAGACAATTACTCGATGCCGACACATCTTTCTAGCTGATTTACACACTGAAGCTATGTTGCACTTGTTAACCTCTGACTGTTTCATCCTAACATCGTTGGTGCCGACGTGGATAACAATATCTCTATACTCTCTACACTCGCCAGTTTTAGCTTTAGCCAGCACCATCTTCAGATTAGCCTTAACGTCGGTAGCCCTGCCCCCTGGTAAACAGTGTATGAATGCTGGATGATTTGTTTTAAGTCTAATACTGCGGGTAATGGAGTCACTAATGACTAGGGTTCTCAATTTGTCAGAGCTAATGTTGGGAAGCTTCGGCATCTTAGACCCCGTATTGGGAGGAGTAGAGACAAGAGAAGGCTCAGCCTCAGACTCCGACTCGCTGCTTAATGGGGAAAACCTGTTGAAAGTTTCTGTCGGCTGAATGAGAGACACCGGTTGAGCATTCCTACAGCATTTCCCTCCAGAAGCAATGAGAAAGTTGTCTGGCTGCGGGGACCGTGTGACCGTGCGTTATCTCTGTTGAGATCATTTCCTTATTAATTTCTGGCCAGATGTAAATGTTCCTGTTCCTGTTTTGACTAATTTAATAGAGTGGGTTAGGTCTGTTCTATGCCAAATTAGCATACCACCTGAGTCTCTTCCCTGTTTCACACCTGGTAGTTTGGTTGATGGGACTACCAGCTCTCTGTAACCTAGAGGGAAATCAGTGGGTCCGTCCATACCATGTTTCTTGTAGGATGACAATGTCTGATGGTATTACACACACACCAATGGGCACAACGCTCTCACAAGGTATAACAACTCCTCTCTATGCAGTGATTGCAGGCACAGTTGCAGACTGTTCCTCCATTTAGCCTACACATGTTTTATTTGGTAATTACTCCTGAGTAATGGAGACTGCTGTGGCCCCACACACAACATTAAACCACTTCAGAGAGAGAGAGAGAACTCTCCCCCGTGTTGTTAGCAGCACACCACATGATCAACATCATTACTTTTGTCGGATACTGAATAATTAATTGGTCTAATTCAAAAATGAATTGGTAGTTGCTCGGGTCAATGTTGTTCTGGTCATTACACATTGTGTATTTTGATGGATCTCTTTTCTGAACCTTTTAGGAGAATTTGATATTTCTTCATTGTGATCTTTGGAACATAACGACATGCTGTCACATTGTTCTTATACCATATTAGTCATATGCAGAATGAACCCTGACTAAAATCATATGCAGAATGAACCCTGACTAAAATCATATGCAGAATGAACCCTGACTAAAATCATATGCAGAATGAACCCTGACTAAAATCATATTCAGAATGAACCCTGACTAAAATCATATGCAGAATGAACCCTGACTAAAATCATATTCAGAATGAACCCTGACTAAAATCATATGCAGAATGAACCCTGACTAAAATCATATGCAGAATGAGCCCGGACTAAAATCTCAATTCCACCTATCACGCCTGTAAGATTAGTGGAATCTGTGTGAGTAGCTGGACAGGTAGGATGACTGACAGTGAAGGTGAACAGGTGGTCACGTGTCAGGTGACAGAGGAATGGATGAGACTGAGGCAGGAATTCCTTTAACCATAAAGTGGTATATTTACTGAGTAGTCTGTGTTGGATTCATGGACGCACAGAACTTCTGGATCAGATGGAGTTAAGGAAGAGAAAGCAGCGAGATCAGGCGATGGCAATTTCCTCCTTTTATGGAGTTTCCACCTGACCTAATTAGAGCGCCCCTGGTCCAGCTGAGTAAATGGCAATGAATTAAAGGAGTATTCCACCAACTCCATGGGCCTTTTCTACAACGCCCTTTTAGTTGGTGAAAACTCCAAAGACCTAAACGATAAACCCAAGTGTAAGACCAAACCCATAAAACGCTATATAATGTGTCTATTTAAAAGCCATTGATGAGTTGGCTATTGAACGAGTGCAGCAGGAAGTAATGAGGTTGTTATTATGCTTTATAGTGTGTGAAACACATGGTTGTGGATATTGACCTTTTCAAAATGGCATGGCCATGGGTGAAAGTTATTAGAGTCCTTAAAATACTTGTTAAATGCACTGCAATACTGATTAGAAAGAGTGGTGGATTGGAATTACATGCTCTCATATAGGAGGAGCTATAGTGCTTTACGCCTTACAACCTATACCACCAATCTGTAACTATAACCACCCTCTGCACTTGAGGGTGAAAATTATGAGCCAACCAATGGTCAGCTCCCTCTACTCTAGTCAATCCCCAACCAAAATAACTGCACCTATACCCAATCACCATTAACCTAACTACTAAGCCAATGACAACAGAGAAATATAAATAAGGTGAGAGAGAAAATGAGAGAGAGAGCATGAGAGAGAGAGAGAGATGATCAGAGACAGAGAAAAAGAGAGAGAGAGAGAGAGACAGGATCCTAGACAGAGAGAGAGTGAGAGAGAGCACGAGAGATTGTGAGAGAGAGACAGGATCAGAGACAGAGACAGACAGATATCTTAACAGTATATTTGACCTCTCAGCTTCCCTATCAAATCAAAAAAATTCAAACAGAAAACTGAAGAAAATGAACAACAATGACAAATGATTTGATGAAGAATGCAAAAACCTAAGAAATTGAGAAACCTGTCCAACCAAAAACATAGAGACCCAGAAAACCTGAGTCTACGCCTTCACTATGGCGAATCACTAAAACAATACAGAAATACACTACGGAAAAAGAAGGAACAGCACGTCAGAAATCAGCTCAATGTAATTGAAGAGTCCATAGACTCTAACCAGTTCTGGGAAAATTGGGAAACTCTAAACGAACAACAACATGAAGAATTATCTTCTCCAATCTGTTTGGCTCAGTAACAAAGAACAAACAGCAAAAACATATACATAATCAAATATAAATCTTAGAATCAACTATTGAAGACTACCAGAACACACTGGATTCTCCAATTACCTTGAATGAACTACAAGACAAAATATAAACTCTCCAACCCAAAAAGGCCTGTGGTGTTGATGGTATCCTCAATTAAATGATAAAATATACAGACCACAAATTCCAATCAGCTACACTAAAACTCTTTAACATCATCCTTAGCTCTTCCCCAATATTTGGAACCAAGGACTGATCACCCCAATCCACAAAAGTTGAGACACATTTGACCCCAATAAGTACTATGGGATATATGTCAACAGCAACCTTTGGAAAATCCTCTGCATTATCAATAACAGCCGACTCATATATTTCCTTTGTGAAAACAATGTACAAAGCAAATGTCAAATTGGCTTTTTACCAAATTATCGTATGACAGACCACATATTCATCCTGCACACCCTAATTGACAAGCAAACAAACCAAAACAAAAGCAAAGTCTTCTCATGCTTTGTTGATAAAAAAAAAAGCCTTTGACTCAATTTGGCATGACGGTCTGCTATACAAATTTATGGAAAGTGGTGTTGGGGGAAAAACATATGACATTATAAAATCCACGTACACAAACAACAAGTGTGTGGTTAAAATAGGCAAAATACAAATTTCTTCCCACAGGGCCGGAGGGTGAGACAGGGATGCAGCTTAAGCCCCACCCTCTTCAACATATACAGTGCCTTGCGAAAGTATTCGGCCCCCTTGAACTTTGCGACCTTTTGCCACATTTCAGGCTTCAAACATAAAGATATAAACTGTATTTTTTTGTGAAGAATCAACAACAAGTGGGACACAATCATGAAGTGGAACGACATTTATTGGATATTTCAAACTTTTTTAACAAACCAAAAACTGAAAAATTGGGCGTGCAAAATTATTCAGCCCCCTTAAGTTAATACTTTGTAGCGCCACCTTTTGCTGCGATTACAGCTGTAAGTCGCTTGGGGTATGTCTCTATCAGTTTTGCACATCGAGAGACTGACATTTTTTCCCATTCCTCCTTGCAAAACAGCTCGAGCTCAGTGAGGTTGGATGGAGAGCATTTGTGAACAGCAGATTTCAGTTCTTTCCACAGATTCTCGATTGGATTCAGGTCTGGACTTTGACTTGGCCATTCTAACACCTGGATATGTTTATTTTTGAACCATTCCATTGTAGATTTTGCTTTATGTTTTGGATCATTGTCTTGTTGGAAGACAAATCTCCGTCCCAGTCTCAGGTCTTTTGCAGACTCCATCAGGTTTTCTTCCAGAATGGTCCTGTATTTGGCTCCATCCATCTTCCCATCAATTTTAACCATCTTCCCTGTCCCTGCTGAAGAAAAGCAGGCCCAAACCATGATGCTGCCACCAGCATGTTTGACAGTGGGGATGGTGTTCAGGGTGATGAGCTGTGTTGCTTTTACGCCGAACATAACGTTTTGCATTGTTGCCAAAAAGTTCAATTTTGGTTTCATCTGACCAGAGCACCTTCTTCCACATGTTTGGTGTGTCTCCCAGGTGGCTTGTGGCAAACTTTAAACGACACTTTTTATGGATATCTTTAAGAAATGGCTTTCTTCTTGCCACTCTTCCATAAAGGCCAGATTTGTGCAATATACGACTGATTGTTGTCCTATGGACAGTCTCCCACCTCATTTGTAGATCTCTGCAGTTCATCCAGAGTGATCATGGGCCTCTTGGCTGCATCTCTGATCAGTCTTCTCCTTGTATGAGCTGAAAGTTTAGAGGGACGGCCAGGTCTTGGTAGATTTGCAGTGGTCTGATACTCCTTCCATTTCAGTATTATCACTTGCACAGTGCTCCTTGGGATGTTTAAAGCTTGGGAAATCTTTTTGTATCCAAATCCGGATTTAAACTTCTTCACAACAGTATCTCGGACCTGCCTGGTGTGTTCCTTGTTCTTCATGATACTCTCTGCGCTTTTAACGGACCTCTGAGACTATCACAGTGCAGGGGCATTTATACGGAGACTTGATTACACACAGGTGGATTGTATTTATCATCATTAGTCATTTAGGTCAACATTGGATCATTCAGAGATCCTCACTGAACTTCTGGAGAGAGTTTGCTGCACTGAAAGTAAAGGGGCTGAATAATTTTGCACGCCCAATTTTTCAGTTTTTGATTTGTTAAAAAAGTTTGAAATATCCAATAAATGTCGTTCCACTTCATGATTGTGTCCCACTTGTTGTTGATTCTTCACAAAAAAATACAGTTTTATATCTTTATGTTTGAAGCCTGAAATGTGGCAAAAGGTCGCAAAGTTCAAGGGGGCCGAATACTTTCGCAAGGCACTGTATATCAACGAATTGGCAAGGACACTGGAACCAAGGAGGGCCTACAGCAGCACCTAGATCTTCTTCACAGATTGTGCCAGACCTGGGCCCTGACAGTAAATCTCAGTAAGACAAAAATAATGGTGTTCCAAACAAGGTCCAGTTGCCAAGACCACAAATACTAATTCCATCTAGACGCCGTTGCACTAGAGCACACAACAATTATACATACCTTGGACTAAACATCAGCGCCACAGGTAACTTCCCCAAAGCTGTGAACGATCTGAGAGAAAAGGCAGGAAGGGCATTCTATGCCATCAAAAGGAACATAAAATTCGACATACCAATTAGGATCTGGCTAAAAATACTTGAATCAGTTATAGAACCCATTGCCCTTTATGGTTGTGAGGTCTGGGGTCTGCTCACCAACCAACAATTCACAAAATGGAACAAACACCAAATTGAGACTGCATGCAGAATTCTGCAAAAATATCCTCATTGTACAATGTGAACCACCAAATAATGCATGCAAAGCAGAATTAGGTTGATTCCCGCTAATGAGCAAAATCCAGAAAAGAGACGTTCAATTCTACAACCACCTAAAAGGAAGCAATTCCCAAACCTTCCACAACAAAGCCATCACCTGGAGAAGAGTCCAGCAAGCTGGTCCTGGGGCTCTGTTCACAAACACAAAAAGCCCCCACAAAGACCCAGGACAGCAACACAATTAGACCCAACCAAATCATGAGAAAACAAAAAGATAATTACTTGACACATTGGTAAGAATTAACAAAGAAACAGAGCAAACTAGAATGCTAGTTGGCCCTAATCAGAGAGTACAATGTGGCAGAATGTCTGATGACTGTGACTGACCCAAACTTAAGGAAAGCTTTGACTATGTACAGACTCAGTGAGCATGGCCTTGCATTGGAGAAAGGTTACCGTAGGCAGACCTGGCTCTCAAGAGAAGACAGGCTATGTGCACACTGCCCACAAAATGAGGTGGAATCTGAGCTGCACTTCCTAACCTCCTGCTAAAGGTATGACCATATTAGAGACATATTTCCCTCAGATTACACAGATATTATCTACTTCACTTGCTTTGGAAATGTTATTATATGTTTCCCATGCCAATAAAGTATCTTGAATTTAATTTAATTGACAGAGACAGAGAGCAGAGAGAGAACGAGAGAGAGAGAGAGGGGGGGGGGGCAGTCAGTATGTTGGCGTCTGTCAGAGATTGATGGCTGTGGCTGTCATGTGACAGGTCCATCGCTCCTTTTTAAGATGTGAGGAAAGATGGACTCCAGGTGGGGACACACCTCATCAGAGAACACCTCATACAGCATATTGATGTACGGTCCCACTGGTTCTCTCTTTCACACTTTACACCGGCTTCACTCTCACACTTCACTTCACTTCACTTCACTTCACTTCACTCGCACGCACGCACGCACGCACGCACGCACGCACGCACGCACGCACGCACACACACACGCACACACACACACACACACACACACACGGCGACACTCTAAAACTTCATCATTTAATGAAACAAATAAACAAGTGAGAAAAAGAGGGAGGGATGAGACTGAGAGAAAGGAGGCGACACGCTTTCATATGAAATGCAATTTAAACACAGTGGACTCATTTCAGGGGAACCGTCTTCTCTTTCTCTGCCTCTCAGGTTTCATGAAACATTTTAGAATATGGTTCAGTGTCATTATCCTTGCAAGGGAAGGGTGCCCAAGTATTGAAAACAGGAGTGCCAATCATTTTGACACCTATCTTTTGTAGATAATTTGTATTACTCGTTATCAATAGAAACGGCCAGACAGTCATTTTTACCAAATAGAGCTATCTTCTGTATACCACCCCTACCTCCTGTCTCAGCCTCCTGTATCTGTGCTGCAATAGTTTATGTGTCAAGGGGCTAGTCTGGTTTATCTGGTGTAATTCTCCTGTCTTATCCGGTGTCCTGTTTGAATTTAAGTATGCTCCATCTAATTCTCTCTCTCTCCCCCTCCCTCCCCTCCCGGAGGACCTGTTAGATTACTTGCGAGATATTACTGCACTGTCAGAACTACAAGCACAAGCATTTCTCTATACTCACATTACCATCTGCTTACCATGTGTATGTGACCAATACAATTTGATTTGATTTGATTTGACCTGAGCCCTGGGACCGTACCTCAGGTCTACCTGGCCGATGACTCCTTGCTGTCCCCAGTCCACCAGATCTTGCTGCTGCTCCAGTTTCAACGGTTCTGTCTGCGGCTATGGAACCCTGACCTGTTCCCTGGACGTGCTACTTGTCCCAGACCTGCTGTTTTTGACTCTCTCTCTACCGCAACTGCTGTCTTGAACTCTGAATGATCGGCTATGAAAAGCCAACTCACATTTACTCCTGAGGTGCTGACCTGTTGCACCCTCTACAACCACTGTGATTTGTATTATTTGACCATTCTGGTCATCTATGAACGTTTGAACATCTTCGCCATGTTCTGTTATAATCTCCACCCGGCACAGCCAGAAGAGGACTGGCCACCTCTCTTAGCCTGGTTACTCTCTAGGTTTCTTCCTCAGTTCCTACCTTTCTAGGGAGTTTTTCCTAGCCACTGTGCTTCTACATCTGCATTGCTTGCTGTTTGGGGTTTTAGGCTGGGTTTCCGTATAGCAATTTTCTTAAAAAGGGCTTTATAAATACATTTGATTGATTGATTACCTTGTCACAACACAACTGATTGTCTCAAATGCGTTAAGAAGGAAAGATATTCTACAAATGAACATTTAACGAGGGACACGTGTTAATTGAAATGCATTCCAGGTGACTACCTCACAAAGCTGATTGAGAGAATGCCAAGAGTGTGCAAAGCTGTGGGTTGTAGTGGTAGATGTAGTTGTGACAATGTCCCAATCCCCAGCAATAGTGTCATGAAATAGAGGTGAAGGAGTACATAGACTACAGAGGCAAAGTGAAAGTAGATATACAAATTAGCGGATAAGTCCTATAACTGCTAATTCTGTGTCACTGACCTCTTCCTCATTTCCTGAGGGTGAACAGCAGAACACCTGTGGAACTACACATACCGAAACCCTGCTCAGGCTCAGATTTAGATGCTGCTTATCCTTCAAGTTAACAGGCTACAATTGATGTTGCATTACTGACATGAGTTACCTCTAGCAACAATTCTCACATTGACAACTGCTTATTGTAAAGAATGAGAAATGAACTGCTTCTTGTCAAGAATGACAATAACTAACATTCTAAACTACTTCAACAGAATTGTGTGCATCACTTCTCTTTTTCCACATCTTCCACCAGTGTCAGCAAAATAACCTGCATTTTCCCAAAGAATGATATACAGTCGCATGCAGATTATGAAACTAGGCTCCTATTGCATGTGCTACTTGTCAACTCTCCCCCAAAAGTTATTCCTGATAAGCATTGCTCTGGCATGTGTGAGTGTGGTTGTGGAGCACGCACGTGTTTGAATTATAAAATACCAAGGGGAAGTGGGTGAGGCAGAACAGTATGTCTCCTTTTCATTAGTGGGCTTATTCGAAGGTCTCATGTGCCCTTGTTTGAAACAAGTCCAGTCTCGCTGACTCTAAATAGCTGATGCATTATTCAACAATCCTCTGGTCTTCTAAATCAAAGAGTTCTCTAAAATATTACACTTTGAATATAGATTTACCTATCAAAACTTGGCCAAATCACGCAACCCATTTCTCAGGACAGACACTTGATTATACAAACTTATCAACAATACAGAGAGGGTATTTGACCATGTAGGACACAGAAATTGAGGGCAAAGTAACCTTCTACTGCAGTGGGCTAAATCACGGTACTTCTTGGTAGTCTTAAAAAAATCTACTTTGAAACAAGCAAATACACCTCACACACATGGTCTTTATGGTTATGGTCTTAAAAAAAGAAGACACCTGCACTATGTCTGATATAGAGTTTAAATGTATTCAATTTGAAGTTTGCATCTATATATTACACTTTATATGTATGCATCACAGAAGACTGAAATACAACAAAACTGATTAACATAGAAACACAGGAATTTAAGCTTTAGAAAAATACGTTTATTCATTATGAAATTTAGGGACATTTTTATAACATTCCACCCATGAGGCCACTAGAGGGTTCGATTTTGTCATTTGATTGCAGAAAAGGACTACGAGTATGTCTCAGCCAAAGATAATTTAACAAACATCCCATCCCACTCCATTAGGATTATATTCATTCTGGAACTTCAAACAAGCTAGCCTGTTAATAACATTGCGTGTAGGCAACACTCCACAGTGCTAACAGGTATTTGTGAATCAGACCTCAGGATGAGACCCAGATGTAGACAGTACAAACTAACAAAAGTGTATTACAAAAACAGGGGTCAGGCAAACGACAGGTCAAGGGCAGGCAGAGGTCAGTAATCCAGAGCAGAGTCCGAAAGGTACAGAACGGCAGCCAGACTCAGGGTCAGTGCAGGCAGGGGGAGTAATCCAGGACAGTGTCACAAGGTACAGAACGGCAGCCAGGCTCACTGACCCTCACTGCACTGACCCTGCAGAGGCAGAATGGTCAAAACCAGGAAAACTAGAAAACGAGGAGTAGAGCAAAAAACAGGAATACGGGAACAACGCTGATAGGCTTGACGAAACAAGACGAACTGGCAACAGACAAACAGAAAACACAGGTATAAATGGGGAAAATGGGTGACACCTGGAGGGGGATGAAGACAAGCACAAGACAAGTGAAACAGATTAGGGTGTGACAAATACATATGAATTTGTCTCTAAGAGTGTTTATTCAGATTTCTCTCAAAGCTAGGCTAAACTTACTTTAAACTCAAAGTAATCCCTTTGATATGTGCCTTGGAATGAAACTGAGCAAAAACCGTACTGTTATAAAGGTTTTGAACGTACAGCCTCCATTTTAGGACAGTCAAACATCCTTGGAAGTTGTGTCTCAGTCATAATATGGACACCGTACATACAATATCTCTTGACAAACAATTAAAACGGTGATTTGATGGACTTGAGGGAACACCTAGAAAGTGGACGATGTCACAAATCCTTCCTAAGAGTAAGAATAGGTTTTCCACCCACTAAAGACAAAGATGTTTCCCCCAATATATCAAATGTATTTTAGCATTATATTTGAAAATGTATTATATGTGAAAAACTAAGTAAAGACAATCATTTGTGAACATCCATGAAACTTGTTGTTAGTTCTTACACAGAGGTCACTGAACAGCGTGACCTCAAGGACTAGCAATCACTCATATTCATGACTAGCAATGTTAAAATAAAAGATCCAGAGTATATAAGTCTAAATCGTTCCAAAAACAGGTGGCTGATTTGAATGTTTTTCTCCTTCAATCTATCCCCTCCACTTTATTTTCCATTCGAAACCATGAGTGTAATTACATCGGTAATATATGGCTTTGCGGTTGCCATGGTGGCATCACACTTTGCAGCTCTGAGAGTCATCAAGTGTCTATGAATTAACTGACCAAAGCTTGAAAATTAACTCCCCCTGTTTAAACAGGGCTAAGCCAGGCAAGCGAGAAAAGTTGACCCCCTAAATGTCTGTCAACCTGTGAACAACTTTGTGCTGTGGTAAATGAATGTAAGTGAATGTCTTACTTGGCTGTAATCTGTAACAGGGACTCTATGGAATCTGTATAGATTATTTGTTCTGTATTTGTTCTTAACTGACTTGCCTAGTTAAATAAAAAATCAAGGTATAGATCAACACTCAAATAGATCATGCTGATCATCACCGGTGGTGTTTCAACGTAGAGTAAACGCACCATTCAGCATTCCATCTACAGCTAGAGTGTTCGAGGACTTTGACAGTTTGAAAACCTTATAGTTCACTTTCATCAGTAATGGCATAATTCATTTGGTTACTGACAAACTTAATACATATCATTTTGAAGATACTGCCAAGGATATGGTGATTTCGTTATCTTGACTCAAAACCATTTGTGGTGTAACATATTAGATTCGACATGACTGAGCATGAAGATATGTTCTATTAACCATGTCCACATCCGTCTCTCTTTGTGTGATTCTGTGTTATTCACACACATAATGATAGCTGGGTGCGAGTTGTTTTCCTCAGTGACAGGGGCTGTAAGCAGCTATGTATTAAGTTGATTCAATAGTGATTCAATTTCTTTTGGCACTAAAATTACTCCATAAAGCTAGCTTTAGAATTTGGGGGAAACTGAAATCCACACTTCCTGATTAAGAGTCTAAGCGGAGCTCATCTGTTTGTGACTGGAGGGAAGGTAAATAGCTCAGCTTCTCTCATGTAGCAGGCAATAATATCCTCCAGATATGTCTTTAATAGGTATCATCATTAAAACATTTGGCAGTTCGAGGATTAGGAAGACTTTGAGGCAGTTTCAGGGGAATGGACGTTAAATTGGAGACTTCAAGTTTGGGGGTAGAGAAAGGAGTACACACTACACAGACTGTTGAAGTTGCCCTGTTTGTCACCTGAAGATAGAACTTGTTCTGTCTGGTTATGTTGTGCAGAAGCACACACTAGCGCTACTTGAGCTCAGCTTCCTGAATCGGAAAAGTAAAGTCGTTGAATCAGTCTTATGTCTCTGTCTCAACTGCAGCTGACCATCCCCACGCTTATACTTATGCATGAGAAGCCATAATAGTTTATTCACATGGATTAATTATAGAAATGGTCTAGAAACAAAGTTGGAATCGCTCAAATTCCCCCCTCCTTGTCTGGGCTTCTACACCAGAAGAGAAACACACGTGCACGTGCGCGCGCGCGCGCACACACACACACACACACACACACACACACACACACACACACACACACACACACACACACACACACACACTTTCTTTCATTCTCCAAGCCATCTCCTCTTCACTGGAGTACCTGTGTGTGTTTTTGATAAAAACCTTTGTGATAAATAGTACAGTGTCTTCCCATCTCTTTGAGTGCCACTCAATCTGACAAAACATCAAGTGCCTCCTCTTCAAATCCTTTGATTAGTACACATAACTGGAAGCTCCTGTACAGGCTTTGTCTCTTTTTCATAAATTAGACATCTGAAAGTTGAGCTACGCCAACAACATGTCACCCAATAGTGATTCTACCTGAGTCTGGAGGGATAAGAGTTATGTTAGAAATTCCATTGTTGTTTTTTTGCCACTGCAGAAAGTTGTTCTCCGAAACACTGCCATGGTGGATGGTACAAGGTTGGATTATCACAATATTGGCAAGCTTGTACAAAAGTAAAAGTAAGGATCACATATTGAAACAAGCGGCAAAATGTGAGCAGAATAGTTATAGTCTAGTTTGATAGGTAATGCTGGCAGAGCTGCAACTAGCATTAAACGTTATGCTTGTCCTTGGAATAAGACAAAGCCTAGTCTGCAGACACAATATTGGATGGTTGTTGTTGTTGTACTGCATTCATTTTGTTATGCTTCTACACCTGCATTGCTTGCTCTTTCGGGTTTTAGGCTGGGTTTCTGTACAGCACTTTGAGATATCAGCTGATGTACGAAGGGCTATATAAATACATTTGATTTGATTTGATTTTTTGCACTGCATTTCATTGATGTTGTTGTTGTTCTATAATGACCTGTCATTTGGTTAGTGAAATCACTCAAGTTTGGTTGTTTTTAGAGAGTAGTATGTGTGAAATGGCTAAAAGTGCTAACTGGCTAAGTGGGGCTGAGTTTGCTAAGATAATTAACAATGGAGAAGTTAACTTCTCTAGGGTAGGGGGCAGCATTTGGAATTTTGGATGAAAAGCATGCCCAAATTAAAAGGCCTGCTACTCGGGTCCAGAAGATATGATATGCATATAACTGGTAGACTTGGATAGAAAACACTCTAAAGTTTCAATAGTGTCTGTGAGTATGACAGAACTGATTGGCAGGCGAAAACCTGAGAGAAATTCATTCAGGAAGTATTTATTTGTGGTTTTGTAGTTTTCTATTCAATGCCATTACAGTATCCATTGACCTAGGACTCAATTTGCAGTTCCTATGCCTTCCACTAGATGTCAACAGTCTTTAGAAATTGTTTCAGGCTTGTATTCTTATAAATGAGGGAGTAAGACCAGTCTGAATGAGTGGACCCTGACGTGTCAGAGAGCTTTTTCATGCACAATCCCGAGAGAGTGCATTTCTTGTTTACCTTTTATATTGACAACGTTATTGTCCAGTTGAAATATTATAGATCATTTAGGTTAAAAACAACCTGAGGATTGAATATAAACATCCTTTGACATGTGTCTATGAACTTTACGGATACAATTTAGATTTTTTTGTATGCCTGTTTTGACTGCGTTTGAGCCTGTGGATTACTGAAGAAAACGAGTGAACAAAACAGAGGTTTTTGGATATAAAGAGATTTTATCGAACAAAAGGAACATTTATTGAGTAAATGAATGTCTTCTGAGTGCAACCATATGAAGATCATCAAAGGTAAGGGATTAATTGTATCTCTATTTCTGGTTTTGTAACGCTTCTGCTTGGCTGGTTACTGTTTGTAATAATTTCTCAAATAATAAGGTATGCTTTCGCCGTAAAGCATTTTTTAAATCTGACACCGTGGTTGGATTCACAAGAAGTTAATCTTTAAACCTATGTAAAATATGTTTTGTTTTCTGAATTTTTATAATGAGTATGTCTGTATTTGAATTTGGCGCTCTGCAATCTCACTGGATATTGGCCAGATGGTACGCTAGCGTCCCACATACCCTAGAGAGGTTTTAAAGCTGTCTGAATCTTCATTCAGACCCACTTAACTGAATTAAATTGCTGTGGCAATCAAAGACTATAACATTTTTTGATGGGTCCGCACTCAAAAAGATATTGCCTGAAGCTTACTTCATTTTTTGTGGGGATTTTTATATATATTTTTAATTCCATTAAATGCAGAATCCTGAAAAAAGCCTTTGCAGTGATATCCTTTTGAGGCATCAATAGTTCTCTCCATCAATACAAAGACCACACTGTCTGCTAAACCATGGGAACAGCTGGCATGCTTTACAGTCAACACAGAGACAACATTTAGATAAAAACATAAATGAATTTTAATGTTGATCAATTATTATTAGCCCATTGTTGATAATGTCCCACTGGGAAGGTCCATTATATACCATACCTTGCCTCATGAATCGCAAAATTCACTGAAGCTGGAGTTTTTTTAATCTCCCTCACTAACTTTAAGCATCAGCTGTCAGAGCAGCTTACCAATCATTGCACCTGTACACAGCCCATCTGTAAATAGCCCACCCAACTACCTCATCCGCATATTGCTATTTATTTATTTTTGCTCCTTTTCACCCCAATATCTATACTTGCACATTCATCTTCAGCACATCTATCACTCCAGTGTTTAATTGCTAAATTGTAATTATTTCGCCACTATGGACTATTTTTTGCCTTACCTCCCCAATCTTACTACATTTGAACACACTGTAGATATATTTTTCTATTGTGTTATTGACTGTATGTTTGTTTATCCCATGTGTAACTCTATTGTTTGTGTCACACTGCTTTGCTTTATCTTGACCAGGTCGCAGTTGTAAATGAGAACATGTTTTCAGCTGGCCTGTCTGGTTAAATAATGGTGAAATAAATCAATAAAAATCTCCTTTTCTGATTTCTGCTCTCGTAAAAGCCTGGGTTTTCTGCACGTTAACACTAGAAGCTTATTACCTAAACTGGATCAATTGAAAGTATGGGTTCACAGCTCCATTCCAGATGTGTTGGTAATTACTGAGATGTGGTTAAGGGAGAGAGTTTTGAATACTGATGTTAACCTTTCTGGTTCTAACCTTTTTCGGCAAGACAGATCTTCCAAAGGTGGGGGAGTAGCAATCTTTACCAAGGTTCACCTTCAGTGCTCGTTTGTCTTCACCAAGGCTGTCCCCAAGCAATTTGATTTTCTGGATTTAAGCATTACATTTTCAAATAGCTCTTTGTTGACTGTTGCTGGGTGCTATCGTCTTCCATCAACACCGGCCTGTACCCTAACTGCCCTAAGCTCTCTCCTGGCCCCTTACACTAACTCTAAATTTGTCTTGCTTGATGACCTAAACTGGGACATGCTTAAACCACCTGACCAAGTCCTAAAGCATTGGGACTCCCTAAATATTTCTCAGATAATCACCAATCCCACAAGGTATGACTCCAAACACCCAGAAAAGGCTACTCTCCTCGATGTTATTCTCACAATCAATCCTGATAGTTATCAGTCTGGTGTTTCCTATAATGACCTTAGTGATCACTGTTTTACAGCCTGTGTTCGTAATGGCTGCTCAGTGAAACGACCTGTCCTGATTTGTCATAGACTCTTGCTAAAAAACTTGATGAGCAAGCCTTTCTTCATGAACTGGGCTCTGTAAAATTGTTTAGAATCAGCTTGATCCCTGTCGAAGATGCTTGGACCTTATTTTTTGATATTTTCAGTGGTATTGTTAACAAACAAGAAAATGAGAATTATAAACAGGTTCAGCCCCTGGTTCGACAGTGATCTTGCAGAGTTACTCCATCTCGAGAATTGCATTTGGCGAAAGGCCCGGCACACGCGTACTCAGGCTGACTGGATATCGTTCAGGCATATGAGAAATAAGTTCACTCAGGCTATCCGGAAAGCCAAAGTTAGTTACTTTAAGGAGCAATTCTCTCTCTGTGGGTCTAACCCCAAGAAGTTCTGGAAAACGGTTAAAGACATGGAGAATAAACCCTCCTCCTCACAGCTGCCCATGTCCCTTAATGTTGATGATGTGGTTGTTACTGACAAGAAGCACACGGCTGGGCTCTAGTTATGGCTGCAATCCCGGTAACAGGATCGATATGACAACTACCAGTGAAAATAGAGGGCGCCAAATTCAAACCACAGAAATCTCATAATTACAATTCCTAAAAAAGACATGTGTCTTATATCATTTTAAAGCTATTCTCGTTGTTAATCCCACCAAAGTGTCCGATTTCAAATTGGCTTTTCAGCGAAAGCACTGCAAACGATTATGTTAGGTCTCCACCAAACCACAATAAGCACAGCCATTTTCCAGCGAAATATAGCATTCACAAAAAACAGAAATAAAGATACAATTAATCACTAACCTTGAATTATCTTCATCAGATGACACTCATAGGACTTCATGTTACACAATACATGCATGTTTTGTCTGATAAAATCATATAAAAAAATCTGAGTTGACATTGGCTATTTAGATTCACTTGTTCCAAAAACATCAAGTGATTTTGCAAAGCCACATCGTTTCAACAGAAATACTCATCATAAATGTAGATGATAATACAAGTTATACACATGGGATTATAGATATAACTCTCCTTAATGCAACCGCTGTGTCAGATTTCAAAAAAAGTTTACAGAAAAAGCAACACATGCAATAATCTGAGACGGCGCTCAGAAGAGAAGCCAAATTAGCCGCCATGTTGGAGTCAAAAGAAACCAGAAAATACATAATAAATGTTTCCTTACATTTGATGAACTTCATCAGACTGCAGTCCTAGGAATCCCAGGTCCACAAAGTCACAAAGCCCGTCCACTATAACGTGACGAAATGTCCAAAAGTTCCGTAACAGTCAGTAGAAACATGTCAAACAATGTACTGAATCAATCTTTAGAATGTTCTTTACATACAGTGCCTTGTGAAAGTATTCGGCCCCCTTGAACTTTGCGACCTTTTGCCACATTTCAGGCTTCAAACATAAAGAATCAACAACAAGTGGGACACAATCATGAAGTGGAACGACATTTATTGGATATTTCAAACTTTTTTAACAAATCAAAAACTGAAAAATTGGGCGTGCAAAATTATTCAGCCCCTTTACTTTCAGTGCAGCAAACTCTCTCCAGAAGTTCAGTGAGGATCCCTGAATGATCCAATGTTGACCTAAATGACTAATGATGATAAATACAATCCACCTGTGTGTAATCAAGTCTCCGTATAAATGCACCTGCACTGTGATAGTCTCAGAGGTCCGTTAAAAGCGCAGAGAGCATCATGAAGAACAAGGAACACACCAGGCAGGTCCGAGATACTGTTGTGAAGAAGTTTAAAGCCGGATTTGGATACAAAAAGATTTCCCAAGCTTTAAACATCCCAAGGAGCACTGTGCAAGCGATAATATTGAAATGGAAGGAGTATCAGACCACTGCAAATCTACCAAGACCTGGCCGTCCCTCTAAACTTTCAGCTCATACAAGGAGAAGACTGATCAGAGATGCAGCCAAGAGGCCCATGATCACTCTGGATGAACTGCAGAGATCTACAGCTGAGGTGGGAGACTCTGTCCATAGGACAACAATCAGTCGTATATGGCACAAATCTGGCCTTTATGGAAGAGTGGCAAGAAGAAAGCCATTTCTTAAAGATATCCATAAAAAGTGTCGTTTAAAGTTTGCCACAAGCCACCTGGGAGACACACCAAACATGTGGAAGAAGGTGCTCTGGTCAGATGAAACCAAAATGGAACTTTTTGGAAACAATGCAAAACGTTATGTTTGGTGTAAAAGCAACACAGCTGAACACACCATCCCCACTGTCAAACATGGTGGTGGCAGCATCATGGTTTGGGCCTGCTTTTCTTCAGCAGGGACAGGGAAGATGGTTAAAATTGATGGGAAGATGGATGGAGCCAAATACAGGACCATTCTGGAAGAAAATCTGATGGAGTCTGCAAAAGACCTGAGACTGGGACGGAGATTTGTCTTCCAACAAGACAATGATCCAAAACATAAAGCAAAATCTACAATGGAATGGTTAAAAAATAAACATATCCAGGTGTTAGAATGGCCAAGTCAAAGTCCAGACCTGAATCCAATCGAGAATCTGTGAAAAGAACTGAAAACTGCTGTTCACAAATGCTCTCCATCCAACCTCACTGAGCTCGAGCTATTTTGCAAGGAGGAATGGGAAAAAAATTCAGTCTCTCGATGTGCAAAACTGATAGTGACATACCCCAAGCGACTTACAGCTGTAATCGCAGCAAAAGGTGGTGCTACAAAGTATTAACTTAAGGGGGCTGAATAATTTTGCACGCCCAATTTTTCAGTTTTTGATTTGTTAAAAAAGTTTGAAATATCCAATAAATGTCGTTCCACTTCATGATTGTGTCCCACTTGTTGTTGATTCTTCACAAAAAATACAGTTTTATATCTTTATGTTTGAAGCCTGAAATGTGGCAAAAGGTCGCAAAGTTCAAGGGGGCCGAATACTTTCGCAAGGCACTGTATATCTTGAATAACGTTCCAACCGGAGAATTAGAATGACTTCAGATGACCGGTGGAACGCAGGTCCTTCCCCTGTAAACGTGCATAGTGAATGCATGGTTAACTCGTGGCAGTGGTGACTATTTCCTGTGTCATTCAACCCCCCTTCACTTTAGAGTCATCAGACAAAGTTCTATTGACTGTTGACATCTAGTGGAAGGCATAGGAAGTGAAAACGCATCCATATCTCTCTGTAATTTCAATTAGAGCTTGGTTGAAGATCTGCTACCCACAGAATAAAAAACAGGAAGTGGAATTTCTTAGGTTTTTGCCTGCTATGTGAGTTCTGTTATACTCAGAGTGTTTTCTATCCAATACTACTAATACTATGCATATATTAGCAACTGAGAGTGAGGAGCTGGCCGTTTACAATGGGCACCCTTTCATCCAAGTTACTCAACACTGCCCCTGCAGCCATAAAAAGTTAATCACCACTTTATTCAGTCAGGATTCCTATTTGACTCATCCATAACTCCTTGCCCGTCCAACATTTCCTCATCTCCCACCACTTCTAATTCGACTATCCCCGATGCTTCTCCCTCTTTTTCCCCTGCCCCGCTACAAACTTTCTCCCTGCAGGCAGTCACTGAGTCTGAGGTGCTAAAAGAGCTCCTTAAACTTGACCCCCAAAAAACATCTGGGTCAGATGGTTTAGACCCTTTCTTGTTTAAGGTTGCAGCCCCTATAATCGCCAAGCCTATCTCCAACCTTTTAAACCGGTCTCTCCTTTCTGGGAGGTTCCCATTGTTTGGAATGCAGCCACTGTTCGTCCTTTATTTAAAGGGGGAGGTCAGGCTGATCCTAACTGTTATAGGTCTATTTCTATTTTGCCCTGTTTATCAAAAGAGTTGAAAAAACTTGTCAATAATCAACTGACTGGCGTTCTTGAAGTCTACAGTATTCTCTTGGGTATGCAATCTGGGTATGCAATTTCCATTCAGGTTATCGATGTGTCACTGCATCCTTAAAGGTCCTCAATGATGTCACCATTTCCCTTGATTCTAAGCAATATTGTGCTACTATTTTTATTGACTTGGCCAAAGCTTTTGATACGGTAGACCATTCCATTCATGTGGGCCGGCAAATGAGTATTGGTGTCTCTGATGAGTCTTTGGTCTGGTTTGCTGACTACCTCTCTCAAAGAGCGCATTGTATAACGTCAGACAATCTGCTGTCTCAGCCACTGCCTGTCACCAAGGGAGCACTCAAAGGCTCGATCCTAGGCACCACGCTCTTCTCAATTTACATCAACAACATAGCTCAGGCAGTGGGAAGTTCTCTCATCCATTTATATGCAGATGATACAGTCTTATACTCAGCTGGCCCCTCCCCGGATTTTGTATTAAATGCTCTACAACAAAGCTTTCTTAGTGTCCAACAAGCTTTCTCTACCGTTAACCTTGTTCTGAACACCTCCAAAACAAAGGTCATGTGGTTTGGTAAGAAGAATGCCCCTCCTCCTACAGGTGTTATTACTACCTCTGAGGGTTGAGAGATTGTGGTAGTCACCTCATACAAGTACTTGGGAGTATTGCTAAAAGGTACACTGTCATTCTATCAGCTCATATCAAAGCTACAGGCTAAAGTTAAATCTAGACTTGGTTTCCTCTATCGTAATCACTCCACTTTCAACCCCAGCTGCCAAACTAACCCTGATACAGATGACCATCCTACCCATGCTAGATTACAGAGACATAATTTATAGATCCGCAAGTAAGGGTGCTCTCGAGCAGCTAGATGTTCTTTAACATTCGTCCAATCAGATTTTCCACCAATCAAATCAAATTAATTTATATAGCCCTTCTTACACCAGCTGATATATCAAAGTGCTGTACAGAAACCCAGCCTAAAACCCCAAACAGCAAGCAGTGCAGCTGTAGAAGCACGGTGGCTAGGAAAAACTCCCGAAAAAGGCCAGAACCTAGGAAGAAACCTAGAGAGGAACCAGGCTATGAGGGATAGCCAGTCCTCTTCTGGCTGTGCCAGGTGGAGATTATAACAGAACATGGCCAAGATGTTCAAATGTTCATAAATGACCAGCATGGTCAAATAATAATAATAACAGTAGTTGTCAGCACCTCAGGAGTAAATGTCAGTTGGCTTGTCATATCCGATCATTGAGAGTATCTCTACTGCTCCTGCTGTCTCTAGAGAGTTGAAAACAGCAGGTCTGGGACAGTTAGCACGTCCGGTGAACAGGTCAGGGTTCCATAGCCGCCGGCAGAACAGTTGAAACTGGAGCAGCAGCATGGCCAGGTGGACTGGGGACAGCAAGGAGTCACCATGCTAGGTAGTCCTGAGGCATGGTCCTAGGGCTCAGGTCCTCCGAGAGAGAAAGAAAGAAAGAAAGAAAGAAAGAAAGAAAGAAAGAAAGAAAGAAAGAAAGAAAGAAAGAGAGAGAGAGAGAATTAGAGAGAGCATACATAAATTCACACAGGACACAGGATAAGACAAGAGAAATACTCCAGATATAACAGACTGAACCTAGCCCCCCGACACATAAACTACTGCAGCATAAATACTGGAGGCTGATACAGGAGGGGTCAGGAGACACTGTGGTCCCATCCGATGATACCCCCGGACAGGGCCAAACAGGCAGGATATAACCACACCCACTTTGCCAAAGCACACACCACTAGACGGATACCTTCAACCACCAACTTACCATCCTGAGACAAGGCAGAGTATAGTCCACAAAGATCTCCGCCAAGGCACAACCCAAGGGGGGGGCACTAAACCCAGTGCTCCTTATAGGACACATCACTGCACTCTATTCTCCTCTGTAAACTGGTCATCTCTGTATACCCGTCGCAAGACCCACTGGCTGATGCTTATTTTTCACTGATATTTAGTAAGCTTACGTATCGGCCTCACGGCCTTCGTCAGAACTTTTGTGAATTTTTTTAAATTAGCACCCTTATGTAGACCTAGCCCCACCCACATCCGTTCCACACATCGAAGGGGGTTGGAGGGGAAGGAAAAACAAATAAGTGCTACCAAATATATCAATATGCATTTCATAAATATTACAAAAGTGTATAAATAAGACGTATTAAACACGTCTGTAAAACCACAATGAGGACATAGCAAGTTTTCATTAGTCATTGGGTACATCGTACAACAAACACCAGAGTAATCTTAAATAGACACATAATTCATGCTCAAATTCACAACATAACGTACATAGGCATTTCATCATTAAGTCCTTCAGGAAATAATGTCTGGAGGGTGAAAATCCCAAAACATTCTCTTTTACTCAGATTATTATTAATATCACCTCCCCTGTCTGATATATCAACTTTCTCTATGCCACAAAATCTAAAGGTAGAAATGTCATGCTTTAAGTCATTAAAATATACTGCGACTGGATAATCCCTGTCGTTTCTCCTGATTTAACTTTTATGTTCACTAATTCTCTGTTTGAGAGATGGGGAGGTTTTACCGAAAACGCCGAGCACACATGGACATTTAATAATGTAAATAACATGGGTGGTAGAACACATAATAATGTCGTTTTTTTTAAAACCATTTTCCTGTGGCAGAAATATTCACACTTCATCATACTGTTGCACTGTGCGCATCCTCTGCATTTATAGCTACCATTTGGTAGAGGGCGTAAAAGAGCCTGGCTGATTTTCTTTTGTGGCTGGCAAAAGAAAATTCCTTCATCTTGTTCAACTGTTGCCCTGCACCTGCAAATAAGATTGCTCATGTGCGAGTGCCTTGTGAATTTTGATGCTTATTTATAAAACACTCTTAGGCCTCACTCCCCCTATCTGAGATATATTCTGCAGCCTTCATCCTCCACATACAACACCCGTTCTGCCAGTCACATTCTGTTAAAAACTTCTTTGGGCTGGGGGCAGTATTGAGTAGCTTGGATGAATAAAGTGCCCAGAATAAACTGTCTGCTACTCAGGCCCAGTTGCTAATATATGCATATTATTAGTACACTCTTATTACACTCTGACATTTCTAAAACTGTTTGAATGATGTATGTGAGTATAACAGAACTCATATGGCAGGAAAAGACCTGAGAAAACATCCAACCAGGAAGTGGGAAATCTGAGGTTTGTAGTTTTTCAACTCTTGGCCTATCGAATACACTGTGTCTTTGGGGTCAAATTGCGCTTCACTAGATGTCAACAGTCTTTAGAACCTAGCTTGATGCTTCTACTGTGAGGTGGGGGTGAATGAGTCAGAGGTCTGCCAGAGAGCCACGAGCTTGTGACGCGCGTTCACGTGATAGTTAGCTATCGTTCCATTACATTTCTGAAGACAAAGGAATTCTCCGGTTGGAACATTATTGAAGATTTATGTTAAAAACATCCTAAGGATTGATTCTATACATCGTTTGACATGTTTCTACGGACTGTAATGGAACTTTTTGACTTTTTCCTAGTGATCACGCGTCATGAGTTTGGAATACTGGGCTAAATGCGCGAACAAAAAGGAGGTATTTGGACATAAATGATGGACATTATTGAACAAAACAAAAATGTATTGTGGAACTGGGATTCCTGGGAGTGCATTCTGATGAAGATCATCAAAGGTAAGTGAATATTTATAATGCTATTTCTGACTTCTGTTGACTATACAACATGGCGGATATCTGTTTGGGTTGTTTTGGTCTCTGAGCGCCGTACTCAGATTATAGCATGGTGTGTTTTTTCCGTAAAGTTTTTTTTAAAATCTGACACAGCGGTTGCATCAAGGAGAAGTGTATCTATAATTCCGTGCATAATAGTTGTATTTTTTATCAATGTTTATTATGAGTATTTCTGTAAATTGATGTGGCTCTCTGCAAAATCACCGGATGTTTTGGAACTACTAATCATAACGCGCCAATCAAAACCGGATCCGGAGCGTAATCACAGCCTCAAACTAATTAACATAACGCAGCGGACATAAATCTTCTTCGAAAATCTTCCTATTCATGAAAATCACAAATGAAATATATTGAGACACAGCTTAGCCTTTTGTTAATCACAGTCATCTCAGATTTTCAAAATATGCTTTACAGCCAACGCTAGACAAGCATTTGTGTAAGTTTATCATGGCATAATGCTATGCTAGGCTCTGCTAGCAGCAGGCAACATTTTCACGAAAATAAGAAAAGCAATCAAATTAAATCATTTACATTTGAAGAACTTCTGGTGTTTTCACTCAGGAGACTCCCAGTTAGATAGCAAATGTTCCTTTTTTCCAAAAATATTATTTTTGTAGGCAAAATAGCTCCCGTCTGTTCTTCACGTTTGGCTGAGAAATCAACCGGAAAATGCGGTCACTACAACGCCAAACTTTTTTCCAAATTAGCTCCATAATATCAACAGAAACATGGCAAACGTTGTTTAGAATCAATCCTCAAGGTGTTTTTCACATATCTATTCAATAATATATCCGTCGGGACAATTGGTTTCTCATTAGAAGCGATTGGAATAATGGCTACCTCAGTACTTTATGCAAGATTTTCTGCGGGAGCCATCATGTGACCACTTGCTCAAATGTGGTCCCTTACGGCTATTCTTCAACATAAATGCGTAAAAAGACGTCACAATGCTGTAGACACCTTGGGGAATAGGTAGAAAGCGTAAGCTCATTCGTAGCCCATTCACAGCCATATAAGGAGTCATTGGCATGAAGCTCTTTCAAAAAATGCGGCACTTCCTGGTTGGATTTTTATCTGGGTTTTGCCTGTAACATCAGTTCTGTTGAACTCACAGACAACATCTTTGCAGTTTTGGAAACGTCAGAGTGTTTTCTATCCAAAGCTGTCAATTATATGCATAGTCGAGCATCTTGTCGTGACAAAATATCCTGTTTAAAACGGGAACGTTTTTTATCCAAAAATGAAAATACTGCCCCTAGAGTCGCAACAGGTTAATATAAATATGAACTTTATCGAACAAAACATACATGTATTGGGTAACATGAAGTTCTATGAGTGTCATCTGATGAAGATCATCAAAGGTTAGTGATGAATGTATCTCTATTTTTGGTACTCCTCTCTTTGGCTGGAAAAATGGCTGTGTTTTTCTGTGACTTGGCTCTGACCTAACATAATCGTTTGGTTTGCTTTCGCTGTAAAGCCTTTTTGTACAGTTTTATCTCAATCTCTTCATTCAAAGACTCAATCATGGACACTCTTACTGACAGTTGTGGCTGCTTTGTGTGATGTATTATTGTCTCTACCTTCTTGCCCTTTGTGCTGTTGTCTGTGCCTAATAATGTTTGTACCATGATTTATGCTGCTACCATGTTGTGTTGCTACCATTCTGTGTTGGCATGTGTTGCTGCCTTGCTATGTTATTGTCTTAGGTCTCTCTTTTTGTGATGTGTGTTTTGTCCTATATTTATATATTTAAAAAAAAATTTTTTAATAACCAGGCCCCTGTCCCCGCAGGACGCCTATTGCCTTTTGGTTGGCCGTCATTATAAATAAGAATTTGTTCTTAACTGACTTGCCTAGTTAAATAAAGGTTAATAAAAAAATAAAAAAATTAAAACATGGGACCCAGGTACATTGGCCCTAAGGACAAAGTAGTCTAGGTTTGTGTACACCCACCATCACTACATTTTCAAATGATTTTGCCCCCACATATGGCCACCGTACACAGGTTTGATCTTTGTATTCCTTGTTTCCCCTCTGAGATTAGCCATTCAATTCCTCAGCCATGAGAATAGCTTTGTGGGGACAGCTTGCACATGGCATATACCTATATAATAATGGCACATGGCCATGCAGAAACGCATTGTGTTTTGCTCTTTATGATTACGTAATGCCATCTTGCTGATGGCATTACTAGAGTCGCTTACTATGAATGCCAAAAATACTGAAATGAATTCACACAAATGACAGGATCAAGATATTCTCAAATTTATAAAATTACATAGCTAGTAACCTTAAGATATATGAATGCTTCTTTCAGTCTTACTTAGAAGTAATTAGTTCAAGGCACTTTTTGGAGGCCATATTGACAGACTAATAAGGCTGTTGCTGTCATGGAAACAGCTAGGTGAAATGGTGTTGTTTAAAGGAGAAAATATGGTGAGTGGGAAGAAGAAAGAAGAATATATATTGTTAGACTGAAATTCAAATATGTTGTTCTTCCCTATAATATTTAGAGAAAGTTGTGTCGGCAAGCAGCAATGTCTGATTCTACACCACCTCATAACTCTTAAAGGGAGTTAAATTAGAAAGAAAGCAGATGTAAAACATTCAGCACTCTAGCATTCTTGTATGTTATCAATGGTTGTTGTTTTAAATAGATCTTACATCTCCTCTTTAGATGTTTCCGAAAGACCATGGGAGATGCAGTACGGGAGATGCTGTACGGTAGACGCAGTACACATGACATTTTTGATGTTCTTATGTATATTACGCACCTTCATTTTGGCAGCCTCTTTGAGTTGCAAGTTCTCTGTGTGTTCTGATTGGGCTGCAGCCCTGGTGTCTCCCAGGAATGTCAGATTACCTGGCAGACGTTGCCATTCCCGATCAAAACGGGAAACAGTAAGGACACTGGGAATCTCATCTATCTGGTGGGCACCAAGACGCTGGAAGAAGACGCTGTCTGATGAATACCGGCTGGGCCTGGATCTGAAATGATCAGTCCCTGCTGTTTGCAGGTTTGTTCAACAGTGCCAAAACGATGCCAATCAATGGCCATCAGACAGAGAAATATCGGAGGTGCAACAGGTATCAAAGAGACAGGAGGGAAAGGGGGGTTTGTCAATACAGTCCAAAGGGAAAGGGGGGTTTGTCAATACGGCCCAGAGGGAAAGGGGGGTTTGTCGATACGGTCCAGAGGGAAAGGGGGGTTTGTCGATACGGTCCAGAGGGAAAGGGGGGTTTGTCGATACAGCCCAGAGGGAAAGGGGGGTTAGTCGATACAGTCCAGAGGGAAAGGGGGGTTTGTCGATACAGTCCAGAGGGAAAGGGGGGTTTGTCGATACAGCCCAGAGGGAAAGGGGGGTTTGTCGATGCAGTCCAGAGGGAAAGGGGGGTTTGTCGATACAGCCCAGAGGGAAAGGGGGGTTTGTCGATGCCGTCCAGAGGGAGAGGGGGGGGTTTGTCGATGCAGTCCAGAGGGAGAGGGGGGGGTTTGTCGATGCAGCCCAGAGGGTAAGGGGGGTTTGTCGATGCAGTCCAGAGGGGAAGGGGGGTTTGTCGATACAGCCCAGAGGGAAAGGGGGTGTTTGTCGATGCAGTCCAGAGGGAAAGGGGGGTTTGTCGATACAGCCCAGAGGGAAAGGGGGGTTTGTCGATACAGTCCAGAGGGAAAGGGGGGTTTGTTGATACAGTCCAGAGGGAAAGGGGGGTTTGTTGATACAGTCCAGAGGGGAAGTTGTGTGATGATTCGATTTTCAAGTCAATAATCTTCTCATAGGTGGCTAGAATAGAATGAGTCTTATCCACAAAACGATTATTCAATCTTTAAAAATATTGCAAATACATACACAAAGATTATTAACTTAACTATGCAACAACACATTCATATATTACGTGGCAACTTAATGACTAGCAACGTAGCTGCTGTTCAAAAGTGTCCCACATAAAAGTGGTGGTTTTGAACAAGCAGTATCTGGACTGAAACCATAATATTTATATTGACTGTGTCAAGCAAGCCTCCATGATTAAAAGGCAAGACAAGAGACAAGTATAAAAATACTGAGAGAAGGATAGATAGATAAATAGATGCTCTGGGTGAAACACAAACCCTTATCAAACACCTGTTCATCAAAAACAAGGCTTTAATCAACCATATCACACGAAGGAGGAAATGAACTACGGTTATCTCTTCATTTGAGACAGGATATCAGATCATGTTGATAATCGTCTTTCCTGGTCTTTGAATATGGTCTTAGTCATTTCAATTTATGTCCATTGCCAGACTTTGGAAGGTAAAGGACAACTAAAGAATAGGCTTAGATTGATGAGAAGATGTTGGTTTGAGTGTGGTTTCTTCCTGTGGAAGCTGTTATCATGTTATTTTTGATGAGGTCATGTCATTCAGGGGGGCTGGACTGTTGCTGGAGGAGGTCATGTCAGTCTGGATGGCTGGACTGTTGCTGGAGGAGGTCATGCAAGTCTGGATGGCTGGACTGTTGCTGGAGGAGGTCATGTTAATGAGGATGGCTGGACTGTTGCTGGATGAGGTCATGTTAATGAGGATGGCTGGACTGTTGCTGGATGAGGTCATGTCAATCTGGAGGGCCGGACTGTTGCTGGTGTCCAGTTGGATTACAGAATCTCTCTCTATTTCTCACTCTCTTTACCTTTGTCTCTCTCTCTCTCTGTCTTTCTTTCTCTGTCTTCGTCTCTCTCTCTAATCCTTTCTTTCAACCTGTCTGTCTCTCCAACCGTCTCTCAGCATATCATACATAGCCTTCTACATGAATCCAATTATATGACAGGCGGTGGTTGGTGTGGTAACAGACAAGAACCATCTCATCCACCACTACCATGGAGATACATATAGAGACAAAGAGGGGGAGGGTGAGAGATCCAATGTACTGTAGCCATGCAATTATGTTACATCCTGTATGCTGGCATCATAGTTAGGGCCCCCTGCGGTGCAAGCGGTTCAGGGACAGCCTCTCGTTGTTTAATCCCTATCTTTAAATTGACAGACTGGTAGGAAAGTCTCCAAAACGACCCTATTGTCCTCCCACTTAGAAAAAGCAAATTGCAAAGCTTTATAGATCCGCTCTCCAGACAACACGTTACACCCAGAGAATGGAGAGAATGAAGAAGCACCGACACGCAATGTAACATCTGGCTTTTCCAATTTTTTCTGACAGAGCCAATAAAAAAAGCAATGAATACCGAATTAAAATAATGTAAAAAAGGAGGAATATAAATGGGAAGCG
The DNA here is from genome assembly GCF_045791955.1 of Oncorhynchus clarkii lewisi. Lineage (NCBI taxonomy): Eukaryota > Metazoa > Chordata > Actinopteri > Salmoniformes > Salmonidae > Oncorhynchus > Oncorhynchus clarkii. The sequence continues at coordinate 71,537,501 of NC_092153.1, forward strand.
GAATCGATCCAGTTGAAGCTCATGTAAATTAATTGGAGAGAGAAGGAAAGCTTTCTCCAGTCTAGTGCTAAACTGACACAGCTGGAGAAGGGCCTTTGGCTTGCCTTTATCCCAATTAGTTGAAGCTTAAGTGCAAAGCCTGTTGGGCAGGGCCGGCCCAAGTCTGGTTCAGTTTGACTTGGCTCGTGCACTTACTTTGTGTGTGTACGTGTCAGTGTCTGTGTTTATGCACTTGTTGTGGTGGGAGTATATGTGTGTGCTTCTGTGTGTGTGTGTGTGTGAGTATATACGCGTGTGTGCGCCTGTGTGATGTGTGTGTGTGTGTCAGTAGACCACCTTAATTAGACTTGTGAATTGCACAGACACACAGAAACACATACGAACACACACATACACACACACACACACACACACACACACACACACACACACACACACACACACAAACACAAACACACACACACACACAGCCCAGGGCTTGGCTGAGCACTCTGGCATATTTTCACAAAGAGAGGAAAATTCCCCTGAGGACCCGGGAACAATAGCATTTCATCCCTCTCTTTAATAACCCTAGCATCTCTCCTTCTTTCTCTCGTAATTTCTGCCCCCCCATCTCTATCACTCTACCTCCCTTTCCATATTTATTCTCTAATCTCAGCTCCTTTGTTCTGTGCATTCATTAAACACTGCCCTACATATTGGTGCCAGGGATCAATGGTTGCCAACGGTAGCAGCTCCCAGTATGCATTGCCACGTGTGGCCGTTTTTTAATGAGTCCGTTTCTATCCTTCTATCTGTCATGCATGACCAATGAGCCTTCTCCGATTTCACAATCACAACAAGGATCAGAATGTGATGAAAAGGATCATCACAACAAGGATCAGAATGTGATGAAAAGGATAATCACAACAAGGATCAGAATGTGATGAAAAGGATAATCACAACAAGGATCAGAATGGGATAAAAAGGATCATCACAACAAGGATCAGAATGTGATGAAAAGGATAATCACAACAAGGATCAGAATGTGATGACAAGGATAATCACAACAAGGATCAGAATGCGATAAAAAGGATCATCACAACAAGGATCAGAATATGATGAAAAGGATAATCACAACAAGGATCAGAATGGGATGAAAACAATAATCACAACAAGGATCAGAATGTGATGAAAAGGATAATCACCACCACTGACCATTATCAGCACCATCCACGCTATGATACATATTATTAGTTATGGTTTAACAAAACACACAATTACAAGAGTGTAAGTTTGATTAGAATAAACAGCTTTAGGTGTTGACTATCACTTTCTAATTCAAATTAATAATTTTAGCATGTGGATTACACAGTTATTCTAATTTTCTACCAACTGTTTGGTTTAAAACAAACCCCTGGAGGTGCTATTAGGTATTGATGCAGTATAGGGAACCAGCAGGGTACGTAAGGCCTCAAAATTATTTTAATAACAAATCATTTGAATCGCAATGCACAACACATTAATGGCTACAGTTTTGGTGTTCTGGTTCTGATCATGAGGATTGGGCCATCAAAAAAAAAAAAAAAAAAAATAAAAAAACACACACACACACACACACACACACACACACACACACACACACACACACACACACACACACACACACACACACACACACACACACACACACACACACACACACACTAACCATAACAACAACCATAACAACAACCATAACAACAACCAAATAATTATTCGGGCAAAAAAACACGCAAGCAAACTACTGGTTGAAATTATGAAGCCGCCCATACACTTTTATATATACTGCCACCCAAAAATGTTTGAAAAATGTGAGTTGGGGAAACCACAAAAAAAAATCCACAATGACAAATCGTCAGTGCTCCTGCCAAGAAAACACAAATGTTTGCTGGGACAGCAACATGCTGCATAATGAAAGGAGATAACCGCCCCATGAGTGTAGTACAGGATTTCAGGGCATGCCATTGGTCTCCATTTAAAATCAATCACGTCAATGCGACATATACAGTGCCTTGCGAAAGTATTCGGCCCCCTTGAACTTTGCGACCTTTTGCCACATTTCAGGCTTCAAACATAAAGATATAAAACTGTATTTTTTTGTGAAGAATCAACAACAAGTGGGACACAATCATGAAGTGGAACGACATTTATTGGATATTTCAAACTTTTTTAACAAATCAAAAACTGAAAAATTGGGCGTGCAAATTGATTCAGCCCCCTTAAGTTAATACTTTGTAGCGCCACCTTTTGCTGCGATTACAGCTGTAAGTCGCTTGGGGTATGTCTCTATCAGTTTTGCACATCGAGAGACTGACATTTTTTCCCATTCCTCCTTGCAAAACAGCTCGAACTCATTGAGGTTGGATGGAGAGCATTTGTGAACAGCAGTTTTCAGTTCTTTCCACAGATTCTCAATTGGATTCAGGTCTGGACTTTGACCATTCTAACACCTGGATATGTTTATTTTTGAACCATTCCATTGTAGATTTTGCTTTATGTTTTGGATCATTGTCTTGTTGGAAGACAAATCTCCGTCCCAGTCTCAGGTCTTTTGCAGACTACATCAGGTTTTCTTCCAGAATGGTCCTGTATTTGGCTCCATCCATCTTCCCATCAATTTTAACCATCTTCCCTGTTCCTGCTGAAGAAAAGCAGGCCCAAACCATGATGCTGCCACCACCATGTTTGACAGTGGGGATGGTGTGTTCAGGGTGATGAGCTGTGTTGCTTTTACGCCAAACATAACGTTTTGCATTGTTGCCAAAAAGTTCAATTTTGGTTTCATCTGACCAGAGCACCTTCTTCCACATGTTTGGTGTGTCTCCCAGGTGGCTTGTGGCAAACTTTAAACAACACTTTTTATGGATATCTTTAAGAAATGGCTTTCTTCTTGCCACTCTTCCATAAAGGCCAGATTTGTGCAATATACGACTGATTGTTGTCCTATGGACAGAGTCTCCCACCTCAGCTGTAGATCTCTGCAGTTCATCCAGAGTGATCATGGGCCTCTTGGCTGCATCTCTGATCAGTCTTCTCCTTGTATGAGCTGAAAGTTTAGAGGGACGGCCAGGTCTTGGTAGATTTGCAGTGGTCTGATACTCCTTCCATTTCAATATTATCGCTTGCACAGTGCTCCTTGGGATGTTTAAAGCTTGGGAAATCTTTTTGTATCCAAATCCGGCTTTAAACTTCTTCACAACAGTATCTCGGACCTGCCTGGTGTGTTCCTTGTTCTTCATGATGCTCTCTGCGCTTTTGACGGACCTCTGAGACTATCACAGTGCAGGTGCGTTTATACGGAGACTTGATTACACACAGGTGGATTGTATTTATCATCATTAGTCATTTAGGTCAACATTGGATCATTCAGAGATCCTCACTGAACTTCTGGAGAGAGTTTGCTGCACTGAAAGTAAAGGGGCTGAGTAATTTTGCACGCCCAATTTTTCAGTTTTTGATTTGTTAAAAAAGTTTGAAATATCCAATAAATGTCGTTCCACTTCATGATTGTGTCCCACTTGTTGTTGATTCTTCACAAAAAAAATACAGTTTTATATCTTTATGTTTGAAGCCTGAAATGTGGCAAAAGGTCGCAAAGTTCAAAGGGGCCAAATACTTTCGCAAGCCACTGTAAGTTATTTCGACAGGGACCAAGGAACAGTTCTGGAAACACTGCTTTAAGGAAGTCTTTAACCTGAATGTAATTGACCTCCAATTGAAAGGGAAAGAATTATTAAATGCCTGGAAAGTTAGTGCTCTGCTAGTTGTGACTGCCATACATAATTTCAGGTCAGCGTAATACTGAAGCTTTCTTCTTCTCTGTAAAAAGAGGGCTGTGTACAACAGGTCACTGCAGTTCTGGGGTGGATAGAGAATATTTGTAAGAATTTGTAAGAATATTTGTAACATCAGATTTATTTACTGTGTACATACTGCTGCCTCGTGTTTTACTTACTATGTATATACTGCTGCCTCGTGTTTTATTTACTGTGTATATGCTGCTGCCTTGTGTTTTATTTACTGTGTGTATTCTGCTGCCTCGTGTTTTATTTACTGTGTATATACTGCTGCCTAGTGTGATATTTACTGTGTATATACTGCTGCCTCGTGTTTTATTTACTGTGTATATACTGCTGCCTCGTGTTTTATTTACTCTGTATATTCTGCTGCCTAGTGTTTTATTTACTGAGTACAGTTGTGTCAGATTACAGAAGTGTTTAACTTAATTACAGAAGTGTCAAAAGTTTACATACACTTAGGTTGGAGTCATTAAAACTTGTTCTTCAATCACTCCACAAATTTCTTGTTAACAAACTATAGTTTTGGCTAGTTGGTTAGGACATCTACTTGTGCATGACACAAGTAATTTTTCCAACAATTGTTTACAGACAGATTATTTCAAGTATAATTCACTATATCACAATTCCAGTTGGTCAGAAGTTTACATACACTAAGTTGATTTTGCCTTTAAACAGCTTGGAAAATTCCAGAAAATGATGTCATGGCTTTAGAAGCTTCTGATAGGGTAATTGAAATAATTGGAGTCAATTGGAGGTGTACCTGTGGATGTATTTCAAGGCCTACCTTCACACTCAGTGCCTCTTTGCTTGACATCATGGGAAAATCAAAAGAAATCAGCCAAGACCTCAGGAAAATAATTGTAGACATCCACAAGTCTGGTTCATTCTCGGGAGCAATTTCCAAAAGTCTGAAGGTTCCACGTTCATCTGTACAAACAATAGTATGCAAGTATAGACACCATGGGACCACACAGCCATCATACCGCTCAGGAAGGAGACGCGTTCTGTCTCCTAGAGATGAACGTACTTTGGTGCGAAAAGTGCAAATCAATCCCAGAACAACAGCTAAGGACCTTGTAAAGATGCTGGAGGAAACAGGTTCAAATGTATCTATATCCAAAGTAAAACGAGTCCTATATCGACATAACCTGAAAGGCTGCTCAGCAAGGAAGTAGCCAAAGCCAGACTAAGGTTTGCAACTGCACATGGGGACAAAGATCGTACTTTTTGGAGAAATGTCATCTGGTCTGATGAAACAAAAACAGAACAGTTTGGCCATCATGACCACCATTATGTTTGGAGGAAAAAGGGGGAGGCTTGCAAGCCGAAGATCATCCCAACCGTGAAGCATGGGGGTGGCAGCATCATGTTGTGGAGGTGCTTTGCTGCAGGAGGGACTGGTGCACTTCACAAAATAGATGGCATCATGAGGTAGGAAAATCATGTGGATATATTGAAGCAACATCTCAAGACATCAGTCAGGAAGTTAAGGCTTGGTCGCAAATGGGTCGTGGTGTGAATGGGGAATGAAAACCAGGTGTGCAGGGAACAAGACAAAACAAATGGATATATGAGAAATGGATCGGAGACGGCAAGAAAGCCGGTGACATCGACCGCTGAACTCCGCCCGAACAAGGAGAGGGGCCAACTTCGGCGGAATTCGTGACACTACGTAAAATAACAATCAATATCAAATATATGCAAAATAGAGAAAACTTTTAATAAAACCTTTTAATAAGGGAGGTAGGCAATACATAGGCCATAGTGGCGAAATAATTACAATTTAGCAATTGAACACTGGAGTGATAGATGGAGTGATAGCAATTTTACGAGGGTATGTTTGGCAGCATGAGTGAAGGATGCTTTGTTGCGAAATAGGAATTCAATCCTAAATTAAATGTTGAATTGGAGATGCTTAATGTGAGTCTGGAAGTTGAGTTTACAGTCCAACCAGACAGCTAGATATTTGTAGTTGTCCACATATTCTAATTCAGAACCGTCCAGAGTAGTGATCCTGGACGGTCGTGCAGTTGCAGGCAGCGATCGTTTGTAGAGCATGCATTTAGTTTTACTTGCATTTAAGAGCAGTTGGAGGCCACGGAAGGAGAGTTGTATGGCATTGAAGCTCCTCTGGAGGTTAGTTAATTAACACAGTGTCCAAAGAAGGGCCAGAAGTATACAGAATGGTGTCGTCAACATAGAGCTGGATCAGAGAACCACCAGCAGCAAGAGCGACATCATTGATGTACATGGAGAAAAGAGTCGGCCTGAGAATTGAACCCTGTGGCACCCCCATAGAGACTGCCACAGGTCCGGACAACAGGCCCTCCGATTTGACACACTGAACTCTATCTGAGAAGTAGTTGGTGAACAAGGCGAGGCATTCATTTCAGAAACCAATGCTGTTGAGTCTGCCGATAAGAATGTGGTGATTGACAGAGTCGAAAGCCTTGGCCAGGTTGATGAATACAGCTGCACAGTATTGTCTCTTATCGATTGCGGTTATGATATCGTTCAGGACCTTGAGCGTGGCTAAGGTGCACCCATGACGAGCTCGGAAACCAGATTGCATAGCGGAGACGTTACGGTGCGATTCAAAATGGTCGGTGATCTGTTTGTTAACTTGGCTTTCAAAGACCTTAGAAAGGCAGGGTAGAATAGATATTGGTCCGTAGCAGTTTGGGTCTAGAGTGTCTCCCCCTTTGAAGAGAGGGATGACCGCGGCAGATTTCCAATCTTTGGGGATCTCAGATGATACGAAAGTGAGGTTGAACAGGCTAGTAATAGGGGTTACAACAATTGCGGAGGATAGTTTTAGAAAGAGAAGGTCCAGATTGTCTAGCCCGGCTGATTTACAGGGGTCCAGATTTTGCAGCTCTTTCAGAACATCGACTATTTGGATTTGGGTGAAGGAGAAATGGGGGAGGCTTGGGCGAGTTGCTGAGGGGGGTGCAGGGCTGTTGACCGGGGTTGGGGTAGACAGGTGGAAAGCATGGAATTATCGATGGTGACAGTGTTTTCTAGCCTGAGTGCAGAGGGCAGCTGAGAGGAGGTGATCTTATTCTCCATGGACTTTACAGTGTCCCAGAACCTTTTGCAGTTTGTGCTACAGGATGCAAATTTCTGTTTGAAAAAGCTAGCCTTTGCTTTCCTAACTGCCTGTGTATATTTGTTCCTAACTTCCCTGAAAAGTTACATATCGAGGGGGCAATTCTATGCTAATGCAGTACTCCACAAGGATGTTTTTGTGCTGGTCAAGGAAAGTCAGGTCTGGAGTGAACCAAGGGCTATATCTGTTTCTGGTTCTAATTTTTTTTGAAAGGGGCATGCTTATTTAAGATGGTGAGGAAAGCACTTTTAAAGAATAACCAAGCATCTTCTACTGACGGAATGAGGTCAATATCCTTCCAGGATACTCGGGCCAGGTCGATTAGAAAGGCCTGCTCGCTGAAGTGTTTTAGGGAGCATTTGACAGTGATGAGGGGTGGTCTTTTGACCGCAGACCCATTACGGACGCAGGCATTGAGGCAATGATCGCTGAGATCCTGGTTGAAGACAGCAGAGGTTTATTTGGAGGGCAGGTTGGTTAGGATTATATCTATGAGGGTGCCCGTTTTTACGGATTTGGGGTTGTACCTGGTCGGTTCATTGCTAATTTGTGTGAGATTGAGGGCATCTAGCTTAAATTGTAGGACGGCCGGGGTGTTAAGCATGCCACTGTTTAGGTCACCTAACAGTATGAGCTCTGATAATAGATGCGGGGCAATCAATTCACATATTGTGTCTAAGGCACAGCTGGGGGCAGAAGGTGGTCTATAGCAAGTGGCAACTTTGAGAGACTTGCTTCTGGTAAGGTGGATTTTTAAAAGTAGAAGCTCAAATTGTTTGGGCACAGACCTGGATATTATGACAGAACTCTGCAGGCTATCTCTGCAGTAGATTGCAACTCCGCCCCCTTTGGCAGTTCTATCTTGTCGGAAAATGTTGTAGTTAGGGATGGAAATTTCAGGGTTTTTGGTGGCCTTCCTAAGCCAGGATTAAGACACGGCTAGGACATCAGGGTTGGCAGAGTGTGCTAAAGCAGTGAATAAAAGCAACTTAGGGAGGAGGCTTCTAATGGGGGGGGTGGAGTTCCCCTCTGGGAACTTTTACGGCTACAATGGTCAACAAATGAGAGCGCCTGGGGAATGGGAGTGGAGCTAGGCACTACAGGGCCTTGATTAACCTCTACATCACCAGAGGAACAGAGGAGGAGTAGGCTAATGGTACGGCTAAAGGCTATAAGAACTGGTTGTCCAGTGCTTTCGGAGTAAAAGGAGCAAGATTCTGGGCACGGAAGAATAGATTCAAGGCATAATGTACTGACAAGGGTATGGTAGGATGTGAATAAAGTGGAGGTAAACCTAGGCATTGAGTGACGATGAGAGAGATATTGTCTCTAGAGACACCATTTCAACCAGGTGAGGTCACTGCATGTGTGGAAGGTGGAACAAAAGGGTTAGTTAAGGCATGTTGAGCAGGGCTGAAAGCTCTTCACTGAAATAAGACAATAATCACTAACCAAAATAGCAGTGGTCTTAGATGGTCTTATCCAGTTCGACTTATAGTTAGTGCATTCATCTTAATATATCTCAGTCATAGTAAGTACAGTACATTTGTACTCAATAAAGTTGCTATCAGCAAAGTCAGTGATAGTACATACCATACAAAACGTGACATACAATACTACTTGGAGTGTCGCGGACTATGTTACGTCTACCACTGAGTCCAGGTTGCTTCCACCACAGCAGAGCTCATCTTCCCCCACAGCAGAGTTCATCTTCCACCACAGCATAGTTCATCTTCCACCACAGCATAGTTAATCTTCCACCACTGCAGAGCTCATCTTCCCCCACAGCAGAGTTCATCTTCCACCACAGCAGAGCTCATCTTACACCACAGCAGAGCTCATCTTCCACCACAGCAGAGCTCATCTTCCACCACAGCAGAGCTCATCTTCCACCACAGCAGAGTTCGTCTTCCACCACAGCATAGTTCATCTTCCACCACTGCAGAGCTCATCTTCCCCCACAGCAGAGTTCATCTTCCACCACAGCAGAGCTCATCTTACACCACAGCAGAGCTCATCTTCCACCACAGCAGAGCTCATCTTCCCCCACAGCAGAGTTCATCTTCCACCACAGCAGAGCTCATCTTACACCACAGCAGAGCTCATCTTCCACCACAGCAGAGCTCATCTTCCACCACAGCAGAGCTCATCTTCCACCACAGCAGAGTTCGTCTTCCACCACAGCAGAGCTCTAGTTTAAAACCTGGTATGCCAACCACGCTCACAGTAAAGTAACATCAGCAAACAGACATTAATAAAACAGTGGGCAGTATACACACACCCTGATAGCAACATTCATTGGAAAATCATAAGTTGAACTGTGTTTGCATGAATAATAACCTTGCCTGACAACTCCTCAAGCTAATGCCTAGGCTTAAGTTCAGAAGTATAACTGTCTTGTGGCAAGCAGAACTTGCTTCAAACCAAGTCCATCATACATCGCCAAGCCATTGCCAGCACCATAGTATCAGCCAGTAGCAGTGCATAGCAAGTACCACGTAAACATTTGCTGTCAGTATACCCACAGGCAGTACCAGCTAGCACACAGCTAACACCCAATAATGCACAGAACTGCTCTAGCATTAATTAATACTGCAATGATCCCACCAACCCCCCCCCCCCCCCCTCCTATTACCACAGATCCCACAATACAGGTCCCCCTGGTCCACAAGATGAAAATGGTTCCTAATACGGATGCCATACCCATAATGCTGTATCTATATGAGTGTGTCATTGGTTTTTAATACAACACTGACAGTAGAGAGCTGAATAAAGATGTCCTGTTGTGGGCGGTGTGACGGAGTATAGGGCATATGTCTGACTCTAATTACAGCTGTGCATTGAGCACTCCTCAGGAATCAGAGGGGAGGAGGGTAGAGGACAGGGGGAAGCAGGGAGGAGGAGTTTACTACGTGTCCATATGCTTCTGGGATGGGAAATTCTCTTCTTGGCAAAGTCTCTCGGTTGGGTGGAGTTTTGGGATGTCTGCCAAGGATGAGTGGTGTGTCTTAGAGACAGAGCAGAGAGAGAGAGAGAGAGAGAGAGAGAGAGGAGAGAGAGACAGAGAGATAGAGAGAGAGAGAGAGAGAGAGAGAGGATATATATATATACATATATATATATGTATAGAGAGAGAGAGACAGATAGAGAGACAGAGATAGAGGAGAGACAGAGAGAATAGACAAGAGATAGAGAGAGAGAGAGAGAGATACAGAGAGGGAGAGGAGAGAGACAGAGAGATAGAGAGAAAGAGAGAGGAGAGAGATAGAAAGAGAGAGAGACAGAGAGATAGAGAGACATAAAGAGAGAGACAGAGTGATAGAAAGAGAGAGACAGAGAAAGGAGAGAGAGAGATAGAGAGAGAAAGATTGGGCTGCACTTCCTAACCTCCTGCCAAATGTATATGACCATATTAGAGACACATATTTCCCTCAGATTACACAGAGCCACAAAGAATTCGAAACAAATCCAATTTTGATAAACTCTTATATCTATTTGGTGAAATACCACAGTGTGCAATCACAGCAGCAAGATTTGTGACCTGTTGCCACATGAAAAGGGCAACCAGTGAGGAACAAACACCATTGCAAATTCAACCTATATTCATGTTGATTTATTTTCACTTTTGTACTTGAACTATTTGCACATCATTACAACACTGCACATAGACATAATATCACATTTGAAATGTCTTTACTTTTGGAACTTTTGTTAGTGTAATATTTACTGTGAATCTTTTATTGATTATTTCACTTTTGTTTATTATCTATTTCACTTGCTTTGGCAATGTAAACATTTGTTTCCCATACCAATAAAGAACACAGAGAGAACAAGCTTTGCATAAGGAGTTAGAACACAATTAGCTCAACAACAGTAAATATATACACTCTTGTGAGGCTTGATCCCACTGATCATTATAGTGGCTCTGTGGTTCAATGGCACCTCAGTTTAGTTTTGAGGGTGACAAAAACCAAGCTAATATTACATTCAGATGTACATGAGTGAAGCAGTGGGCTCTTAAACCTGGTGACATTCACGGAGACACACTTGACATTTCCCCTTAACTACCCAGGTGACAAACCGCTTTTTGTTCAATTATGGTACACGAAATAGAGGCGCTCTAAAACAATCTAGATAAATGGGCTATTGCCCTACTGCATAACATGGTAGGGGTGGGAGTGGGATATCCTTTAAAAACAACACGGCCAGTCATAACAAGCATACTGTCAGTCTTAGCAACACAGTTGGACAACACAACAATATGACAACGCACCTGTTACCAGCAGCATTCGTGCAGCGAACTAGGGGTAGCTGTCCCTCGCTGATATCAAACTTGCAACCTATGGCTCTCAAGACTAACACACTATGAAGTCCAACTGTCGTTTAAGGACGTTATAAAGCCATGAACAAATCAAAAGTGCACTGCGGTGTGACATAAGCCCACACATAAGGCATCCAGAACACATTATGAACAGATGTTTCACAAAAACGTTTGCCATTGAGTTGAAGGAATACAGTATAACAAAAACAAAACTGCAGCCTCAACAATATTCTGGGCTTGACAATCTGGACCCTCTATTTCTGAAACTATCTGCCGCCATTGTCGCAACCCCTATTACCAGCCTGTTCAACCTCTCTTTCGTATCATCTGAGATCCCCAAGGATTGGAAAGCTGCCGCGGTCATCCCCCTCTTCAAAGGGGGAGACACCCTGGACCCAAACTGTTACAGACCTACATCCATCCTGCCCTGCCTATCTAAGGTCTTCGAAAGCCAAGTCAACAAACAGTTCACTGACCATCTCGAATCCCACCGTACCTTCTCCGCTGTGCAATCTGGTTTCCGAGCCGGTCACGGGTGCACCTCAGCCACGCTCAAGGTACTAAACGATATCATAACCGCCATCGATAAAAGACAGTACTGTTCAGCCGTCTTCATCGACCTGGCCAAAGCTTTCGACTCTGTCAATCATCATATTCTTATTGGCAGACTCAGTAGCCTCAGTTTTTCTAATGACTGCCTTGCCTGGTTCACCAACTACTTTGCAGACAGAGTTCAGTGTGTCAAATCGGAGGGCATGTTGTCCGGTTCCCTGGCAGTCTCTATGGGGGTGCCACAGGGTTCAATTCTCTGTATATATCAATGATGTTGCTCTTGCTGCGGGCGATTCCCTGATCCACCTCTACGCAGACGACACCATTCTGTATACTTCTGGCCTTTCCTTGGACACTGTGCTATCTAACCTCCAAACGAGCTTCAATGACATACAACACTCCTTCCGTGGCCTCCAACTGCTCTTAAACGCTAGTAAAACCAAATGCATGCTTTTCAACCATTCACTGCCAGCACCCGCATGCCCGACTAGCATCACCACCCTGGATGGTTCCGACCTAGAATATGTGGACATCTATAAGTACCTAGGTGTCTGGCTAGACTGTAAACTCTCCTTCCAGACTCATATCAAACATCTCCAATCTCCAAATCAAATCTAGTCTGCTTTCTATTTCGCAACAAAGCCTTCTTCACTCACGCCTCCAAACTTACCCTAGTAAAACTGACTATCCTACCGATCCTCGACTTCGGCGATGTCATCTACAAAATAGCTTCCAATACTCTACTCAGCAAACTGAACGCAGTTTATCACAGTGCCATCCGTTTTGTTACTAAAGCACCTTATACCACCCACCACTGCGACCTGTATGCTGTAGTCGGCTGGCCCTCGCTACATATTCATCGCCAGACCCACTGGCTCCAGGTCATCTACAAGTCCATGCTAGGTAAAGCTCTGCCTTATCTCAGTTCACTGGTCACGATGGCAACACGCACCAGTAGCACGTGCTCCAGCAGGTGTATCTCACTGATCATCCCTAAAGCCAACACCTCATTTGGTCGCCTTTCCTTCCAGTTCTCTGCTGCCTGTGACTGGAACGAATTGCAAAAATCGCTGAAGTTGGAGACTTTTATCTCCTTCACCAACTTTAAACATCTGCTTTCTGAGCAGCTAACCGATCGCTGCAGCTGTACATAGTCCATCGATAAATAGCCCACCCAATTTACCTACCTCATACCCATACTGTTTTTATTTATTTTATTTTCTGCTATTTTGCACACCAGTATCTCTACCTGCACATGACCATCTGATCATGTATCACTCCAGTGTTAATCTGCTAAATTGTAATTATTTGAATACCTCCTCATGCCTTTTGCACACAATGTATATTGACTCTTTCTTTTTTTTCTACTGTGTTATTGACTTGTTTATTGTTTACTCCATGTGTAACTCTGTGTTGTTGTCTGTTCACACTGCTATGCTTTATCTTGGCCAGGTCGCAGTTGTAAATGAGAACTTTTTCTCAACTAGCCTACCTGGTTAAAAAAAAAAAAATTACAAATCAAAAGGTTTCACTTCTTCTTGTGGAATAGTTATGGTTATCCCGGACCAAGTTAAAGTAGTTACATAGTTACCTGGGCACCAAAATATTTGTTATTATTTAACCAGGTAGGCCAGTTGAGAACAAGTTCTCATTTACAACTGCGACCTGTCCAAGGTAAAACAGAGCAGTGCGACAAAAACAACAGCACAGAGTTACACATAAACAAACGTACAGTTAATAACACAATAGAAAATAATAATAGAAAAATCTATGTTGTGTGTACAAATGTAGAAGTGTAGGGAGGTAGGCAATAAATAGGTCATACAATAATTACAATTTAGCATTAATACTGGAGTGATAGATGTGCAGATGATGATGTGCAAGTAAAGATATTGGGGTGCAAAAGAGCAAGGGGGTAAGTAATAATATGGGGATGAGGTAGTTGTGTGTGCTATTTACAGATTGGTTGTGTACAGGTACAGTGATAGGTGAACTGCTCTGACAGCTGATGCTTAAAGTTAGAGATGGAGATATAAGGCTCCAGCTTCAGTGATTTTTGCAATTCGTTCCAGTCATTGGCAACAGAGAACTGGAAGGAAAGGAGGCCAAAGTAAGTGTTGGCTTTGGGGATGACCAGTGCAATATACCTGCTGGAGTGCGTGCTACAGGTGGGTGTTGCTATGGTGATCAGTGAGCTGAGATAAGATGGGGCTTTCCCTAGCAAAGCATGCATAGTGGGACTGAACCCCTCCCAATGCCACCATTGCATTCTATCAAGAAATTTGGAGGTTCTTGCCAGAAACCTAATTTGATGGTTCACTTTAGAGATAACTTTTTGTGCCATGCTCTCCACACACATCCAAGATAATTAATTGCTTTGAGTACTATGTTAACTACTACCACCTTAAAGTCAGGGGATTTCCTCAGTTTCACTTTGGACCCGTACAAGATGGACTCTTTTTCCAAGGTGGAGTGACAGCTGATTGTCATATAACCATATCATATAGCCATATACTGACATTCAGAAGTTAAGCACTGAGGGCTTTCTCAAACACTTTTTGTCTTTGTGGGAAACCAACAGTGCAGAATCATCTGCATAGAGGAAAAGGTTGGATGTACAGGCAGACTTCAGATCATTTAATATAGAACAGAAGGAAAAGTAGACCCAGCACACTCCCTTTGGGTACCCTACAATTCAAAGTGTTGGGTTTAGACAGGTTCCTATCCACCATCTGTTTTTTTCCTTGCAGATAAAAGCTAACCCATTTCATGGCTAAGTTATTAAAGCCCATGGCTCTTAATTTGATTAACAGAATCTCATGATCCACTGTATCAAACACCTTTTGGAGATCTAACATAACCATACTACAACAATTTTCTCCATCTACTTCCTTCCTGATGTGGTCAGTTAGATAGAGTAGGCAAGTGTCAGTGGAATGGGATTTCCTAAAGCCAGATTGTAGTTTATATAGTAGGTTAAGTAAGGGAATATAACTGTCAATCTGTTTGAACATAATATTTTCCATGACCTTCGATAAAATACACAGGATTGAGACAGGCCGATAGATTCCATAATCGAGCTTATTGCCTTTTTTATATAGAGGAATGGCTCTTGCAAGTTTTGGTATACTGGGGAAATCCCTAGTTCAAAAGACAGATTTACAATGTGAGTTACACAGGGGGTGATAATTACTGCAGCATCCTTTGGAAATCTGGTACGAATGTTGTCAAGGCCAGTTGCTTTGGAATGGTCAAGTTATTTCAGCTTCTTTAGCACAATCGACTCAGACACATTTTCAAACGAGAAAGCATCCACTTGAGGCCCTTTCTGTGAGTAAAACTGCTGGACTTGATTCTCCCCATAACAACCTGATTGACCAGGTAACGTGCTCACTAATGTATTAGCTATAGTTGTAAAGTAGACATTCAGACTGTCTGCAACCATGGTCTTGTCTGATGTAACCTTTCCTCTAATGTCCAGGCTAAGATTTCCTGCTTTGGTCTTTAATCTGTTACTGTAACCTAACAGCTTCAGACAGTGTGCTTCCATAGTGTGCTCTGATTCTTCCTGTTCTCAACCATTTTGTCATTAAAATAATATTTATTGGCCTTCTCAATCATCCTGTTAGCCTCATTTCTTAATTTCTTATAGTCTATAAAAACATAATCTGCCCTGGTTTTCCTGATCTCCAGAAAGCATTCATTTCATAGCTTAATTGCCTTTAAAAAGTTATTGTTTATCCATGGTTCTGTTCTTTGCTTAATTCAAAAAAATTATCTAGAGCCAGCTTGCCAACAGCATCTAAAAACAATTATTTAAAATTGCCCCAGGCATTTTCCACCTCATTACATTTCAATACAGTAGATCAGTCCAATTTGCTCAAACAATTAACAAAACATCTGTACTATAGTTCCTCATAGACCTGATTTTTTGTTATGAAAAATTCCAATGGTTTTCTGAACCTTCCTACTACAGAAAATGATGGAATGATCACTGAGCCCATAGTTTACAAACAGCACTGTTTGATATCCTTGATCTATCCGACACTAACACAAGGTGATGGTTTGGCCAGAAGGACAGACTCTGGTTCGCTCATTAATCAGCTGTTGTAAGGCTAACGGATTACAACAATTCTTAAGAGCTGTAAAAGTAGCATTGTTCTTTTTCTGTATTAAAATGTACCACTAACAATAACCTTGGATTTACCAAAATCCGTAGAGTTAGCGCAAGTCTCCTCCAACAATTAATAAAACTTGTACTGGCCTGGTGGTCTGCAACAGGTTCCAACTATAATGGGTTTGCATTTTGGTAATAGAATGTCTAACCACACAGCTTCAATCTTGTCATGGATTAAATCTGATCTGCAGTTGAACCCAATATCTGAATTTACATATGTACAAATTACCCCGCCTTTGCGATTGCTGTCTCTTCTACATAATTTTCAACTTCAATCACAGCGTTTTTATTGAAACATAAAGTAAAGCACTTCCACCTTACAGTTACTGGAGAGTAGGCACATTTTATTGATCTTTATCTGATTGAATCAAGGCAGGATACATTACACCTACATCCGTTCTGGGTTGCAATGTGTACAGTTGCAGGAGCATCAGTCACAATCAAAACAAAGGTACAAAATGTTCTGGATCTGACTTTTGCTGGGCGATGATCTTGTAGAGGCGGTTCAACATGCTGAAATAAAAATAGTTAAGGGAGCAGCTCAATGATTTCAAACAGATGAAGTGGAATCCACAATTTGATAATGCTTAATTTATACAAAACACAAGAGGCCCTGCCTGTCCTCAGGCAAAGTTCGATTCGATGAACTTCAAGGCTGTGCTGTCAAGGTAATACGTTGAAATAGTATGGCAGTCTAGCAGCACCACTGCATACTCAAGGCAAACCAATATATGCACATACCAACCAACTAATAACACACACCAACAAACGAATAACACATACCAACCAACTAATAACACACACCAACAAACGAATAACACATAACAACAAACTAATAACACATACCAACCAACTAATAACACACACCAACAAACAAATAACACACACCAACCAACTAATAACACACACCAACAAACAAATAACACACACCAACAAACTAATAACACACACCAACAAACTAATAACACACACCAACCAACTAATAACACACACCAACAAACAAATAACACACACCAACCAACTAATAACACACACCAACAAACAAATAACACACACCAACAAACTAATAACACACACCAACAAACTAATAACACACACCAACAAACTAATAACACACAGCAACAAACTAATAACACACACCAACAAACTAATAACACACAGCAACAAACTAATAACACACACCAACAAACAAATAACACACACCAACAAACTAATAACACACACCAACAAACAAATAACACACACCAACAAACTAATAACACACACCAACAAACTAATAACACACACCATCAAACTAATAACACACCATCAAACTAATAACACACACCATCAAACTAATAACACACACCATCAAACTAATAACATACACCAACAAACAAATAACACACACCAACAAACTAATAACACACACCAACATACTAATAACACACACCAACAAACTAATAACACACAGCAACAAACTAATAACACACACCAACAAACTAATATATGCACATACCAACAAACTAATAACACACACCAACAAACAAATGACACACACCAAAAAACTAATAAACCACACACCAACAAACAAATAACACACACCAACAAACTCATAACACACACCAACAAACTAATAACACACACACCAACAAACAAATAACACACACCAACAAACTAATAACACACACACCAACAAACGAATAACACACACCAACCAACTAATAACACACACCAACCAACTAATAACACACACCATCAAACTAATAACACACACCAACAAACTAATAACACACACCAACCAACTAATAACAAACACCATCAAACTAATAACACACACACCAACAAACTAATAACACACTCCAACAAACTAATAACACACAAACCAACAAACTAATAACACACACCAACAAACTATACCGACCGGCCGGCCGGCACAAACATGGCTGTATCACCGCCTGGTACGGCAACTGCTCCGCCCACCACCATAAGGTTCTCCAGAGGGTAGTGAGGTCTGCACAACGCGTCACCGGGGGCAAACTACCTGCCCTCCAGGACACCTACACCACCCAATGTCACAGGAAGGCCATAAAGATCATCAGGGACAACAACCACCTGAGTCACTGCCTGTTCACCCCACTATCATCCAGAAGGCGAGGTCAGTACAGGTGCATCAAAGCAGGGACCGAGAGACTGAAAAACAGCTTCTATCTCAAGAACATCAGACTGTTAAACAGCCACCACTAACATTGAGTGGCTGCTGCCAACATACTGACTCAACTCCAGCTCACTTTAATAATAGAAATTGATGTAAAAAATGTATCACTAGCCACTTTAAACAATGCCACTTAATATAATGTTTACATACCCTACATTACTCATCTCATATGTATATACTGTACTCTATATCATCTACTGTATCTTGTCATCTTTATGTAATACATGTATCACTAGCCACTTTAAACTATGCCACTTTTATGTTTCCATTTCCTACATTACTCATCTCATATGTATATGTATATACTGTACATCATCTACTGCATCTTGTCATCTTTATGTAATACATGTATCACTAGCCACTTTAAACTATGCCACTTTTATGTTTCCATTTCCTACATTACTCATCTCATATGTATATGTATATACTGTACATCATCTACTGCATCTTGTCATCTTTATGTAATACATGTATCACTAGCCACTTTAAACTATGCCACTTTTATGTTTACATACCCTACATTACTCATCTCATATGTATATACTGTACTCGATACCATCCACTGCATCTTGCCTATGCCGTTCTGTACCATCACTCATTAATATATCTTTATGTACATATACTTTATCCCTTTACACTTGTGTGTATAAGGTAGTAGTTGTGGAATTATTAGGTTAGATTACTCGTTGGTTATTACTGCATTGTCGGAACTAGAAGCACAAGCATTTCGCTACACTCGCATTAACATCTGCTAACCATGTGTATGTGACAAATAACATTTTATTTGATATACACACACACACACACAATGGTCATGGCCAGCATAGTAGCACAATAGTCCCTCAAGCCTCATGGTGATCAATCTGAAAGGGGAGGTGGTAAACACAATTCTCTCTGTCCTTTCAAGGAGCCAATCTGCCCTTGTAAGAAACAGAGGTACTTTAATGTGACATTAAGCAGTTAAAACAACAAATGTAAGGACCAATGCTGGAGTAGAGAAGCAGGTACGGAGAGTTGAACATTTAATGACACAGACAAGGAACAAGACAGGAACAGCGTCAGCACACAGGTAACCAAACGACATACGAATGTTAATGCGGAAGCGGGGAACAGAGCTGGGGGACAGACACATATAGGGAAGGAAATAACACAGGTGATTGAGTCCAGGTGAGTCCAAATGATCGCTGATGCGTGTGACGTGGGAAGCAGGTGTGCGTAATGCTGGGAAGCCTGGCGCCCTCGAGCGCCAGGGGAGGGAGAGCGGGAGCAGGTGTGACAATAACAAAGCGTCCTCCCCACCCCTGTTTCTGTAAAAAGGTGGATATTTGGAGTTCTGACAGGGTACGACAGTTTAACTAAGCTCATGAGGCATTTATTTCTAAGTTATATTCTTCAAGAATCAAATGGGTACATTTAATTTATTCAGAAGTCCAAAAATGGATGAGACAACTGCAGATTGCCCCTTTAAATGAGCAGCTGAGAAAAAAAATGGGAATTAGCTGTTATTGATCAGAGAGAGAGGCCATTTTCCTCCTTGGTTTGCTATAGCATGGACACAGACAGCTAACCGATGAGTCATACAACAAGCGTATCATTATCCGACTCTACTGATTGCCTATTACAGATATGATGAAGAGCTGGTGTATAGAGATTAATTAGGCCCTCATCACGGAAAATGCTGAGGAGAGAATCGGTTATGAATGTGTGTATGTGTATGTGTGTGAGTGTGGGTAATTGAATGTGTGCCAGTATGTGTGGGTATGTGCGTGTGTGTGGTCCAGCGTGTGTGTTTCGGTGTGTGTGTGTTTCGGTGTGTGTGTGTTCCGGTGTGTGTGTGTGTGTGTGTGTGTGTGTTATTTCAATGATAAGTATGTGTGTAATTGCGAATACGTTCCAATGTGTGTGTATGCTCAAGCTCATGAGCGTATGTGTGGAGCGTGACATAGCGCTGTGACTTTGGTAACAGTATACAAACAACTGAGAGCTCATTAGTGACTCCTCTTTCCCTCACCACCCTGGACTAATGACGGGCTTATCATTAATGGCTCCTCTCCCCATCACTACCCTGGTCTAGTGACGGGCTTCTCATTAGTGGCTCCTCTCCTCTAACCCTCAACACCCAGGTCTAGTGACAGGCTTCTCATTAGTGATTCCTCTCCTCTCCCCCTCACTATCCTGGTCTAGTGACGGGCTTCTCATTAGTGGCTCCTCTCCCCATCACTACCCTGGTCTAGTGACGGGCTTCTCATTAGTGGCTCCTCTCCCCATCACTACCCTGGTCTAGTGACGGGACTTTAGCAGACACATACACTACATGAACAAAAGTATGTGAGCACCTGCTCGTCAAATATCTTATTCCAAAATCATGGGCCTTAATATGGAGTTGGTCCACACTATGTTTCTACAACATCCTCCACTCTTCTGGGAAGGCTTTCCACTAGATGTTGGAACATTGTTTTGGGGACTTGCTTCCATTTAGCCACAAGAGCATTAGTGAGGTCAGGCACTGATGTTGGGTGATTAGGCCTGGCTTGCAGTCGGCGTTCCAATTAATCCTAAAGGTGTTCGGTGGGATTGCGGTCAGGGCTCTGTGCAGGCTAGTCATGTTCTTTCACACCGTTCTCGACAAACCATTTCTGTATGGACCTTGCTTTGTGCATGGGGTATTGTCGTGCTGAAACAGGAAAGGGCCTTCCCCAAACTGTTGCCACAAATTTGGAAGCACAGAATCGTATGCTGTAGCGTTAAGATTTCCTATTACTGGAACAGAGGGGCCTAGCCCAAACCATGAAAAACAGCTCCAGACTATTATTCCTCCTCCACAAACTTTACAGTTGGCAATATGCTTTGGGGCAGGTAGAGTTCTCCTGGCATCCGCCAAACCCAGATTTGTCCGCCAAATTGCCAGATGAAGCGTGATTCATCACTTCACCGAACGTGTTTCCACTGCTCCAGAGTCCAATGGCAGCGAGCTTTACATCACTCCAGCCGACGCTAAGGCTTGTGTGCAGCTGCTCGGCCATGGAAACCCATTAGATAAAGCTCCCGACTAACAGTTATTGTGCTGACATTGCTTCCAGAGGCAGTTTGGAACTCGGTTGTAAGTGTTACAACTGAGGACAGATGATTTTTACACGCTACACTCTTCAGTACTTGGCTGTCCCATTTGGTGAGCTTTTGTGGCCTACCACCTCACGGCTGAGCCGTTGTTGCTCCTAGACATTTCCACTTCACAATTACAGCACTTACAGTTGACTGGGGCAGGTCTTGCAGGGGAGAAATTTGATGAACTGACCTGTTGGAAGATGGACCTATGAAGATGCCACGTTGAAAGTCACTGAGATCTCCAAAGGGGGGGGGGTCCAGGGCCTCCAAAAGAGCCTAGCACATCATCTGTGGGCCTGCCAGAATGGCAGCGTGTGTGATACAGTAAGAGCAGTCATCACTGACTCTATGTCCAAGATAGAGGTTAAGAGGTCGGCATACAGGGCAAAATGATCTCCTATTTACATAGGAAATGGGAGAGAGGTTTGTACAGTCGTGGCATAAAAGTTTTGATAATGACACAAATATTAATTTTCACAAGGTCTGCTGCCTCAGTTTGTATGATGACAATTTGCATATATTCCAGAATGTTATGAAGAGTGATCAGATGAATTGCAATTAATTGCAAAGTCCCTCTTTGCCATGCAAATGAACTGAATCCCAAAAACACATGTCCACTGCATTTCAGCCCTGCCATAAAAGTAACCAGCTAACATCATGTCAGTGAATCACTCGTTAACACAGGTGCGAGTGTTGACGAGGACAAGGCTGGAGATCACTCTGTCATGCTGATTGAGTTTGAATAACATACTGGAAGCTTCAAAAGGAGGGTGGTGCTAGGAATCATTGTTCTTCCTCTGTCAACCATGGTTACCTGCAAGGAAACATGTGCTGTCATCATTGCTTGGCACAAAAAGTGCTTCATTGGCAAGGATATTGCTGCCAGTAAGATTGCACCTAAATCAACCATTTATCGGATCATCAAGAACGTCAAGGAGAGCGGTTCAATTGTTGTGAAGAAGGCTTCAGGGCACCCAAGAAAGTCTAGCAAGCGCCAGGACTGTCTCCTAAAGTTGATTAAGCTGTGGGATCGGGGCACCAGCAGTACAGAGCTTGCTCAGGAATGGCAGCAGGCAGGTGTGAGTGCATCTGCACGGACAGTGAGGCAAAGACTTTTGGAGGATGGCCTGGTGTCATGAAGGGCAGCAACGAAGCCACTTCTCTCCAGGAAAAACATCAGGGACAGACTGATATTCTGCCAAAGGTACAGGGATTGGACTGCTGAGGACTGGGGTAAAGTCATCTTCTCTGATGAGTCCCCTTTCCGATTGTTTGGGGCATCCGGAAAAAGTTTGTCCAGAGAAGACAAGGTGAGTGTTACCATCAGTCCTGTGTCATGCCAACAGTAAAGCATCCTGAAACCATTCATGTGTGGGGTTGCTTCTCAGTCAAGGGAGTGGGCTCACTCACAATTTTGCCTAAGAACACATCCATGAATAAAGAATGGTACCAACACATCCTCCGAGAGCAACTTCTCCCAACCATCCAGGAATATTTTGGTGACGAACAATGCATTTTCCAGCATGATGGAGCACCTTGCCATAAGTCAAAAGTGATAACTAAGTGGCTTGGGGAACAAAACATCAATATTTTGGGTCCATGGCCAGGAAACTCCCCAGACCTTAATCCCATTGAGAACTTGTGGTCAATCCTCAAGAGGTGGGTGGACAAACAAAAACCCACAAATTCTGACAAATTCAAGCATTGATATGCAAGAATGGGCTGCCATCAGTCAGAATGTGGCCCAGAAGTTAATTGACAGCATCCCAGGGCGGAATGTAGAGGTCTTGAAAAAGAAGGGTCAACACTGCAAATATTGACTCGTTGCATCAACTTCATGTAATTGTCAATAAAAGCCTTTGACACTCATGAAATTCTTGTAATTATACTTCAGTATTCAATAGTAACATCTGACAAAAATATCTAAAGACATTGAAGCCGCAAACTTTGTGGAAATTAATATTTGTGTCATTCTCAAAACTTTTGGCCACGACTGTATACATATTTATACAGATGGATGTTGAAAACAGACAAAGAGTGTGCCTATCCACAGAAATATAAATAATGGAGCAATATTCCAAGGAGGACCATCCATCTCTTTCTTAGTGTAGGGTGACGTTGCCCCTAGACGTTGATCTGGGGTTAGTTTTGCATTTCCCCCACTATTGTCTAAGGTTAAGATTGGGGGAGAGGAAGCTGATCCTAGATCTGTAGCTAGAGAAAACATCACCCTGGAGCCTCTTTCTCTGTAGAGGGGCCTCCTGTGTCACATGAGAGACTTTATTCGGAGGTGTGAGATCACAAAGTGAAGGAAGACTTATTTATGTTGATGTTTCTCTTTCAAAGAAAGATGTCCAACATAGAGTATGTCAAACCTTGAGTTAAAATGATCAAACCGATGTATACACATTATGGTCCTGTATTTTATATAAATCAAGGCATTATACTGTATATTTTTTTTAAATATTTATTTATCCATTATTTTACCAGGTAAGTTGACTGAGAACACATTCTCAATTACAGCAACAACCTGGGGAATAGTTCCAGGGGAGAGGAGGGGGATGAAAGAGCCAATTGTAAACTGGAGATTATTAGGTGACTGTGCTGGTTTGAGGGTCAGATTGGGAATTTAGCCAGGACACCAGGGTCAACACCCCTACTCTTACAATAAGTGCCATGGGATCTTTAATGACCTCAGAGAGTCAGGGAACCTGTTAAACGTCTGTTGCAGGAATTTAATTCCTCTGTTTTAATTCCCAATTAAAATTAAACACTCTGTCAATTCATGAGAATTTGTAAGATCCTTATTTATAGAGATCGACAGAGCCCGGTCTTAAAGTCAAATAGCAGCCTTTATTCACGAGAGTACTGAATACGATACAGTTTACCACAGGTTATAAACTGAAAATGACATCATTAGTTTCAGCACCAACCCGTGCCATCTCCGTTCCAGTACAAAGGCTGTATCTCAAGCCTTCCCACATCCGTCTCCCTACCAATTTAATATAATTTACGAGCCAAGGTCTTCTCGTGTAGATAAGCATTCTAGCCAGTCTGAAGATATCGTTCATTCATTTCTACCAAGGAACAGACAGTCATTGTTCTAACTTCACATTCACACACATTATATTCAGTACTGGGATCAAGAAAGAAAACTCATACATATACAGTAACATAATAGTATTCGGATTAGTACATATACAGTAACATAATAGTATTCAGATTAGTACATATACAGTAACATAATAGTATTCTGATTAGTTAGTCCTGATTGAAATGTATACATAATTAGTCATCATTGATAAAAATTCCCTTAACAAAGTCCCATCCAAAAGACAGCACCCTACACAGGGCAATCGGGATATTTTTTTTAGGCTAGAGGAAAGCGTGCCTCCTGCTGGACTTCCAACACCTCTTCCAGCAGTATCTGGTCTCCCATCCAGGGACTGACCAGGACCAACCCTGCTTAGCATCAGAAGCAAGCCAGCAGTGGTATGCAGGGTGGTATGCTGCTGGCAAATGATGACGATGATATGCAAATTAAATGAAAAATGTAGAAACTAAGTCTTCATAGTTTAAAAGACAAAGAAAACTAAGACAGTGTCTTGCAGTTGGAAAATGATTTGTTCTTTTCAATGACTCTTTTAAGTGAGTCATGATTCATTTATTGCATTTAAAACATAATCCAAAAGGGCATTTCATCCAAACATACATTCAATGACCAATGTACAATTCATAAATGAAAAGGGGGAAAACATAAGGCAGCAGAGAAAATAAAGTAACACTGTTGTGCATTTAAAAATAACTAACTTTTACGTACATATATTTTCTTTTTTGGGACACTACACACATTAGTGTTAATCGTCATATGGTTAATTTACCTCAAATAGCCTGCTCAAAGTTCCCACAACCGCTCTAGGTTGTGGGGGAACAAACAATTGCGGGGGAACAAACAGTTGACTGCGCACCACTAGTGGAAGTGGCAGAAGGCAGATGCAGGAGAAGGATAACTATAGTATGTGACACCCTGTTAGCCATGTTAGTTATTGTAGCTCTTCCATTTAAAGCTGGTATACACAGTACACAGATTCACTCTTCCTGCAAGAACAATGAACAATTGTATATTCATGGGTGGCAGGCTCAGCAGGGGAGACCACAAGCCCTTACCTGAGGATGTTTTTTATTTTTAATTTAAAAAAAATCTGTTAATTTCCATAAAAGGAAAATGAACAAAAATTGTTGAAAGATCCTTACACAAGTATTTAATTAGTGTCATCAAATAATCATAAAATGTCCAGATATTAAAATACATAAATGATTGTTTTTCAATGAAAAAAGTTCAGACATTTTTTTTATATAAAAAACGTCAAATACAATGTGTTTTTTAATTGACGAAATAGATAATAACAGAAAAAAAAGAATAGAAAAGAAGTCCCCTCCTGACATATTATAGCAAACCCAGTCTCTACTCAGATGGCATGGGTAGATAGACGGTGGAGGTGGTTGGGGATCTTCAGTTACATAAAAATGTAATTTCCTCCCAAATAAATTAGGTGAGATGTCAAATAAACCCTCCTCTATGGTAGTGATAGGGTAACGCCCTGCAAGTTGCGCTCTTGGTAGGTTGAAGTTAAACTGGTGTTTGGTTCTAGGGGTTGTTCTGGTTGTTATTGGAAATCCTACTGGTGCAGATGAACGTAGGCTTTACTCTCGAACAAGGGTTGGTTCAAGGTCGTGAACGGAGTATCAAGTGATGAGCATAGGAGTTACTCTAGGTCAATGGACCAAGGTTGTGAATGGTGTATCGTGTATTAGGTGGTTAGTCTAGCTGTCGATCACCTCATTCAGCTCCAACAGGAGGCTGTTAAATCCCTTGCCGGGGTCCAGCCCACAGTTGAACTCATGATAGTAGCCTAAGAACTTGTTCATTAGCTCGTTAAATTCATCCATGGCGGAGGAGGAGCTGGCGGAAGGGGCTTCCATGGTAGAATGAGACATCACCACAGGGCTAGAGAGAGGACTCCTGGGAACCACCAAGGCTCATCTGGGCCCTGACCCTGGAGGAGGGAGAGGACACCTGGAGAGAACACAATGTTATCAACAAGAGTTATAAAGCAGTGGTTTTACCATAGAGATCCTATACAAATTACAAATGGTATAATTATATGGGTATTACTAATGCATCTCCATAATATCACAAATCCCTATGGAATCCCTACGCTGACAGAGCGAGCAAGCATTGAGACCTACCTCTTTCTGCTTGCAGGGCGGCTCCTGCAGTAGTTCCTCCTGTACTGCAGAGACGATGTTGAGGGGTGTGCTGTTGATTGCTGTGACCGCAAAAGTGTCTGCTGCTTGCCTCGTCCTCTTCTGGCCCTTCTGGATGGGCTTTATCTGGGCAGCCTGCTTCATCACAGAAGGCCTCATGTTCAGCTTGGGCCTTACTGAAACACAACAGCACACATGAGGTCAGACTAATAATTTGGAGATCTTCAATGACATGCTTACTTGCAAGCTCTCCTCAACAGTGCAGTACAAATATCAATATCAAGTCATCAAAAGTCAGATAGATTTTTTTATATTAACTTCCCTGCATATATCCTGGGTGCCAGCCTGTTTCTGCTCTGTCAGGTAAAACAGTCTGGGCTTTCGTTAACATAAAATTGAGCCATAACCATGACAACATGCGGAACCTCAATTTAGAATTAGCTTTTTAAAAACAAACATGTTGATGTTTGCTAGGCAACCACTAGTATTTTTATGTTTAAAATCAAAGCTAACAAGTTGTGGTTGAAACTCCAGTATGCATTTAGTTGGAGAAATTTGACTTTGTGGCTTCATCAGTTCAAACACAAAATAGTTGCTTAGCAACCAGACAATTATGTAATATTTCCTTTCTTTATATTTAACAAGGTTAGTCTCGTTAATAAAAATATATATTTTTAAGACAACCCTGGACCAAGACAGAAGCATCAACACATACATCAACACATGTGTCCAAACACAAAAGTTTGGACACACCTACACATGCAAATCAAACTGTATTTGTCACATGTGCCAAATACAACAAGTGTAGACCTTACCTTGAAATGATTTCTTAAAAAAGATTACTTACATTAAAGGCTTTTGCTTTATTTTTACTATTTTCTACATTGTAGAATAATAGTGAAGAAATCAGAACTATGAAATAACACATGTAGTAACCCCAAAAAATGTTAAACACATCAAAATAGATTTTAGATTTTAGATTCTTCAAAGTAGCCACCCTTTTGCCTCAATGACAGCTTTTCACACTCTTGGTATTCTCTCAACCAGCTTCACCTGCAATGCTTTTCCAACAGTCTTGAAGGAGTTCCCACATATGCTGAGCATTTTTGGGCTGCTTTTCCTTCACTCTGCCATCCAACTCATCCCAAACCATCTCAATTGGGTTGAGGTCAGGTGATTGTGGAGGCCAGGTCATCTGATGCAGCACTCCAACACTCTCCTTCTTGGTCAAATCAAATAGCACTTACACAGCTGGGAGATGTGTTAGGTCTTTGTCCTGTTGAAAACCACTTGATAGTCATACTAAGAACAAACCAGATGGGATGGCTTATAGCTGCAGAATGCTGTGGTAGCCATGCTGGTTAAGTGTGCCTTGAATTCTAAATAAATCACTGACAGT
The DNA here is from genome assembly GCF_045791955.1 of Oncorhynchus clarkii lewisi. Classification (NCBI taxonomy): domain Eukaryota; kingdom Metazoa; phylum Chordata; class Actinopteri; order Salmoniformes; family Salmonidae; genus Oncorhynchus; species Oncorhynchus clarkii. The sequence continues at coordinate 71,565,450 of NC_092153.1, forward strand.
GTCACCAGCAAAGCACCCCCACACCATCACACCTCCTCCTCCATGCTTCACGCTGGGAACCAAACATACAGAGATCATCTGTTCACCTCACAAAGACACGGCGGTTGGAACCAAAAATCTCAAATTAGCAATCATCAGCCAAAGAACAGATTTCCCCCGGTCTAATGTCCATTGCTCATGTTTCTTGGCCGAAGCAAGTCTCTTTGTCACGACTTCTACCGAAGTCGGCTCCTCTCCTTGTTTGGGCAGCGTTCGGCGGTCGACGTCACCGGTCATCTAGCCATCGCCGCTCCATTTTTCATTGTTCCATTTGTTTTGTCTTGTTCCCCGCACACCTGGTTATATTCCTCTGTTCCCCCATATCTTTCTGTGGAAATGTTTTGTTTTGTGTTTATTGTTTCACGCCAGTCTGTTTTTTTCACCCTGGGCATTGCCTGGGGAAATTTTGGTGAAACGTATGGTTGTATTCTTGACGGTACTGTGTTTGGCTTGAGTTGTAGCTGTTTGCGCCTGTCTGTTTTTGCTCTTGGCAAATAAAGTCGCCTGATCACCTATCTCTGCTCTCCTGCACTTGACTCAAATGACCAGCAGCGAAAACCCTGACAATCTTTTTATTATTGGTGTCCTTTAGTAGTGGTTTTATTTCAGCAATTCGACCATGAAGGCCTGATTCACGCAGTCTCCTCTGAAAATGTTGAGATTTGTCGGTTACTTGAACCCTATGAAGCATTTATTTGGGCTGCAATTTCTGAGGCTGTTAACTCTACTGAACTTATCCTCTGCAGCAGAGGTAACTCTGGGTCTTCCTTTACTGTGGCGGTCCTCATATGAGAGCCAGTTTCATCATAGCGCATTTTGTATTTTGCGACTGCACTTTAAGTAACTTTCAAAGTTCTTGAAATGTTCCGCATTGACTGACATTCATGTCTTCAAGTAATGACGGACTGTCGTTTCTCTTTGCTTATTTGAGATGTTATTGCCATAATATGGACTTGTTTTTTTACCAAGTAGGGCTATCTTCTGTATACCACCCCTACCTTGTCACAACACAACTGACTGGCTCAAATGCATTAAGAAGGAAAGAAATTCCACAAATGAACTTTTAACAAGGCACACCTGTTATTTGAAATGCATTCCAGGTGACTACCTCAAGAAGCTGGTTGAGGGAATGCCAAGTGTGTGCAAAGCTGTCATCAAGGCAAAGGGTGGCTACTTTGAAGAATCTCAAATATTCCATTTGTGTTATTTCATAGTTTTGGTGTCTTCACTATTATTCTACAATGTAGAAAATAGTACAAATAAAGAAAATCCCTTGAATGAGTAGGTGTCCAAACTTTTCACTTGTACTGTATGTACAGTGCCTTGCGAAAGTATTCGGCCCCCTTGAACTTTGCGACCTTTTGCCACATTTCAGGCTTCAAACATAAAGATATAAAACTGTATTTTTTTGTGAAGAATCAACAACAAGTGGGACACAATCATGAAGTGGAACGACATTTATTGGATATTTCAAACTTTTTGAACAAATCAAAAACTGAAAAATTGGGCGTGCAAAATTATTCAGCCCCCTTAAGTTAATACTTTGTAGCGCCACCTTTTGCTGCAATTACAGCTGTAAGTCGCTTGGGGTATGTCTCTATCAGTTTTGCACATCGAGAGACTGACATTTTTTTCCCATTCCTCCTTGCAAAACAGCTCGAGCTCAGTGAGGTTGGATGGAGAGCATTTGTGAACAGCAGTTTTCAGTTCTTTCCACAGATTCTCAAAGTCTGGACTTTGACTTGGCCATTCTAACACCTGGATATGTTTATTTTTGAACCATTCCATTGTAGATTTTGCTTTATGTTTTGGATCATTGTCTTGTTGGAAGACAAATCTCCGTCCCAGTCTCAGGTCTTTTGCAGACTCCATCAGGTTTTCTTCCAGAATGGTCCTGTATTTGGCTCCATCCATCTTCCCATCAATTTTAACCATCTTCCCTGTCCCTGCTGAAGAAAAGCAGGCCCAAACCATGATGCTGCCACCACCATGTTTGACAGTGGGGATGGTGTGTTCAGCTGTGTTGCTTTTACGCCAAACATAACGTTTTGCATTGTTGCCAAAAAGTTCAATTTTGGTTTCATCTGACCAGAGCACCTTCTTCCACATGTTTGGTGTGTCTCCCAGGTGGCTTGTGGCAAACTTTAAATGACATTTTTTATGGATATCTTTAAGAAATGGCTTTCTTCTTGCCACTCTTCCATAAAGGCCAGATTTGTGCAATATACGACTGATTGTTGTCCTATGGACAGAGTCTCCCACCTCAGCTGTAGATCTCTGCAGTTCATCCAGAGTGATCATGGGCCTCTTGGCTGCATCTCTGATCAGTCTTCTCCTTGTATGAGCTGAAAGTTTAGAGGGACGGCCAGGTCTTGGTAGATTTGCAGTGGTCTGATACTCCTTCCATTTCAATATTATCGCTTGCACAGTGCTCCTTGGGATGTTTAAAGCTTGGGAAATCTTTTTGTATCCAAATCCGGCTTTAAACTTCTTCACAACAGTATCTCGGACCTGCCTGGTGTGTTCCTTGTTCTTCATGATGCTCTCTGCGCTTTTGACGGACCTCTGCACCTCACAGTGCAGGTGTGTTTATACGGAGACTTGATTACACACAGGTGGATTGTATTTATCATCATTAGTCATTTAGGTCAACATTGGATCATTCAGAGATCCTCACTGAACTTCTGGAGAGAGTTTGCTGCACTGAAAGTAAAGGGGCTGAGTAATTTTGCACGCCCAATTTTTCAGTTTTTGATTTGTTAAAAAAGTTTGAAATATCCAATAAATGTCGTTCCACTTCATGATTGTGTCCCACTTGTTGTTGATTCTTCACAAAAAAATACAGTTTTATATCTTTATGTTTGAAGCCTGAAATGTGGCAAAAGGTCGCAAAGTTCAAGGGGGCCGAATATTTTCGCAAGGCACTGTATTCCAAGTCATGTGATATTGACTGATTTCCTTATATAAACTGTAACTCATAAAAATCTTAGAAATTGTTGCACGTTGCTTTTATATTTTTTGTTCAGTCTAATAACATAATAATAAAATGTGTATGAAAGTATGAATTGATGTAAAAAAGAAACAAATCACAGCCAACCACCATTCATTTACTTATTTTCAGCTTCTTGTTCTCTGATTAATTTGGATCATCTTCGTCATCACCTTAACTTTTAACTTCTTGAAAATGTATAGTGGAAATTGCATCATGTCTGAAGTTAGTACGACAAATTGAGCTGTATCAACGCATGGTATTCCAATCTAATTTATAATGGAAAAGATCCTAGCATCATCAACAGGAAATTAGCGATGTTATAATGAGGGTGGGAGGGACAACATTGTTAAGCAGTGGGGGGAGCGATTGCGATGGTGGTCTTTCTCTCTCTTGTCCCTAGCAGTTTGCCCAACATCTGCACGTCTGATATGAGGTGGATGATGGATTATAGTCAGTGCACAGGTAACCATCCACAACTAATGTGTATATAAGCTAATGTTAACAGCTGCAGCGGGACTGTTTGCTTGTGTGTGTGTGTGTGTGTGTGTGTGTGTGTGTGTGTGTGTGTGTGTGTGAGCTCAATCGTGTGGGAATTGTCACACATTTCAGTCTTGAGCGCTTGGCAGATTCTGACTGAAATTCCTCTGTGTTAAACTACTACTCTACTGCTGTTTTAGTTTTTTAAACATGTTTTAAAAAATGTCATCAAGGCAAAAGGTGGCTACTTTGAAGAATCTCAAATATAAAATACACTTAGATTTGTTTAACACTTATTTGGTTACTACATGATTCCATATGTGATATTTCATAGTTTTGATGTCTTCACTGTTATTCTACAATGTAGAAAATAGTACAAATAAAGAAAAACCCTTGAATGAGTAGCTGTGTCCAAACTTTCAAAGGTTTGGACACACCTACTCATTCACGGGTTTTTCTTTATTTGTACAATTTTCTACATTGTAAAAATAAATAAGTACAGATACCCCAAAAAATTACTCAAGTAATACTTCCAAAAATGTACTACCTAAAGGGATACTTTGGCTGATCTCGTGAATGAACTTGTGGATACCATTTTTATATCACTGTGTCCAGTATGAAGAAAGTTAGAGGTAGTTTTGCTAGCCAAGTTGCGCTAGTTAGCAACTTTTTCAAACAGCATGCAGAGACGTAAAACTGGTATCCACAATTTCATCTGACTTTGGGGAAGTAGATAAATGGCCTCATTGCCAAAATCCCAAAGTATCCCTTTAACACACCTATATTTCACTGTAGGCTAATTAAATTAACTTTTCCACCCTCAGTAATATTTCTGTATTCTATGTTTTGTGCTAACATTGTAAAAAAAAGGTCAGCACTCGATTTTGTAAATCATTATCAAATCCTGGCCCTTTTTTAATTTATGTGATTTTGTAAATCATTATCAAATGCTGGCCCTTTTTTAATTGATGTGATCTATATATTAGGTTCCATCAACCTTTTTACTTTTTCAGGCTAGACAAAAGGACTTAGAGTTGAGCACATTCTCCGTTACATGAACTGTAGCCTACCGTATGTAGGCCTATATTCTTTTCATGTTTAGTTGTAATCCCAGAGGTGCAAAAAATGATGTGGAACAAAGTAAAAACAAATAACAACATCATTCAAAGTAGCCTAAGCTACAAGTATAATTTAAGTCATTAATATGAAAATGAGCTTGTTGAAAACAAAGGTGATAATGTTCAATCAACAAAGCAAACATGAAAAGAGTAGAGGCAGAAGACCGGCGGGGGGTCCACTGGACTTCACCCCTGCGTAGGAGCTCACTCTCAAGCAGTACCGGGATCGGCCAATAATGGAGGGCATCCCAGAGTGCAGCGCATAATTTCATGCTGTCCCCTGTGCCCAGCACAGGCCTATTTTAAATTTATTTGCACTTGTTAACTAGGTTATCATTAGGCAGGACTACAATTTCCCTCCTGGACCCTCCCAGGCCCGAAAACAGTTCGGAGGTCATTGTTGATATAGGTTACTATAATGCAATATAGCCTGCTTTATCTTCATTACTCTCATTTTAATAAAAGCCTTCCTTCTTCTCTCTAAGTATTCATTGATCTGACAATGATGAATTGGTGAAACAAAAGGGTGGATTCCTTGTCTGCACATATCCAAACATATATAAATACATTTTTCTTATTGGGGAAAGGAGGTACTGATATTTGTATTGATACTTAAGGTCTGCTGATACGGATCAGGTGGGTCCTTCACTCTCCGAATTTCCCTTGAAGAAGCTGGCACTCCCTCTGAAATGCATCTCTCTGGGGCACCAACACCAAAGTTATGACTCAGAGGTGGAATAAGAGTGTGTGTGCGTGCGTGCGTGTGTGGTGTGTGCGTGCGTGCCACATTAATGCATATGGTAGGTATTTGTAAGTGAGGGATTGAATGTCTCCATGAGTGAATGTGAATTTGGCATAATATGGGATAGTCTGTATCATAACTAGCTGTACAGAATTTACTGTTATGTTAATTATTAATTAAATTGGGATTTTTTTTTCCACACCCGGAGCATCCCCTGTCATCATATGTTAGATACTATGACATTAGACTTTGACCAGACATTATTGTATCACAAAATTAATGGTATGACCCACCTAGAAGGCAAAAGAGCAACTTGTCATCGAGAATGTGCGCAAACAACACATTTTCTAAGGATCTCTCCCGGAACAGAAATTTAGATATTTCAGAGATTTGTTGTTGTGATATTCTGGTTGTGATTTCAAACCACAAGGTAAGGACCCAAATAGTGAAATGTTTGATGTTATGATTCAAGTGGCAATCACCTTACCACTTTTTATTTGGTAAGCAGAGAGGATGGGGCTGGAGAAATTCATAGACGGATCTTTGGATGCAAGGAGTGACCATCCATGAGAAAAAATATATAGTTTTAACTATGGCCGGGATTCAATTCATAGTTGAATAGGTGATAGGAGATGGTTCACGGTAAACGTTGCACGTAAGCTCAATTGTGAACAAGTTAAGCAAAGGCTAAATAAATACAAATAAATACACATAGCACATGCTTGGGTACCAACTTGACATCGCTGAGCTCCTTGCCTCAATGATAGAACATTGGTCGCCAGGATAGGCTATTTATATCTAGCCTCTTAATAATTGCATAACGGTGCAAGTCAACACATTCCATTCATTATAGTCATACATTAGTTCATTATAGTCATACTGAGTGACACAATGATTCGCTATCTATCGCACAGGGCCTATTGCATTTATTCACATACTATTGAAGTCAGATTGATGAATGTATTTTATTATTATTCAACATATATTCTACACAACTATGCCATTATATTTCTCTTACTATCTGGTTTATTATTTATAAACAATGCTATTGTAAATAAAGACTGTATACTGTAGCTTAGGCCAGGATTCAATCGAAATCTGCGCTATAGCATAGCATGTTAAACTTGACTTTAAATTAATAAATCTTGTTAGGGCTAGGGTCCTTTCATCTCAATTTCCGCCTGACTGACATGCCCAAAGTAAACTGCCTATAGCTCAGGCCCTGAAACCAGGATATGCATGTAATTGGTACCAATGGAAAGTAAACACTTTGAAGAAATTGTAGAAATGTTAAAATAATGTAGGAGACTATAACACAATAGATATGGTAGCAGACAATCCAAAGAAAAACCAACCGGAAATTGTTTGTTTTTTGAGAGCACATGCTCTTACAATGAAAAGTAGAGGGAAATAATTCATTCTAGCTCCCAGGATGCAATTCCAATGGACTCCACAGGGTATCATCAGTCCATGTTCAAGGTTTCAGGCTTGTAACTTCCAAAACGAGTAAGAAATATGAGTTCTGGGCCTCCCGGGTGGCGCAGTGGTCTAAAGCACAGGGCTAGCTGTGTCAACAGAGACTCTGTAATCGAGCCCAGGCTCTGCTGCAGCTGGCCGCGACCGGGAGGTCCATGGGGCGACGCACAATTGGCCTACTGTCATCTGGGTTAGGGAGGGTTTGGCCGGCAGGGATATCCTTGTCTCATCGTGCACTAGCGACTCCTGTGGCGGGCCGGGCGCAGTGCACGCTGACCAGGTTGCTAGGTTACGGTGTTTCCTCCGACATATTGGTGCAGCTGGCTTCCGGGTTGGATGCGCGCTGTGTTAAGAAGCAGTGCGGCTTGATTGGGTTGTGTTTTGGAGGACGCATGGCTCTCGACCTTCGCCTCTCCCGAGCCCGTATGGGAGTTGTAGCGATGAGACAGAACGGTAACTACTAACAGTTGGATACCACGAAATTAGGGAGAAAAAGGGGGTAAAAATACTTTTAAAAAATAAATATGAGTTCTAGTACATGGACACACTCTTGGAAACTCGTGTTTGGGCGCGCCATGAAGACAAGATGCACCTGCTAAAATCGGTTTCCTATTGAACAGACTTCTCTCAGTATGAAATATTATAGTTTGATTACATTTTAGGGTATCTGAGGAGTCAATAGAAATGTATTTTGACTTGTTTTAACAAAGTTTAGCAGTAGATTTTCGGATTCTTTCTCTGAAGTTGAACGAGTGGATTACTCAAATCGATGGTGCCAACTAAACAGACATTTTGGGATATAAAGAAGGATTTTATCTAACAAAACGACACTACATGTTATAGCTGGGACCCTTTGGATGACAAATCAGAGGAAGATTTTCAAAAAGTTAGTGAATATTTAATCGCTATTTATGAAACCTGTGCCGGTGAAAAAATATTTTGATGTCGGGCGCTGTCCTCAAACAATCGCATGGCATGCTTTCACTGTAATGGCTACTGTAAATCGAACAGTGCAGTTAGATTAACAAGAATGTTAGCTTTCAACTGATATAAGACACTTGTATGTACCTACATGTTTAATATTCATAATATTTATGATTATTTACATCAATTGCACGCCCTCCAGTTTCACCTGGAAGTTGTCCCGCTAGCCTAACCCTAAGAAGTTTTTTTAACTAGGCAAGTCAGTTAAGAACAAATTCTTATTTACAATGACGGCCTACCCCAGCCAAACCCTTCCCTAACCCGGACGACAATGGGCCAATTGTGCGCTGCCCTATGGGACTTCCGATCATGACCGGTTGAGATACAGCCCAGGATCTAACCAGGGTCTGTAGTGACATATCTAGCACTACGATGCAGTGCCTTAGACCGCTGCGCCACTCGGGAGTGTACTGTAATTAACAACTATCAATAGACCTACTAAATTATAGGCATATATATATAGTCAATCAATGAATTACTCTGTAAAATGAGGAATGAATTTACTCAATTCAACTAATAGAATGTATTAGTCACGAAATAATTGACACTCAAAGAATTACAGTGTGCATGAAATACATGCTTCATTACAGAATAACACAGAGTAAATACACTAAGATTTAAAGTGGTTACATGTGTCTTCAGTTAAAAATAATTTCCAAGAGAAAAAACATGTGTGTCTAATACACACAGGATCTTGGTAGTTCTCAAAGTACGAGTGATTTCACTTCCATTTTAACCAAATTCAAGTGGGACAGCACCCCCAACATGAATTAACATATCTTATGACTTTGCTAGTAAAAACAAAAGACAGGAACAACCGACGCAGATTTGAACCTAATCATCTCAATTGTAAGGTTATGACCAGACAACATGAATATGCCTGATAACCCAACATACACCTTCAATCCAGTAAATATTTTTACATCAACCAGAAAACATACAGTGCAATAAGACATATGAAAATGTGAAGCTCTTTATAAGCTATTGAAACAAACCAAACATGACAATTAATTCACACAGTAACAATAATTTTGTAATTTCAAGTTTTCATCAGTCATCACACCTCTCCTGGCATCAGTGACCCAGGACTCCTGTGGGAACATCTTTCTCAAAATTCACACAGATAAGGTATGTTTGATCCTTGTGATAGCGCACAAATGCAGCCATTCAAACAATGTCATGAATTGTGATTGAGTCATCATGCTGTGCTCTAAAGCTGGGCCAACTGCTAGCTGCGAGTATTACATTCTCTCATTCTTTCACTACAATGGTGGATCTAGTGATGACCGTTTCTTAAAAGTATTTTTTTGGTAGTTGAAGAACTATGTTGAACAGGGATCATGAACTAGATTCAGCCACGGGCCAATTCTTTCTTGAGCGGAGGGTCGGGGGTCCGAACATAATAAAATACATTTTTTAGACTGCAAGAAGCGGTCAATAATATTTAAAACCTTGATTACATTTGGGTACATTGTCCTGCGTAGGGTGCCATCTTTCGGATGGGATGTTAAAATAGGTGTCCTGACTCTCGGTGGTCATTCAAAAATTCCATGCCGCTTATTGTAAGAGGAGGGGTGTTCACCCCTAGTGTCCCAACCTGGCCAAATTCCATCATGGCAACCTAATGATCCCCCTTATTCCTAATATGACTCCTCACCTCTCCACCTGATGGCTGATGTGTGGTGAGAGTTCTGGCACAAAAAAGGTTGCCGTGCATCACTGAGATGGGTGCAGCTCATTGATAGTGGATGAGGTGAGTTTCCCCCTACTATGTAAAGCGCTTTGAGTACCTCAGTTGGTAGAAAAGTGCTATATAAATCCATTCATTTATTATGAATTATTATTATTTGTGTAAGATCACGTCTCTCTATTATGCGTGGGAATACTTGGGAACAGATTTCCAAAATGTAAATCATTTGTATCTGATTTCCTGGTGTTTTTAGTATTTTATGCCCAACAATAAAAATTAAAAGATATTTTGCTCAGAAAACATGGAGGGCCAAATAAAACCGCAAATCACACTGCACACTGCCCTATCCCATCTGGACAAGAGGAATACATACGTAAGAATGTTGTTAATCGACTACAGCTCAGAATTTAACACAATAGTACCCTCCAAACTCGTCATTAAGCTTGAGACCCTGGGTCTAGACCCCACCATGTGCAACTGGGTCCTGGACTTCTTGACGGGCCGCCCCCAGGTGGTGAGGGTAGGTAACAACATCTCCACCCCGCTGATCCTCAACACTGGGGCCGGAGTGTGGTGTCAGGAAAATAACCTCACACTCAATGTCAACAAAACAAAGGAGATGATCGTGGACTTCAGGAAACAGCAGAGGGAGCAGCCCCCTATTCACATCGTCGGGACAGTAGTGGAGAAGGTGGGAAGTTTTAAGTTCCTCGGCGTACACATCACGGACAAACTGAAATGGTCCACCTACACAGACAGCGTGGTGAAGAAGGCGCAGCAGCGACTCTTCAACCTCAGGAGGCTGAAGAAATGTGTCTTGTCACCACAAACACTCACAAACTTCTACAGATGCACAATCGAGAGCATCCTGTCAGGCTGTATCACGGCTTGGTACGGCAACTGCTCCGCCCACAACCGCAAGGCTCTCCAGAGGGTAGTGAGGTCTGCACAATGCATCACCGGGGGCAAACTACCTGCCCTCCAGGACACCTACACCACCCGATGTCACAGGAAGGCCAAAAAGATCATCAAGGACAACAACCACCCAAGCCACTGCCTGTTCACCCCGTTATCATCCAGAAGGCGAGGTCAGTACAGGTCCATCAAAGCGGGGCCCGAGAGACTGAAAAAAAACTTATATCTCAAGGCCATCAGACTGTTAAACAGCCACCACTAACATTGAGTGGCTGCTGCCAACATACTGACTCAACTCCAGCCACTTTAATAATGGAAATGGATGTAAAAAATGTATCACTAGCTACTTTAAACAATGCCACTTAATATAATGTTTACATACCCTACATTACTCATCTCATATGTATATGTATATACTGTACATCATCTACTGCATCTTGCCATCTTTATGTAATACATGTATCACTAGCCACTTTAAACTATGCCACTTTATGTTTACATACCCTACATTACTCATCTCATATGTATATACTGCACTCAATACCATCTACTGCACCTTGCCTATGCCGTTCTGTACCATCACTCATTCATATATCTTTATGTACATATTCTTTATCCCTTTAAACTTGTGTGTATAAGGTAGTAGTTGTGGAATTGTTAGGTTAGATTACTCGTTGGTTATTACTGCATTGTCGGAACTAGAAGCACAAGCCTTTCGCTACACTCGCATTAACATCTGCTAACCATGTGTATGTGACAAATAACATTTGATTTGATTTAAATAAGAAAATTACGCTTTGGTAGTGTCCTCCTATTTCTCCATAAAGTAGGATTTCCTTCCAGGGTACATCTGCTGAGCTAGAGTGTTTATTTGTAGTTTGTCTCTAAGGTTTTTGAACAAAACCGTGTTATTGGCGTTCAAACTAATGGTACGGCTATTTTTACTTTGGTTAAACACATTTTGTACCAAGTAAAGCACGGACAGGTTTCGATGATGAGTATATTGTGTAAAAGCTCGGGCAATTTCAGGATGTTCGCTACCGGCAAATAGCATATCATCCAAAACCAGCAGATTGTTTTTATGAGGAGGGAGAAGTTCATCATCAGACAGGGATGTGGGTATTCCTTCAACAAACTTGATTTTATATTCTTCATCAGCTCATCATACAAAGGTTGATAACATGAATAACACCAAACAATATTGTCAGGTTTCTGAGATAATACATGTTCAGAATTCTCGAAAATACGTTTTAACGCTATTGGATGGGCCTGCAATTAAGGACGAAAATGGGAGTTGCAACCTGGGATCAAAACCTTCTACAGCAGCCATTTTATCTTATGGTTTAAGACACACGGGGCCTTGTAAAATAAGTCAGTAACCAAAGGGCAAGGTGGTCTATGACAAGAGATTGCTTTTAGTAAGTGGGGCATTCCGTAGATGGAAACCCTTTGTATCCCTAACAATCTTTTTGTAGGAAATTCAACATTTCCAATTCACTATTCCGGTCGTTTAAGAACCCCTCAAGCGTGTGATTTATTCCAAGTTTACACACGGGGCATTTTCATAGTTTTGAGTCACGCTTTTGGTACAGTTGTGTATTCTATCACCCGCCCTGCTGATCGGGCTCTATCTGAACTACATTATGCTTTTATTATTTTGTAGAAAACCTTTATTGAACTTAAATTATTATTGAATACGTGTAAAGCTAAGTATATGTTGTTTACTAGAGTGTACAAAAATTATTCTAATGATTGAAGTTGTATCAGCATAGAAGCTAAACTGACTTTTAAAAAACATATGAATTAGTTAATTAAGATGACGAATATAAAAAGGGGCTTCTTCTATAGAAATAGGTCAGGCCTCTTGCTTAAGCCAATGTATAACACTTGTATTTTTTATGAATGTTTATTAGGACTATTTCTGTATTTTGAATTTGGTGCTCTGCAATTTCACCGGATGTTGTCGAGGTGGGTCGCTAGCGGAATGCCTGCGCCAGAAAGGTTAAAGTGAATGGAAGTTGGAAGTGATGTTGTCCCAATTGGGAGCTTAAGAATGGCGAGGAAATGCCATGAAAGTGGATGTCTGAAAGTGGATGTCTGTAATGTAGGGCCCAAAGAACCTGCAACCCAACTACACAACTACTGACCACTGTATATAGAGGACAATTTTTTTTTAAACTTAAAAGTAATAAAAGTTGTATGCAATCACAGTGGTCCTAGAACGGCATTTCTAGCTTGTAGACTTTTCATGTTCAAAACTGTGCTCTCTCCTCAAACAATATCATGGTATTCTTTCACTGTAATAGCTACTGTAAATTGGACAGTGCAGTTAGATTAACAAGAATTGGAGCTTTCTGCCAATATCAGATATGTCTTTGTCCTGGGAAATATTCTTGTTATTTACAACCTCATGCTAATAACATTAGCCTACGTCCCGCAGGGGACCCACCAATCCTGAAGAAGTTTTAACCAGCTCAGGAGTCTCCTCCTACAGTGAGATTCCTCCACCATACTGGAATGTTTACTACAGTAATCTGCCATCCTGCTACTTCGCCCTGTCTCTTCAGACACAGCTGTTTCAGTCAGGTCAAACTCCTCTCTGCCCAGGATGGTGTTTCCTACTGAACTCTTCCCAGATTCTCTGCACCCCAGCAGCACAATCCTCATCTCGGAGAGTTGGAGGAAGTCCTCTGAGAGAGGGAGGGAGAGAGATGCTTTATCCATTTTGATTACAGATTTAACGCTGCCTTTACGACTTTCAGTTAATCAAAGTCAGAGTAATGCCCCATGACCTGAGACGACTCACCTGACCTTCCCTGGCTAAATATAAATAAACAGAGACTCTTTGCAGTTCTTCATGTTACAGTAGGAAACACATGACAAAGTGTTGCTTTAAAGAGAGCCTTTAAAAATGGATGCAATACTATGTTGGTGTTTCTCTGAACACGGTCAACAGTATGCACAAACTTTGACAGCACCAAAGTGCTTACCAGAAAAGTGATTACCAGAATCTAAGGTTACATTCCTCTTGGCCATTTCTGTGTCTGCATCAGTCTCTCCTCTCTTCGGTCTGTAAAACATGAGATTGAGCTGTTTTTAGAGTAGAGACCTCGTCAGTTTTGATCCCTGTTGGTCACACACCATGTGTCATCACAAATGGAAGTTAAGTGTAATATTCATTTTTATTATGAACAAAACAGGTTTTAGAACAAGGACTTTAATTTATTACTTTAAAACTGAAATTAATAACCTGGGTGTTTATTTGGTTAAATCACCAAACACAACGGGCACGTATTAGACGTCTCTATCCTTAATGCACACAGCTTTTGCTCATGTGCATAGTTATTGTTTAATTCCAGCAATCACTTCCAGCATTTTAATCAATTTCTTAATTTCCTTTAAAAATGTGTTATCATTTACACACTGACTTATTTCTTTTGTCTTAGTATGCCTTTATATATTTAAAAAATAAAAGATTCCTTGACATAAAGTTATTCTCCTCTTTGACTATGCATTTTCAACAGTTTTTACTTTTGCCACCAGTGGGTGATTTCTAGGGGTCAAACGTTAAACCTTGTAAACAATTCTTGGTAATTCATGGTAACCTCATAAACGATAAATTTAGACCAAAAGTTTATTTGAAACAGGCGCTTATTTGCTGAAATGTGTGCCGTAGCACTGCTATTAAAAAGGGATAGGCAGTTCTTTGAGACTGTTTTTAATTGAAGTTTTACGGCAGCTCAGTTAGTGCGAGAAAGAAATCAAAGAATTATAAAAATGAAAAGTTACGATACCAACTCTTCACAAGGCTGGTGGTGTGGGAATGAACGGAAGAGTCCTTATTCTTCATTAATTTATAGGGATTGTCAAAACTAGTCAGATGAGTTCTAATGTGAACACATAGGGGAGAGTGGGTAAGTTGAGCCATGGGGTATGTTGAGCGACACATGTTACTAGGTTACTAGGAAACCATACACAAAATGTTTAATTTTACAAATTTTTTATATTTAGGAAGAGGTCATCATTTCATGCAGTCTGTGGGAAGAAACCACATGGAAGAAATGGAAGAAAACTAATTTATTGTGTTAGAGGTTCCACAATGCTTGCACAGATGAAGTTGGAAGTTTACATATACCTTAGCCAAGTATATTTAAACTCAGCTAAGTACAATTCCTGACATTTAATCCTGGTAAAAATTCCCTGTCTTACTTAGGTCAGTTAGGATCAGCATTTTATTTTAAGAATGTGAAATATCAGAATAATAGTAGAGAGAACTATTTATTTCAGCTTTTATTACTTTCATCACATTCCCAGTGGGTCAGACGTGTACATACACTCAATTAGTATTTGGTAGCATTGCCTTTACATTGTTTAACTTAGGTCAAGTGTTTCGGGTAGCCTTCCACAAGCTTCCCACAATAAGTTGGGTGAATTGTGTCCCGTTCCTAATGACAGAGCTCATGTAACTGAGTCAGGTTTGTAGGCCTCCTTGCTCGCACACGCTTTCTCTGCCCAAAACCGTTCTATGGGATTGAGTTCAGGGCTTTGTGATTGCCACTCCAATACCTTGACTTTGTTGTCCTCAAGCCATTTTTCCACAACTTTGGAAGTATGCTTGGAGTCATTGTTAATTTGGAAGACCCATTTGAGACCAAGCTTTAACTTCCTCACTGATGTCTTGAGATGTTGCTTCAATATATCCACATAATTTTCCTCCAGCATGATGCCATCTATTTTTTGAACTGCACCAGTCCTTCCTGCAGCAAAGCACCCCCACAACACTATGCTGCCACCCCCGTGCTTCACGGTTGGGATAGTGTTCTTCGGCTTGCAACCCTCCCCCAACTTGCAACGATGGTCATTATGGTCAAACAGTTCTATTTATTTCAGACCAGAGGACATTTCTCCAAAAAGTACGATCTTTGTCCACATGTGCAGGTGCAAATCATTGTCTTCTTCCTTGCTGAGCGGCCTTTCAAGTTATGTCGATAAAGGACTTGTTTTACTGTGGATATGGATACTTTTGAACCTGTTTCCTCCAGCATCTTCACAAGGTCCTTTGCTGTTGTTCTGGGATTGATTTGCACTTTCCGCACCAAAGTACGTTCTTCTCTAGGAGACAGAATGCGTCTCCTTTCTGAGCGTTATGGCGGCTTTGTGGTAACATGGTGTTATTACTTGCGTACTACTGTTTTTACAGATGAACGTGGTATCTTCAGGCGTTTGGACATTTTTCCCAAGAATTAACCAGACTTGTGAAGGTCTACAATATTTTTTCTGAGGTCTTGGCTGATTTTCTTTTGATTTTCCCATGATGTCAAGCAACGAGGCACTGAGTTTGAAGGTAGGCCTTGAAATACATCCACAGGTACACCTCCAATTGACTTAAATTATGTCAATTAGCCTATCAGAAGCTTGTAAAGCCATGACATAATTTTCTGGAATTTTCCAAGCTATTTAAAGGCACAGTCAACTTAGTGTATGTAAACTTCTGACCCACTGGAATTGTGATACAGTGAATTATAGGTAAAATAATCTGTCTGTAAACAATTGTTGGAAAAATGACTTGTGTTATGCACAAAGTAGATGTCATAACCGACACTCCAAAACTATGGTTTGTTACCAAGAAATTTGTGGAGTGGTTGAAAAACAAGTTTCAATGACTGCAACCTAAGTGTATGTAAACTTCCGACTTCAACTGTACATACTGTATTTTAGTCATGGCTCATCCCATATAACTACTGCTGTACACACCTTTTCTATTAACATACTGTCTACACACACCATTATATGTTTTTGTATTTATATTCCGGTCTCTGATATTGCCAATTCTGATATTTCTTAATTTATGGATTTATGTGTGTATTGTTTGTTTATTTATTTTTTATTTGTATTGCTATGTATTACTGCACTGTTGGAGCTAGAAACAAGTGTTTCACTGCACCTGCTATAACATCTGAAAATTTGTGTATGTGATTTGCTGATGGGATGACAAGGGGTGTTTTCTTGACAAGTGTGTGATGTTCCAATGTAATAAGTACTTTTGGGTGTCAGGGAAAATGTATTGAGTAAAAATTGAGTACATTATTTTCTCTATGAAGTAAAAATAAAATAAAAGTTGTGTAAAACAAATAGTCAAATAAAGTGCAGATACCCCAAAAAACTACTTAAGTAGTACTTGAAAATATGTTTACTATAGTATTGTCACGACTCCAACCGAAGGTGGCTCCCCTTCCCGTTCGGGTGGCGCTCGGCGGTCGTCGTCGCCGGCGTACTAGCTGCCACTGATTCTTTTCTCCCCCTCCTTATGTGTTTATTGATTACACCTGTTTTGAGTTGGTTGTATTAGTTGGGCTTTATTAGTCAGCCGGCCCGCCCATTTCTTTGTGCGGGATTGATCATTGTAACCCTGGTGTTTGCTACAGACGAACGTGTTTGTGTATTTTAGTGCTGGACTGTTTTCGTTCCCTGTGTCTGGGACATTTTGTTTGAGCACCCAAAAGTGGGGTGGCCGTGGTTCACCGTGTGTGCATTAAAGGAGCACTATATTGAACTCTCTGCTTTCCTGTGCCTGACTTCACCCTCACGACACCCAGTACCTTACAGAATCCCGCACCAAGAAAATGGAGTCAGCAGGAGCAGCGGCCAACCCTCTCCCATCGATGGAGGAACGGGTTCTCCACCATACCACCGTTCTCCATCGGATCGGAACGGCTATGGATCAGGTGATGGAGAGAATGGACCGATGGGAGAGAAGTGGTCTCCTCTCTCCACCTTCGGCTCCCCCGGCTCAGGACTCCCCATCCCCCGGCTCCAGCGCTCTCCGTCTTACGCTCCTGAGGGTTTATGATGGAGTGTCGGCGGGGTGCCAGGGGTTCTTACTCCAACTGGAACTGTACCTGGCCACCGTAAGACCCACTCCCTCGGGAGCGGAGAGGGTGAGTGTCCTCATCTCCTGCCTCAAGGGTTGTGCTCTGGAGTGGGCGAACGCAGTCTGGAATGGCCCAGACTCAGCAAAGGAGCACTACCCTTAGTTTTCCTGCTGTTTCTGTGCCGTGTTTGACCACCCTCCAGAGGGCCGAGCGGCGGGAGAACGACTATTCCATCTCAGGCAGGAGAAGAGGAGCGCCCAGGATTACGCGCTGGAGTTCCGGACCTTGGCAGCAGGATCTGGGTGGAACGACAGGGCCCTTATCGACCACTACCGGTGGAGTCTCCGGGAGGACATCCGCAGGGAGCTAGCGTGTCGGGACACCGCTCTTTCCCTGGATGAGTTGATTGACATGTCCATCCGACTGGACAATCTGCTGGCTGCCCGCGGGCGTTCAGAGAGGGTCCTGTGCGTTCCACCACCCAGCACCTCCGTTCCCGTTCCGATAGAGTTGGGAGGGGCCGTGCCGAGGGGTACCGGAGAAGGAGGCTCCCCCTGCACCAGCTGTGGTCGGAGAGGACACACGGCCGATCGGTGCTGGAGGGGTCTGTCTGGGAGTCGAGATGGCAGGCGGAACACTTCTTGATCACCCCAGGTGAGTCAGCACCAAACTCACCCAGAACCCCCTGTTGGTCACATGTTTGTCTTGATTTTTTTAATATTTTTTCCCTCTTCCCAGCATAGGGCGCTAGTCGATTCAGGCGCAGCTGGGAACTTTATGGATCGCGGACTCGCCCTTAAGTTAGGTGTTCCGCTTGTGCCGATAGATTCTCCCTTTCCCGTGCACTCCCTAGATAGCCGGCCAATAGGGTCAGGGGTGGTCAGGGAGACCACGGTTCCACTGGACATGGTAATGCAGGGGAATCATAGGGAGCGTATCAGTCTCTATATTATTGATTCGTCTGCGTTTCCAGTGGTGCTAGGGATTCCCTGGCTGGCCCGGCTGTTCTGGAAGGTGTCTGGGAGTTTCCATCGGTGCCACGTCGGTGGAGAGTCCAGACCAGGGTCCCACGGTGTGCATTCCCCCCGAGTATTCGACTAAATTACCACCTCATCCTCCGGGAAGGGATTGTGCGATAGATCTCCAGGTAAACGCTGCACTTCCCAAGAGTCACGTGTACCCATTGTCCCAAGAGGAGATGTTGGCTATGGAGACATATGTCACGGAGTCTCTGGGACAGGGGTACATTCGGTCCTCCATCTCACCTGTCTCCTCGAGTTTCTTTTTTGTGAAGAAAAAAGAGGGAGGTTTGCGTCCGTGTATTGATTATAGAGGTTTAAATGCCATCACAGTGGGGTTTAGTTACCCACTACCTCTCATTGCTACGGCGGTGGAATCATTTCACGGAGCGCAGTTCTTCACAAAACTGGATCTCAGGAGCGCGTATAGTCTGGTGCGTATTCGGAAGGGAGACGAGTGGAAAACCACATTTAGTACTACATCGGGCCACTACGAGTACCGCCTCATGCCGCATGGGTTAAAGAATGCTCCAGCTGTTTTTCAATCCTTTGTAGACGAGATTCTCAGGGACCTGCACGGGCAGGGAGTGGTTATTTAAATCGATGACATTCTGATCTACTCAGCCACTCACGCCGCGCATGTGTCTCTGGTACGCAAGGTGCTTGGTAGACTGCTGGAGCATGACCTATACTCAAGGCTGAGAAATGTGTGTTCTCCAAACGAGCCGTCTCCTTTCTGGGTTATCGCATTTCCACCTCGGGGGTGGTGATGGAGGGTGACCGCATTAAGGCCGTGCGTAATTGGCCGACTCCGACCACTGTAAAAGAGGTGCAGCGGTTTTGGGGTTTTGCCAACTACTACCGGAGGTTTATCCGGGGTTTTGGCCAGATAGTGGCTCCCATTACCTCAATGCTGAAGGGGGGCCCGGTGCGGTTGCGGTTGTCAGCAGAGGCGGACAGAGCTTTCAACAGGTTGAAGGCGCTGTTCACGGATGCACCCGTGTTGGCGCATCCGGACCCCTCTCTAGCATTCATAGTGGAGGTGGACACGTCCGAGGCTGGGGTGGGTGCCGTGCTATCACAGCGCCCGGGTACGTCACCAAAACTCCGCCCCTGCGCTTTCTTCTCGAGGAAGCTCAGCCCAGCGGAGCGTAACTATGATGTGGGGGACTGGGAGTTGTTAGTGGTGGTCAGGGATCTGAAGGTGTGGAGACACTGGCTTGAGGGGGCTAAGCACCCCTTTCTCATCTGGACCGACCACCAGAATCTGGAGTATACTCGGGCAGCTAGGAGACTGAACCCACGTCAGGCAAGGTGGGCCATGTTTTTCACCCGATTCCGGTTCACGTTATCTTATAGACCAGGGTCCCAGAACGTGAAGGCGGACGCACTGTCCCGCCTTTACAACACGGAGGATCGGTCCACCGAACCTACTCCCATCCTTCCCGCCTCGAGGCTGATAGCACCTGTGTAATGGGAGGTGGACTCGGACATCGAGCGGGCGTTACGGGCGGAACCCGCGCCTCCTCAGGGTCCGGCGGGGCGGAAGTACGTGCCGCTTGGTATTCGGGACCAACTGATTCGGTGGGCTCACGTCCTACCCTCCTCAGGTCACCCTGGGGTGGCGAGGACAGTGGGTTGCCTTCGGGGGAGGTATTGGGGGCCTACCTTGGCTAGGTATATTAGGGTTTATGTCTCCTCCTGTTCGGTATGCGCCCAGAGTAAGGCTCCTTCCTAGAGGGAAGTTACAACACCTCCCCGTTCCACAACGGCCATGGTCTCATCTCTCCGTAGATTTCCTGACCGATCTTCCCCCGTCTCAGGGGAACACTACGGTTCTGGTGATTGTGGATCGGTTCTCTAAGTCCTGCCGTCTCCTCCCGTTGCCCGGTATCCCTACAGTCCTACAGACTGCGGAGGCATTATTCACCCACGTCTTCTGGCGCTACGGGGTGCCGGAGGACATCGTTTCTGATCGGGGCCCCCAGTTCACGTCCCGCGTATGGAGGGCGTTCATGGAGCGTCTGGGAGTCTCGGTCAGCCTGACCTCCGGTTATCATCCCGAGAGTAAAGGGCAGGTGGAGAGAGTGAACCAGGAATTGGGTAGGTTTCTGCGGTCGTATTGCCAGGAACGGCCAGGGGAGTGGGCGAGATACATCCCCTGGGCCGAAATGGCCCAGAACTCACTACGCCACTCCTCTACTAACGTATCCCCCTTTCAGTGTGTGTTGGGGTACCAGCCGGTCCTGGCATCATGGCATCCGAGCCAGACAGAGGCTCCTGCGGTGGAGGAATGGTGCAGCGCTCCAAAGAGACCTGGAGGGCCGTCCAGGAATCCCTCCAACAAGCTAGTGGACGGCAGAAAAGGAGTGCTGACCGCCACCGCAGTGAGGCCCCCGTGTTTGTACCGGGGGACAGGGTCTGGCTCTCGACCCGAAACCTGCCCCTCCGCTTGCCCTGCCGGAAGCTGGGGCCGCAGTGTGTAGGGCCCTTCAAAGTCCTGAGGAGAATAAACAGGGTGTGTTATCGATTACAACTCCCTTCCTATTATCGTATTAACCCCTCGTTTCATGTGTCTCTCCTCAGGCCGGTGGTAGCTGGTCCCCTGCAGGACGGTGAGCTGCCGGAGGTCCCTCCTCCCCCTCTGGACATCGAGGGGTCCCTGGCGTACACGATACGGGCCATTCTGGACTCGAGACGCCGGGTGAGGGGCCTGCAGTACCTCGTGGACTGGTTAGGGGTACAGTTCGGAGGAGAGGTGCTGGGTACCGGTGGGGGACATTTTGGATCCGTCAATGTTGAGGGATTTCCATCGCCTCCATCCGGATCGCCCTGCGCCTCGTCCTCCCGGTCGACCTCGAGGCCGGTGTCGGCGCGCTGCGGGAGCCGCGTGTCAGGGGGGGGGGGGGTACTGTCATGACTCCAACCAAAGGTGGCTCCCCTTCCCGTTCGGCTGGCGCTCGGCAGTTGTCGTCGCCGGCCTACTAGCTGCCACTGATTCTTTTCTCCCCCTCCTTACGTGTTTATTGATTACACCTGTTTTGAGTTGGTTGTATTAGTTGGGCTTTATTAGTCAGCCGGCCCGCCCGTTTCTTTGTGCGGGATTGATCATTGTAACCCTGGTGTTTGCTACAGACGAACGTGTTCGTGTATTTTAGTGCTGGACTGTTTTCGTTCCCTGTGTCTGGGACATTTTGTTTGAGCACCCAAAAGTGGGGTGGCCGTGGTTCACCGTGTGTGCATTAAAGGAGCACTATATTGAACTCTCTGCTTTCCTGCGCCTGACTTCACCCTCACGACACCCAGTACCTTACAAGTATGGTACACCACTGGGCAATTTCTGTATTGAGCATGTCACTCGTACTTCCTGTTTGAGTGTGCTTGTAAGCAGGAATCAGCAGGAAATAGTTATTGTCAGATATGCCAAAGGGATGGCGAGGGAGAGCCTTGTATGCGTTTCTGTATGTGGAGTAAAGGTGATTGCCGCTTTCATATTTATTTTCATTGCATTGATTCAGTCAGAGAAGTCCTGTCACTCAATGGCCAATATGGGTATATCAATGGGTATATCAAAATAAAAATATATCCATTCAGTTACAGCACACTGACACAAGGAATGAGAATACATTGACTAAGGTCAAAACAGGGTCAACTTTATACTGGAACTTGCTCATTCGTAAACACACAAATCCATCATTCAGTTACAGCACACTCTCACATAAGGAATAAGAATCAACTTTATACTAGAACTTGCAAGCAGGGTATCATGAAGTTGGAAAAAGTACAGTAAAAACAGTGAAAAGTATAGCCGTCACGGCACTCTACTTTAAGGCTTTCAAGTTGTTTTAGCTCCCTTCTCTTTGCTCCCCCGCCTCGCATCTCTCTTCACAGTTGATATCTCAGCACTCTGGAGAACCAGCAGTTCTCATTATCGACAGGGTAGAGGTGCGTGCGTGCGTAGCGGGGGCAGAAATGGACAGAGGCTCAGGCCATTGCAATTTGCAGGGCCAAAGATTTCACCACAGCTTGGGCCGATGAAATAGCTTCATAATTTTTTTTTTTCATGGTGTGCTGATTTAGGTATATGGAGAGTTGTGCAATGGCTAACTTAAAGCTTGCCGAATTTATGGTACTCAAACCTCCCCTTCAATATGCATCTTTATTTGCAAGTAGGCACCTCCAGCAGTGACCTCATAAACCTATTCTTCGGTGGTTAAGCTGAGAACTCATTCTATGACCTGTTTAGCAATTTCACACATAACCTTTGGGAACAGGAAAGAGCTAGCTCCCAAGGCACTGAGGAGTCAGCATGCTGTTACAGATGCCTTTCGACTTCTTATTCAACTTCTAATCCCAAGACAGAATGAGGGATACAGTTCAGTCTTTAAGCAGGTTACTGCTTCCCGGGTGTCTGATTATAAATACATAGTAATTCCGTGTTTAATACATAGTATTGTGCAAATCACATTTGTTGCCTTAGTGCACTTAGCCAAGGCATGTGATATCAGGTCTCCTTCCAGTCTTTACAATATAAGAACATATAGTTCTATTCTATCCGTACGGTTGTTGAGAGAAGTTTTCCAGTCTAAGCTAGTACACTTGATTTATGTGCACTTCAATAATAATTTCAATTGTGTACCTTTTTCCAAAGTTGAGACCTTTCATTTTCAACTACAGTTATGGTTTTGAAGCGCTGGGAGACATGCTGATGATGATTGTCTACAGAAAAGAAAAGGCCATTTGAGTGTCACGATCTTGGAAATTAGCATACCAAGGAGTATAGTTCCACATATTTATTTAAGTGAAACTAACAAAATAAAATAACAAAACTTACAAACGACGATTACAACGATTACCAGCTGCCTCTAATTGGAAACCACACAAACCACCTACCTAGAAATCTATAAACTAGATAACACCCCCAGTCATGCTCTGACCTAAACACCATAGAGAACCGAGGGCTCTCTATGGTCAGGTCATGACAGTACCCTACCCAAAGGTGCGGACCCCGGCAAAAACCTAAAACCAATTGGGGAGGGGAGGGGGATTGACTAGTGTCGGCACCGGTGCGGGTCTTTGCCCCCGCCAAGACAACAGGTCTGGCCATGGAGCCGGGTAGAACGCTGGCCCGGACTGGGCTTCGGCGCAGAGGAGGACCCCGGCCATGGAGCTGGGTTGGACGCCGCACCCGGACTGGGCACCGGCGCCGAGGAAGGCTCCGGCCATGGAGCTGAGTTGGCCGCCGTGCCTGGACTGGGCATTGGCGCAGAGGAAGGCTCTGGCTTTGGAGCTGGACTGGACGCCGTGCCCGGACTGGGCCCCGATGCAAAGGAAGGCTCCGGCCTTGGAGTGGGACTGGACACCGTGCCTGGACTGGGCACCGACGCAGAGGAAGGCTCCTGCCATGGAGCAGGACTGGACGCCGTGCCTGGACCGAGCACTGGCGCAGAGGAAGGCTCCGGCCTTGGAGCGGGACAGGATGCCGTGCCTGGACTGGACATCGGCGGAGAGGAAGGCTCCTGAAATGGAGCAGGACTGGACGCCATGCCTGGAAGCTCCGGACTGTTGACCGTCGCTGGAGGTTCCAGACCGTTGACCGTCGCTGGAGTTTCCGGACCATTGGCCGTCGCTGGAGGTTCCGGACCGTGGACCGTCGCTGGAGGTTCCGGAGTGTGGACCGTCGCGGGAGGTTCCGGACTGTGAAACGTCGTTGGAGGTCCAGGCTGTGAAATGTCGCCAGAAGCTCTGGACCGGGAACCGTCGACGGAAGCTCTGGACTGGGAACCGTCGCCGGAAGATGTGGACTTTGAATGCGCACTGGAGGCCTAGTGCATGGAGCCGGTACAGGTGGCACCGGACTGGTTACACGCACTTTAGGGCAAGTGCGAGGAGCGGGCACAGGACGTACAGGACTGAGGAGGCGCACTAGAGGCCTGATGCGAGTGCGAGGAGCAGGCACAGAACGTACCGGACTGGGGAGGCGCACTGGAGGCCTAGTGCGTGGAGCCGGCACAGGTGGTACCGGACTGGTGACACGCTCTTCAGGGAGAGTGCGGGGAGCGGGCACAGGACGTACCGGACTGGGGAGACGCACTGGAGGCCAGATGCATGAAACCGGTGCAGATGGCACCGGACTGGTGTCACGCTCTTCACCACGCCTGTACGGCAGCATTCTCATTGCTACCACCTCTCTCCGGAATCTTTCATCAAATTCCTCCTCCGACTCCCAAACCGGCTCTGGCACTCTCCGCTGCTCGACCGCCAGCTCCATGTGACGCCCCCACCAAAAAAAATATCTTGGGGTTTCTGTGGCCGTGGTCCCCTGTGTCGTCGCTGTCCTTCCTTGCTCCTTGGCGACTCCCGCCAAGGAAGGGTCCCGTGCCCTCTCATGTCCTTCCAAAGTCCAAAACTTCCTTACCTAATTTTCACGCTGCTTGGTCATTTGTTGGTAGGATATTCTGTCATGATCTTGGAAACGAGTGGAACAAGGCGCAGCATGAGTATAGTTCCACATATTTATTTAAGTGAAACTAACAAAACAATATAACAAAACTTACAAAGACCGTGAGGACGTAGTGCCCAAACACACACAATATCCCACAAATGCAGGTGGGGAAAAAGCCTACTTAAATATGATCCCCAATTAGAGGCAACGATTACCAGCTGCCTCTAATTGGGAACCTCACAAACCACCAACCTGGAAATCTATAAACTAGATAACACCACCAGTCATGCTCTGACCTAAACACCATAGAGAACCGAGGGCTCTCTATGGTCAGGGCGTGACATTGAGAGTATTTTAAGAGAGATTGATATGAAGGTGAAGTTGCCCATGGACTGATTTAAGGTCAATTCTATGTCTCCGATGTTTACTGAAAACATAAATTAAGTTGCACAAGGGGCACTTGTCTCTCAAATACATTGTTAGAGTTGTTGGTTAGCTAGCTAGCTAGCAATTTTTTGCCATATTAGCATACATGAGGCATCAGTCAAAACACCTCATATGAGACATGGAATCAAGAACAAGAACGAGCTGAAACAAACCACTTATGATTCACCACATGGCAGTTTCTTGTCATTGCTGCTAGCTATCTGGCCATCCAGATCCATAACAACACATGGCCTTACGCCCCTTTGAAGCGTGTGCATTCTTTTTGTGACGTTGTCAGCTAACCCATCTACAGGTGAATTCTCCCTGCCTGACAGTCTCCCTCTAGCCGCCAAGTGGCTAACACCAGGGCTAAAACAACATGGTAATCAGATCTGGGTATCACCCCTGCTCTTTCACCCCATTTTTCTCTTACCCTCACCCTGTCTTCTTCTACATCTTGATCTATCCCCCTCTATTTTTCACCATTCCTTAAACCCCAATTATTCTCTCTCTTTCCCCATATCTCTCTTCCCTCTCTCTCTCTGTCTTGCATCTGCTTACAGTATTCCCAGGGGCTTCAGGGGGCCAGAAGGTTCCATGAATTAATCATGAACATGGGCCCCCCAGACTCTGTGATCATCACCAACCTGTTCCAAAACATGTTGCCAAGCCACCTCTCCCTCCCTCACATCTTTCCGCATCTATAAGCATTGAAAATATAAGTAAATAAATCATTAGGAGTTCCGACAAGGGAACACACACACGCACACACACACAATACATGAGAGACTGAGATTGATCTTACCTTATAGACAGGAGTATGACTTCTTATGTGTTATGTATGTTGTATTATATATTGATATTGTATGTTTTATTATTTTTTCTATGTTTTGAAATTATAATGACAGAGCAATTTTTGTTACAGTTACAAGATATCTCTTCAATGAGGAAAAGGGAACTGAGTTCTTCTTCTTTGCTACCATCTGCCTCAACAATCAACAAAATAATGATTACACTGGGAAACAGAAGGAACACTAACATCCTTTCCCACAAAAGTAATGCAGTTAGCAGTTTTGATTGAATAGGGATCAGAGTCAGTCCCACACACTTGGGGGAGACTGATCCAGAATCCATCCTCCTCAGACATCACATAATCCTAACTCAGAATCTATTTTAGGTTGTAGCCAAAGTAGCTTTTTTTATGTTAGAGTGTTAGAGTTGGTCTCTGTCCTTCATCTTCCTTTCTCTTTCTGTCTTTCTCACTCTCTTTCCTACTTGTATATATTCTCCTGCCACATTTTCTCTATTTCTATCCCCCCTCCCCTTCTCTCTCCATGCCCTTTTCCAGGAAAGATGCCTGGCATATGTCATGTGCCAGGATAGTATCAAGTGCTCCAATACCAGGAGAGGGTAAAAACACAGACATTGGCACGGCATGACAAGCACTGAGGGTGGCACTGTGGCATACCCAATAACGTCAGAGAAACACAAACATATGTCCACTTCAATTTCAGCCCCCAGCCAGTTCCTGGTCTAGCCTTTATCCCTTTGGCATCCACAGATCTGAAAGGATGCGATAGGTGTGAGCTATATAGTGATTGACTCCAACCTGCCCTCCAATAGGCCAAATGGTGCTTCTACACTTTTGACTAGACTAGACCTATCAAATCCCTTCTAGATCTGTGAAAACTGAAAAAACACGTAGATGTATAAATTCTGCAGGAGATGAACACTAAGTGAAAGGTGATAACTAAAGGGAGAGTGTTTTCCTGCAGATGTACTTTGGCAATGTAAGATAACGTTGAGGCTATCATGTCACACCCTGATCTGTTTCACCTGTCCTTGTGATTGTCTCCACCCCCCTTGAGGATTCACCCACCTTCCCCATTATCCCCTGGGTACTTATACCTGTGTTCTCTGTTTGTCTGTTGCCAGTTCATCTTGTTTGTCAAGTCAACCAGCGTTTTTGTTCTCAGCTCCTGCTTTTTCCAGTCTCTTTTTCTCGCCCTCCTGGTTTTGACCCTTGCCTGTCCTGACTCTGAGCCCGCCTGTCTGACCACTCTGCCTGCTCCTGAGCCTGCCTGCCAACCTGTACCTTTGCCACACCTCTGGATTGTTGACCTCTGCCTACCCTGACCCTGAGCCTGCCTGCAGTCCGGTACCGTTGCCCCACCTCTGGTTTACTGACCCCTGTCTGCCTTGACCTGTCTATTGCCTGCCCCTGTTGGAATATTAAACCATTGTCAATTCGATGTGTCGGCATCTGTGTCTTACCTTGATTCCTGATAGTATGAACTGGCCATGACTGATCCAGCAGATCCAGGCCAACTGCAAAACGCTATCTCAACCCAGGGAGCCACCATTGGTAGGCACAAGGAATTGCTTTGTGGCCTTAGGGAGAGTGTCCAAACAATGGCTGAATTCAATGACCGGGCGTTTGGGAGGCCACCTACCATGGTGGTAACCCCACAGCTCCTCATCAACTCAGCCGCTAGCAGCACCGTCTCATTGGTCACTCCACCTTCTCGGGAGCCACGCTTAACTCCTCCGGAACGCTTCAATGGAGAGCTGAGCACCTGACGGGCGTTCTTAGCTCAGTGTGCCCTCGTCTTTGAACCCAGAAGCTAATCCAGCTTCGGCATGACTCCCGCAGTGTAGCTGTTTATGCAGTGGGTTTCTGCATGTTGGCAGCGGAAAATGCTTGGAATCAAGAGGCACTGTTTGATTTGTTCCTGTACGGCATCTCTGAGGAGGTGAAGGATGAGCTTGCAGCCCGGGAAGTTACCTACGGAGCTCGATTCCCACATCGCTTTGAACATCCGTATTGATGGGCAATTACGGGAACGATGGAGGGAGAGGAAATTGGATTTCGCTCACACGCCCAGGGATCCCACCTTGCCTCCGAGTCATCCCAGAAGCTCCCGGCGGTCTCATTGCCGAGAGAATCCGAGGCTTCCTGACCTGCCCTGAGGGCTGCCTTGAGACAGCCGAGTCACCACTTCCTGAGCCTATGCCACTATGAAACAGCTGGGCTGTCGCCAGCGTAATGGCAATACAGGATCGACACAAACAGTTGTCTGTTTTGCGGGATTCTTGGTCATTTCGTCTCCTCTTGTCCTTTAAAAAAAAAACAGGCTCACCGGTAGGAGCGAGTACTCTGGTGGGCCATATAGAGAACGTTCCTGCTTCCCCAGCTTGCACCCCTTTTCATGCCATTCTGCTTTAGGAGACCATTCAAAATCTCTCTGGGTTCTCATTGACCGACGAGTGCTTTTTGGACGCTACCCTGGCGTCCGAGCTGAACATCCCCACTCAGCCCCTCTCCCTTCCCATGGACGTTAGAGCACTGGACGGGCGCTCTATATGCCGATTTACCCACAACACCACTCCCATCAACCTACATGTGTCAGGGAACCACAGCGATGATTTCCAGTTCCTGCCCATCAAGTCCTCACATATTCCTGTGTTATTGGGATTCTCCTGGCTCCAGAAACACAATCCCCTCATTAACTGTTCTACTGGTGCCATCATGGGCTGGAGCCCATTCTACCACACCCATTGCCTGAAGTCAGCACAACCTGCCCCAGGACGTCTTTCCGGGGGCTCGAAGGTGCCCCGGACCTCTCCACCATTCCCACGGAGTACCAGGACCCCCGGGAGGTATTTAGCAAGGCCTGGGCTACTTCATTCCCTCTGCACCGACCTTATGACTGCGGGATTGATCTTCTCCCTAGCACGACTCTGCCCCATGGACGACTGTGCTCTCTGACAGGACCATAGGCGATGGAGACTTTGGCGCTCTGCATTTTCCCTGGCTTTTGGCCAGGTGGGAAGCTAGCGTCCCACACATCCCAGAGAGGTTAACAAACCTCCAAACGTGCTTCAATGCCATACAACTCTTCTTCCATGGCCCCCAACTGATTTTTAATGCAAGTTAAACTAAATGCATGCTCTTCAACCGATTGCTGCCCGCACCCTCCCGCTTGAATAGCATCACTACTCTGGACGGTTCTGACTTAGAATATGGAGACAACTACAAATACCTAGGTGTCTGGTTGGACTGTAAACTCTCCTTCCAGGCTCAATTTAAACATCTCCAATCCAAAATTAAATCTAGAGTCAGCTTCCTATTTCTCAACAAAGCCTCCTTCACTCATGCTGCCAAACATACCCTCGTAAAACTGACTATCCTACCGATCCTCGACTTCGGCTATGTCATTTACAAAATAGCCTCCAAAACTCTACTCAGCAAACTGGATGCAGTCTATCACAGTGCCATCCGTTTTGTCACCAAAGCCCCATATACTACCCACCACTGCGTCCTGTATGCTCTCATTGGCTGGCCGTCACTACATATTCATCGCCGAACCCACTGGCTCCAGGTCATCTCTACGTCTTTGCTAGGTAAAGCCTCGCCTCATCTCAGCTCACTGGTCAACATAGCTACACCCACCTGTAGCACGCGCTCCAGCAGGTATATTTCACTGGTCATCCCCAATTCCAACACTTCCTTTGGCCGCCTTTCCTTTCAATTCTCTGCTGCCAATGACTGGAACAAATTGCAAAAACCACTGAAGTTGGAGACGTATATCTCCCTCACGAACTTGAAGCATCAGCTGTCAGAGCAACTTACCGATCACAGCCAATCTGTAAATAGCCCATCCAACCAACTGCCTACCTCCTCCCCATAATTATTTTTATTTTTCTACTCCACCAACACCACGATCAGCCTAGCGCAACTGGGTGCGACTACGGATGAGGTCCTCCACCACCTCGACACCACCCAAAATAATTAACTTTCAAATAGCGGAGGGCCTTCTACCATGAGTTGTCCCAGTGAACCAGTCCCCCGGCCTACCCAGCAGTCCACCTTGGTCAGCAATGCCCAACTGTCCTTCCCGAACAAATACAGTATGATGGGACTTCATCCAAATGCCGTGGCTTTCTACTCCAGTTCTCCCTCTATTTCTCTCATCAGACAGGAGACCCCACCACCGAGAGGACTAAGGTTGCCACGGTCATCTCCCTGCTGACTGGACGGGTCTTGGAGTGGGCTACAGTTGTCTGGGAGAGAGGAGAGGAGCTGGGTTCCTACCAGAGGTTCATGGTTCTGTTCAGGGCGGTCTTCGACCATCCGCTGGATGGCAGAAAGGGAGGTGAGCGACTACTCCAACTCCGGCAGCGTGCCCAGACCTCTGTGGAGTACGCCCTCACCCTCTGGACCGAGGCTGCCTCCAGCGGATGGAAGGAGTTGGCGCTCTGCATCCTATTCCGAACAGGACTGCGCGAGGAAGTCCAGACGGGGTTGGCATGCCTGGACTCATCGTGATGGCCATCTGTCTGGACAACCTTCTTCAGGAGCATTCGTGAGCACATTGCCCTCCTCGCCCTCCTCTTTTGGCCATCCTGGTCACATACCTCTCCGTGGCTGAGTGACAGCGGCGGAGAAAGTTGGGGCTGTGTCTCTATTGCAGGCAGGAGGTGCACCAGCTCCAGCGGTGTCCGGTGCGTCCCGACCCGAAGTCCACTAGGGCAGAGGGATGGCCCCGTGATCATCTGTCTCCCAGAGTAGGCGTGAGTATTCCTTCATTATCGTTTTCAGACAAACCTTTCCTGGTTACTATTTCACTGGCTGTCTGTCCCTCAGGTGTCGTCTCCACA
This sequence comes from Oncorhynchus clarkii lewisi, assembly GCF_045791955.1. Taxonomy (NCBI): domain Eukaryota; kingdom Metazoa; phylum Chordata; class Actinopteri; order Salmoniformes; family Salmonidae; genus Oncorhynchus; species Oncorhynchus clarkii. The sequence goes on from NC_092153.1 coordinate 71,596,306, forward strand.
GCTCTAGTGGACTCCAGCACCACTGGGAATTTTATCAACCAGTCCCTCGTCTCCTCCCTGAATATCACCACGTACCCTATCTCCTCTCCTTTTACAGTCCGAGTCCTAGATAAACAACCACTGGGATCTGGTACCATCACGCACATCACAGAACCACTCACCCTCACCGTGGGACCCAATCACCAAGAAAGCCTTCCCTTCATCATTATTACTGCCCCTTACACAAAGTCATCATCGGCCTCCCGTGGCTCCAACGTCATGACCCCACGATCTCCTGGTTGAGAATGGAAATCACCACGTGGGCACCCGGATGTTGGGAGACCTGCTTTCCCTTAACTTGTGGTTTCATGTCGGTTGAGAGTCCTATGAGTGCCCTCCAACCCATCTGTCCATCCCCACATATTGTCGGCCCGTGTTTTGGGACATAGATGTTGACATCCGCCAGGCACTGGAGAGAGAACCCTCGCCTGCTACCTTCCCTCCTGAATGCATCTACGTCCCCACGGAGGTGAGGGATTGGCTGTTGATCTGGGCGCACACATCCCTCGCCGCTGGACACCCAGGTATCACCCGCACTATTCAATCCATCTCCGCTAAGTACTGGTGTCCAAACAAAATCTCCCCTGCACGCTCCAGTAGGGAAACTCTACCCCCTTCCCATGATCCAGTGGCCTTGGTCCCATCTGTCCATAGATTTCATCACGGATATCCCTCCGTCTGATGATTTCACCACTATTATTGTTGTTGTAGACAGATTTTCTAAATCCTGCCATTTTTATCCCTCAATCTGGCCTCCCTACCACCTTCCAGGTTGCTGAGGCACTGTTCCAGCAGGTCATCTGACACTATGACCTTCCGGGAAACATCGTCTCCAACCGTGGCCCCCAATTCACGTCACAGGTGTGGAGAGCCTTCATAGATAAACTGGGGGTCAAGGTCAGCCTCACTTTTGTCTACCGCTCTCAGTCTAATGGGTAAGTGGAGAGTATTAACCAGGATCTGGGGAGGTTCCTGAGGAGTCACTGCAGGACCAGCAGTGAGCACCGATTCCTTCCCTGGGCGGTGCATGCCCAGAGTTCATTATGTCACTCCTCCACCGGGCTGACTCTCGTCCAGTGTGTTTTGGGTTATCAGCCAGCCCTGGCTCCATGGATCCCGAGCCAGACTGAAGCTCCTGCGGTGGACGAGTGGTTGAGGTGCACAGAACAATGCAGTAAGGCTGATGTGTTCCATCCTGGTGATCACATCTGGCTCTCAACCCAGGAACCTCCCACTCTACCTGCCCTGTAAGAAGCGAAGTCCCCAGTTTGTGGGGGTGTTCAAGGTTCTCCGGAGTGTCAATGAGGTGACACATAGTTTACAGCTCCCCACCAATTACCAAATCTCACCCTCATTTCATGTTTCCCTCCTCAGGTCAGTAGTTTCTGATCCCCTGGCTGAGGCCGTCCCACATGACACCCCTCCACCTCCCCTGGACATTGAGGGAAGTCATGACTATGCCATCAGATCCCTCCTGGACTCCCAACGTTGTGGGGGTCGGCTCCAGTATCTGGTGGACTGGGAGCGGTACGGTCCAGAGAAGCAGTGGTGGGTTCCGGTGTAGGACATTATAGATCCCAACATCATTCGAGATTTCCACTTTCGCTGCCCGGACCGGCCCACTCCTCACCCACGGGGCCATCCCCCTGGCCAGCGTCCAACCTGTAGCTGGAGATGCGCATTGTTGGGGGGGTCCTGTCACGTCTACTCCCGCTCCGGCGCTCGACGTAACTGGACTTCATTACTATCTTGATTACTTCCCGTTTATCTAGCACTCTGTTCTGTCAGTCATCAGGTAGCATTGTTTATGTTTCCAATGTTAGACGCTTCTCTTGTTTTGTATTCTTTCCATGTTTATTATCATTAAATTCACACTGCACTTGTTTCCTGACTCCCTGCGTCTGCGTTACAGGTGCTTATTAAAGGAAGAGAGTGTTCCTGCATAATGTGCTTTGGTTTTATTAGATAATTCTTAGGCTACCATGCTAATAAGGCACCTTTGATTGCACTCTGCATTTAGTACTTGAATCACATGCATGCCAACAATGCTTCTGTACATTCAATTTCAGACCGACATGCTGTTCTATTCATAACACACAGAAATTCTCCATCGACACCGGTATAGATATTACGCACCACCAAGAATAGCAGAAACAAATAGAGCATAATTGACACTGATGCACATAGGCTTAGAAACCACCTCATAAATGAAGGATATTATCCTGTTGCTTTGAAGGTACATTTCAATGTCTTATTAAATTTAGTAACACTCAAAAGCTTGGGATTTTTAAACATGATATTCTGAGAGAAATGTGCTTGTAGAAAACCCTTTGCTTTATGACTGCAAAAGAGATGGCCTAAACGCCAGACAGAGAAAATGAAGGGAAAGGGAGAACTGAAAATAGATAGAGTGTACAAGAGGTAGGAAAATATAAGGTTGGGAAAAAACAGAGAGACAGATGATTGAGAAAATGGGAGAACAGTGATGTGCAAAGAAAGAAAAAAGAAAAAAGGTGAAAATGAGTAAACAAGAGATAGAGAAGGCGAGAGACAAAAAGCATGCGCGAGAGAGAGATGTAAATAAAATTGAGATGGACAGGCAGAAAGAGGATGAGGTAGATATCCAAAGGGATGGAGATGTAGAGAGAATCATGACGCATAGAGAACCACCTGCCCAGCTTCATTCTGACACGCAGGCTTATAGTGTCAGCCTTGCCTCTGGCGGCCGTGTTACAAAGATTCTTCCTGTGTAGGTACAAGCAATTACAGTGGCCTACAGCGCAAAAGCACACCCTTTAGTACACCATTTATTGGAGGTAAAGCCCTACACACTCACAGTCTGAAAGCCTAGAAATGAGGGTCAAATGCAATGAACTTATTCAAGGAAAATGACTTGCTGTTTTTTGGGGCATCTGATAATTATACATATTTTCAGCGAGTGTGAGAGGATATTGACCACCATGTAGAGGTGGATATGAAGAACCATATAGAGCACCATGTAGAGGATATAGAGCACCATATAGAGCACCATGTAAAGGATATAGAGAACCATGTAGAGCACAATGTAGAGGATGTAGAGCACCATATAGAACACCATGTAGAGGACATAGAGCACCATGTAGTGGATTTAGAGCACAATGTAGAGGCTTTAGAGCACCATGTAGAGGATATAGAACACAATGTAGAGGGTATAGAGCACCATTTAGATGATATAGATCACCATGTAGATGATATAGAGCCCCATGAGAGGATAAAGAGCACCACGTAGAACATTATGTAGAGGATATAGAGCACCATGTAGATGATATTGAGCACCACATAGAACACCATGTAGAGGATATAGAACATCATGTAGAGGATATAGAACACCATGTAGATGATATTGAGCACCACATAGAACACCATGTAGAGGATATAGAGCATCATGTAGAGCACATATGTCAGAGTCAAGGCCCGCGGGCCACATCCGGCCCGCAAGAAGGTTTTTTACGGCCCCTGGGATGATCTTGATTTATTATTAGAACCGGCCCGCAGCAAGCCGGCAGCCCGCAGATCTTTTACACGCACCAATACTACATTTCCCACAATGCAAAGGTGACGCACCGAGCAGTAGGCTGCTTCATTTCAATATTTATTGGCACAGCAGTCGTCAGCATCACAGTAAAATTAACTTTCAGATACCCATCAAAAATGGCAAAACGGAAGGTGGATACTGAGAACCGGGGGTTTCAAACAAGGTGGGAGTCGGAGTATATGTTCACGAAGGTAGCTGGAAAACCTGTGTGTCTTCTGTGTGGAGAAAGTGTGGCGGTACTGAAAGAGTATAATCTGAGACGACATTATGAAACGAAACACGCGGACAAAAACAAGAATATGGACATGGAACAAAGGCTACAAAAGGCAGAGGAATTAAAACGAGGCCTCAAATCTCGACAGGCTCTGTTCAAAAAAGCCAAATCACAAGGCCAGGCTGCTGTCAAGGCCAGTTTTATTTTGGCAGAAGAGATCGCTAAATCAGCCCGGCCATTTACGGAGGGGGATTTCATCAAAAACTGCATGATTAAAGTTTGTGACGAAGTTTGCCCAGAAAAAAGGCAACTCTTTTTAAATGTGAGTCTGAGCAGAAACACCATTGCCGAGAGAGTAGACCAGTTGTCCATCAATCTAAAAGAGCAGCTTGTGAAAAAGGGAAAAGATTTTATTGCATATTCCTTGGCTGTGGATGAGAGCACCGACATTTCTGACATTGCCCAGTTGTCAATTTTCATCCGCGGAGTGGACTCCAGCCTAAGCGTGACAGAGGAGTTTTTGGCTTTACGTCCTATGCATGGCACAACTACGGGGCATGATTTGTATGAAGAGGTGTCAAGATGTGTAAATGAGATGGAGCTGCCTTGGGAAAAACTTGTGGGTTTGACAACCGACGGAGCACCTGCGATGTGTGGACACAGGAGCGGACTGGTGGCGAAGATACGGGAAAAGATGCAAGAGGAAAACGCGACAGGTGAGCTGACAGCTTATCATTGTATCATACACCAGGAAGCGTTGTGCGGTAAAGCCTTGAAAATGGAGCATGTAATGAGCATCATCACGCGCACAGTTAACTTTATCAGAGCCAAAGGTTTGAATCACCGCCAGTTCAAGGCATTTCTGACGGAGTTAGAAACGGAGCATGGTGATTTGCCTTATCACACAGAGGTGCGATGGCTAAGCCAGGGAAAGGTGCTTCAAAGATGTTTCGAGCTTCGTGAGGAGATTTGTCTATTCTTGGACAGCAAAGGGAAAGACACAACACAACTCCGAGACGAAATGTTTCTGTGTGAAATGGCTTTTCTGTGTGACATTACGAGTCATCTGAATGCAATAAACTTGCAGCTGCAGGGTCGGGATCGTGTCATCTCTGATATGTACAGTACAGTGAAGGCATTTAAAACCAAACTGACTCTGTGGGAGACGCAGATGCGGAAAGAAAATTTGAGCCACTTTCCCAGCTGCCAGACCATGAAAGAGAAGCTCTCTACCAGTGCGTTCCCGAGCACACAGTTGGCTGATAAAATAGGTATGCTTACCACTGACTTTCGACGCCGATTTGCTGACTTTGAAGCACAAAAAAGCAGGTTGGAACTGCTCGGTAACCCATTTGCTGTTGACGTGGAAAGCTCACCACCAAACCTCCAAATGGAGTTGATTGACGTCCAATGCAATGATGCACTGAGGGAAAAATATGCGGCAGTGGGTGCTGCGGAGTTTGCCCGTTTCCTCCCCGGCACAATGCCCCAGCTGCGCATCCAGGCTGCTCAAACGTTGTCTATGTTTGGCAGCACATACCTGTGTGAACAACTGTTTTCTTTGATGAACCTGAACAAAACATCACACAGAAGTCGACTTACTGCTGAACACCTCCACTCAATTCTGAGGATTTCTTCAGCTCAGAGCCTTACCCCGAACATTGATGAACTTGTGGAAAAGATGGGACACCACCAAGTATCACCCTCAACCTCAAACAAGTGAACATTACTGTGCAATCACATATTTAGAGTTTTTACTCAGTTCAAGTTTAAAAGTTAAAATTTAATATTTGTTTTCACTGCATGTTACTTCTCCTTAAACAAAGTGTTGTTTTTGATTAATAGATTTTTGCACTTTATTTTTTTGTATTTCAATCCAATTATATTTTAAAAATATTTCAGTTGAGTGGATGATAGAAAATTGCTATTATTGTTTTTTCTTTGAAGTAAATTTAGCCCACTTTTGCTAAAATAGAAAATATAGTCTACTGATGGTGCCTTGAATACCGGTTTCTTTCATTTAATGTTCATGTTATGGGGATATTTATATAAAGGAAATTTGTCTTTTGTGTCTGTTGAAAATTAAAGATTACTGACAGAGCCATAAGAAAATATTGCTTTATTTATCTGATCATATTGTAATATATTTGTTAGGTTTTCAGTAGGTTCAATTAGGTTCACTAGACTATATGCGTCATTTAAAAATTTTTCAATGAACATTCGAACAGTCCGGCCCTCGTCTTGTAGCTGATTTTTTTATTTGGCCCTCCGTCCATTTGACTTTGACACCCCTGATGTAGAGGATATAGAACACCATGCAGAGGATGTAGAGCACCATGTAGAGGATATGGAACACAATGTAGAGGATATAGAGCATCATGTAGAGGATATGGGACACCATGTAGATGATATAGAGCACCAAATAGAGGATATAGAGCACCATGTAGAGGATATAAAACATCATGTAGAGGATATAGAACACCATGTAGAGGATATAGAGCACCATGTAGAGGATATAAAACATCATGTAGAGGATATAGAACATCATGTAGAGGATATAGAGCACCATGTAGAGGATATAGAACACCATGTAGATGATATTGAGCACCACATAGAACACCATGTAGAGGATATAGAGCATCATGTAGAGGATATAGAGCATCATGTAGAGGATATAGAGCACCAAATAGAGGATATAGAGCACCATGTAGAGGATATGGAACACAATGTAGAGGATATAGAGCATCATGTAGAGGATATGGGACACCATGTAGAGGATATAGAGCACCATGTAGAGGATATAGAGCACCATGTTGAGGATATAGAACATCATGTAGAGGATATAGAACACCATGTAGAGGATATAGAGCATCATGTAGAGGATATAGAACACCATTCAGATGTAATAGAGTACCATATAGAGGTAATTTGAGCACCATGTAGAAGATATAGAAGACCATATATAACACCATGTAGAAGATATAGAGCACCATGTAGAGGATATAGAACATCACCGCCATTGTTGCAACCCCTATTACCAGTCTGTTCAACCTCTCTTTCGTATCGTCCGAGATCCCTAAAGATTGGAAAGCTGCCACGGTCATCCCCCTCTTCAAAGGGGGTAACACTCTAGACCCAAACTGTTGTAGACCTATTTCCGTCCTGCCCAGACTTTCTAAAGTCTTCGAAAGCCAAGTTAAAAAACTTCTCACGGCTGAAATCCCGCTAACGGGATCGATATGACAACAGCCAGTGAAAGTGCAGGGCGCCAAATTCAAACAACAGAAACCTCATAATTAAAATTCCTCAAACATTCAAGTATTTTACACCATTTTAAAGATACACTTCTTGTTAATCCCAACACAGTGTCTGATTTCAAATAGGCTTTACGACGAAAGCACACCAAACGATTATGTTAGGTCAGCACCTAGTCACAGAAAAACACAGCTGTTTTTCCAGCCAAAGAGACGAGTCACAAAAAGCAGAAATAAAGATAAAATGAATCACTAACCTTTGATGATCTTCATCAGATGGCACTCATAGGACTTCATGTTACACAATACATGTATTTTTTGTTCGATAAAGGTCATATTTATATCCAAAACTCTCAGTTTACATTTGCGCATTACGTTCAGTAGTTCCAAAACATCCAGTGATTTTGCAGAGAGACGCATCAATTTACAGAAAAACTCGTAATAAACGTGTAAAAGTGTTACGCATGGAATTATAGATATACTTCTCCTATAGATATACTTCCAACCGCTGTGTCAGATTTCAAAAAAACTTTACGGAAAAGGCACACCATGCAATAATCTGAGTTCAGCTCTCAGACACAAAAAAAGCCATGGAGTCAACAGAAGTCAGAAATAGCATTATAAATATTATTTTACCTTTGATGATTTTCATCAGAATGCACTCCCAGGAATCCCAGTTCCACAATAAATGTTTGCTTTGTTCGATAAGGTCCATAATTTATGTCCAAATACCTCCTTTTTGTTTATGCGTTTAGTTCACAAATCCAAATTCATGAGGCGCGAGCACTAGGTCCTGATGAAAAGTCAAAAAGTTACATTACAGTTCGTAGAACCATGTCAAACGATGTATAGAATCAATCTTTAGGATGTTTTTAACATAAATCTTCAATAATGTTTCAACTGGAGAATTCCTTTGTCTTTAGCAATGCAATGGAACGCAGCTACCTTGCACGGGACCGTGCGTGATCAGCTCATGGCCTTCTGCAAGACCTCTGGTTGAAACACCTTAATTCTGTTCCCCTTCACAGTAGAAGCCTCAAACAAAGTTCTAAAGACTGTTGGTATCTAGTGGAAGTGCAATCAGTCCAAATTTACACTGTATCTTCGATAGGCAAAGAGTTGAAAAACAACAAATCTCACATTTCCCACTTCCTGGTTGGATTTTGTCTCAGGTTTTGCCTGCCATATATATGAGTTCTGTTATACTCACAGCCATCATTCAAACAGTTTTAGAAACTTCAGAGTGTTTTCTACCCAAATTTACTAATAATATGCATATCTTAGCTTCTGGGCCTGAGTAGCAAGCAGTTTACTCTGGGCACCTTATTCATCCAAGATACTCAATACTGCCAACCCAGCCAAACAGATCACTGACCATTTCGTATCCCATCGTACCTTCTCCGCTGTGCAATCCGTTTTCCAAGCTGGCCACAGGTGCACCTCAGCCATGCTCAAGGTACAAAACGATATCATAACCGCCATCGATAAAAGACAGTACTGTGCAGCCGTCTTCATCGACCTGGCCAAGACTTTCGACTCTGTCAATCATCATATTCTTATCGGCAGACTCAACCGCCCCAAAGCATGATGTTTCCACCCCCATGCTTCACAGTAGGTATGGTGTTCTTTGGATGCAACTCAGCATTCTTTGTCCTCCAAACACGACGAGTTGAGTTTTTACCAAAAAGTTATATTTTGGTTTCATCTGACCATATGACATTCTCCTAATCTTCTTCTGGATCATCGAAATGCTCTCTAGCAAACTTCAGATGGGCCTGGACATATACTGGCTTAAGCAGGGGGACACGTCTGGCACTGCAGGATTTGAGTCCTTGGCGGCGTAGTGTGTTACTGATGGTAGGCTTTGTTACTTTGGTCACAGCTCTCTGCAGGTCATTCACTAGGTCCCCACTTATGGTTCTGCGATTTTTGCTGCCCATTCTTGTGATCATTTTGACCCCACGGGGTGAGATCTTGCGTGGAGCCCCAGATCGAGGGAGATTATCAGTTGTCTTGTATGTCTTCCATTTCCTAACAATTGCTCCCACAGTTGATTTCTTCAAACCAAGCTGCTTACCTATTTCAGATTCAGCCCAGCCTGGTGCAGGTCTACAATTTTGTTTCTGGTGTCCTTTGACAGCTCTTTGGTCTTGCCCATAGTGGAGTTTGGAGTGTGACTGTTTGAGGTTGTGGACAGGTGTCTTTTTATGCTGATAACAAGTTCAAACAGGTGCCATTAATACAGGTAACGAGTGGAGGACAGAGGAGCCTCTTAAAGAAGAAGTTACAGGTCTGTGAGAGCCAGAAATCTTGCTTGTTTGTAGGTGACCAAAGACTTATTTTCCACCATAATTTGCAAATAAATTCATAAAAAATCCTACAATGTGATTTTCTGGATTTTTTCCCCTAATTTTGTCGGTCATAGTGAAAGTGTACCTATGATGAAAATTGCAGACCTCTCTCATCTTTTTAAGTGGGAGAACTTGCACAATTGGTGGCTGACTAAATACTTTTTTGCCTGTATATAGTGAAAACAATAGTGGTTCTAAAATGGAATCTTGAGGAACACAAAACTTAACATTGATTGGACAAACCATCCACAGAGACTAATTTATATCTTCCCAATAGATACGATCTAAACCAGGAAAGAACCTGTCTGTGTAGACCAATTACGGTTTCCAATCTCTCAAAAAGAATGTGGTGATCGATGGTGTCAAAAGCGGCACTAAGGTGTAGGAGCACGAGGACAGATGCAGAGCCTTGATCTGATGCCAATAAAAGTAATTTACCTTTTACGAGTCTCAGTACTATAATGGGGTCTAAAACCACGCTGGAGCATTTCATATACATTATTTGTCTTCGGGAAGGCAGACAGCCTTTGAATTTTTTTGTTGTTGAGTTTTTTAAATGTTCTAGGTCAAGGTTTTGCTTTTTCATGAGAGGCTTTATTACTGCCACTTTTAGTGAGTTTGGTACACATCCGGAGGATAGGAAGCCATTTATTATGTTCAACATAGGAGGGCCAAGCACAGGAAGTAGCTCTTTCAGTAGTTTAGTTGGAATAGGGTCCAGTAGGTTTAGAGGCCATGACTATTTATTTAAAAAACTATCATGCCTCCATTGATCCTAGGTCCTGGCAGTTCTGTACAGACTCAGGACAGCTGAGTTTTGGAGAAATACACAGATTTAAAGAGGAGTCCGTCATTTGCTTTCTAATGATCATGATCTTTTCGTCAAAGAAGTTAATGAATTCATCACTGCTGAAGTGAAGGCCATCCTCACTTGGGAAATGCTGCCTTTTAATTAGCTGTGCAACAGTATCAAAAAAACATTTTTGATGACATGTATTCTGCTCAACTTGGTTGGAAAAGTAGGCTGATTAAGTACACCTGCCCAGACCCACATGCTCACACCCCCATCTCCAGGGCCTACATCACTCTCTGCAACATCGCCTCAAACTGCACCATTTTGTTTGTCTCCGTCGACCCACGCACTTCAACATTTGGACAAGGCATTTGACCTTTACATTGTGTTAATGATGGAGGATTGGTCGATTTCCAGTTTTTAAGTATACGTTTTTTCAAGATGATTGATGAGAAAAGTATGATCCAACCCATCGGTTATCTCACTGCACCCTCATATGTGACCGACCACCATTGATTCGGTCTTATGTAGCAACATTTGAAATTGTGTTTTTTACGTTGGAGAAAAACTTGTAAACTCACTTTTGAGAAAATGGCCTTTGAATGTTTTGGTACATAATAGTGCTCTTGTCACATTCTGACCTTTATTTCTGTTGTTTTGTCATTATTTAGTATGGTCAGGGCGTGAGTTGGGGTGGGCAGTCTATGTTTGTTTTTCTATGATTTTGGGATTTCTATGTTTCGGCCTAGTATGGTTCTCAATCAGAGGCAGGTGTCATTAGTTGTCTCTGATTGAGAATCATACTTAGGTAGCCTGGGTTTCACTGTTTGTTGGTGGGTGATTGTCTATGTTAGTTGCTTGTGTCAGCACAGTTCTCATTATAGCTTCATGGTCATTATTTGTTTATTGTTTTGTATAGTTTGTATTCAGTGTTTTCTTTCATTAAAAAATCATCATGAACACATACCACGCTGCATTTTGGTCCGCTTCATACGACGATCGTGACAGCTCTCGTGACAGCTCTCCATTACCTCACTGATCTCCCTGGCTCTCCCATTACCTCACTGATCTCCCTGGCTCTCCCATTACCTCCCATTTCCTGACCCAATATTCCATTTGCTTTTCCCAGGGGGAATTCAATTTCTATGCCTATTACATGACCTCTCTAACACACAGATGTGCACACACACACACCCCCTCCACACACGCACACGCACACACACTCTGGACCCCACATTCCCAGTGGAAGCCCCTTGCTCAGCCCAGTGGCTTAAGGGAGGCGGGCAGCATTGTGGCGTAGGTTTGGTTGCTGTGACGACCTATTTCTGACAGACTGTCAATACTAAGCAATTTACAAGCACATGAAAAATCGACCCCAGGTAAAAGGCAATTTCTCTGCTCCGTTGGCTCGGCAGGGGGAAATCGCCTCCAAAGAGGAGGAAGATGACAAAGAAGAAGAAGAAGAAGAGGTGGAGGAAGAACAGGTGGAGAAGGGGATCAATGGGTTAGTTGCTGTGATTATAGGCTAGAAGGAAAGCGAGAGATGGGGGTGGGTGAGGTGAAATTCCCCTTCCAAGGGAATTGACATTAGGCAGGAAAAAGTGATGCGTGGCACAGACAAAGCCTGCTTTGTGAAAATTATGATGATGATGGCGATGAGGTACTTGGTGATGGGGGAGAAAGGAGGATCAAGGGGAAAAGACAGAGATATAGAGAAAAAGAAGTAGAGACAGACTAGAGGAACAGTAGATAGAAAGAGAGATGGGATGTTAATTGACGGCTCTGGTCTGGTGTTCCATCCCCGTCTCTGGGCAGTGGTGTGGTGTTCCATCCCCGTCTCTGGGCAGTGGTGCGGTGTTCCATCCCCGTCTCTGGGCAGTGGTGCGGTGTTCCATCCCCGTCTCTGGGCAGTGGTGGTGTGTTCCATCCCCGTCTCTGGGCAGTGGTGTGGTGTTCCATCCCCGTCTCTGGGCAGTGGTGTGGTGTTCCATCCCCGTCTCTGGGCAGTGGTGTGTTCCATCCCCGTCTCTGGGCAGTGGTGTGTTCCATCCCCGTCTCTGGGCAGTGGTGCGGTGTTCCATCCCCGTCTCTGGGCAGTGGTGTGGTGTTCCATCCCCGTCTCTGGGCAGTGGTGTGGTGTTCCATCCCCGTCTCTGGGCAGTGGTGTGTTCCATCCCCGTCTCTGGGCAGTGGTGTGTTCCATCCCCGTCTCTGGGCAGTGGTGTGTTCCATCCCCGTCTCTGGGCAGTGGTGTGGTGTTCCATCCCCGTCTCTGGGCAGTGGTGTGTTCCATCCCCGTCTCTGGGCAGTGGTGTGGTGTTCCATCCCCGTCACTGGGCAGTGGTGTGTTCCATCCCCGTCACTGGGCAGTGGTGTGTTCCATCCCCGTCACTGGGCAGTGGTGTGGTGTGCCATCCCCGTAACTGGGCAGTGGTCTGGTGTTCCATCCCTGTCTCTGGGCAGTGGTGTGGTGTTCCATCCCCGTCACTGGGCAGTGGTGTGTTCCATCCCCGTCACTGGGCAGTGGTGTGGTGTTCCATCCCCGTCTCTGGGCAGTGGTGTGGTGTTCCATGCCCGTCTCTGGGCAGTGGTCTGGTGTTCCATCCCCATCTCTGGGTAGTGGTCTGGTGTTCTATCCCCGTCTCTGGGCAGTGGTCTGGTGTTCCATCCCCGTCTCTGGGTAGTGGTCTGGTGTTCCATCCCCGTCTCTGGGTAGTGGTCTGGTGTTCTATCCCCGTCTCTGGGTAGTGGTCTGGTGTTCCATCCCCGTCTCTGGGCAGTGGTCTGGTGTTCCATCCCTGTCTCTGGGTAGTGGTCTGGTGTTCTGTCCCCGTCTCTGGGCAGTGGTCTGGTGTTCCATCCCTGTCTCTGGGCAGTGGTGTGGTGTTCCATCCCCGTCTCTGGGCAGTGGTCTGGTGTTCCATCCCCGTCTCTGGGCAGTGGTGTGGTGTTCCATCCCTGTCTCTGGGTAGTGGTCTGGTGTTCTATCCCCGTCTCTGGGCAGTGGTGTGGTGTTCCATCCCCGTCTCTGGGCAGTGGTGTGTTCCATCCCCGTCTCTGGGCAGTGGTGTGGTGTTCCATCCCCGTCACTGGGCAGTGGTCTGGTGTTCCATCCCTGTCTCTGGGCAGTGGTGTGGTGTTCCATCCCCGTCTCTGGGCAGTGGTCTGGTGTTCCATCCCCGTCTCTGGGCAGTGGTGTGGTGTTCCATCCCCGTCTCTGGGCAGTGGTGTGGTGTTCCATCCCCGTCACTGGGCAGTGGTGTGGTGTTCCATCCCCGTCACTGGGCAGTGGTCTGGTGTTCCATCCCTGTCTCCGGGCAGTGGTGTGGTGTTCCATCCCCGTCTCTGGGCAGTGGTGTGGTGTTCCATCCCCGTCACTGGGCAGTGGTGTGGTGTTCCATCTCCGTCACTGGGCAGTGGTCTGGTGTTCCATCCCTGTCTCTGGGCAGTGGTGTGGTGTTCCATCCCCGTCTCTGGGCAGTGGTGTGGTGTTCCATCCCCGTCACTGGGCAGTGGTCTGGTGTTCCATCCCCGTCTCTGGGTAGTAGTCTGGTGTTCTATCCCCGTCACTGGGCAGTGGTCTGGTGTTCCATCCCTGTCTCTGGGCAGTGGTGTGGTGTTCCATCCCCGTCTCTGGGCAGTGGTGTGGTGTTCCATCCCCGTCACTGGGCAGTGGTCTGGTGTTCCATCCCCGTCTCTGGGTAGTAGTCTGGTGTTCTATCCCCGTCACTGGGCAGTGGTCTGGTGTTCCATCCCCGTCACTGGGCAGTGGTGTGTTCCATCCCCGTCTCTGGGCAGTGGTGTGGTGTTCCATCCCCGTCTCTGGGCAGTGGTGTGGTGTTCCATCCCCGTCTCTGGGCAGTGGTGTGGTGTTCCATCCACGTCTCTGGGCAGTGGTGTGGTGCTCCATCCCGTCACTGGGCAGTGGTCTGGTGTTCCATCCCCGTCACTGGGCAGTGGTGTGTTCCATCCCCGTCTCTGGGCAGTGGTGTGGTGTTCCATCACCGTCACTGGGCAGTGGTCTGGTGTTCTATCCCCGTCTCTGGGCAGTGGTCTGGTGTTCCATCCCCGTCTCTGGGCAGTGGTGTGGTGTTCCATCCCCGTCTCTGGGCAGTGGTGTGGTGTTCCATCCCCGTCTCTGGGCAGTGGTCTGGTGTTCCATCCCTGTCTCTGGGCAGTGGTGTGGTGTTCCATCCCCATCTCTGGGCAGTGGTGTGGTGTGGATAGTGGTGTGGATAGTAGTGTGGATAATGTTGTGGATAGTGGTATGGATAATTGCGTGGATAATGGTATGGACACAGGGCACTGGTGAGAATGGAGATATGAATCTCCATCCTCTGTTCTCTCTTCCAGACCACAACATTCATCACCACTTCCGCTTTATTTCTCTCTCTATCTTTCGGTCTCTCGCTCTTTCTTCACCGCTATCTCTCTACTTCTATCTCGATCTCTCCATCGAAGAAACTAAGGGTCATACCCTCACCTAACTAACAGACAAGAAAACACACCGAGACACACAAGGTGAAAGTGAAAGTTATTGATATAGACATAGGAGAGTTTTATCAAGTTTTGTCCAACTGAGAACTGAAAAGCAGAGTTTTATCAAGGTCCATTGTCCCTTGACAATTCACACAAAGTATGCACTGCTGTAGGATTTAATGGAAGTTGGATGATTTTGACATTCTGTTCTGTTCTTTTTTTTAATGCATGAAACTGCATAATTCCCATAGTACTAACTTATATATGAAGAAATGATGTCTACTCCTGAGTGCCACATGAAGTGAAGAGTACATTGGAAGAGGTGAAAGGTCTTTGAAGATATGTTTTACCCATATTCGTATTCATTTGGCACAAAACGTAAGAAAGGGGACAGAAACAGGATGGGACTACCTGAACTTGCCCAATAAGAAACATTTTCCGGAGAATAATATTTGAAACGTTTTGCTGCAGTGTTCCCTAATTAATATTACCATGTTTCCTCCCCTCTTTCCCTTCCTGTTTTGCTCCTCTCCTCCTATTCAAGGACACTTTCCCTCTCTCCTGGTTGACGATTGTCTATTCACTCTTTTCCAACAGGGTTCTATAGGAGTGGTTTGTGATGAATATATTATGTGGCGCATTTAGGATGCACAATGTAGGTCAGAGCCAAAAGAGTTTGTGTATGTGTGTGTTTGTGTCAGTGTATGCGTGGGTGCAAAAGAGAGAGAGCAAGACGAGGCAATAGAATTAACAATACATGCGAGTCCCTTTTGAGGTACAATCAAATGGAATATGTAAATGCTCCCTAGAATAATTTGTCATTACAAAAGCTTTTGTTCAATGTTTTAACTACATACAGTATGAATATTGAACAATATATTCCAAGCTGACAATGAGTATGTTTATATGCACACAATAATACAATTATTGTGAATAGTCAGATTAATATAATAGTTTGATTAAAACATTTACATGTCTTGCAAGGAGAACGATTTCCCCAATAATGCTGTTTGCATGGACACATCTATAATCAGGCTACCTGATGGGACTTTGATAAATTGCCAACAATCACCAATCAAAATATATGTTCTACCACAGCAACAATGTTATTTTTGGGAAGTCTATTTGATTCTGAATTCGGACATACAAAGTTTATATGTGAAAATGATTTCTAAGATGCCTACTTTCAGTTTTTGTGAACTCACTTCACTCGCAAAAGAGGGAGGCTTGTGCTGCTGGTGCTAGCACGTCCACAGATCAAATACTCCACTGGAACTCCAAAGAGCTGTTTACATGAAAACCAGGTGTTTTAATCGTCTTATACTTACTTCGATGACCTTACGCCAATTAACATAAGCAGAGTAAGATGTTTACATCACTAACGCCATACTCTGCCTACTGCCACAATCAGTTTAATATTGAATTATTAGTGTGCATGTACAGTAAACATGCTCAATGTGTCCATCCAGGTCGCTCAACATTCACTGCACAATTAGACGTCTGTCCAGGTAAGCAGGATATCAGGAGATGACGTCAAAACCGAATGCTAGGGGCAACGGTGAGCGCTATTGCAGACAGATTGTGGGTTCTATGAATGTAATTGTTTGCATACTTTCCAATCCCCCATATTTATTTTTCTTATGTTTTAATATATTTTCCTTTATTATTTTCCCCTAACCTCACCTCCGCTCCCCTAATTGCAGTAAACTAGAGGACAACAATACTTATACTTCTACTTCCAGCTTATACATACGATACATACGATATGCATTTTATGGACATGGTACAGTACATTTTACATTAGCTATCTCCCTTCAGCTACCTTCAACCCCTCCCATCTATCTCTAAAAAACATCCAGTCATGACTGGGATGTATCACAAAAGTGAACCTCTGAACCTTTCAATTCTCATAGTTTCCACGGATTCTAAATTAAAGATGAACACCTTTACTAAAAGTGCTATGGTATTATCAAACTTTACTGTTAATTCCACTGTTAGTTCTTCCTGGACTTGAATAATTGAATTGCTCCTCTGTAATAACTGTAGGCCTTTACATTAATATTTCTGTACAGCTGTTAATTTGACACTATTACTAGAAAAAAATCCTTACAATTAACTTAGGTTAGTGGAGATGGAGGAGACAGAAATTAAAACAAGTACTTTCCTTCTTTCTCTTTCAAAATATTGCCTGGTGAATCATGGAAGACTCTTTAATTTGCAATAACTTCCTGTAACTATCTTTGGTACCATTTCTATGTTGAAAAAAAAAAAAAATATATATATATATATATATATATTTGGTGCATTTTCCCTCAAATTCCATCCAGTTCGCATTATTTTGATTATGTATTACACTTGATCTTTCTTGAATATGTTCCCCCATTTCTTTTTCCTCTACTAAAGTATTCTGTGCCCCCATGGTAGTTTTTTATTGCTGTATATCTTTACTGTTAGTTCCTCTATTTCCTTTGTTAATATGAACTATTTTGGCCTAAATTGTTTTTGTTTGAAAGATGAGTATTGAATTGCATGGCCTCTAAAGGCACATTTAAAAGTGCCCCATACATTAAGGAAATATGCTGTGCCCATGTTCTGTACACTGCTCAAAAAAATAAAGGGAACACTAAAATAACACATCCTAGATCTGAATGAATGAAATATTCTTATTAAATACTTTTTTCTTTACATAGTTGAATGTGCTGACAACAAAATCACACAAAACTTATCAATGGAAATCAAATTTATCAACCCAATCCAACTTTGATGTAATGTCCTTAAAACAAGTCAAAATGAGGCTCAGTAGTGTGTGTGGCCTCCACGTGCCTGTATGACCTCCCTACAACGCCTGGGCATGCTCCTGATGAGGTGGCGGATGGTCTCCTGAGGGATCTCCTCCCAGACCTAGACTAAAGCATCAGTCAACTCCTGGACAGTCTGTGGTGCAACGTGGCATTGGTGGAGGGAGCGAGACATGATGTCCCAGATGTGCTCAATTGGATTCAGGTCTGGGGAACGCGCGGGCCAGTCCATAGCATCAATGCCTTCCTCTTGCAGGAACTGCTGACCAACTCCAGCCACATGAGGTCTAGCATTGTCTTGCATTAGGAGGAACCCAGGGCCAACCGCACCAGCATATGGTCTCACAAGGGGTCTGAGGATCTCATCTCGGTACCTAATGGCAGCCAGGCTACCTCTGGCGAGCACATGGAGGGCTGTGCGGCCCCCCAAAGAAATGCCACCCCACACCATGACTGACCCACCGCCAAACAGGTCATGCTGGAGGATGTTGCAGGCAGCAGAACGTTCTCCACGGCGTCTCCAGACTCTGTCACGTCTGTCACATGTGCTCAGTGTGAACCTGCGTGTGGGTTGTAGACTCCGTCTCATGCTACCACTAGAGTGAAAGCACCACCAGCATTTAAAAGTGACCAAAACATCAGCCAGGAAGCATAGGAACTGAGAAGTGGTCTGTGGTCACCACCTGCAGAACCACTCCTTTATTGGGGGTGTCTTGCTAATTGCCTATAATTTCCACCTGTTGTCTATTCCATTTTCACAACAGCATGTGAAATGTATTGTCAATCAGTGTTGCTTCCTAAGTGGACAGTTTGATTTCACAGAAGTGTGATTGACTTGGAGTTACATTGTGTTGTTTAAGTGTTCCCTTTATTTTTTTGAGCAGTGTATGTAGGTAAAAGTCAGTTATAAATTCTGTTTATCATATATGCATACTCACTTTAACTATACATTCACGTACATACTACCTCAATTAGCCCGACCAACCAGCACATTGGCTAACCAGGCTATCTGCATTGTGTCCCGCCAACCACCACCCGCCAACCCCTTTTTTACTCTAGTGCTACTCTCTGTTCATCATATATGCATAGTCACTTCAACCATATCTATCAATCAGCCCGACTAACCAGTGTCTGTATGTAGCTTCGCTACTGTTATTGCCTCGCTACAGTATAAAGCCTTGCTAATGTTATTATTCACTGTCTTTTTATTGTTGTTTTTATTTCTTTACTTACCTTTGTAAGTAAATACCTTTTTTTTTTTAATTGCACTGTTGGATAGAGCCTGTTGGATAGAGCCTGTAAGTAAGTAAGCATTTCACAGGTATCACCTGTTGTTTTCGGGCACACATGACAAATAAACTTTGATTTGATTTGGTTGCAATATATCCATAATATTTGGGAATTCCTTAAGTGCATGAGGGTGATAGTCTGTAGTGTGATTTAATTTATGGTCAATAGAGGTATTTAAAACAGTATTGTAATCACCCACCATAATAATTGAGTCATGTAAACTCAGCAAAAAAAGAAACGTCCCTTTTCAGGACCCTGTCTTTCAAAGATAATTAAATAAAAATGCAAATAACTTCACAGATTTTCATTGTAAAGGGTTTAAACACTGTTTCCGATGCTTGTTCAATTAACCATAAACAATTAATGAACATGCACCTGTGGAAGAGTGTTAAGACACTAACAGCTTATAGACGGTAGGCAATTAAGGTCACAGTTATGAAAACTTAGGACACTAAAGAGGCCTTTCTACTGAATCTGAAAAACACCAAAAGAATGATGCGCAAGGTCCCTGCTCATTTGCGTGAACGTGCCTTAGGCATGCTGCAAGGAGGCATGAGGACTGCAGATGTGGCCAGGGCAATAAATTGCTATGTCCATACTGTGAGACGCCTAAGACAGCGCTACAGGGAGACAGGATGGACAGCTGATCGTCTTCGCAGTGGCATTCCACGTGTAACAACACCTGCACAAGATCGGTACATCCGAACATCACACCTGCGGGACAGGTACAGGATGGCAACAACAACTGCCCGAGTTACACCAGGAATGCACAATCCCTCCATCAGTGCTCAGAATGTCTACAATATCAATAACATCAATAAAATTCATTTATAAAGCCCTTCTTAAATCAGCTGATGTCACAAAGTGCTGTTCAGAAACCCAGCCTAAAACCCCAAACAGCAAGCAATGCAGGTGTAGAAGCACGGTGGCTAGGAAAAACTCCATAGGAAGAAACCTAGAGAGGAACCAGGCTCTGAGGGGTGGCCAGTCCTCTTCTGGCTGTGCCGGGTGGAGATTATAAAAGAACATGGCCAAGATGTTCAAATGTTCATAGATGACCAGCAGGGTCAAATAATAATAATCACATTGGTTGTCGAGGGTGCAACAGGTCAGCACCTCAGGAGTAAATGTCAGTTGGATTTTCATAGCTGATCATTTAGAGTATCTCTACTGCTCCTGCTGTCTCAAGAGAGTTGAAAACAGCAGGTCTGGGACAGGTGGCACGTCCGGTGAACAGATCAGGGTTACATAGCCGCAGGCAGAACAGTTGAAACTGGAGCAGCAGTACGGCCAGGTGGACTGGGGATAGCAGCAAGGAGTCATCAAGCCAGGTAATCCTGAGGCATGGTCCTTGGGCCCAGGTCCTCAGAGAGTGAGAGAGAGAAAGAAAGAGAGAAAGAGAGAAAGAAAGAGAAAAAGAGATGGGAGAGAGCATACTTAAATTTGCACAGGACACCAGATAAGACAGGAGAAATACTCCAGATATAACAGACTGAACCTAGCCCCCAGACACATAAACTACTGCAGCATAAATACTAGAAGCTGAGACTGGAGAGGTCGGGAGACACTGTGGCCCCATCCAATGAAACCCTCGGACAGGGTCAAACAGGCAGGATATAACCCCACCCACTTTGCCAAAGCACAGCCCCCACACCACTAGAGGGATATCTTCAACAACCAACTTACCATCCTGAGACAAGGCCGAGTATAGTCCATGTAGATTTCCGCCACGGCACAACCCAAGGGAGGGCGCCAACCCAGACAGGAAGATCATGTCAGTGACTAAACCCACTCAAGTGACGCACCCTCCTAGGGACGGCATGGAAGAGCACCTGTGAGCCAGTGACTCAGCCACTGTAATAGGGTTAGAGGCAGAGAATCCTAGTGGAGAGGGGACCGGCCAGGCAGAGACAGCAAGGGCAGTTCGTTGCTCCATTGTTTTTCCGTTCACCTTCATACTCCTGGGTCAGACTACACTCAATCATAGGACCAACTGAAGAGATGAGTCTTCAAAAAAGACAAAGGTTGAGACCGAGTCTGTGTATCTCACATGGATAGGCAGACCATTCCATAAAAATGAGGAAGCCCTGCCTCCAGCTGCTTGCTTAGAAATTCTAGGGACAATAAGGAGGCATGTGTCTTGTGACCGTGGCATACGTGTAGGTATGTACAGCAGGACCAAATCAGTAGATAGGTAGGAGCAAGCCCACGGAAGGCTTTGTAGATTAGCAGTAAATCCTTGAAATCAGCCCTTGCCTTAACAGGAAGCCAGTGTAGAAAGGCTAGCACTGGAGTAATATGATTTTTAAAAAATGGTTTTAGTCAAGATTCTAGCAGCCGTGTTCAGAACTAACTGAAGTTTATTTAGTGCCTTATCCGGGTAGCCGGAAAGTAGAGCATTGCAGTAGTCTAACCTAGAAGTGACAAAAGTATGCATTAATTTTTCTGCATCATTTTTGGACAGAAAGTGTCTGATTTTTTGCAATGTTACGAAGATGGAAAAAAGCTGTCCTTGAAACAGTCTTGATATGTTCGTCAAAAGAGATATCAGGGTCCAGAGTAACGCCGAGGTCCTTCACAGTTTTATTTGAGACGACTGTACAACCATCAAGATTAATTGTCAGATTCAGAAGAATATCTCTTTGTTTCTTGGGACCTAGAACAAGCATCTCTGCTTGGTCCGAGTTTAAAAGTAGTACATTTGCTGAAACACAGGCTTCCAGGCGGGGCAATTTTGGAGCTTCACCATGTTTCATCGAAATGTACAGCTGTGTGTTATCCGCATAGCAGTGAATGTTAACATTTTGTTTCCAAATTACATCACCAAGAGGTAAAATATATAGTGAAAACAATAGTGGACCCAAAACAGAGCCTTGAGGAACACCGAAATTTACAGTTGATTTGTCAGAGGAAAAACCATCCAAAGAGACAAACTGATATCTTTCCAACAGATAAGATCTAAACCAGTCCATAACTTGTCTGTTTAGACCAATTTGGGTTTCCAATCTCTCCAAAAGTATCAGGTGATCGATGGTATCAATAGCAGCACTAAGGTCTAGGAGCACCAGAACAGATGCAGAGCCTCGTATGACGCCATTAAAAGGTTATTTGCCACCTTCACAAGTGCAGTCTCAGTGCTATGATGGGGTCTGAAACCAGACTGAAGTGTTTCGTATACATTGTTTGTCTTCAGGTAGGCAATGGAGTTGCTGCGCAACAGCTTTTTCTAAAATGTTTGAGAGGAATGGGAGATTCGATATAGCCCAATAGTTTTTAAAATATTTTCTGGGTCAAGGTTTGGCTTTTTCAAGAGAGGATTTAGTACTGCCACTTTTAGTGAGTTTGGTACACATTCGGTGGAAAGACAGCCATTTCTTATGTCCAACATAGGAGGGCCAAGCACAGGAAGCAGCTCTTTCAATATTTAAGTTGGAATAGGGTCCAGTATGCAGCTTTAACTTCTTGATACTACCCACCCCGAATGCGCAAGCGTAATTATAGCCTCAAACTAATTAGCATAAAGCAGCGGCCATAAATATCCCTAGAAAATGTTCCTATTCATGAAAATCACAAATTAAATATACTGAGACACAGCTTAGACTTTTGTTAATCACACTGTCGTCTCAGATTTTCAAAATATGCTTTACAGCCAACGCTAGACAAGCGTTTGTGTAAGTTTATCATGGAATAACGCTATGCTCTGCTACCAGCAGGCAACATTTTCACGAAAATAAGAAAAGCAATCAAATTAAATAATTTACCTTTGAAGAACTTCTGATGTTTTCACTCAGGAGACTCCCAGTTAGTTAGCAAATGTTCCTTTTTTCCAAAAATATTATATTTGTAGGCGAAATAGCTCCGTTTGTTCTTCACGTTTGGCTGAGAAATCGACCGGAAAATAGAGTCACTACAACGGCAAACTTTTTTCCAAATTAGCTACCTAATATCGACAAAAACATTGTCGATACGTTGTTTAGAATCAATCCTCAAGGTGTTTTTCACATATCGATTCGATAAAATATCCACCAGGACAATTGGTTTCTCATAAGAAGCGATTGGAAAAATGGCTACTTGTGTACTTTACGCAAGATTTTCTGCGGGAGCCATCATGTGACCACTTGCTCAATGTGGTCCCTTACGGCTATTCTTCAACATAAATGCGTAAAAAGACGTCACAATGCTGTAGACACCTTGGGGAATAGGTAGAAAGCGTAAGCTCATTCGTAGCGCATTCACAGCCATATAAGGAGTCATTGGCATGCAGGGCTTTCAAAATATGGGGCACTTCCTGGTTGGATGTTTATCTGGGTTTCGCCTGTAATATCAGTTTTGTTGCACTCACAGACAATATCTTTGCATTTTTGGAAACATCAGAGGATTTTGTATCCAAAGCTGTCAATTATATGCATAGTCGAGCATCTTGTTGTGACAAAATATCTTGTTTAAAACGGGAATGTTTTTTATCCAAAAAATGAAAATACTACCCCTAGTTACAAAAGGATAACTCCCACACCCGCATGCGGGAGCGTAATCATCGCCTGAAACTAATTAGCATAACGCAACAGACATAAATATCCCTAGAAAATATTCCTATTCATGAAAATCACAAATGAAATATATTGAGACACAGCTTAGCCTTTTGTTATTAATCACCCTGTCATCTCAGATTTTCAAAATATGCTTTACAGCCAACGCTAGACAAGCATTTGTGTAAGTTTATCGATAGCCTAGCATAGCATTATGCCTTGCTAGCAGCAGGCAACCTTGTCACGGAAATCAGAAAAGCAATCAAATTAAATTGTTTACCTTTGATGAACTTAGGATGTTTTCACTCACGAGACTCCCAGGTAGATAGCCAAAGTTAATTTTTTCCCAAAATATTATTTTTGTAGGCGAAACAGCTCCATTTGTTCTTCACATTTGGCTGAGAAATCGCCCGGAAATTGCGGTCACCACAACTCCAAAAAATATTCAAAATTAGCTCCATAATATCGACAGAAACATGGCAAACGTTGTTTAGAATCCATCCTCAAGGTGTTTTTCTAATATCTATTCGATAATATATCCGTCTGGACAATTCGTTTTTCTCTAGGACCGATTGGAGTAATAGCTACCTCTGTATTTTACGCGAGAATCTCTCTCGGAGCCACCATGTGACCACTTATGCAATATGGCCGCCTACGGCTATTCTTCAACAGAAATGCGTAAAACTACGTCACAATGCTGTAGACACCTTGGGGAATACGTAGAAAGCGTAAGCTCGTTGATGGTACATTCACAGCCAAATAGGGTGTCATTGGAACGCAGCACTTTCAAAACCTGGGGCACTTCCGGATTGGATTTTTCTCAGGCTTTCGCCTGCAACATCAGTTCTGTTATACTCACAGACAATATCTTTACAGTTTTGGAAACATAAGAGAGTTTTCTATTGAAAGCTGTCAATTATATGCATATTCTAGCATCTTGTCCTGACAAAATATCCTGTTTAAAACGGGAACGTTTTTTTTCTCCAAAAATGAAAATACTGCCCCCTAGCACCAAGAGGTTGGTTTAGAGGCCATGATTATTTTCATCATTGTGTCAAGACATATAGTATTAAAAAACTTGAGTGTCTCCCTTGATCCTAGGTCCTGGCAGAGGTGTGCAGATTCAGGACAAAAGAGAAGTCCGTAATTTGCTTTCTAATGATCATGATCTTTTCCTCAAAGACGTTCTTGAATTTATCACTGCTGAAGTGAAAGCCATCCTCTCTTGGGGAATGCTGCTTTTTAGTTAGCTTATAGCGACAGTATCAAAACTACATTTTGGATTGTTCTTATTTTCCTCAAATAAGTTGGGAAAATAGGATGATCGAGCAGCAGTGAGGGCTCTTCGATACTGCACGTTGCCGTCTTTCCAAGCTAGTCGCAAGACTTTCAGTTTGGTTTAGCGTCATTTACGTTCCAATTTTCTGGAAGCTTGCTTCAGAGCTTGGGTATTTTCTGTAGGCTGAGAGAGGCTGGACTGAGGGCTTGTAGACCTGTTGTAAGGCAAGGCCTCACCAGACATCACCGGCAACAACGTCGCCTATGGGCACAAACCCACCGTCGCAGGACCAGACAGGACTGGCAAAAAGTTATCTTCACTGACGAGTTGCGGTTTTGTCTCACCAGGGGTGAGATTCACGTTTATCGTCGAAGGAATGAGCATTACACAGAGGCCTGTACTCTGGAGCGGGATCGATTTGGAGGTGGAGGGTCCGTCATGGTCTGGAGTGATGTGTCACAGCATCATGGTACTGAGCTTTTTGTCATTGCAGGCGATCTCAACGCTGAGCGTTACAGGGAAGACATCCTCCTCCCTCATGTAGTTCCCTTCCTGCAGGCTCATCCTGATATGACCCTCCAGTATGACAATACCACCAGCTGTGGGTGAGTGATTTATTGACGGGAATGTCATTGTTCGGCCATGGCCAGCGAAGAGCCCGGATCTCAATCCCATTGAGCAAGTCTGGGACCTGTTGGATCGGAGGGCGAGGGGCTAGGGCCATTCCCCCCAGAAATGTCCGGGAACTTGCAGGTAACTTGGTGAAACCGTGTGGGTTAACATATTACAGCAAGAACTGGCAAATCTGGTGCAGTCCATGAGGAGGAGATGCACTGCAGTACTTAATGCAGTTGGTGGCCTCACCAGATACTGACTGTTACTTTTGATTTTGACCCCCCCTTTGTTCAGGGACACATTATTACATTTCTGTTATTCACATGTCTGTGGAACTTATTCAGTTTATGTCTCAGTTGTTGAATCTTGTTATGTTCATTCAAATATTTACACATTGTTTAAGTTTGCTGAAAATTAACGCAGTTGACAGTGAGAGGACGTTTCTTTTTTTGATGAGTTTATTGTATATACACTTTTTCAAAGTGTGGATCACCATTATTTGGACCATTTAGATTAAAGAGACAAATCTGTTTATGGTCCAAAAGCATATTTAAAAGGATCCACCTCCCTTGCGGATCTGTTTGAACAGTTTGCATATTTGGATCAAAATGTTTTTTTATTTTTTTTATTTAACCTTTATTTAACTAGGCAAGTCAGTTGAGAAGAAATTCTTACAAAGATGCCTACACCGGCCAAACCTGGACGACGCTGGGCCAATTTTGCTCCGCCCTATGGGACTCCCAATCACGGCCGGATGTGACACAGCCTGGATTGTTAATTAATATCATCACCCCTTGATCTAAAGGTGTAGAATGACTTTCCTGTAAACATTAGATATTATATTCATTCTCTTTTAGCCAAGTAAAGACGGATCATCTTTTCTTATTATCTGCTAAGCCATTGCAATTATTATTGCTCCATTTCTTGTCCCTCTCCTCCCTTTCTCTCTTGCATCCATTATTACATCCATTCCCGTTTTCCTCCCTGTTTGCTCTCTCCCTCACTCCCCTCTCCATCTCATCTCTTCTTTCATTCTCTTTCTCTTCTCCCTGATTACATACCTATTCGCTCCTTTCTCTGACATCTCCCTCTTCCTATCCTCTCCCTCTCCTCTCCAATCCCCCTTCTCTCTATCTCACTCCTTCTCCCTCTTCTCTAGTACTGCAGAACACAAGAACACACACACATACGCATGCACTTGGGTGCAGACGCCCACACACAGACACACTCTAGTATTGCTGTGAAGTTAACCGATGTGAGAAATGTAGCATGTTCTTCCTCTCCTTGCCTATTCATTACAGAGAGAGTAAGTGACCTTGATGCGTCTCTTTGCATTACAGCCCATCCCCTCTTTAGCACTGGAACACCTAGCTAAATAAACTGCACGCCTGGCATTTCCCTTCAACAGAGATTCAAGTGTGTGAGTGTGTCTTACAGTACATCAGAGCAATAATGTGTTTGTGTCTCAGTGTGTGTGTGTGTGTGTGTGTGTTTGGTTTTACTATCGTTGTGGGGAACAGAAGTCCTCCCAATGATAATTAAGCAAGTAACATATGGACAAGTGATAACATTTTGCCGATCACCACAAGGAAAAAGTCTGTTTTCGGCTTAGGAGTTAGGGTTAGGTTAAGGATTAGGGTTATGTTTAGGGAAAATAGGTTAGTAATGTGTGTGTTGTGTGTGTGTGGGAGGGTCGTGAGTGAGTATGTGTGTGTTGTGTGTTTGTGGGGGGGTTGTGAGTGAGTATGTGTGTGTTGTGTGCGTGGGGGGGGGGCGTGAGTGAGTATGTGTGTGTTGTGTGTGTGGGGGGGGTCGTGAGTGAGTATGTGTGTTGTGTGTGTGGGGGGGTCGTGAGTGAGTATGTGTGTGTTGTGTGTGTGGGGGGGTCGTGAGTGAGTATGTGTGTGTTGTGTGTGTGTGTGGGGGGGGGGGGGGTCGTGAGTGAGTATGTGTGTGCCCATTATATATATATATATATATATATATATATGTTCCATCTGTGTACTTGGCTGTGCTTTTGAATCCATGGTAGGAGAGATACTTCCCCTCCCTCTCATTGGCAGAGAGAAAGCATTGAGATTATCTCGTGGTGCCAGTGTGTGTGTTATATCTGCTGTGTGTGTGATATCTACAGTGTGTGAGGTGTCTGCTGTGTTGTGAATAAGGCTGTGCATCACCGACCATCTTGGAGTGTTTTTTTCTTCCTTTCTTTCCTGTCTTCTTTCCAGCCTTTCATCCCATCCTACTCATCCACTGTAAACAGGCAAGCTAAACTTTTTTTGAAAGATGTGTGGGGCAGGGGGGGGGCATCTTACCTGACAAGAAGAGGTGGATACCAACGTTAGTCACTGATGATTTAGATTCACATGCCACCAAAATACTGACATTTCACCCAGGGAAATTATTGTTCTTGTCAAAATAAGGAACTAGGGTTTCCTTCCCCCATAGAAGCAGTGGTAACAAAAACAACCTGTCTACCACTTTCCACTCTCAAATATATTCCACCTTAATTTGGAATCGTCAGCCCCAGTGAGATGCAGCTGTGCTAACTTTCCAGCAAATTATCTTGCGCTAGCCGTCTAATTGCCTGTCGCTGTCTGAATACTAAACAGAAGTAAAAAAATCAAAAGGAGGTGTAAATGAGTGCAGGGGAGCTTATTGCCCACCTTTTAAATGCGATCATTATCCGTTTGTACACAAAATGCTTGTACACAGTCACTGGGTACATTTGAACCAGAGGCATAGCTGTAGAGGGCCCTGCGTGTTGGCGCCTAACATCCCATAACAATATAATTGTAATTTGTATTCTAACTACCATGTTATTAAATGGTAACTTCTGGTGGCAAATTGGTGGCAATTTTAAAATGCTTGCTGAACTTCTCAAAATGTTTAAAATGCTGTATTGTTAGCTTGCTAACTGTATTTCTAACAGCCATTTGTCTTGCTGTCATTCTATGTTCATTTTCTATGTTTTGCATTTCTGAGTTGTTTGGCCGGGTGTGGTTCTCAATCAGAGGCAGCTGTCTATCATTGTCTCTGGTTGAGAACCATACTTAGGTAGCCTTTTCCCACCTGTGTGGTGTGGGTAGTTGCTTTCTGTTTTTGTGTCTGCACCAGACAGTACTGTTTCGGTTGTTCTCTTTGTTTTGCATTTTAGTGTTCAGTTTCAAATAAATAATATGAACACGTACCACGCTGCCCTTGGTCCTCACCTTCTTCTACCAACAGCCGTTACACTTGCATTAATTTGGTGTATCGACTACAAACGTTGTTTAAACCCTATACAGAGGCAGTTTCTTTTTTTTTTTAACTAGGCAAGTCAGTTAAGAATAAATTCTTATTTACAATGACGGCCTACCCTGGCCAAACCCAGACGATGATGGGCCAATTGTGCGCCGCCGTATGGGACTCCCAATCACGGCCGGATGTGATACAGCTTAGATTCGAACCAAGGACTGTACTGACACCTCTTGCACTGAGATACAGACCGCTGCGCCACTAGGGAGCCTGTTACAGTATTTACATGTAGATAGCATTGATAAATCGGGGGTTAGTGAGCGCTACTGCAGTGCAACACCTCACACCATAGGGCCAAAATGGCAGCCTACCTGTCCCTTTGTATGCCCCTATGTAATGGAACTGACTGTCACAGACCCAGGGCCAGTTTTTACCTGTAATCATGATAAATGACCTCTCCACTGAGTATACTCAGAGGCACAAATCCCCTTCCAGCTTTGCACCAGAATGTCTCTTTTAGTCAGGAGGCCACATTTTCCCCATCACACTAAGGTTGTAATCAGAGTATGAGACAAGGACTATCAAGGTTTGGATAGAGTTTAGCCTGTATGATGTATGGCCCTCATCAGTGATACTTAGATTGCGGAGCCCCCCTAGTCTCCACAACATTGGCTATATCTGTAGGCTTTACGACTTTCTGAACACAGCATGATGACCAACCAGCCAACCATCCACCAGTCTGTCCCCTCCTGTCCATCCCACCTTTCAATGACATATGTCACCAAAAGTGACACACTACATGTACATCATTTCAACGTGGAAATGTGGGTCATATTTTTGGTTGAGATGTTGATCAATGAGATTTCAACCTTTATTCACCCACTCAAAAAGACAGTCTGAAGTTCGTTGAATTTTCAATGTGTTTGCTTTCAACCATCTAAAAGCACAACCAAATTCCATTGGAAAAACGATGTCTGATTGTTGGTTTAGTTGTCATCTAAATGGGTTATTACTACGCTTTCAAATCATTTAAAAGCAAAACAAGGTTCAAATGGGAAAGCAATGTCAGATATTTTGCATTTATACAACAACTTAATGTGTTATCGCTGTGCTTCATCTAATAGCAGAACCAAATCACCTGGATTGTAGTTGAGATTACATTAAAACTACATGGTGCAAGTGATCAATGCTGTTAGAGATTCTGAGCAGATTATTATAGCAATTGTGAAGATCTCCACAGAGCTGCAGCCTTTGCATGCCATCTTTAATTAACACTCATGCCTTCTATGACTACATAAGAACACATGTATAGTTACAGTAGACAGACCACAAAATTTGGCCATGGATGTGTTACTCATTTTAAGGTTGAATGTTACATTACTTTGTAAGGTAGCCTTAACTTTAGGCTATTTACTGTAAAAAGAAATATTATTTAATAGTGTTTGGTTGGTAACCCAACCAAATATCTACATTTAAAGGATATTTAATGCTTGGATAGTTTCATCTGAGCCACTGGCTTAATCCTATTCTTTAACTTTTAATTTGCTTTAGTTGGAGACGTGAGTCCAACATACTTTATTTTTTTAACTTGAATTTTCAAATTGATATTGAATTGTCAAAATATTCCAGTTTGGCAGTACGACAGATTTGTTGTGTATGTTGGATTCACATCTCCATCTCAACCAATAATCAATGTTAAAGAATAGGACTAAATCAAATCAAACTTAATTTAAAGTGCATTTAAAGTTAGGTTTTATTTAGTCATATTCCTTAACTTAGATGTTTGGTTGAGATGGAGATGTGAATCCAACATATTAATGATTAACTTGAGTATTACATTTGAAATCAAACAACGCTTGAAAACCCTGGCCTATATCACAGGTGTCAAACTCATTCCACGGAGGGCTGAGATTTCACTCTTCCCTTGTACTTTTTTTGATGAATTAAGGTCACTAATTAGTAAGAAAGTCCCCTTACCTGGTTGTCTAGGGCTTAATTGAAAGGAACAACCAAAAATCTTTTATAAAACCTGGGTTGAATTGAAACAATAGCTGTTTATGACTGCGAATACTACATAGGCCTAAATAGTTATGGGATATGACTTATAAAGCATGGTTTCATTTAATTTGCTCTGTTAAACCTACCCTTAGGAATGACTTCGATAGCAACAGTGGATCTATTTAGTTAATAATCATTCCCATAAGAGCACATTGGTAGTAGTCAGTGACAAATAGCTAAGGAGGACTTGGTTAAAACCCTGGACGGGAGAACAAATTAATAGCTGTAGATAGATCAACTCTCCAGTAGGAGGTGCTGCCCAGACGATTGTTTATTTTTATTTTTGTAGTCGATATAACGTTTAAGATCTGACGTAGTAACTGTTTTCATGGCTAATTCCAATAGTTTACATGGTACCACTAACACTCTAAATGGGTGTTCCCTAAAGTCTACTGATTGCAATGATACACAGTGCACTTGGAAAGAATTCAGAC
Source organism: Oncorhynchus clarkii lewisi (assembly GCF_045791955.1). Classification (NCBI taxonomy): domain Eukaryota; kingdom Metazoa; phylum Chordata; class Actinopteri; order Salmoniformes; family Salmonidae; genus Oncorhynchus; species Oncorhynchus clarkii. Next base: position 71,627,247 of record NC_092153.1, read on the forward strand.
CGCTTGACGCTCCACATTTTGTTACGTTACAGCCTCATTCGAAAATGGATTAAATAGTTTTTTTTCCCAACATCAATCTTCACACAAAACCTTATAATAACAAAGCAAAAACAGGCTTGTTGAAATTTTGCAAATATATAAAAAAATGGAAATATCACATTTACATAAATATTCAGACCCTTTACTCAGTACTTTGTTGAAGCAGCTTTGGCAGCGATTACAGCCTCTAGTCTTCTTGGGTATGATGCTACAAGCTTGGTACATCTGTATTTGAGGAGTTTCTCCCATTCCTCTCAAGCTCTGTCAGGTTGGATGGAGAGCATTGCTGCACAGCTATTTTCAGGTCTCTCCAGAGATGTTTGACCGGGTTCAAGTCCGGGCTCTGACTGGGCCACTAAAGGACATTCAGAGACTTGTCCCGAAACCACTCCTGCGTAGTCTTGGCGGTGTGCTTAGGATCATTGACCTGCTGGAAGGTGAACCTTCACCCCAGTCTGAGGTCCTGAGAGCTCTGGAGCAGGTTATCATCAAGGATCTCTCTGTACTTTACTCCGTTCATCTTTCCCTCAACCCTGACCAGTCTCCCAGTCCCTGGCACTGAAAACCATCCCCACAGTATGATGCTGCCACCCCCATACTTCACCGTAGGGATGAAATTGGCCGGGTGATGAGCGGAGTCTGGTGTTCTCCAGGCGTGACGCTTGTCATTCACACCAATCTCGGTTTCATCAGACTAGAGAATCCCAGCTGGCTCTCATGTGCTTTTTACTGAGGAGTGGCTTCCGTCTGGCAACCCTACCATAAAGACCTGATCGGTGAAGTGCTGCAGAGATGGAACTATGGAGCTCTGCCAGAGTGACCATCGGGTTCTTGGTCACCTCCCTGACTAAAGCCCTTCTCCTCTGATTGCTCAGTTTGGCCAGGCGGCCAGCTAGGAAGAGTCTTGGAGTTGGTCTCCCCCTCCTTCTCCATGGCCGACATGAGTTAGACATTTAAACGTGTTAACCCTCAAAAGGCTGCTAGCCCTGACTGCATCCCTAGCCGCGTCCTCAGAGCATGCGCAGACCATTAGGCTGGCGTGTTTACTGACATATTCAATCGCACCCTATCCCAGTCTGCTGTCCACACATGCTTCAAGATGGCCACCATTGTTCCTATACCCAAGAAGGCAAAGGTAACTAAACTAAATTACTACCACCCCTTAGCACTCACTTCTGTCATCATGAAGTGTTTTGAGAGACAAGTCAAAGATCATATCACCTCCACCTTAACTGCCACCCTAGACCAACATCAGTTTGCATATCGCAACAGGTCCACAGACCGTGCAATCGCCATCACACTGCCCTAACCCATCTAGACAACTACTCATTAACTACAGCTCAGCATTCAACACCATAGTACCCTATAAGCTTATCATTAAGTTGGAGGCCCTGGGTCTCAACTCTGCCCTGTGCAATTGGGTCCTGGACTTTCTAACGGGCCGCACCCAGGTGGTGAAGGTAGGTAACAACATCTCCCCGTCACTGACCCTCAACATTGGGGCCCCACAAGGGTGCATGCTCAGCCCCCTCCTGTACTCCCTGTTCACCCACGACTGCGTGGCCATGCAAGCCTCCAACTCAATCATCAAGTTTGCAGACGACACAACAGTAGTGGGCTTGATTACCAACAACGACGAGACAGCCTACAGGGAGGAGGTGAGGGCACTCGGAGTGTGGTGTCAGGAAAACAACCTCTCACTCAACGTCAACAAAACAAAGGAAAGGAAATCACTTTAGATTTGTGTGTATTAGGCAGTTGTTGGGGAATTGTTAGATTACTCGTTAGATATTACTGCACTGTCGGGAACTCGAAGCACAACATCTGCTAACCATGTGTACATGACCAATAACTTGATTTGATTCGATTTTTTGTTTCCATACTTCTTCCATTTAAGAGTGATGGAGGCCACTGTGTTCTTGGGGACCTTCAATACTACAGAAATGTTTTGGTACCCTTCCCCAGATCCGTGCCTCCACACAATCCTGTCTCAGAGCTCTATGGTCAATTTCTTTGACCTCATGGCTGGGGTTTTTCTCCGACATGCACTGTCAACTGTGGGGCCTTATATAGACAGGTGTGCCTTTCTGAATCATGTCCAATCAATTGAATTTACCACAGGTGAACTCCAATCAAGTTGTAGAAACATCTCAAGGATGGTCAACGGAAACAGGATGCGCCTGAGCTCAATTTCGAGTCCCATAGCAAAGGGTCTGAATACTTATGTAAATAAGATTTTTCTGTTTTTTATAAATTTGCATACATTTATAGAAACCTGTTTTTACTTTGTATGGGGTATTGTGTATAGATTGATGAGGATTTCATTTCATTTTATCCATTTTAGAATAAGGCTGTAACGTAACAAAATGTGCAAAAAGTCAAGGGGCCTGAATAGTTTCTGAATTCACTGAATAATATGATATTCAGTATTGGGTCAATTTCAAGAAATGTGACAGTAAACCTGTCCTGTAGACTTAAAATTGCATAGGAATGCATCATGTTCAGCAGAGAGATGGAGTATGAAACCAATTTGAACTAAATGCCTTTGTGAAGAGACCAGTCAACCTTCATAAATTCATTCTGGCTGTTCTAGGGAGTTTTTCCGAGTCACCGTGCTTCTACGCCTACATTGCTTGCTGTTTGGGGTTTTAGGCTCGGTTTCTGAACAGCACTTTGAGATATCAGCTGATGTAAGAAGGGCTTTATAAATAAATTTGATATGATTTGATATGCGTACTCTAAAGGACCAGTTTTCTAAAATGGCTGGCAACCAGGTACCCTCAAATTACCATTTTGTCATTTTCAATTGACTGTAAATTAATACGTGGTATATTAGGCCTAATGATGGATTTACATTTGCAAGGGAGTGTGGTTAATGCAATCAAATGGATCATGTGTGTAATTTATGTTGACACCATGAACAAAGAAATCCCAAAATGCTGTCCGAATCATTGATCTTTGTTGATATTTTGATCCCTTGATTCAACGGATCACGTTTAGCACACTCCTAATGATCTCAAAATATTGTGTGATATCTTTGGATTGGAATAATATATAACATGTCCCAAAACAGTGCTTGCATGTTAAGTAATGGTAGACTAATTATCAAATCCCATTCAAAAAGGTAGAGTTTGTTTGGAATGGCTTCATGAACATTGTTCCATTTTCAACATTCTTAGTACATTTCTTGAAAATGACAATGTTGAATATCATATATCATTGAGATTGATCAGTAGACTTTAGGTAACAGCCATATGACAGTTTTAAGTGTTTAACCTTTCTAGGGCAGGCGTTCGGCTGGCGGAACCCTTCGACAACATTCCGCTGAAAAGGCAGCGCGCGAAATTCAAAAATATTTTTTTGAAATATGTAACTTTCACAAATTAAAACTTATTATGGCTGCAGGGGCAGTATTGAGTAGCTTGGATGAAAGGTGCCCATAATAAATGGCCTGCTCCTCAGTATGTTGCTAATATATGCATATTATTATTAGTATTGAATAGAAAACACTCTGAAGTTTCTAAAACTCTTTGAATGATGTCTGTGAGTATAACATAACTCATATGGCAGGCAAAAAATCCAAACAGGAAGTGAGAAATCTGAGGTTGGTTGATTTTCAAACCCAGGCCCTATTGAATTCACATTGGGATATGGATGAAGTTGCACTTCCACTAGATGTCAATCGTCTTTAGAAACTTGAATGAGGCTTCTACTGTGTTGTGGGGCTGAATAAGAGTTGAATGAGTCAGGTTACTGGCAGAGAGCCATTTCCTGGTCACGCGCATTCCACATGATATTGACTTGCGTTCCATTGCTTCTCTAGACAGAAAGGAATTCTCCAATTGGAACTTTATTGAAGATTTATGATAACACTAATGATTGATTCTATACTTAGTTTGAAATGTTTCTTCGGCCTGTAATAACTTTTTGAAGTTTTTGTCCGACGTTCGGCTGGACCTGCACGAGCGTTTGGATATGTGTACCTAACGGGCTAACAAAAGTAGCTACTTTTAATGGACATTATCGAACATATCAAGCATTTATTGTGGAACTAGGATTCCTGGGAGTGCCTTCTGATGAAGATCATCAAAGGTAAGGGAATATTTTTAATGTGATTTCTGGTTTCTGTTGACTCCAACATGGCGGAAAATTGTATTTATTTTCTGAGCGCCGTCTCCGATTATGGCATGGTTTTCTTTTTCAGTAGTTCTTTTTAAATCTGACACAGCGGTTGCATTAAGGAGAGGTATACCTATAATTCCAAGTGTATAACTTGCATAATCATCTACATTTATGATGAGTATTTGACTATGCAAAATCACTGGATGTTTTTGGAACTAGTGAACGTAATGCGACAATGTAAACTCAGATTTTTTTATATAAATATTAACTTTATCAAACAGAACATACATGTATTGTGTAACATGAAGTCCTATGAGTGTCATTTGATGAAGATCATCAACGGTTAGTGATTCATTTTATCTCTATTTGTTCTTTTTGTGACTCCTCTCTATGGCTGGAAAAATAGCTGTGTTTTTCTGTGGCTTGGTGGTGACCTAACATAATCGTTTGTGGAACTTCCGCTGTAAAGCCTATTTGAAATTGGACACTGTGGTGGTATTAAGAACAAGATTACCTTTAAAACGGTATAAGATACATGTATGTTTGAGGAATATTAATTATGAGATTTCTGTTGTTTTGAATTTGACGCCCTGCACTTTCACTGGCTGTTGTCATATCATCCCGTTAACGAGATTGCAGCCCTAAGAAGTTTAAACAAGTCCAATACAGCAAATGAAAGATGAACTTCTTGTTAATCTACCCATCATGTCCGATTTCAAAAATGCTTTACAGTGAAAGCACAACATATGATTATGTTAGGTCAGAGCCATGTCAAAAAACACAGCCATTTTTCCAGCCAAAGATAGGAGTCACAAAAAGCACAAATAGAGAGAAAATTAATCACTAACCTTTGATTATCTTATATATTTATATCCAAAAATCTCAGTTTACATTGACGCGTTACGTGCAGTAATGTTTTGATTCCAAAACATCTGGTGATTTTGCAGAAATACTCATAATAAACATTGATAAAAGATACAACTGTTATTCACAGAATTAAAGATAGACTTCTCCTTAATGCAACCGCTGTGTCAGATTTCAAAAAAACTTTACGGAAAAAGCATAATCTGAGAACGGCGCTCAGAGCCCAATCTAGACAGTGAAATATCCACCATTTTGGAGTCAACAGAAGTTAGAAATAACACCATAAATATTCACCTACATTTGATGATCTTCATCAGAAGGCACCTGGCAGGAATCCCAGTTCGACAATAAATTACTGATTTGTTCCATAAAGTCCACCATTTATGTCCAAATAGCCACTTGTTGTTAGCGTGTTCAGCCCAGTAATCCATCTTCATGAGGCGCAGGCACTTCTTCCAGACAAAAAGTCGAAAAGTTCCGTTACAGTCCTTTAGAAACATGTCAAACGATGTATGGAATCAATCTTTAGGATGTTTTTAACATAAAACATCAATAATGTTCCAACCGGAGAATTCCTATGTCTGAAGAAAAGCACTGGAACGAGAGGTAACTCTGTCGGGAGCGCGCGTCACGAGCCGGAAACAATCTGCCAGACCCCTGACTCAGGTCTCACGAGCCCCTCCTTTATAGTAGAATCCTCATTCAAGTTTCTAAAGACGGTCGACATCTAGTGGAAGCCATAGGAAGTGCAACCTTATCCATATCCAACTGTGTATTCGGTAGGCCAAGCTTTGAAAAACTACAAACCTCAGATGTCCCACTTCCTGGTTGGATATTTCTCAGGTTTTCGCCTGCCATATGAGTTCTGTTATACTCACAGACATCATTGAAACAGTTTTAGAAACTTCAGAGTGTTTTCTATCCAATACTACTAATAATATGCATATATTAGCATCTGGGACAGATTAGGAGGCAGTTCACTCTGGGCACGCTATTCATCCAAAAGTGAAAATGCTGCCCCCTATCCCAAAATAGTTTTAACTGTACAATACTGAATATAAGACTAAAATATATTCAGGAATATTCAAGAGGGGAGATTTTTGGGCACATTTTCAACACATTTCTGCATAGACTACATTTTAAACAAGACATATAACTGGACTGTCACCTTTTATTGTGTTCTCCAGACCCCCTCCTTTGTGTGCCTATTATTTCGCATTTCGCTTCACTCGCAATAACATCTGCTAACCATGTGTATGTCACCAAGAAAAATTAAATTTTATATGGCCATGTGACTCCTGTCCAACATGGCCCAATGGAGTTGGTTAGTGGCAATTTTGCAAATGGCGGCCAAGAGGGGAATATAAAAAATCAAATCAAATCAAATTGCATTTGTCACATACATGTGGTTAGCAGATGTTAATGTGAGTGTAGTGAAATGCTTGTGCTTCTAGTTCCGATAATGCAGTAATAACCAACGAGTAATCTAACCTAACAATTTCACAACAACTACCTTATACACACAAGTGTAAAGGGATGAAGAATATGTACATAAAGATATATGAATGAGTGGTGGTACAGAATGGCATAGGCAAGATGCAGTAGATGGTATCGAGTACAGTATATACATATGAGATGAGTAATGTAGGGTATGTAAACATTATATTAAGTGGCATTGTTTAAAGTAGCTAGTGATACATTTCTTACATCCATTTTTCCATTATTAAAGTGCCTGGAGTTGAGCCAGTATGTTGGCAGCAGCCACTCAATGTTAGTGGTGGCTGTTTAACAGTCTGATGGCCTTGAAATAGAAGCTGTTTTTCAGCTCTGCGATGTCACTGTGGTTACAAACAATTCTTTGGAGTTGGCGGTGTGTGAAATGTGGTGCCTTTATCACAAAGTCCATACTTTTCCTCAAATGTTTGGCTTAGCCACTGGACTACTTCAAGGTTTGTCTATGTTGAAAACTGGTTACAATTATGACAATCCTGTAGATTCCACACCACAATACAATGACAAATTACGTTGAAACAACGTTGATTCAACCAGTTTGTGCCCAGTGGGATGTTACTAACGTGTCACCTCAGAACTACAATGGTTATATTTCACTATTTTGACGTACACTAATGTGACTCCTGATGCGTTCCAACCTTTGTCTGCATATTGAGATGTATGCCGGGACCAATGGGGAAACTGGGCTATCATATAAGACCAGATCAGACAACAACTCACAATTTGGGTGGACTGTCACATCTTTGTTTTATTATTGATCTGTCTGGACATATATGAACGTCCAATTTAATGTCAGACGTCAAAGATTCAGCCCCAAAGGTTGAAATATTGATGAAGAGTTTTCAAAGATTTTTTTTGAGTTTGTGCTCTTCTCTCAGTTTGACATTAGCTGGGGGCTGGTATGATTTGGCAAACATGAGCTGTTTCACTTATTTAAATGGACGAAGACCAGAAAGTTCTCCCTACGGAGGAGAGAGCTTAGTTCACAGAGATGCATGGAGAGAGAGCTGGCAATGGAGAGAGAGCTGCCAATGGAGAGAGAGCGAGAGAGCAATGGAGAGAGCGAGGGAAGAAGAGGGAAAGAGGGAGGGAGGGAAGAAGAGGGAAGAGGAAGAGAGGGAGGGAAGGAAGGAAAGGGGGAAAAGAGAGACAGGGAGAGAGACTCAAAGGGAGCAATTTAAAAGCTCTGAAATACATGATATTTGCACTTCAGATATATTATTAACAGTTAATTTGACAGTGACAAAATAAAACTTCCATCTGAGAGTTTTCAATGTGCAAAACTGATTAAATGCTGTCAGTTGCCTCAGTGTGCAATGTGTGTGTGTCTGTACGTGTGAGTGAGCGAGAGAGACAGAGAGAGGGAGGGAGAGCGAGAGAGTGAGTGACTGTCAAGATTCTCACCATTTATTTCTAGCCCCAGAGGGAGTTTTGCATTCTGCTTCAACACACAAAAAGAGAAAACTGAAGCATTTGCAAGTCAATTGAGAGGATTGATACACCACACGTCAACAGAAGGGACCTGCTGCTCTTCTTGTGTATATACTGTATATTAAAGCAAAACTAGAGGGCAATGTACATAAACCATAAGATAAGTCCAACAACACTAATAGAAGAGATGTCTTTTATTGTCTATTTTCCAGTAAAGTATGTTGAGATGCTAAATAAGTCAGATTAGGTGATGTAGAATAACGGTTAAACTTCACTATTTTGACATATTCTAAAACAGACCATGTTGATTTAAATGTACTTTAATTAAAGTTGGATTTGATGAGTAGTGCTTGTGTAGATGACAACAATGGTTAATGACTAGGCTGGTTATATTAATTTATTTTTATTTTACCTTTTTTTAACTAGGCAAGTCTCATATACCAACAGGCCCTAAGCCAATATACTTTTAAAATTTTATTACATTTATTTAACTAGCCAAGTCAGTTAAGAAAAAATTATTATTTTCAATGACGGCTTAGGAACAGTGGGCAGTTAGCCTGTTCAGGGGCAGAACGACAGATTTGTACCTTGTCAGCTCTGGGATTTGAATTTGCAACCTTCTGGTTACTAGTCCAACACTATAACCACTAGGCTACCCTGCAGTGTGCCGTGTGACGTGTCTTCTGCCCTCTCTACACACATTGACACACGGTCAAGCCCAGTGACCTGGACACAGAGGTGGTCCAAGGCCAGGGAAATGGACCGCAACTGAACTGCAGTAAACCCAGTCAATGTGGCGGTCAGTGCACTCTTTGATCAGGGCAGAGCACTGGGGAACTCTTCCACACTAGGGTGCAAATCCTTCACTACACTTCATAGTAAGCATCATGCAGCCTCTGTCATGCACAGCAAGAGGCAACTGGTACAACTGGTTACACCTTCAAACAGACAATATAATTGGGAGTGTTTCATTATGTTTTTAACAGTGTAGCGTATTGACAGATGTTGAACCAAAAATGGTTGCATGTCAAGCAATCACGCCTTGAATGGTTGACACCAAAAGTTAAACATTTTGTCTTGCAACATCTTAGACAAAAGCCAACTTAATACAAAATTACAACGGAATAATAACACAGACAGAAAGAGAGAAAATAAATATACAATGAAAGTAGTATCCTTTGACTTCTGGTTTGATTACTACAGCCAGTCTTACTGTTGGCTCCTGTCATTGCTGTTGAGTCATCTCTCTGGCTCTGATAAGAGTTCAGGTGGACATGGAGATTGATACATGGAAGGGAGGGAGAGATGGATGGAGGGAAGGAAGGATGGAGGGTAGGGTCGGGTCGGGTGGGCAATTAAATAATTTTCTCTTGGTCTCTGCCACCCCCCTCCCTTTCCCTCCTTCTCTCTGGCTGGTGGAGCGACAGAGACATAAACCTGCCTGTTCTCCACCTGGTCATTATCTGCTCCTCCCCTTTTCTGTCCTCCCTCACTCCGTGTCGCATTAAGTTCCATGTACTCACCAGACCATTTCTAATGGATGTCTGTAGAATATGACTGAAGTGTGTGTGTGTGTGTGTGTGTGTGTGTGTGTGTGTGTGTGTGTGTGTGTTGGCGTGCGTGTGTGTGCATGTGTGTGTGTGTCGAGGGGGGGTGGGGAGAAGCAAGGATAGATACAGTGGGGAGAACAAGTATTTAATACACTGCCGATTTTGCAGGTTTTCCTACTTACAAAGCATGTAGAGGTCTGTAATTTTTATCATAGGTACACTTCAACTGTGAGAGACGGAATCTAAAACAAAAATCCAGAAAATCACATTGTATGATTTTTAAGTAATTAATTTGCATTTTATTGCATGACATAAGTATTTGATACTTCAGAAAAGCAGAACGTAATATTTGGTACAGAAACCTTTGTTTGCAATTACAGAGATCATACGTTTCCTGTAGTTCTTGACCAGGTTTGCACACACTGCAGCAGGGATTTTGGCCCACTCCTCCATACAGACCTTCTCCAGATCCTTCAAGTTTTGGGGCTGTCGCTGGGCAATACGGACTTTCAGAACCCTCCAAAGATTTTCTATTGGGTTCGGGTCTGGAGACTGGCTAGGCCACTCCAGGACCTTGAGATGCTTCTTACGGAGCCACTCCTTAGTTGCCCTGGCTGTGTGTTTCGGGTCATTGTCATGCTGGAAGACCCAGCCACGACCCATCTTCAATGCTCTTACTGAGGGAAGGAGGTTGTTGGCCAAGATCTCGCGATACATGGCCCCATCAATCCTCCCCTCAATATGGTGCAGTCGTCCTGTCCCCTTTGCAGAAAAGCATCCCCAAAGAATGATGTTTCCACCTCCATGCTTCACAGTTGGGATGGTGTTCTTGGGGTTGTACTCATCCTTCTTCTTCCTCCGAACTTGGCGAGTGGAATTTAGACCAAAAAGCTATATTTTTGTCTCATCAGACCACATGACCTTCTCCCATTCCTCCTCTGGATCATCCAGATGGTCATTGGCAAACTTCAGACAGGCTTGGTCATGTGCTGGCTTAAGCAGGGGGACCTTGCGTGAGCTGCAGGATTTTAATCCATGACGGCGTAGTGTGTTACTAATGGTTTTCTTTGAGACTGTGGTCCCAGCTCTCTTCAGGTCATTGACCAGGTCCTGCCGTGTAGTTCTGGGATGATCCCTCACCTTCCTCATGATCATTAATGCCCCACGAGGTGAGATCTTGCATGGAACCTCAGACCGAGGGTGATTGACCGTCATCTTGAACTTCTTCCATTTTCTAATAATTGCGCCAACAGTTGTTGCCTACTGACCAAGTTGCTTGCCTATTGTCCTGTAGCCCATCCCAGCCTTGTGCAGGTCCACAATTTTATCCCTGATGTCCTTACACAGCTGACTGGTCTTGGCCATTGTGGAGAGGTTGGAGTCTGTTTGATTGAGTGTGTGGACAGGTGTCTTTTATACAGGTAACGAGTTCAAACAGGTGCAGTTAATACAGGTAATGAGTGGAGAACAGGAGGGCTTCTTAAAGAAAAACTAACAGGTCTGTGAGAGATGGAATTCTTACTGGTTGGTAGGTGATCAAATACTTATGTCATGCAATAAATGTCATGCAATAAAATGCTAATTAATTACTTAAAAATCATACAATGTGATTTTCTGCATTTTTGTTTTAGATTCCGTCTCTCACAGTTTAAGTGTACCTATGATAAAAATGACAGACTACACTCTACATGCTCATTCTAGAGTTGTTCTTTATTTGTTCTATTTTCTACCATGTAGAATAGACATCAAAACTATAAAATAACACATACACATATCATGTAGTGCCCAAAAAAGTGTTCAACAAATTCAAATATATTTTATACTTTATATTCTTCAAAGTAGCCACCCTTTGCACACTCTTGGCATTCTCTCCTCCATCTTCACCTGGATTGCTTTTCCAACAATCTTGGAAGAGTACCCAAATATGCTGAGCACTTGTTTGCTGCTTTTCATTCACTCTGCCGTCCAACTCATTCCAAACCATCTCAATTGGGTTGAGGTCGGAGGTTTGTGGAGGCCAGGTCATCTAATGCATCACTTCATCGCTCTCCGTCTTGGTCAAATAGCCCTTACACAGCCTGGAGGTGTGTTGGGTCATTGTCCTGTTGAAAAACAAATAGTATCCTCACTAAGCGCAAACCAGATGGGATTGCATATCGCTGCAGAATGCTGTGGTAGCCATGCTGGTTAATTAAGTGTGCCTTGAATTCTAAATAAATCACAGACAGTGTAACCAACATTGCACCATCACTCCTCCTCCTCCATGCTTCACGGTGGGAACCGCACATGCGGAGATAATCCATTCACCTACTCTGCGTCTCACAAAGACACGGTGGTTAGAACCAGAAATCTCAAATTTGGGCTTATCAGACTAAAGGATAGATTTCCACCGGTCTAATGTCCATTGCTCGTGTTTCTTGGCCCAAGCAAGTCTCTTCTTATGATTGGTGTACTTTAGTAGTGGTTTCTTTGCAGCAATTCAATCATGAAGGCCTGATTCACGCAGTTTCCTCTGAACACTTGATGTTGAGATGTGTCTCTTACTTGAACTCTGTGAAACATTTATTTGGTCTGCAGTGTCTGAGGCTGGTAAATCTAATGAACGTATCCTCTGCAGCTGAGGTAACTCTGGATCTTACTTTCCTGTGGTGGTCCTCATGATAGCCAGTTTCATCAGAACGCTTGATGGATGGTTTTTGTGACTGCACTTGTCAAGAACTTTGAAAGTTTCTTCATTTTCAGCATTGACTGACTTTCATGTCTTAAAGTAATGATGGACTGTGATTTCTCTTTGCTTATTTGAGCTGTTCTTTGCATAATATGGACTTATCCCTATTTGGTAAAGACTATCTTCTGTATACCACCCCTACCATGTCACAACACAACTGATTGGCTCAAATGCATTAAGAAAGAAATTCCACCAATTAACTTTTAAAAAGGCACACCTTAATTGAAATGCATTCAACCTCAGTAAGCTGGTTGAAAGAATGCCAAGAGTGCAAAGCTGTCATGAAGGCAAAGGGTGGCTACTTTGAAGAATCTCAAATATAAAATATATTTACATTTGTTAAACACTTTTTTGGTTACTACATGATTCCATATGTGTTATTTCATAGTTTTGATTTCACTATTATTATACAATGTAGAAAATAGTAAAAATAATGAAAAACCCTTGAATGAGTAGGTGTGTCCAAACTTTTGACAGGTACTATATATATATATATATATATATATATATATATATATATATATATATATATATATATATATATATATATATATATATATATCTTCCACTTTGACAGAGTATTTTGTGTAGATTGTTGACAAAAAACAACAATTTAATACATTTGAATCCTTCCTTGTATAACACAATAAAATGTAAAGGGTCTGAATACTAAAACAAAGTCTCACTTTGCTTGTCGTCTATCATTAATATGGTATAGCCTACAGATTAACTATACATCTGACTGGTCTTAGCCTACCAAACGTCAATGAATCAGCTTGGTAATACAATTAACACATTCTCTTTCATAAAGGGGCAGAGGCAATCTTATCTCTTTGTCACAAAACAGCATTAAAGGGGGGACTGTTAAGTGGGGTAAGAGGGGGGGGGCTGAACTGAACATCATCTCCTGGTATTTGATTCTCAATCCATAACCACATCTCCCTACAATATATTTAATTGGACTAACTAAAAGCCAGTGTGTCAGTTCCACTGCCAAGCAATGTGGCTCATCTCCTTTGCCCAACAATGCACTTGATGACATGCCGCCATGTGTGAAACGCACCCAAAAAGTGTGTATCATTTATGAGTGCTGCTTGTTACAACAACACAGTGACATGAAAGTGACAGTGGCTTGGGAAGGGTGACGGTGGGGGTTAGAGAGAGCGTCAAGTCTGAGGCTGAACTATGGAACATGTTTGAACTGTGAATTGTTCTGTTGATCAGACATGAACAGGCTAAAAGACAAGTGGACTGAAGGGAATTAAGACAGAAAGAGTGAGGCTTATGGATCGTCTTTGAAGGATTTAGGAGTCCGCTGCTAGTGCTTGATAAGAACTTGGGGTCCATCCGTCCTCTGATACGGTTTGAGTTATACATCAACATATTTCTGAAGTAAAGTGTAAAAAAAAAATATATATATATATATATATATATATTACCCATTTTAAACAAGGTGTTATGATTTCTTTGCTGCTCACCCATAAAGCGAGAGTCACAATAAACTGACTATTTGTCACTGGATATGCCTTTCAAATGAATTCCAGTGAAAAACCAAGACACATTTAAGAAAATGGGAAAAAGCAAGTGGCACATTTCCAACATCAAAGACAGCTGCATTGTGTCTGTGACGGCAGACTTCTCTAGCAATCAGCGACAATCCTAGACCATTCAGTACGATGCAGAACCGTCATCAGAAGTGAGCCATGATTAAATGGAACAGCAATGTCAGGGCCTTTATGTGCATGACCCTGCTGCCATCAAAAACACACAGACAGGCACAGAACCGCTCAGACACGCACACACAGGCATTCACACACACGCATCCCCCCTACCCTCCATCCCCTTTCACCTTATCTTTCCATCCATGAGTGAAGGTGTGAGGACTGACCCCTCCCATTCTGCGGGGGGCTGACCTCATCACGGGGAAGGGAGACAGCTGTAAATCCTGACCACCCCTATGGACCGCCGGTCTGCAAAGGGGGTGGGGAGGATAGGGTCAGGTAGGTGGAGGAAGAGGACGGGAGGCTACAAAGGGCTCAAGGAGAATTAAGGGGTGTCTACAGGTCAAGGTCTTCACTGTACATCTCAATCGGTGCTTTCAGAGTTTGACTGGGAAAAAAAAATAACAAAATAGTTGAATAGTGGAAGAATAGCAGATGATCCAAGCTCAATCAATGGCTTACAAAGACTTTTATTTATGATTGCCCAAACCAACCACAGGTCGATACTGTAGCAGAACGAGAAGAGACCATTCATCAGTTTGATGGAAAATCACAAAACAACTCAAGCTTTGTTTTTCATTCGTTTCCACACACTCACTGTGGGAAATTAATTAACAATGTTTACATCTAGTTATTGTTGTTTAATTATGGGACTCTATTCAATCTGTATCGCTGAAGGTCATTTACTATGAGTCGCCATAATATGCAACATTTACCGTGAATGCAGTCTCCACGACCACGGGAACATTGCCTTTAACTTCCTGTCACGGTATAAAGCTTAACTTCCGCTATATGGATTGAATAGAGCCCTACATTTATTGTTAAGTTCCACATGTATAATCTTACTCTGTCGTTTTGAATGTTTACTTCTTCCAACAATTACACTTTTGCTTCCAAGTCCATATTATTCCAACATTAAAGTTGGTTCTTTTAAACAACATGAGACTGTGTTAAAGCCTAGGCGTTAGCTTGGGGAGCTAACAAGTCATCAAATCTCAGGCAAGTTTATTGTGGTTCACCAAGCGACCTCTGTTACACAGGCCTACAGAAGACAATGTATTTATCAGGTTTATGGTACTTCAGCTGGCCATTTTGGCTGCAGATAGTGACTACTCTGAGGAGAGAAGAGATTTGTGTGTAGGAGGAATGAAGGTTGGCACTATCTGTAGTATCCCTACCACACACACAACCTATTCAGTCGGCCTATGAGTTAAGAATAACACTGACAATAATCCGGCTTGTAGCATCCCACCGACCGGTCATGCCTGCCACCTCGAACACAGAACACCTGAACCGTGCAACGTCATTTAAGAGCCCCAGATTCCACCGCCACCGAGGGTTTTTTCGTTCCTCCCCACCTATGACGGATATACCAAAAGAGTCCTCAGTGAAAGATAGAATTCCAAATCCATTTTGTTCATTGGTGCTGCTCTCTAATTGTAACTAAGCGAGATTAGAGAAGAAAAAAAAGAAAAAATAGCTCATGTCTTCACTAGCAACAGCATTTTATATGTAAAGACACACACATCATCACACACTAACACACACACACAGAATAATTCACCATAATGTTAGTGTGGAGAGAGATCATTTGTCTCTGACAGGATCATTACTAGATTCAGTGCTCCCACGACCATTACACAATTTCAGCTTTCCTCCTCAGAAAGAATTTTAATTGAATTAACCCGGCTGGTTACACATGGTGCAAACGATAACGTTTTCTGTCTATCTGGGTTCATTGAATCCTTATGCTGGATGGGGAAGAAGTGCTGACGTTAAGCTGGAGCAACAAAAAATATATGTATATATAAGAAAAGCTTTAGCTTTTTCAAAGATGCCCCATATATACCTTGCGGTATGAAAATGTATAATATAGGGCCTATATTGCAAATCCAGGCCAGCTGGCGCATACACAAACGCACACTCGCTCACACTGGCTCATGCACACTCGCTCACACTGGCTCATGCACACTCGCTCACACTGGCTCATGCACACTCGCTCACACTGGCTCATGCACACTCGCTCACACTGGCTCATGCACACTCGCTCACACTGGCTTATGCACACACGCTCACACTGGCTCCTGCACACTCGCTCACGTACACTTGTTCACGCACACAGGCACTCTAATCACAAATTTGTGTGATTTAATTATGATTTATTTATTTATAAGATGTACATTAAAATAAGCAATTATTAATAACATACCTCAGAGGCAGAGATGAAGCCCATCTCTACAGCCAACTCCAACACCCCCGGAATGGTATGAAGGTAAAATAGAGACATAAGTGTACAAGCATGTAATGTATGATTTGCACATGTCAAATATGAGTTGCACCAGTATAATCCGTTTTGTAGCTGCACAAAATATTTGTAAACACGTAACTTCTTTTGAGAATAAATGCAACAGCACTCGCAATAAGTAACTTGATATGCAAATAAATTCAATAAGATTTGCAGGCATGCAACTCAATTTGAGAATTAATGCAACTCCTTAAAAAAAACTTGCGACTGGTGAATCTTCTGTGACTTAAATCTGCATTTGCTCGAATCTGGGTGCTCTGAGTGTTTTCACTAATTTAGCGACTAACCCAAGGTTGAGTAGTTTCACAGGGTTCCGGTCTGGGAAGCACACTTTCCACTGTGCTTAATATGGATCAAATTTGTTAAAATTACAAAATGATATTAACAGAATTTGAAAGCTACAGCAATTCGTTGCTGAGAAAGATGAAGGGAATAATTAAAACCAGTGTTTCCATGTAGCATAACCGCTACAAAGCTGATGCCAGCTAGCTAGCCTCTTTTCTATTGCAATTAAATGGCAGGTTAGCTACCTAGCTAGAATTAGAGCCTTCTGTTGTGTAATAGCAAAAGGTCTATATATGTACTTGTCATTTGGTTGAGACTAACATTTGTCTAAAATTAGCTTGTTTGCTAACAACATTTTGAGGAGAACAGGCTAGCTCCCGTAGAATCAAGACAAGATGGGGAAAAATATTAGATGTGCAGATCCTTCATCTGGCTGAAGCAGAGCCCAGACGAGAGCTAACTGCTACAGAGATAAAAAGGTAAGATCTCTCAGATTCTATCTTGATGAGCTAGCTAGATGTCAATGTTGAATCAATGCAATGATATTCATTTTATTGGCTTGCTATATGAGCTGCTTTTCCTGAAAATCTCTGTCTGACATGGCTAGCTAGTTGTTGTTGTTCTAGTGTCTGTTAAATATTACAGCAACAACATGATCATGTAGTCATGCATCTGTAGACCAGCGAGAAGAAAACCCTATCAGATTGACATTTTCAGGAAAAGCATGGATAGAGCTAGCTGTTATCTGTAGTAACATTATTATTTGAAACCAGCACATGCACATCATCTGTATCTGTGTTACGTTCCATATTATTATAGCGTTTACCTGGATTCACCTGGTCAGTTTATGTCATGGAAAAGCAGGTGTTCTTAATGTTGTGTATACTCAGTGTATATTTGTACTGTATCTGTCACAAGTTGTACAAATCATCAACATGAAGAATACTGAATTCTATTGAATTGTCAAGTGGACTGAATTCCAATTCAAATAATGTTGTGCCTCTCTTTCAGATCTGCTAAGCACACATCTGCCTCTGCTAGCCACACAACCACTACCTCAGAGTGGTCAGGTAAGCTCCTTCCTGCCTGGCCCTGTCCAGGGGTGACATTGTCTCAGTCCCCAGTATTTATTCTGCAATAGTTTACGTGCCGGGAGGCTAAGGTTAACTTGCCTTATCTGTACTCCCATTCACAAAGCTTCTTAAAGTAGGAGTGCTGATCTAGGATCAGTTTTTACTTTTAGATCATAATGAATGAAATTATATTAACTGGGGGACCTGACTCTAGATCAGCACTCCCACTCTTGTGGCACATTTCCAAATAGGATTTACATCGGTGTTTTACCCAAAAGGCTCAGACTTTTCTGTTTCCATCTACGTCGGCCAGCAACTGTGTCTCACTGAGCCATGGCTCTGGCGGACCTGCCAAAGGCAGGCCACTGGTACTTTTCAGCTGTCTTTTACATAACAATGGCTAACTGTACACTAACACCTTCTCACAAAGCAACTGTTTAAATTATGCAGAGGTTATTGATTCTGCACTCCACAAGTCCTCACTATCAGCCCCAGCTATAGAAACACAATTCCCTAGCATAACATAAAGAGTGAGTATACTGTACACTAGTGTAACACTGGTGTTGCAATCGAAAAGCAGCATTGGATGCTTTGTGAATTTGTGCCCTGGTGTAATGTGTGATCTTAGGCATGCTCCCACTAACCTGCCATCTTTCTCTCGGTCTCTGTCTCTCCTGTCGTGACGTTGTCTTGATTAATGTGACGACTGCTGCTCGTCAAATGATTAACGGTTGATAATTACGTGATTAAATTAATCAGGCAATTATTAACTCATTAACCTGGGGCACCATGGAAAGTTTTAGCTTTATTGAGTTTTTATTTCCCAAATTAACTTAAAGAATATCAGAATATCGATTTTACCACAGTAGCTAATTAATCAATTTCCTCTACAGTCGCATAATCCGGGAACCTGCACAAACCCGAGTCTCACCAAATAAGACCGTACCACACCAATTGAGTTGATTATTTATTTGCTAACAAGCTAAAATGATGATATAAGATACACATACACAAATACACAGTCTAGGCTATTGGTTAGAACTTAGTTCGATAAAACAGGTCCCTAGTGGGACCTGAGGATTTCAAAAGAGAGAGTAAGAGAGAGAGAGAGAGTGAGTGCACAAGAGAAAAACACACTTGGGTGAATTTGTCAGCTATGCTTATTTTAACCTTAACCTTGCCCCAAACTGCCGCTCTTATGGGTCAGAATATAATGATAATTATGTGTTGAAGGTCTCCGACGGGTTATCTCTGCGTGGACAGGATTCTGACTTCTCTAATGACGGTCTTTCTTCGTTTACCGGGTGTAACTCTCTGTTTCTCCTCACAATGTCAGTGTCCTTTCTATTAGTGGTCTGTTTCCTCGCCCTTGTTCTGAAAAGGTGTTTTCGGAGGAGGGCTAATCAGCCGTGTGGATGGTTCCAGCGTGGGAAGGAAAACAGTGTAGACACACGATTCCTTGGAGAGCGGTGACAGGGTGGTCCTGCTTGAACTCACCCCCTTTAGATACAGCTACTAGTCCGTAGCATAGGTTGTTACAAGGTTCCTTTGTCTTCTTCAACCTTGTGGTCCGTTCTGGGTTTGCTGACCACTCAGACCTTGGCTGCAGCTCAGGGTCACTTAGTCTAACATGTTAATTCTTAACTCACATGTTTTATACCCTCGGGTCAGAAATGGGCGTTTCTGCCTTTAGGGCAATTCTCTGGGCGTACCAAGTTACGAGGCAAGGTCTGGATTTTACTCAGATCCAATTTAGACAACTAACTTCACATTTCATCTTAACAAAAACATTCTCTTTGATCTGGACATTTTCCACACAACGTACAATATGCAAACATCAGGTAAATATTAGGAAAACTCTTAGAGTTAAAATGTTTTGTTATAATGTCTTCCTTTAACTTTTGATAACATAACCAAAACAACATTCATTTTCATATTCCATCTATTGTCATGACCACCATTGTGGCTGACGAAACCCATTGTCCCAAAGTCCATTTATAGCATGTTAATGTTCTGAGGCCAGTTCTCCATAGTGAGGACAAAGGAATTTTGTCTGCTGCCTTAAGATTTACAAGGGGCGTGAGGTGTCATAAAACTCGCCCATCTCCATACCTCTCGATCGCTTCCCCTCTGGTGGGTGTGAGAGATCTCTCTGTAGGATTGTGGTCCACGGTAACCTGACCCAAGCAGGCCAGTCATGGCACTCCCCTCGTGGAGGACCTGAGTCCCTGGTTGTGCTTTCGTTCCGACTGCAGCTGTGGACCCCTGGCCTGATTTCACCAGGCGTTCTACCTTGTCCCAGACACCTGCTTATCAAGTTTAGCCAGGTACTCACTGTGTTTCTGCCTCTGCATTGCTTCCTCTTTGGGGTTTTGGCTCAGTGTCTGTAAAGCACTTTGTGACTGTTGATTCGGGCTGTCCTGATTAACGTGAGACAAATTATGCATTTGTAACAAGAGCAGTGAGTGTTCTGTTGGGGTTGTATATCCTTTTTGCAAATGTGAAAATTTAGCTGATCTGGAGTGGACTACATTTTAATTAAAATTATTTGCTAGGACGACTAACATCCATCATTATCTATGACTACCATCCACATGCAATCCACCACCACTTTTCTAATTACCACTCCTCCTCAATCTATTGTGAACGGAACAAAATCGTTCTCTATGTAACATTCATTAATATCCCCTTTTGTCAATAACAGCTTCTACACTTCACGGCAACATTCTTGACTGAAAAATCTTTAAACATGTCCATAGACTTTATGGAGGTTATGTGGGAGTTATGTGGGTGTTGCGGAAAGAGGGTGTTGTTCAGAATAACAACTTCCTGACTGTTGATGTTGACAAGACTCTCTTAATGATATGTGGAATGAGCACCACAGATGAAGGAGGGGGCGGAAACAGACACCTTCACCAAGTAATCCAATGTTTGCTTCATGAACAATTGTTGCATCTTCAAAAATATATTTTTTTTTATTCTGTTCGTTTTTTATGATGTGAGGAATTTAGCAGGTCTACAGTATGTATTGTTTTAAAATGTTTATTATATTTATACCACCGTTCAAAAGTTTGGGGTCACTTAGAAATGTCCTTGTTTTTAACCTCTCTGGGATATGTGGGACGGTAGTGTCCCACCTCGCCAACAGCCAGTGAAAGTGCAGGGCGCCAAATTCAAAACAACAAAAATCTCAATTAAAATTCCTCAAGCATACAAGTATTTTACACCATTTTAAAGATAAAATTCTCGTTAATCCAGCCACAGTGTCTGATTTCAAAAATGCTTTACAGCGAAAGCTCCACAAACGATTATGTTAGGTCACCACCAAGTCACAGAAAAACCCAGCCATTTTTCCAGACAAAGAGAGGAGTCACAAAAAGCACAAATAGAGATACAATTAATCACTAACCTTTGATGATCTTCAGCAGATGACACTCATAGGACTTCATGTATGTTTTGTTCGCTAACGTGCATATTTGTATATATATATATATTTTTTTTTTTTACATTGGCACGTTATGTTCAGTAGTTCCAAAACATCCAGTGATTTTGCAGAGCCACCTCAATTTACAGAAATACTCATAAATGTTGATAAAAATACAAGTGTTAAACATGAAATTAGAGATACACCTCTCCTTAATGCAACCGCTGTATCAGATTTCAACAAAAACTTTACGGAAAAAGCAAACCATGCAATAATCTGAGTACAGCGTTCAGACAACAAAGCAGCCAAAAAGATATCCGCCATATTGTGTAGTCAACATTAGTCAGAAATAGCAATATAAATATTCACTTACCTTTGATGATCTTCATCAGAATACACTCACAGGAATCCCAGTTTCACAATAAATGTTTGATTTGTTCGATAAAGTTCATCATTTATGTCCAGATAGCTTCTTTTGTTAGGGCGTTTGGTAAACAAATCCAAACGCGTGTTCAGGTCCAGCCGAACGACGGACGAAAAGTTCAAAAAGTTCCGTTACAGCACATTGAAACTTGTCAAACTAAGTATAGAATCAATCTTTAGGATGTTTTTATCATAAATCTTCAATAATGTTCCAACTGGAGAATTCATATGTCTGTAGAAAAGCAATGGAACGAGAGCTAACTCTCTCGTGACCACGCGATACAAGCCTGTGGCACTCTGCCAGACACCTGGCTCATTCCCCTCTCATTCGGCCCCACTTCACAGTAGAAGCCTCAAAAAAGTTCTAAAGACTGTTGACATCTAGTGGAAGCCTTAGGAAGTGGAACATAGCCCCTATTGTAGATACAGTGGGATATTGATTGAGTTATAAAAAACAAACTCCAAGCCTCAGATTTCCCACTTCCTGGTTGGAAGTGGGAAATCATTCAAACAGTTTTAGAAACTTCCGAGTGTTTTCTATCCAATACTACTAATACTATGCATATATTAGCATCTGGGACAGAGTAGCAGGCAGTTTACTCTGGGCACCTTATTCATCCAAGCTACTCAATACTGGTCCCCTGTCACCAAGAAGTTTAAACGAAAATCACATTTTTTTGTCCATTAAAATAACATCAAATTGATCAGAAATACAGTGTAGACATTTTTAATGTTGATAAATGTCTATTGTAACTGGAAATGACAGATTTTTTATGGAATATTGTGGAACTGGGATTCCTGGGAGTGCATTCTGATGAAGATCATCAAAGGTAATGGAATAATAGGTGTACAGAGGCCCATTATCAGAAACCATCACTCCTGTGTTCCAATGGCACACTGTGTTAGCTAATCCAAGTTTATCATTTTAAAAGGCTAATTAATCATTAGAAAACCCTTTTACAATTATGTTAGCTCAGCTGAAAACTGTTGTACTGATTAAAGAAGCAAAAGAACTGGCCTTCTTTAGACTAGTTGAGTATCTGGAGCATCAGCATTTGTGGGTTCGATTACAGGCTCAAGATGGCCAGAAACAAAGACATTTATTTTGAAACTTGTCAGTCTATTCTTGTTCAGAGAAATGAAGATCTTGTACAACACTGTGTACTACTCCCTTCACAGAACAGCGCAAACTGGCTCTAACAAGAATAGAAATAGAAGTGAGTGGCGATGGTGCACATCTGAGCAAGAGGACAAGTACATTAGAGTGTCTAGTTTGATCAATAGATGCCTCACAAGTCCTCAACTGGCAGTTTCATTAAATAGTACCCACAAAACACCAGTCTCAACGTCAACAGTGAAGAAGCGACTCCGGGATGCTGGCCTTCTTGTCAGAGTTGCAATGAAAAAGACATATCTCAGACTGGCCAATAAAAATAAAATATTAATACGGGCAAAAGAACACAGACACTGGACAGAGGAACTCTGCCTAGAAGGCCAGCATCCCGGAGTTGCCTCTTCACTGTTGATGCTGAGACTGGTGTTTTGCAGGTTCTATTTAATGAATCTGCCAGCTATTGTGTGTAGACCAGTGACACAAAATCTCAATTTCATCCATTTTAAGATGTTACAGGCTGTAACAACAAAATGTGTGAAAAGTCAAAGGGTGTGAACACTTTCTGAAGGCACAGTAATATAGTGGAACTAACTGTTTTATATACATATGTATAGATACAGTGCATTCGGAAAGCATTCGGAAAGTATTCAGAAAGGTTTTTTTTTAACGTTACTACCTTATTCAAAATATTTATGCTTTTTTTTCTCCCCTCAATCTATACACATTACCCTGTTACCCCGTAATGACAAAGCAAAAACTGTTTTTATAGATGTTTGCAATGTAAATTACAAAAAAGGAAATATCACATTTCCATAAGTATTCAGACCCTTTACACAGTGTTTACGCACCTTTGGCAGTGATTACATCCTCAATTCTTCTTGGGATTGACACAACAAGCTTCACCGTATGGATGGTGCCAGGTTTCCTCCAGACGTGACACTTGGCATTCAGGCCAAAATAGTTCAATCTTGGTTTTAACAGACCAGAGAATCTTGTTTCTCATGGGGGGAGAGTCCTTTAGATGCCTTTTGGCAAACTCCAAGTGGGCTGTCATATGCCTTTTACTGAGGAGTGGCTTCTGTCTGGTCACTCACCATAAAGACCTGATTAGTGGAGTGCTGCAAAGATGGTTGTCCTTCTGGAAGGTTCTCCCATCTCCACAGAGGACCTCTGGAGCTCTGTCATAGTGACCATCGGGTTCTTGGTCACATTCCTGACCAAGGCCTTTCTCTCCCGATTGCTCAGTTTGGCCAGGCGGCTAGCTCTAGGAAGAGTCTTGGTGTTTCCAAACTTCTTACATTTAAGAACGATGGAGGCCACTGTGATTCTTGGCGACCTTCAATGCTGCAGACATTTTTGGGTACCCTTCCCCAGATCTGTGCCTTGACACAATCATGTCTCGAATCTCTACGGACAATTCCTTCAACATCATGCCCTGAATTTTACTCTGACATGCACTGTCAACTGTGGGACCATATGTAGACAGGTGTGTGCCTTTCCAAATCATATGCAATCAGTTGAATTTACCACAGGTGGACTCCAATCAAGTTGTAGAATCATCTCAATGTTGATCAATGTATACAGGATGCATCTAAGCTCAATTTTGAGTATCATAGCAAAGGGTCTGAATTCTTATGTAAATAATGTATCTTTGTTTGTTTTTTTAAATTAGCAAAAAATTATAATGCCTGTTTTCACTTTGTCTTTATGGGGCATTGATGAGAAAAAAATGAAATCCATTTTAGAATAAGGCTGTAACATAACAAAATGTGGAAAAAGTCAAGGGGTCTGAATACTTTCCAAATGCACTGTATGTCCATTTTATGGAAAGAACAGCTAAAATAAGCAAAGAGAAACGACAGTCCATCTTTACTTTAAGAAATTAAGGTCCGTCAATGCGTAACATTTCAAGAACTTTGAAAGTTTCATCAATTGCGGTCGCAAAAACATTACGCGCTATGTTGAAACTGGCTCTCATGAGGACCGCCGCAGGAAAGGAAGACAGATTTACCTCTGATTCAGAGGATAAGTTCATTAGAGTTAACTGCACCTCAGATTTCAGCCCAAATAAATGCTTCAGAGGTTTTAACCAAAGTAAACTGCCTGTTACTCAGGCCCAGAAAGTCAGGGTATGCATATAATTGGTAGCATTGGATAGAAAATACTGAAGTTTCTAGAAATGTTAAAATAATGTCTGTGACTATAACACAATTGATATGGCAGGTGAAATTCCAATGAAAAAACAACAGAATTATTATTTTTTTGAGCTCCCAGGCTCTTATAATGGAAAGCTATAGGTTCTATGTAATTCCAGCTTCCAGATTGCAATTCCTTTGGCTTCCACTAGATGTCAACAGTCTTTGTTCATTGTTTCAGGCTTGTTTCTTCAAAAATGAGCAAGAATTTTGAGTTTTTGCACAAAGACTCTCGGTTCAAAATCAATCTGTGAAATGGACTCGCGCTTACTAAT
The DNA here is from genome assembly GCF_045791955.1 of Oncorhynchus clarkii lewisi. Taxonomy (NCBI): domain Eukaryota; kingdom Metazoa; phylum Chordata; class Actinopteri; order Salmoniformes; family Salmonidae; genus Oncorhynchus; species Oncorhynchus clarkii. The sequence continues at coordinate 71,652,308 of NC_092153.1, forward strand.
ATTACTTTTCTATTGAACATACTTCTTTCCTTATGAAATATTATAGTTTCTTTACATTTTAGGATACCGGAGGAGTAGATAGAAATGTAGTTTGACTTGTTTGAACAAAGTTTAGCGGTAGCTTTTCGGACTCCTTTGTCTGTATGTTGAACAAGTGGATTACTGAAATCGATGGCGCCAACTAAACTGACTTTTTGGGATATAAAGAAGGATTTTATCTAACAAAACGACCATTCATGTTGTAGCTGGGACCCTTGGGATTGCAAACAGATGAAGATATTCAAAAGTAAGTGATTTATTTAATCGCAATTTGTGATTTTATGAAGGCTGTTCTGGATGAAAAATATGTTGATGTGGGGCACCGTCCTCAAACAATCGCATGGTTTGCTTTCGCTATAAAGCCTATTGTAAATCGGACAACGCAGTTAGATTAACAAGACTATAAGCTTTTAAATGATATAAGATACTTGTATGTTCATGAATGTTTAATATTACGATTATTTATTTGAATTACGCGCCCTCCAATTTGACCGGATGTTGTCGACGCCTATCCCTAAGAAGTTGTAACAGACACATCTCAACATCAACTGTTCAGAGGAGACTGCATGAATCAGGCCTTCATGGTCGAATTGCTGCAAAGAAACCACTACCAAAGGACACAAATAAAAAGAAGAGACTTGCTTGGGCCAAGAAACACGAGCAAAGGACATTAGACCAGTGGAAATCTGTCCTTTGGGCTGTGTCTTTGTGAGACGCAGAGTAGGTGAACGGATGATCTCCGTATGTGTGGTTCCCACCGTAGGAAGAGGTGTGATGGTGTGGGTGTGCTTTGCTTGTTAAACTGTCAGTGATTTATTTAGAATTCAAGGCACACTTAACCAGCATGGCTACCACAGCATTCTGCAGCGATACACCATCCTATCTGGTTTGCGTTTTCAACAGGACAATGACCCAAAACACACCTCCAGGCTGTGTAAGGGCTAGTTGACCAAGAAGGAGAGTGATGGTGCTGCATCAGAGGACCTGGCCTCCACAATCAATCGACCTCAACCCAAATGAGATGGTTTGTGATGAGTTGGACTGTAGAGTGAAGGAAAAGCAGCCAACAAGTGCTCAGCATATGTGGGAAGTCCTTCTACTGTTATATATAAATCTGTACTTTGAAGTATATATATATATATATATATATATATACTTCAAAGTATATACTTTATATATATACTTCTTTAAAGTACAGATTTAAGGGTCTTGAAGTAGTAAACATAATGGCATAAAAAGGCAAAAAGAATTAAAGAGGAGAAAATACATTTACAATGGTTATCTCTGTATTAGTATTACCCTCATCAGCCCATTAAAACACCTAGGTAGAGCAGAGAGGTTTTAGAGCATGTGGCTTTGCAACACACAGGTGTTTCATCTCCACACTGGGTTGATTTTAACAGTGTGACACCACACAGGTGTCGTGTCTTTAAAATCATTAAAAGTAAAGACTTATTTTATCAAATCAATTCTCTGTAATTATTATTACGTGATTAACTAGGAAGTTGGGGCACCAAGGACAATCTTCAGATTACAAAGTTGTAATTTTCCTAATATAACTCTTCAGATATTTTAGTATCTGATCAATTAGTCTTCTTATTAATGATTTATTATTTACCTCACGTCAGTCTCCTTCCAAACGTCGTAATTTGTTGGTTATCTGCACGAACCCAGCCTGTACTATAAATCATCCATATAACACTTGGTTTAATCTTTTATTTACTAACTAACTAAATAATCACAGAAATGCATCAACAAACATACAGTAGATATGTTAGTAACAATTGATAGGGAAGATTCCCTAGTGGGCTAAGCCAATATGATGACTTGGTGGACAAAGGGAAGTGGGTGTGGACTGAGCAAGACCGGGAAAGACAAAAGGGATCACTACTCACCCAGTTGATAATTATATTAATTGAAATGCTATTCCTTTGCACATGAAAGCTCACTCATTCGGGAATAATTGCAATCAATATATATTTACGCCCAGGTGTCGTCGTGATCTCTATTGGCATCATCAGTCCGTCTGTTGGAGAGTCAGTCCATCCGAGTCTCTCACTTTCTTGGTATCTTCGTGGTTAGAATGGATACTTCAGAGTACCATTCAGAAATGCTCTCAAAGAATAGATGTTTCAGTAGTTAGTATTTGCAATCCCAGGTTTACATAATTTCTAGCTGCAGACTAGTAATTGGCATCTAAGATTTGCTCTTATTCTGTAGGGATCGATAGTCGACAGAGTTTAATTATTTCCAGCCGTGTAGCCAATGCTCCAAGTGGTGTAGTAAGGAATTCAATAACAATTCGCAATTACAGCTCACGTTGTGGGATTGCTTAGTCTTGGTACTCAAACCTGTGCCACCTCAGTTTACACTGAGGTATACTTGGTCTGAAGATGATTTCCTTAGGAGGGTGGTTTATTTGTAACAGTAGAAAAGTCGGTTCTATGACGCCTGATCATGTCTGTGCTCACGGGGGCGGGGAAATTACTTAGTTAAACTTTAAAGGGAATACAATCATCTCACATTAAAGGTTTAACATCATATTAGATCATTTCACAAATAGTTTCATCTTTAATCATTCATTTTATACAATAATTAGATGCAAACCTCATCATTGAGAAATGTACACATGCATAGATATATTTGTGTGTGTTTCCTGTCCTCTCTGAGGTCACCAAATGAAACACACTCATCATACCTGTCCACGGACCATTCCCACCTCCTCACAAGTGGACATTCTGTTTCAAATTCCCATTTTGGGGATTTAGGAGTTCGCCATGTGAAATCCTTTGTTCTCTGTGTCTCTCTTTCTGCATGGCCAGGGGGAGAGAATCTCCCGCCAGGAATTTACAACCTGAGATAACAGAACCTGGGTGTAGGAGAGAGTGGGAAGCCATGATCTATACCCAGAAAGGGCCACGTCATGACACAGGCCTCATGCCACTCAGGTAAATTAATAAAAACACCAAACTAATTTAAGAGCACACAGGGCAACAGCACTTCAGGAGCACACAGACACAAACAATATTCCTGGCACCAATATATTCAACTGGCTTGGCTCACTATTTCAGCACCACCAATTTCCATTCATTAAATTCCTATTGAGAGGGCTGGCTGGAAACAGCCGATGAATTTGCCAAAGTCTGCAAAAAGCACCAGCACTGTGTTTGTGAAACTCAGGAGATACCCTATTTGTTTGAGCTCCTCTGTAAAAACCTGTTACAGAGTCTAGCCTTGTGTAGTGTCACACTGTTGTTGACTCCCTTGGGAAGAGGAATAATATACTTTATGCTTAGTCTAATACAGTGACAACTAAAAGATACAAAAACTAAACGTGATGTTGCTGTCCATGGGACTGATTTCTGTGTGTGTGTGTGTGTGTGTGTGTAAATATAACAAACATGTTGACTCACCCTACTTGTAGAGAAACGCCAATTCCATCCTCCTTTTTCGTGTTGGCTAAACGGTCTATGACTGTCATACAGTACACACTTTTAGTTTTGATGTCTTAGGCCTAACTTCCTGACATGGGCAACAATACGCCAGGCCAGCTAGTAAACATTAGCCTCATGTTGAACTTCCATCCTTTCCACAATGTATGAATTTATGATTGGATCAGAATTGCTGTTATAATCATTGTCCGGTACGGAGAATTAAGTAAAACCACATGTCCAAATCCCTATCTCCATCCATGGTTAATTAAGGAAAGGGAAAATTTTAGCTAGCTAGCCACCGGAGGACACCAACACAGTGTAATGCAACAAGTTTTTTTGTGTCAATAATGACATTTGGCTTGTGAAGTGATTGGTCTGAAGCCAAATCCAAACTGGCTTCCCTTGACACTTTTTTTGTTGATATGCCAAGACCATTCACAGCTAAGCTCACTCAGTTAAGCTCAACGCCAATTGGCTATTATTTAGCAGTGTTAAGAAGCAGTGCGGCTTGGTTGGGTTGTGTTTCGGAGGACGCATGGCTTTCGACCTTCGTCTCTCCCGAGCCCGTACGGGAGTTGTAGCGATGAGACAAGATAGTAATTACTAACAATTGAAAACCACGAAATTGGGGAGAAAAGGGGGTAAAATTTTAAATAAAAAAATAAATAAATAGGTCTAGCAACATACATGTCATTTGGTTGAGACTAACATCAGTTTAGAAAAAAAAATTGTGCCGTTTCCTCAAATATACATAGAGCAAACAAATATTTTTTAAACTAATGTTAGTCTCAACCAAATGACATGTACGTTGCTAGACGTATTGAACAACACAGGAACCACTAGATACAGGCTAGCCAAAAGGCTCTAATGCTAGCTAGCTAACCAGCCATGTAATTTCAATACAAAATCATCAGCTTTGTAGTGATTATGCTATGTACAAACACATGTTTTAAATATTGCCTTTCATCTTTTTCACCAACGCCTTGCTGTAGCGTTAAAATTCTGTGAATATAATTTAGCTAGTAATTGTAACTAATTTGATCCATATTTAGCACAGTGCAAAGCAGGTCGGAAGAAAAAACCCGGCCCACCAGAGCTGTCGTGTTTTTCTCTGCTGCTTACTTGCAGAGCAGGTCATACAAACCCATATTTTTTTTGTACAACTACAAAACTTTTGGCAGAGGTTAGTCGCTAAGTTAGTGACAAAACTCAAAGCGTGCAGAATAGACATGGACAAATCTAGTTTTGAATCACAGGTTAAGATTCACCAGTCGCAAGTTTGGTAAAGGAGTTGCATTCATTCTCAAATTGAGTTGCATGCCTTCAAATCTTATTGAATTTATTCACATATGTTCGTAAATGTTGATGCATTTATACTCCAAACATATTTTGTTTAACTACAAAAATGATTATACAGGTGCAACTCATATTTTACATGTGATAATCATACATTACATGCTTGTACACTTGTCGGTATTTTACCTTCATAGAATGGCCTCCAGTTTCTCAGTCTCCTCATCAGTAAAGAGCCACTGCTTGTCAGAGCCATGTTGCCTCTTCTGTGGAGGCTCCACAACCTCCTCCTCAGCAGTGTCCTCAAAGTCACACCAGGCCTTTGTCTTCTGTGTCACTGGATGTATGCCAGTCTCTCTTTCCATGTCAGCCATAATGATGTATATAAACCCTGGAATGCTGATGCTATGTATTGGCAATGAGAGGCTTTGAAGCCTCTGGTGATATTTGTGCTCCACAGAAGAAGCAGTCCTCCATAGGAATGAATGGAATTCTACAGTATTTTATTTCAATTCAATGTTTCAAGGACAAAATTATAAGTATTTACGTATTTTTGGTTGTAGTGGGGACAGTAACATTAGAACTTTCAAAAAATTATAGTTCAAGGAAACGTTTATATATTTGTCATTTTTTATTTGTATGTTTATCTCAGATAATATAATTTAAAAGTATGCATTAAGGCAGGGGTGGGCGACTCCAGTTCTTGGGGGCCTGATTGGTGTCACACCTTTGCTTCAGCCAACACATCTCACTCCAGTAATCAACAAATTATTGGAGTGAAATGCAATCACTTTAAATCAGCCATGTTTGCTAGGGATGGGGAAAAAGCGTGACACCGCTCCAGCCCCAGAGGACTGGAGCTGCCCATCCCTGCATTAAGTTGTCTGGAAAATAATGAACATGGCAAAAACAAATGTTGACGAATGCATTTCTATAGCTAACAAAATATTTTTTACAATGGAAGGGGAGTGCTGAGATGACGGCGCGGTCGCTTCAAAACAGCTCCCCCTGTCACTCATCATGTGTTTATATAAATCATTGATCAGGCCTCAACTCCCTTTACGAGTAGGCTAGATGTTGCCACATTTCCTGCTCGTCAGGACAGAGCTGGCAGTACTCGTAAAAGCACCAGAAATTACTGTATGATGGACATGTATGTGTACCAGAAGTCCTGATACTGCTCCATGGACAACACTTGGAGACTTGGGGTGACTGCATGCACTGGAGCAGAATAGTGCAAGGGAAAGGTAAGCAGAGGGGTACTTACTGAGCTGGTGAAGTCAGGCTGAGGTGCACACCAGTCGATCTCCCCTGCAGCAGAGACATCCTAAACTGGACTCGGGGTGGGGGAGCTGGGGCTAGGAGTGAGTGAAGGTCTGTAGGGCTGAGACCACCTCCTTAACATCTTAAGTCAACAGGTGGGTTAACCTTTCGGGAACCCCTCGACAACATTCCGCTGAAAAGGCAGTGCGTGAAAGTTAGACATAGTTTCAGGCTTTTATTTAGAAAAAATGAGCGAGAAAGATCACATCGCGTCATTGTATGGCTGGGTGCCAGCAGCGTTTGGATGCGCAACAGCTTGGAGCAGCCATTTTCTCTCTCTCTCCTATTGAAGAAGCTACATAGCTTGGTCACACATTAACAAGTCCAATATAGCAAATGAAAGATAAACATCTTGTTAATCTACCCATCGTGTCCGATTTCAAAAATGCTTTACAGCTAAAAAACAACATATGATTATGTTAGATCACCACCAAGTCGAAAAAACAGCCATTTTTCCAGCCAAAGATTGGAGTCACAAAAAGCAGAAATATAGATAAAATTCATCACTAACCTTTGATGATCTTCATCAGATGACACTCATAGAACATCATGTTACACATTACATGTATGTTTTGTTCAATAATGTGCATATTTATATCGAAAAATCGCAGTTTACATTGGCGCGTTACATGCAGTAAAGTATTGATTCCAAAACATCCGGTGATTTTGCAGAAATACTCATAAGCATTGATAAAAGATACTAGTGTTATTCACAGAAATAAAGATAGACTTCTCCTTAATGCAACCGCTGTGTCAGAAAAAGCGTAATCTGAGAACGGCGCTCAGAGCCCAAAACACCATAAATATTCACTTACATTTGATGATCATCATATGAAGGCACTCCCAGGCATCCCAGTTCGAATAATAAATGACTGATTTGTTCCATAAAGTCCATCATTTATGTCCAAATAGCCACTTGTTGTTAGCGTGTTCATCCCAGTAATCCATCTTCATGAGGCGCAGGCACTTCATCCAGACAAAAACTAAAAAAGTTCAGTTACAGTCCTTTAGAAACATGTCAAACGATGTATGGAATCAATCTTTAGGATGTTTTTAACATAAAACATCAATAATGTTCCAACCGGAGAATTCCTATGTCTGAAGAAAAGCACTGGAACGAGAGGTAACTCCGTCGGGAGCGCGCATCACGAGCCTGAAGCAATCTGCCAGACCCCTGACTCAAAGAGGTCTCATGAGCCCCTCCTTTATAGTATAATCCTCATTCAAGTTTCAAAAGACGGTTCACATCTAGTGGAAGCCGTAGGAATTGCAACCTCATCCATATCTCAATGTGTATTCGGTAGGCCAAGCTTTGAAAAACTACAAACCTCAGATGTCCCACTTCCTGGTTGGATTTTTCTCAGGTTTTCGCCTGCCATATGAGTTCTGTTATACTCACAGACATCATTCAAACTGTTTTAGAAACTTCATAATGTTTTCTATCCAATACTAATAATAATATGCATATATTAGCATCTGGGAAAGAGTAGGAGGCAGTTCACTCTGGGCACGCTATTCATCCAAAAGTGAAAATGCTGCCCCCTATCCTAAAAAGCTTAATCATCCAGATGGAAATGACATTGTCATCATCCATCTCCTCCTCTGTCCAGCTCCAAGGATGGCCTACAAGGAAGATTCTAAATTCGGCACATTGTAGAAAAAAGTATGATCTTAGACAGCAGAGAAAAGTCTCATGTCTAGTCTTGGGGTAGTTGCCACCAAAACAACAACATTATCACCTACCAACCACCAATCATTCTCTATTCTAACATTTTCAATTTTGCTTCATTTTGATTGTGATATCAGTACATTTAACTGTACTAGTTTATTTATTTATTTAGATTTACTATGGCAGTGGAATAGAATGGGTTATCATCACTGGTACTAATCCACAGAATTAGGAATTAGAATAGTAATTTAACAGGATCTAACAGAGGCACATTTGAATTTGACAGTCCAGAATAATAATAACTATTTGGTGAGTACTTATATTTGTCCTATTTCACACATGTACAAGTGGGTGTTATAATACATGTGTGAATTGGAATTTAGTTTTTTTGCATATCCCAATTCTCCCTCCCTGGCATTATCAATGGTGACCCTGGAGCAATTAGGGTTAAGTGCAAACAGTAATATAGAGCAATTCATCAAATGTTAAACTGTCCCACCAATATGGGATTCTGTAATTCTATGGATGGCAACCTGTTTATATACTATTCCAGTAGAGTTATGAGAAATGATAGACCATACCAGTCAGTATAACAGTATTCTATTTTTAACTTCTTGACGCAGCCATCCCGTTAGCGGGATCCTTTTCGTCAACCACCGCTGAATCGCAGAGCGCCAAATTCAAATTAAATCACTAAAAATATTTAATTTTCATGAAATCACGAAAGTCAGACAAGGAATAAATTAAATTGCTTACCTTTGATGATCTTCAGATGTTTGCTCTCACGAGACTCCCAGTTACACAATAAATGTTCATTTTGTTCCATAAAGATTATTTTTATACCCAAAATACCTCCGTTATGTTCAGAAATCCACAGGCTCAAGCGGTCATGACATCGCAGACGAAAATGCCAAATAGTATCCGTAATGTTCGTAGAAACATTTCAAACGTTTTTTTATAATCAATCTTCAGGTTGTTTTTACAATATATAATCGATAATATATCAACCGGGAATGTAGCTTCTTCAATAGGAGAGAGAGAGGAAATGGCTGCTCCAAGCTGATGCCCATACAAAACGCTGCTGGCACCCAGCCTTACAATGACGTGATGTGATCTTTCTCACTCATATTTCAAAATAAAAGCCTGAAACGATGTCTAAAGACTGTTCACACCATGGGGAAGCCATAGGAAAAGGAATCTGGTTGATATCCCTTTAAATGGAGCGAAGGCAGGCTATAAATAGAGGCGCTTTCCTGGTTTGATTTTCCTCAGGTTTTCGCCTGCTATATCAGTTCTGTTATACTCACAGACAATATTTTGACAGTTTTTGAAACTTTAGAGGGTTTTCTATCCTAATCTGACAATTATATGCATATTCTAGAATTTGGGTCTTATATGCAGTTTAAGTTTTTGTACGTTTTTCATCCAAACATCAAAATACTGCCCCCTACACTCAAGAGGTTTTTAAGCATGCTTTTAACATAATCTTATTGTGAAATGAAGTAAGAGTGAATTCACTCTGGCTAAAAATAATGAAAGCCCTTCCCACTACACAGATTTGTGTGTGTGTGTTTGTTTTTATACACTTCTTAACACCAAAGATAAATGCAAAACACTATTTTATTTAGCAAAAAAATGTTTAATCTCTCCTTGATGCATGTTTATTTACAAGTAGTAAATCTGCAAAATAGGAAATAACAGAATATTTACACAATGAACATTAACCTGCACACTTGTGACAGTTGCTTCAAGTGTAACTCTTAAAAACGTTTCAGAATTATTGTAAGTAGGAAAAACTGTCAGTTTTTCTGAAATTGATTTGTACTTTATTGGATCCTATGTACTTTTCATTTGGAACATGCACAGCTACTGAGATCTTGCCACAATTAGAAAATAAATGATCAGAATCTTCTCAAACCAGGGCTTGGGAAGGCAATAGTATGAGTAGGCATGACTGGATGGGTCATTTTGGGACAGATTCCCAGATCACATTTAAACTTGGTCTAAAAATCATTTTCATTTGAAAATGTTCATGCATTGTTCATCTGAAAGCTCTTTTTAGTCCAGAAATAGTCCATCTGGGTTCAGGAAACTACCCTTATCTGTTTGGGCGTAAACGGTTCATGATCCGCTAACATGAGATGATGAGAGATGGACCTTAAGCCGTCATAACATGTGTGTCAATAGAAATAATCCTGTTATATGGCATGAGATGGTCAACCAAATGTCAATTGTTTTCTTATTCATGCTTCATAATGTGGGGATAGCCGCAAACCATTTTGACAGTCACTATGTTGTTCCTATGACAGCCTCATGTCAGGCTGCGTCATGTCTTAGCATTGGTTGCTCCTGCCCACATCAAATGGCCATGATGCTCCTTAATGGACAAGCTGTACATCGTACTACTTCAATGACAAAACAAATCAATCGCCATACAAACAAACAAACAAACAGGGAAAAATCATGAGATGGGGAGGGAAGAAGTCTCACTTAGGAACCTGCTAAACCTCTGAAGCAGATTGATTGAAAACTCAAGGTCATAACATTGAAACAACAGAACTACAATGCAGAGAGAATTTCTCCAAACAAGAGGCAATTTCCTGAGAAATGGAGAATAAGTTGTCTTCTTAAAAAAAATAAAAGGGCAGTGATGAGAGAAACACAAAGAATTTGGAAGCTGCCAGTGTGTAATGTATTTTCCCCAGACATGGTTATGATGCTGATAATTCATAAGCCTGCTATTAACAAAATCACTGAGCTCTGGAGACCAGTCTATTTCATGTATTTGTGATATAAAAGCACTGAAAGATATAGGCGCAGCAAAAAGGGAGAGTTGTGTACTCAGGGATTATTTTTTTTAAAGCCCTGTAAAGCGGACTAAGCATTTTTGGGGAATTATTTTTTTTATCAGTGCGTACAGTAGTTAAACATTTCTGATTATGACTCATTCTAAATGTAATGCTTTTTCACCAACAATTTACTAGTCAGGCACACAGTTGCTTAAAAAGGAACTCTGGTCTGTTGATAAAAGCTAACTTTGGAGTGTTGTTTTGTCCAAGCACACTAGTATTTGACAAATGTGCGGTGTCCATATTAGGAGAGCGTCACACTTCTTGTGAGGCTGACACTGTCCTAATATGGATGCCGTATACGTGGTCCCTTTAAGAGTTCTATTTCGCTCACTAAGTAGCACCTGCATAGCTTGGTCCCAGATCTGTTTGTGCGGTCTTGTCAACTACTATGGTCATTGTCATGCCAAATGTTTGGGGAGACATAACAGATCCGGGACCAGGCTAGCACCTGTATATTAACGGTCTGATACGTAGAGAAAGACAACAAGAATGCAGTACAGCTGTATACATCAATGACTACATCCAAAATGGCACCCTATTCCCTATATAGTGTACTAGTTTTGATCAGGGACTTAGTGTACAATACAGGTATTAGGGTGCCATTTGAGACGTACCAATGTGTCATATCTATTTAAGGGGTGTTTTGTTTTTATTTCTGTTCAGAGGAGTTTAGGAAGGAACCTGGCATACAATGTATTGCAAAAGCATTTATGATACAGTGGGGCAAAAAAGTTTTTAGTCAGCCACCAATTGTGCAAGTTCTCCCACTTAAAAAGATGAGGCCTGTAATTTTCATCATAGGTACACTTCAACTATGACAGACAAAATGAGAAAAATAAATCCAGAAAATCACATTGTAGGATTTTTTTATGAATTTATTTGCAAATTATGGTGGAAAATAAGTATTTGGTCAATAACAAAAGTTTCTCAATACTTTTGTTATATACCCTTTGTTGGCAATGACAGAGGTCAAACGTTTTCTGTAAGTATTCATAAGGTTTTCACACACTGTTGCTGGTATTTTGGCCCATTCCTCCATGCAGATCTCCTCTAGAGCAGTGATGTTTTGGGGCTGTTGCTGGGCAACACGGACTTTCAACTCCCTCCAAAGATTTTCTATGGGGTTGAGATCTGGAGACTGGCTAGGCCACTCCAGGACCTTGAAATGCTTCTTACGAAGCAACTCCATCGCTGCCCGGGCGGTGTGTTTGGGATCATTGTCATGCTGAAAGAACCAGCCACGTTTCATCTTCAATGCCCTTGCTGATGGTAGGCTTTGTTACTTTGGTCCCAGCTCTCTGCAGGTCATTCACTAGGTCCTCTCCCGTGTGGTTCTGGGATTTTTGCTCACCGTGATCATTTTGACCTCACGAGGTGAGATCTTGCGTGGAGCCCCAGATCGAGGGAGATTATCAGTGGTCTTGTATGTCTTCCATTTCCTAACAATTGCTCCCACAGTTGATTTCTTCAAACCAAGCTGCTTACTTATTGCAGATTCAGTCTTCCCAGCCTGGTGCAGGTCTACAATTTTGTTTCTGGTGTCCTTTGACAGCTCTTTGGTCTTGGCCATAGTGGAGTTTGGAGTGTGACTGTTTGAGGTTGTGGACAGGTGTCTTTTATACTGATAACAAGTTCAAACAGGTGCCATTAATACAGGTAACGAGAGGAGGACAGAGCAGCCTCTGAAAGAAGAAGTTACAGGTCTGTGAGAGCCAGAAATCTTGCTTGTTTGTAGGTGACCAAATACTTATTTTCCACCATAATTTGCAAATAAATTCATTAAAAATCCTACAATGTGAATTTCTGGATTTTTTTTCCTCATTTTGTCTGTCATAGTTGAAGTGTACCTATGATTAAAATTACAGGCCTCTCATCTTTTTAAGTTGGGGAACTTGCACAATTGGTGGCTGACTAAATATTTTTTTGCCCCACTGTATATAAAAAATAAGATATGGATTAAAGCAGCAAGTCACTGATTCCATCTGGAAAAGACACAGATGCTTATCTGATGTGATATTTTACACTGATCGTAGAGATCAGAAAATAAACCTTATGAACAGTACTTAAACTTCAGATAAACCAAAGACATCTTCATCTTCAGCGTACCACATAATGCACAATTCACACGTTCAAAAGAGAGATGAGAAAAACAACAAGGAAAACAACCGGATACATTTTTTTTTGCCAAAAGCTACATTTCATTTCATCATCTTAAAAAAACTAAAGTAAATACCATTTTCAAAATCAAACATCAACAAAAATACATTCCAGACCACAGTTTGGTTTTTGGCAAGCAGAGAAAACAGAATAAAATAAAAGAAAACGCACCACAAAGTCAAACCTCCTCTCAAGAGAAGAGAGAAGTTTTGAAAAACATCTTAAGTCACACATAGCAAGTGGGCTTTTTTAGATAGAAACAAGGACCAGGGGAGATTACTAATCCTTGTGTTGCTAATGGGTGGAGGGTTTCCCCCCCCCCCCCCCCCTACCGTCCAGACCACCCTATGGGTGAGAGCTAAAGCCCCAGCCTGTCTCTGATCTCTGGATTAGGAGAGAAGAAGCAGTCTTTACCACACTACCATCACCTTGTTTATTATCTGCAGAATAGCATTGGGAAGAGATGAGGAAGAAGGGCCCAGGGCTGGAAAAAGGCTTTCTGTCTTTCCCAACTTTGTTGTTTCAGACTAAGAGGCTCAGTAAAACCCTCCCTGACCCCATTTAACTACTTATTTAACCTTTATTCCACCAGGTAAGACATCAGATGCGGTAATGCTAACTGGTGGTGGGGTAGCCTATAGATCCAATCACATTTTATTTGTCACATACACATGTTTAGCAGATGTTATTGTGGGTGTAGCGAAATGCTTGTTTTTCTAGCTCCAACAGTGCAGTAGTATCTAACAATTGTAATTGGTTCAAGTAGTGCAAAGCTCTCTATTGGTCAACCACTGTAGGACAAGCTGTCAAATTCTTTAGCCCTGGACTGTCTAGTAAAAGAAGCAATGCTTGGATGAGTCTGTGTTTGCTTGTCAAAAACTGAGAATGCACAACAGATTTGCAATTTAATGTTTCCGCAGGACTGCTCCAGTCTAACATTCCCATACAGAAATGTGACAATATTATGGGATGGCCTTCCTATGGTGGCCCTAAGGGGCAAAGTACCTTCCTTTCTTTTATTACTTTGACAATTATTTTTCAGTCACTAAGCATGTTCATATTTAAATCATACACATTCCATCTAATAAAATGTATTTTCACTAAACAACACCAAAAGAAAACATGGCACAGCACAACTTTTTTCTTTATTTTTCTTTCTTTCTTTGTTTGTTTTTTCTACGTAGATTTTCTTTTTTGCTGGAAATATCAAATCAAAGTTTTGCTGTTGATGGGTTGTTTTAACCCTAATATTTGTTTCTTAAAAATGTTCAGTTGTATTTATATATAATATCTATATAGTCTTCCTTGGTAACGTATTTGTAAATTGTGCAAATTCAGCAGTAACACAGGTGGCGAGAGATCAGTGGGCAGTTTATTACAAAAAATAATACAACAAAAATGGAGAAAAAAAAGGAAAGTCATTGATCTTCGATTCCAACAGGAGACATGTGACCTGAGGAGCTTATCTCCCATTGGCTCCAAGGATGCCAAACAATGTTATGTCCTGTTTGTGATGCCAAAATGGAATTCCACTTCAAATGTCCCATCCTGGTTATAAGATACAGGGCTTTGCGACGCCAAAACTCAGGAAAACCGACAGAAAAGAACTAAAAACATGACAACGGCACCGATAATCAAAATGCTTTCCGGTGATGCTGTCTCTCGGTGTGTGTGTGACGAAACATCCAGTGCCTTGGTCTGACATAGACACACACACACATATATAGATAGACACGCATTTACACACATTCACACACACACACCCGCCCAGTACTGCTGAATCCCCCCTGTTCTGTCCTTTGCAGTAGCTACATCACATGTTTTGGGGGGGTGGGTTGAAAACCACGCTGTCTGAGTTTAAATTCCTCTGGGTGAGGAGAGAAAGAGAGGAAGATGGAGATGAGGAGGAGAGCAAGGGTCAGTCCTCAGCTGGCCAGGGCCATTGTGTTGATGACCTGCTCCAGCTTGCTCCTCAGTCTCTGCCTCCGCGACTGCTCGTCCCTCTCCAAAGCCGTCAGAATCTGAAGATGAACAGAGACAGAGAGAGACAGAGAGAGAGATGGCAAGAAAGCAAGAGAAACAAAATGCGAGAAAGAGAGTGAAGGAGAGAGAGGAAGGGAGGGAGAGAAAGGGAGAGGGAGGAAGAGAGAGAGAGGAAGGGAGGGAGAAAATGAGCAGTGAGAAACATTAGCTTTTACAAAAGCAGTAGAGAGAGCGACAACTGAGCAGTTCTTCAAATCCAAATTAGGGTGCAATCCCTTCTAAATAAACAAACATAACAAAAATGTCTGCCATTGTTCTCACCTCGTCCTTGTACTTGACTATGTAGGAGTAGATCTCGTGCAGGGCGCTCATGCTGTTGAACTGGCTGAGGTGCAGCCGCGACTGCTCCGCCAGGTACGCACTCATGTCCTGGTCACTGATGACGGGCATCCGCGAGATGTCGGAGTAGTACCTGAGAAAGAATGGGGGATGGAGACAGAGAGAAATCAAATCAAATCACATTTATTTGTCACATACACATGGTTAGCAGATGTTAATGCGAGGGTAGCGAAATGCTTGTGCTTCTAGTTCCGACAATGCAGTAATAACCAGCGAGTAATCTAACCTGACAATTACAAAACTACTACCTTATACACACAAGTGTAAAGGGATAAAGAATATGTACATAAAGATATATGAATGAGTGATGGTACAGAGCGGCATAGGCAAGATGCAGTAGATGGTATCGAGTACAGTATATACATATGAGATGAGTAATGTAGGGTATGTAAACAAAGTGGCATAGTTTAAAGTGGCTAGTGATACATGTATTACATAAAGATGCAGTAGATGATATAGAGTACAGTATATACGTATACATATGAGATGAATAATGTAGGGTATGTAAACATTATATTAAGTAGCATTGTTTAAAGTGGCTAGTGATATATTTTACAGAGAGAGGGAAGGAAGGTGAGAGTGTGTGGGAGAATCTTTAAGCAATCACTCTGTCAATATTTAACTGACACATATCAATTGACCAATGAAACCAAGTGAGCTGAATAAAGGAAAGCTAAGTGACTAAGCGAGTTCCAAGCTGTCAAATGGCAACAGTGTTACTTTCCTGCCCTAGTTTTAATTTTCAACCTAATCCATAATGGCCCGCCCGCTGAACATAGCCTATATCCATACCGTTCTACCCAGTTCTTGTAGTTGGGAATGTCTTTAGCGTAGAGCAGCTTGTTGGAGGGTGAGTCTTTGCCCAGCTTGTGTTCTGAGGTGGAGCAGGAGTCCATGAAGGTCTGGGCCACCACAGACAGACAGGCGTCCGTGATGCTGTTCTTGTGGATGTCGAACACAAACTGGGGGTTCTTGATCACGTTCACCCAGAACCGCAGAGGAAGACTGGGGGGGAAGAGATGGAGAGGGAGTGGGAAGAAGAGAGAAAACATTAGGGTATAGTACTCAACCCCTAAACACCATCACCAAACCTCTCTCACAGCCTGACGCACACAGCTCCATCTCCTTCGGTCTCACACACAAACTGATCCACTCACCAGTTGCTCTTCCAGGTGTGCCGTACATCCAAGTCAGAGATGCAGTGCTTGTCGGCCTGCTCGTCCAGGAAGTCAAACATGTACTTGATGGCAAGCGGCAGGGCACTGCCTCGATGGGCCGTACTGAAGATGGTCTCAAACAGGTCGTCCACAAACTTCTGCAATGTACCCTGCGAAAGGAGAAAGGGGAGGGTTAGAGAGTTGTCACTGACATCAACTTCATGGAGCTTTGTATTGTACAAATCACTGTTTTATGACGTTGAAATTGAAAAGTTCCTCACATTGTGGACGCATTTAGACTAAATCTATCCTTTTTCCACATAAGATTATCAACTTTTACACATTATCAAGTAGTCTGTCGAATGGCCCCCTCCTCCTTTTCACACTCCCAACACTAGCCCATCACCTGAACAAAGCCGGCTCCGGTCAGTTATTCACATACCAACATATTGGCCAAAACTACACTAATATATACATATAGTACAGTATATACAGGCCAAGTCTCCTGTCGTCTTTCCCACTCTCACTGTTCATTCTACAAACTCTCTAACCCCCATAGACCTAACCTGTCGTCTTTCCCACTCTCACTGTCCATTCTCCAAACTCTCTAACCCCCATAGACCTAACCTGTCGTCTTTCCCACTCTCACTGTTCATTCCCCAAACTCTCTAACCCCCATAGACCTAACCTGTCGTCTTTCCCACTCTCACTGTCCATTCTCCAAACTCTCTAACCCCCATAGACCTAACCTGTCGTCTTTCCCACTCTCACTGTTCATTCTCCAAACTCTCTAACCCCCATAGACCTAATCTTGCACATTTTTACCTGAAGGGAAATCATGAGCAAATGAGAAAACAACAGGGGATAGAAATCGCGAGGGTGAGCAGAAACGCGCTAATGTACAGTACTTAGCAAGTGTAAATGAGTGCATAGTGGTGTGGCACTGTGCATGGTAAATGAGGTGCTACCAACAAGGTATGGAGGAACAGAAAGTAATGGCCTGCCAGTTGATGTCTCTAGTGCTTCTAGTGCCACAGTGCAGAGCCGATAGCAGTCCTGTCTAGAACAGATATTCCTCATGACATGTAGAGTGAGGACTCATGTCCGCTCTATTCATGGAATTTATATCTGTATCTTTGCGCACATATTTTTTCCAGACCAACACAAACACACCGGATGCAACCTATCAACCCACCACCAAGCCCTTGATTAGTCAAATCAGGTGTGTGTGAGTGCTTGGCTAGAACTAAAGCATTCCCCCCCCCTAGGGTTCCCCAATAATCAATTCACAAACATTCTTCCGAGTACCAACGGAAGGGATTAGGGTATAGGATCCAAGAGAAAGCCCCTCCAGCTCCCTTCCGGATTCCAACGATCAGAAAACCACTCAAAAGGTCAGGCTGCTAATTAAGACAACATAGTGTTTGGGAGCTGCACCTACTCATGCAAAAGGTTA
This sequence comes from Oncorhynchus clarkii lewisi, assembly GCF_045791955.1. NCBI lineage: Eukaryota > Metazoa > Chordata > Actinopteri > Salmoniformes > Salmonidae > Oncorhynchus > Oncorhynchus clarkii. The sequence continues at coordinate 71,670,070 of NC_092153.1, forward strand.
TGAAAAATGTTAATGAGCATCTGAGCCAGTCGCCTTGGAAACAAAGGTCAATGAGAGCTGGCTGTCGGAGGAAACAGGTTTGAGCTAGAATGTTGGGTGTTGTTTACCAGTAGAGGGGGGACAGGTGCGTGTGAGTGAGAGTGAGTGAATGTGTCTGTTTGTCTGTGTGTGAGGTACCTTAGTAGCCAATAACCTGGTCAGGTATATCTCAGAGACCATCTTGCTGCCACGGTCGCCCTCACGCTGGTCCGAGTGGTCGTGGTTCTTGACCAGGTGCCACAGCTTGGTACCACTCTCCAGGTCAGGCGTGATCATGGGGGTCCTAGAACGCAGGCTGTCTGGACTACTGGCCGTCCTCAACATACTCTCTGGACAGGAAGACGGGAGAGAGAGGAAATGGTCAGGATTCAGATTAATCCGATATGATGTCAAATCACATAACCAGTGTGCTATAGATGAAGAGAAAGAGCCGGGGGGGGGGGTCAAGAGAGATAAAGGAAATGGCGGGGGAGGGGGTTGATCAAGGCAGGGGGGAGACAGAGAGATCCTGGGGAGAGGACACAGACAGGGACTGGACAGTCTCCAGTTACTCTCAGCCCTATGATGGACTTACATGACAAACATCACTCCTCTTCACTGTCTGACCTTAACGTCAACACTTGCCATGCATTATCATTTCTATTGAGATATTTCTAATGTTTAGCTGTGTATTTCTGAATCGTACTCACAGAAAGCACTTCGAGAATAAAATAGCATGCACACGCATCTGCACACACACAACCGCCCACACACACCCATCTACCTGCCCACCCACACCCACACACCGTATCTGTTGAGGGACTTGGTGAAGGTGGAGGAGGTGGAGATGTTGTAGGCAGAGTTCTGCTTGGGCACGAGGGCTATCACTGAGCCATCCGTCACCTGATGGGGAGTACAGGAAACAAACTGTTAGAGTTAGACATTTCATCTGCACTCTGAAAACTTTGCACATGACATACGGTCAGAAAAAGGTGATACACACTGCTACATTGCTGGTGCCTAGAGTGATTGACTAAGGCTGCATTTACACAGGCAGCCCAATTCTAATATATTGCAACAAACCTGTATAGACCTGGAAATAGCACCAAGACTGAAGACTCAAATTTTGTTTGTATTAAAATGTTGTTGTTTTCTCCGCAGGTACATTTCCCTCTGGGGATTGGTTGGTCCATCCTGGTAAAATACTTATTCAGGATGGAAATAGAACACCATACATCAGGAGAGGTGGACATCAGTGACTGATGACAACGACAAAGTCATGTTCCAGTTGACTGTCAGAAAAAAAGGTGTAACCATTACAATGGATCTGGTAAGAATGTATTTTTTTTTAAAGTATGCTTTCATCACCAAAAAGTTGGTTGACTTAAATAACATTGGCAACAGTAGTAGACAGACACACAGCTATATAAACACCAGGTAACTACCATTTCCTCTTACAATAAACTGCTCCCTCGGTCGAGAAATGGATCTAACGGTGTGATTTTTTTAAACGTTGTGTTTTTTTTTAAACAATGATGTAACTTTGGATGAATACAACATTTACAGATCTGATTGAAAAGGTACGAGGTGTGGCTATTTTTGTCAAATGTAGCTTTATGTGTCAGTTTGACTTTCCACCTCTGTCAGTTTGACTTTCCACCTCTGTCAGTTTGACTTTCCACCTCTGTCAGTTTGACTTTCCACCTCTGTCAGTTTGACTTTCCACCTCTGTCAGTTTGACTTTCCACCTCTGTCAGCTTGACTTTCCACCTCTGTCAGCTTGAATGCCTAGCCCTAAACGTACGCCTGGAAAATGGTATGAAATGTACTATGGTGAGGATATACTGGCCCCCCCTGCTCATCCCAGTGCTACTAATCATTTAGCTGACCCGTTATCAACTTATGCAGCACTGTAAGTGATGATTATGGGTTGTCTTTAACCTTGATTGGATGACTCCAGTTTCAGACAAGCTCAAGGTATAATGCATCGATCTGAATTTAGCGCAAATAATATTGAAACCAACCCGGCCCAATTTTAAAATCCAGTAAATTCTGACCTGATTAACATCACACTTACAGTACAAATAGACCCCATACAGTGCATTCGGAAAGTATTCAGACCCATTGACTTTTTATTCATTTAATTGTTACAGCCTTATTCTAAAATGGATTACCATATGTTTTCCCCCTAATCAATCTACACACAATACCCAACAACGACAAAGCAAAAACAGGTTTGTAGAAAATTTGTCAAATGTATATATATAAAATAGCTGAAATATCACATTACATCAGTATTGACATCCTTTACTTAGTACTTTGTTGAAGCACCTTTGGCTGTGATTACAGCCTTGAGTCTTCTTGGGTATGACGCAACAACCTTGGCACACCTGTATTTGGGGAGTTTCTCCCATTATTCTCTACAGATCCTCTCAAGCTCTGTCAGGTTAGATGGGGAGCGTAGCTGCACAGCTATTTTCAGGTTTCTCCAGAGATGTTCGATCGGGTTCAAGTCCCGGCTCTGGCTGGGCCACTCAAGGACATTTAGAAACTTGTCCTGAATCCACTCCTTCGTTGTCTTGGCTGTGTGCTTAGATTTGTTGTCCTGTTGGAAGGTGATCATTTGCCCCAGTCTGAGGTCCTGAGCACTCTGGGGCAGCATCAAGGAGCTCTCTGTACTTTGCACTGTTCATCTTTCCCTCGATTCTGACTAGTCTCCCAGTCCCAGGCACTGAAAAAACATCTCCACAGCATGATGCTGCCACCACCATGCTTCACCGTAGGGATGGTGTCAGGTTTCCTCCAGACGTGACGCTTGGCAGTCAGGCCAAAGAGTTCCATCTTGGTTTCATCAGACCAGATAATCTTGTTTCTTCTGGTCTGAGAGTCTTTAGTTATCTTTTGCCAAATTCCAACCGGGCTGTCATGTGCCTTTTACCGAGGAGTGGCTTCCGTCTGGCCACTCTAAAATAAAGGCCTGAATGGTGGAATGCTGCAGCGATAGAAGAACCTTCTAGAAGGACAACCATCTCCACAGAGGACTATAACAAAACAAACAAAATGTAGAAAAGGGGAAGGGGTCTGAATACTTCCCGAATGCACTGTAAATACACAGCCGGTTGTGTTTTTTGCTCATGATATCAATGAGCATTTCCTTATTGCCTGTATTACCGATGTAAGACTACCTAAATCCATTCTGCGCATCAATAACACAAGGAATGTCAGAAATGTCAATGATCAAGCTTTTTTTGCACAATCTTTGTGACATAGCAGGTGTACCTGCCATTCCTGACCCTAGGTCAGTTCTCGATTATTTCTCTGACGTTTTTAACACTTTTGCTGACAAGCATGCTCCCTACAAAAGTTTAATGGTAGGGATGGGCATCTTTGATGGGAGTGGGGGGGCCACCAAAAATCTGACCTCATCATGAGGGGCTGCAGTGGCTTGCGGGCCTGCGTATCCACATACATACCCACACATGTAGTCAGACCCTTTTGGGGGCCCTAAGTGAAGAGGAAGTATTGTACATACTGGGATTAATTACACCGTTAGAATGTTGCAGTCAAAATGACTTCTCGTTAGCTTGAAAATTCATATCAATCAGGATGTAGATAAGGTACCATCTTCGCTGCATCCTATGTTGTCAATGATATTGGATGTTCTATAGATAAAAAGCAGCATTGTTTATTGACCTGTCTAAGGCTTTTGACATTGTGGATGACTCATTGTCATTGTTATGTTGGACTTGATAGCAGCGCATGCGTTTAGTTAAATAAACTACATTATGGACAGATCTCAATATATAGTTGCTGACTGTGTCAATTTGAAATTCCTCGAGGTCACTAAAGGATTTCCTCATGCATCAATTTTAGTACCTGTACTATTCTCATTATCAATATTGGTTGCTTAGTGAAAAACTGTAAACTTCACTTTTATGATGATGACACTGTGCAGTCCTCTACTGCCTCCTCTGTGAACCAGACTATCGCTGATCTTCAAGTACTGTGTTAGATGTGGTAGAGATGAATGAGAAGAGGACTGGAGTTGGAAAACATCCGCATTGACACAACTTCTAAGTGTCTAACCAACGATCAGTCAAACAGCCTCTCCACTGACGGGGAACATCGAGTGAAACCCTGTACAGACAAATGTATTGAAGACTACAATAACTACATCACATACTTCACTGTATCCTTGCCTGCAGAAGCACTTGAACTTATTCTGATGGGAGATCCGTTCCTGGTTGAAGATCTGGACTAACAGACATCCTGAGAGGTGGCTATGGACACCAAGATCAGGGGATATCGATTTGGCAGATACTGAGCCATACTAACGACAGATGGTTGGTGTGTTAAGTACACTGGACACCAATCTAACCAGCACAAGCGTTGCAGTCTGAGGTTCCCTTTACAAGTGCCAGGTCTCAAGCAAGGTCACATAACTATTATACAAGCAACCTCTGTTACAAAGGTGCACTGGCTGCATACAACAAGCTCAATAACTGAAGTTTTTATTGATGTGATAGCAACAATCTCTGTATAGACCTACAGTATACAAGTAGTATGAATTTCCATGTAAATTGACAAAGTATATAGTATAGTATCATATGATGGTATTTTACTCAGTATTTATTTCCTTGTTTTATATCATATACACAATGATTTACTGTATTTTTCATTACAGTTAAGATAATATACACTTCATTCATTCCTGAGGAGAAATGTATTCTACAGTGGGGAGAACAAGTATTTGAAACACTGCGGATTTTGCAGGTTTTCCTACTTACAAAGCATGTAGAGGTCTGTAATTTGTATCATAGGTACACTTCAACTGTGAGAGACGGAATCTAAAACAAAAATCCAGAAAATCACATTGTATGATTTTTATGTAATTCATTTGTATTTTATTGCATGACATAAGTATTTGATACATCAGAAAAGCAGAACTTAATATTTGGTACAGAAACCTTAGTTTGCAATTACAGAGATCATACATTTCCTGAAGTTCTTGACCAGGTTTGCACACACTGCAGCAGGGATTTTGGCCCACTCCTCCATACAGACCTTCTCCAGATCCTTCAGGTTTCATGGCTGTCGCTGGGCAATACGAACTTTCAGCTCCCTCCAAAGATTTTCTATTGGGTTCAGGTCTGGAGACTGGCTAGGCCACTCCAGGACCTTGAGATGCTTCTTACGGAGCCACTCCTTAGTTGCCCTGGCTGTGTTTCGGGTCGTTGTCATGCTGGAAGACCCAGCCACGACCCATCTTCAATGCTCTTACTGAGGGAAGGAGGTTGTTGGCCAAGATCCCTCAATACGGTGCAGTCGTCCTGTCCCCTTTGCAGAGAACCATCCCCAAAGAATGATGTTTCCACCTCCATGCTTCACGGTTGGGATGGTGTTCTTGGGGCTGTACTCATCCTTCTTCTTCCCCCAAACACGGCGAGTGGAGTTTAGACCAAAAAGCTCTATTTTTGTCTCATCAGACAACATGACCTTCTCCCATTCCTCCTCTGGATCATCCAGATGGTCATTGGCAAACTTCAGATGGGCCTGGACATGCGCTGGCTTGAGCAGGGGGACCTTGCGTGCGCTGCAGGATTTTAATCCATGACGGCGTAGTGTGTTACTAATGGTTTTCTTTGAGACTGTGGTCCCAGCTCTCTTCAGGTCATTGACCAGGTCCTGCCGTCTAGTTTTGGGCTGATCCCTCACCTTCCTCATGATCATTGATGTCCCACGAGGTGAGATCTTGCATGGAGCCCCAGACCGAGGGTGATTGACAGTCATCTTGAACTTCTTCCATTTTCTAATAATTGCGCCAACAGTTGTTGCCTTCTCACCAAGCTGCTTGCCTTTTGTCCTGTAGCCCATCCCAGCCTTGTGCAGGTCTACAATTTACCCCTGATGTCCTTACACAGCTGACTGGTCTTGGCCATTGTGGAGAGGTTGGAGTCTGTTTGATTGAGTGTGTGGACAGGTGTCTTTTATACAGGTAACGAGTTCAAACAGGTGCAGTTAATACAGGTAATGAGTGGAGAACAGCCTCCTGCTTCTTAAAGAAAAACTAACAGGTCTGTGAGAGCCGGAATTCTTACTGGTTGGTAGGTGATCAAATACTTATGTCATGCAATAAAATGCATATGGATTACTTAAAAATCATACAATGTGATTTTCTGGATTTTTGTTTTAGATTCCGTCTCTCACAGTTGAAGTGTACCTATGATACAAATTACAGACCTCTACATGCTTTGTAAGTAGGAAAACCTGCAAAATCGGCAGTGTTTTCCCCACTGTATATGACACCGAGGAATTTCGGGCTGCAGACACCAAGGGATGTTTGAGTGATCCCCTACATCGATCCAGAAATATTTGTAAGTCGGTAATTGTAAAGTGTATACATAAAATTAAATGTGATTAATTGATTGATAATAAACACATTATTTTATCAACTTTGAGACATAAACCATGACAGACTTGCCTGGTAGTGGGCCAGTGTGTTGAGTCTCTTCCAGTCATTGTCTATCTTGGTGGTGACGTCCTCATCCTGGAGAATGATCCTGGCCATCCTTCCCTGACGCCACTCTGAACACACATGGAACAGAAGGCGAGGGTGTGTTAGTGTCTGTTGCGTGACTCCAGATAGTGTTGGGAAGTGTGTTAAGTGTATTTTGACTAATTGGCTTGGGTTGTGTGTGTGTGTGTGTGTGTGTGTGCGCATGGTGTGTTTGTGTGCCTTACCCATGTCCATGTCTGAAGCCTTGGGTCTCTGGGAGTAAGGGCTTCCTTTCAACACAGCATCAAGCAGCTTTTCCTTCACCTGGGTCACCGTGTCACAGTTCAGCCCCTTTACCGCCACCTCCGGGGCGTTCTCATTCTCCGGGTTCACACAGTGTAGGGTCTAGGGGGGGCAAGGGTCAAAGGTTAGATTGGCGATGGGGAAGACTCACAGGACGAGAGGCTTGAAGCAGAGTGAAGTGTAGAAGACGTGAATTAAACCGCATACATCTGTAGTCACTCTTGTAGCTAGCTACCTACTGTACTACCTAGCCAGCCAGAACGATCGCTGAAGCTGTACATAGTCCATCTGTAAATAGCCCACCCAATCTACCTACTTCATCCCCATATTGTTTTTATTTTATTTACTTTTCTGCTCTTTTTCACACCAATATCTCTACTTGCACATCATCATCTGATCATTTATCACTCCAGTGTTAGTCTGCTAAAATGTAATTATTCGCTCCTACGGCCTATTTCTGCCGACCTTCTCATGCCTTTTGCACACATTGTATATAGACTTTCTTTTTTCTACTGTGTCATTGACTTGTTTGTGTTATTGGCTTGTTTATTGTTTATTGTGTCACACTGCTTTGCTTTATCTTGGCCAGGTTGGTTACAAATAAGAACTTGTTCTAAACTAGCCTAAAGGTGAAAAAAGAAAAGACAAATGGTTCTCAGAGCAATGAATGTGTTCAGTCAAAGAGAGATAATGTAAAAGTGTTCCGCTTATTTCTGTGATTCAAGCTGTGTTGTGGTACTGACCAGGGTCTTGTAGTCAATCTGCTGTCTGATGAGCTTGTCCTCACTGAGCGAGTAGCGCGCCTCTCCTGTGATGGAGTCTATAGGCCCCTTCTCCATCTGCTGCTTGATGGCACAGTACAGCATGAACAGAGGCTCCCCAGCACACTCCTACACACAGGGTACACAGTACAGCATGAACAGGGGTTCTCCAGCACACTCCTACACCCAGGGTACACAGTACAGCATGAACAGAGGCTCCCCAGCACACTCCTACACACAGGGTACACAGTACAGCATGAACAGAGGCTCCCCAGCACACTCCTACACACAGGGTACACAGTACAGCATGAACAGGGGTTCTCTAGCACACTCCTACACACAGGGTACACAGTACAGCATGAACAGAGGCTCCCCAGCACACTCCTACACACAGGGTACACAGTACAGCATGAACAGAGGCTCCCCAGCACACTCCTACACACACGGTACACAGTACAGCATGAACAGGGGTTCTCTAGCACACTCCTACACACAGGGTACACAGTACAGCATGAACAGAGGCTCCCCAGCACACTCCTACACACAGGGTACACAGTACAGCATGAACAGAGGCTCCCCAGCACACTCCTACACACAGGGTACACAGTACAGCATGAACAGGGGTTCTCCAGCACACTCCTACACACAGGGTACACAGTACAGCATGAACAGGGGTTCTCCAGCACACTCCTACACACATGGTACACAGTACAGCATGAACAGAGGCTCCCCAGCACACTCCTACACACAGGGTACACAGTACAGCATGAACAGAGGCTCCCCAGCACACTCCTACACACAGGGTACACAGTACAGCATGAACAGGGGTTCTCTAGCACACTCCTACACACAGGGTACACAGTACAGCATGAACAGAGGCTCCCCAGCACACTCCTACACACAGGGTACACAGTACAGCATGAACAGAGGCTCCCCAGCACACTCCTACACACAGGGTACACAGTAGAACATGATCAGGGGTTCTCCAGCACACTCCTACACACAGGGTACACAGTACAGCATGAACAGGGGTTCTCCAGCACACTCCTACACACATGGTACACAGTACAGCATGAACAGAGGCTCTCCAACACACTCCTACACACAGGGTACACAGTACAGCATGATCAGGGGTTCTCCAGCACACTCCTACACACAGGGTACACAGTACAACATGATCAGGGGTTCTCCAGCACACTAATACACACAGGGTACACAGTACAGCATGAACAGAGGCTCTCCAGCACACTAATACACACAGGGTACACAGTACAGCATGAACAGAGGCTCTCCAGCACACTCCTACACACAGGGTACACAGTACAGCATGAACAGGGGTTCTCCAGCACACTAATACACACAGGGTACACAGTACAGCATGAACAGAGGCTCTCCAGCACACTCCTACACACAGGGTACACAGTACAGCATGAACAGGGGTTCTCCAGCACACTCCTACACACAGGGTACACAGTACAGCATGAACAGAGGCTCTCCAGCACACTCCTACACACATGGTACACAGTACAGCATGAACAGAGGCTCTCCGGCACACTCCTACACACAGGGTACACAGTACAGCATGAACAGAGGCTCTCCAGCACACTCCTACACACATGGTACACAGTACAGCATGAACAGAGGCTCTCCAGCACACTCCTACACACAGGGTACACAGTACAGCATGAACAGGGGTTCTCCAGCACACTCCTACACACACGGTACACAGTACAGCATGAACAGAGGCTCTCCAGCACACTCCTACACACAGGGTACACAGTACAGCATGAACAGGGGTTCTCCAGCACACTCCTACACACACGGTACACAGTACAGCATGAACAGAGGCTCCCCAGCACACTCCTACACACACGGTACACAGTACAGCATGAACAGGGGTTCTCCAGCACACTCCTACACACACGGTACACAGTACAGCATGAACAGGGGTTCTCCAGCACACTCCTACACACACGGTACACAGTACAGCATGAACAGAGGCTCTCCAGCACACTCCTACACACAGGGTACACAGTACAGCATGAACAGGGGTTCTCCAGCATACTCCTACACACACGGTACACAGTACAGCATGAACAGGGGTTCTCCAGCACACTCCTACACACACGGTACACAGTACAGCATGAACAGAGGTTCTCCAGCACACTCCTACACACAGGGTACACAGTACAGCATGAACAGAGGCTCCCCAGCACACTCCTACACACAGGGTACACAGTACAACATGATCAGGGGTTCTCCAGCACACTCCTACACACAGGGTACACAGTACAGCATGAACAGGGGTTCTCCAGCACACTCCTACACACATGGTACACAGTACAGCATGAACAGAGGCTCTCCAACACACTCCTACACACAGGGTACACAGTACAGCATGATCAGGGGTTCTCCAGCACACTCCTACACACAGGGTACACAGTACAGCATGAACAGGGGTTCTCCAGCACACTAATACACACAGGGTACACAGTACAGCATGAACAGAGGCTCTCCGGCACACTCCTACACACAGGGTACACAGTACAGCATGAACAGAGGCTCTCCAGCACACTCCTACACACAGGGTACACAGTACAGCATGAACAGAGGCTCTCCAGCACACTCCTACACACAGGGTACACAGTACAGCATGAACAGGGGTTCTCCAGCACACTCCTACACACAGGGTACACAGTACAGCATGAACAGAGGCTCTCCAGCACACTCCTACACACAGGGTACACAGTACAGCATGAACAGGGGTTCTCCAGCACACTCCTACACACACGGTACACAGTACAGCATGAACAGAGGCTCTCCAGCACACTCCTACACACAGGGTACACAGTACAGCATGAACAGGGGTTCTCCAGCACACTCCTACACACAGGGTACACAGTACAACATGATCAGGGGTTCTCCAGCACACTAATACACACAGGGTACACAGTACAGCATGAACAGGGGTTCTCCAGCACACTCCTACACACAGGGTACACAGTACAGCATGAACAGGGGTTCTCCAGCACACTCCTACACACAGGGTACACAGTACAGCATGAACAGGGGTTCTCCAGCACACTCCTACACACAGGGTACACAGTACAGCATGAACAGGGGTTCTCCAGCACACTAATACACACAGGGTACACAGTACAGCATGAACAGGGGTTCTCCAGCACACTAATACACACAGGGTACACAGTACAGCATGAACAGAGGCACACACACTAAGTATAGTATAGCATAAGCTGATAGGGGCCAGTATCCCATCAATCTGTCATTTCAGCATCTCAAAACCAATAGGAAACACTGTAGTCTTGAAGGACGACATTCAAGACAATGAGTACGCTTCCTTATTTGAGAAAAAACTATACTAAGTGCATTCCAATCTGCTGCTGGCTACACGGTGCCACACAGTTAAACCATAGGGCCTAGCCCCTCGTTAGCCATTCAACAGCTATTGGTGCAGTGACAAGTGACCCACTCCAGAGTAGTAGTTTGTCCCTTGTGCATTTTAACCTGGGGAAAAACAGTCTTTAACAAGGTAAAACATGTGAAAATGTACACTGTGCTTGGGGAAAACGTTGGGAGAACGCTAGTGGCAGTTGATAGAGGAGTTAATGGAAGGTTAACGAGTCAGGAGTGAAAAGTGCTGGAGAAGCACTCTGCTGCATGAAATGTGTCAACGAGGCAATGCAAGGCGGGCGGGCTGGAGGGCCTCTCTCCTCCCTCTCGTTTTTCTCCCATTTTCCCTCTATTGGTCCGACTACCACTTAGCACAGTGATTCTCACCTCCAACTCTTGCTAGTTCATATTCCTCCTCATCTTCCTCTGTCCAGCCAACTGCAACAGTGTCTTTGTGTATTTTCTCTCCTTTCCTTGACATTTTATATGTTTCAATTCAGAGCAAAAAGGAGTTTGAAAGTGCTGGTGAACAACCCAAAGTGTACTGAGCTTCCCCTAGTATTCTTTGTGGCCTTCTACACTCTTCCTCTTCCTTCCATATCCCTCCTGCTGCTCCCACCTCGTTATCGTCTGCACTAATTAAACAGACAGACAGCTGTTAACGAGACGTACACACGCACACCCTCTAGTAGCTCGGGAACCAGCTATTATGGGTTGCTTTTGATGCACCTAGCCAAAAATGTGAATCACACGCTTGGCAGGACCCCTAGAGGGGTTGAAGAAGCTGTCCAGTAGGATGCAAGTTTTTACAAACACCTGTCTGAACTGAAATGAAAAACAACTAATTGAGAGAAAGACTTCCGATCACCCGTGTCACACAGAGGCTGTCTGATGCACTCTCTCCATTCCAATAAGCCTCAAATCTGAAGAATGCACACACTTTCACTTTCTCTCTCTGGCTCTCTCTAGAAAACCCTGAAAGGGGCAATGCATTAAAGAGGCGAAAACACAAACAGTCACGCCTTAACACCACTTCACATGAAGGTAGAATACTGTTTTACAACTGGGTAGAGAGAAGTTGGAACATGAAAGGTAAAGAGAGGTCAAGGATAGGGAGCATTGTAAGCCCTCTCCCTGTGCCTTATCTGCTCCTGCAGCTAGGAGATACTGACGTTTGGCCGGCAAGCTAAATTCCCTAGCGCTCTTTCATTCTCCAACAGCACAAGCAGCATTAGCGAATAACAGAACCGTAGAAAGCTTAAAAAGCCTGTTTGGTGCGGCTGCGTGTTCATTAAGGCATGCAATGACAAACATTTCAAAACGTTTCAATACATAAAGTGAAAATAAGCTCATCTTATTGGATGAATCCAGGTTGTCCCTCTCTGTTTCAGTCCATTTTCCTTGGTTGCTGCCTAATGAACGCAGCCCGAGTGCATCACTGACAGACTTACCTTGAGGAACTTGTAGAGAAGGAACGTGAACCAGTTGGTGAGCATCTTCTCAGCCACCGACTCCGTCCTATAGGAGAGCGGGAGAGAGAAGATAAATTGAGTTGAATGTCATGTTCTGGCATGGAAAAGAGTTAAACGTCCAAAACACAGGACTGATAGAGGAATTTTTTCCTCTTAGTAACAAGGGACCAAACAACCCTAGTGTTTGGTCGCTAGTAATTGAACCATTATCCCTGCTAGTAATTGAAGAAGATTACAAACCATTATCCCTGCTAGTAACTGAAGGAGATTACAAAATATTATCCCTGCTAGTAACTGAAGGAGATTGCAAACCATTATCCCTGCTAGTAACTGAAGGAGATTACAAACCATTATCCCTGCTAGTAGCTGAAGGAGATTACAAACCATTATCCCTGCTAGTAGCTGAAGGAGATTACAAACCATTATCCCTGCTAGGAACTGAAGGAGATTACAAACCATTATCCCTGCTAGTAGCTGAAGGAGATTACAAACCATTATCCCTGATAGTAGCTGAAGGAGATTACAAACCATTATCCCTGATAGTAACTGAAGGAGATTACAAACCATTATCCCTGCTAGTAGCTGAAGGAGATTACAAACCATTATCCCTGCTAGTAACTGAAGGAGATAACAAACCATTACCCCTGATAGTAACTGAAGGAGATAACAAACCATTATCCCTGCTAGTAGCTGAAGGAGATTACAAACCGTTATCCCTGCTAGTAACTGAAGGAGATAACAAACCATTATCCCTGCTAGTAGCTGAAGGAGATTACAAACCATTATCCCTGCTAGTAACTGAAGGAGATAACAAACCATTATCCCTGCTAGTAACTGAAGGAGACAACAAACCATTATCCCTGCTAGTAGCTGAAGGAGATTACAAACCATTATCCCTGCTAGTAACTGAAGGAGATAACAAACCATTATCCCTGCTAGTAACTGAAGGAGACAACAAACCATTATCCCCGGGAAAAGGCATTTAACGCGGATGATCACATACATGAAATTATTCCACTTTAAGTGGTTAGGTTATATCCTGCAATTAACCCCCCCCCCCTTCTCTCCATACACAAACAAATGAACTCCAATAACAAAACCCACAGTTCTTTGCATTTAAAAAAAGCAAACCCACCAATCTTCATTAAAAACACAGCAATTAATTAGTTAACTTCTCTCGCTAATCACCAACCTGGAAAGTTAAAAGGCATTGTAATTAATGTGACTTACTCCATCTAATACAAATGAACAGAGACGAGGGAAGTGTGTCTGTAAGGAAGGGACTTCACCCTCCCCGTCCTCTACCTCCTACCTCTACCTCTCTCACCCACCCCGTCCTCTACCTCTCTCTCACCCACCTCGTCCTCTACCTCCTACCTCTACCTCTCTCACCCACTCCGTCCTCTACCTCTCTCTCACCCACCCTGTCCTCTACCTCCTACCTCTACCTCTCTCTCTCACCCACCCCGTCCTCTACCTCCTACCTCTACCTCTCTCTCACCCACCCCGTCCTCTACCTACTACATCTACCTCTCTCTCTCACCCACCCCGTCCTCTACCTCCTACCTCTCTCTCACCCACCCCGTCCTCTACCTCCTACCTCTACCTCTCTCTCTCACCCACCCCGTCCTCTACCTCCTACCTCTACCTCTCTCTCACCCACCCCGTCCTCTACCTACTACATCTACCTCTCTCTCTCACCCACCCCGTCCTCTACCTCCTACCTCTCTCTCACCCACCCCGTCCTTTACCTCCTACCTCTCTCTCTCACCCAACCAGTCCTCTACCTCTCTCACCCACCCAGTCCTCTACCTCTCCCTCACCCACCCAGTCATCTACCTCTCTCTCTCACCCACTCCGTCCTCAACCTCTCTCTCTCACCCACTCCGTCCTCTACCTCTCTCACCCACCCACTCCGTCCTCTACCTCTCTCTCTCACCCACCCCGTCCTCTACCTCCTAACTCTCTCTCACCCACCCCGTCCTCTACCTCCTACCTCTCTCTCTCACCCAACCAGTCCTCTACCTCTCTCTCACCCACTCTGTCCTCTACCTCTCTCTCACCCACCCAGTCATCTACCTCTCTCTCACCCACCCAGTCCTCTACCTCTCTCTCACCCACTCCGTCCTCTACCTCTCTCTCTCACCCACCCCGTCCTCTACCTCTCTCACCCACCCACTCCGTCCTCTACCTCTCTCTCTCACCCACCCACTCCGTCCTCTACCTCTCTCTCTCACCCACCCAGTCCTCTACCTCTCTCTCACCCACTCCGTCCTCTACCTCTCTCACCCACCCACCCCGTCCTCTACCTCTCTCACCCACCCACTCCGTCCTCTACCTCTCTCTCTCACCCACCCACTCCGTCCTCTACCTCTCTCTCACCCACCCAACCACTCCGTCATCTCTCTCTCACCCACTTCGTCCTCTCTCTCTCTCTCACACACTCAGTCCTCTCTCTCTCACCCCACTCCGTCCTCTCTCTCTCACCCACCCCGTCCTCTACCTCCTACCTCAACCTCTCTCTCACCCACCCTGTCTGCTACCTCTCTCTCACCCACCCTGTCCTCTACCTCCTACCGCTCTCTCTCACCCACCCCGTCCTCTAGCGCTCTCTCTCTCACCTACCCCATCCTCTACCTCTCTCACCCACCCTGTCCTCTACCTCTCTCTCTCTCTCTCTCTCTCTCTCTCTCTCTCACCCACTCCATCCTCTACCTCTTTCACCTACCCACTGTCCTCTACCTCTCTCTCTCACCCACCCTGTCCTCTACCTCTCTCTCTCACCCACCCACTGTCCTCTACCTCTCTCTCACCCACCCTGTCCTCTACCTCTCTCTCTCTCACCGACTCCGTCCTCTACCTCTCTCACCCATCCACTTCGTCCTCTACCTCTCACCCACCCACTTCGTCCTCTACCTCTCATCCACCCACTCTGTCCTCTACCTCTCTCTCTCACCCACTCCGTCCTCTACCTCTCACCCACCCACTTCGTCCTCTACCTCTCATCCACCCACTCTGTCCTCTACCTCTCTCTCTCACCCACTCCGTCCTCTACCTCTCACCCACCCACTCCGTCCTCTCTCTCTCACCCACCCACCCACTCCGTCCTCTCTCTCACCCCACTCCATCCTCTCTCTCTCATCCACCCCGTCCTCTACTTCCTACCTCTACCTCTCACCCACCCTGTCCTCTAACTCCTACCTCTCTCTCTCACCCACCCTGTCCTCTACCTCTCACCTACCCGTCCTCTACCTCTCTCACACACCCTGTCCTCTACCTCTCTCTCTCAACCACTCCATCCTCTACCTCTCTCACCCACCCACTGTCCTCTACCTCTCTCTCTCACCCACCCTGTCCTCTACCTCTCTCTCTCACCCACCCTGTCCTCTACCTCTCTCTCTCACCCACGCTGTCCTCTCATCCACCCACTCTGTCCTCTACCCCTCGCTCTCACACACTCCATCCTCTACCTCTCTCTCTCACACACTCCGTCCTCTACCTCTCTCTCACCCACTCCATCCTCTACCTCTCTCATCCACCCACTCCGTCCTCTGACCCACCCACTCCGTCCTCTACCCCTCTCTCTCACCCACTCCGTCCTCTACCTCTCTCACCCACTCCGTCCTATAACTCTCTCTCACCCACTCTGTCCTCTCACCCACCCACTGTCGTCTAGCTCTCTCTCTCACCCACTCCGTCATCTCTCTCACCCACTCCGCCCTCTCTCTCTTACCCACTCCGTCCTCTACCTCTCACCCACCCACTCCGTCCTCTACCTCTCTCACCCACCCACTCCGTCCTCTACCGCTCTCACACACCCACTCCGTCCTCTACTTCCCTCACACACTCTGTCTTCTACCTCTCTCACCCACCCACTCTGTCCTCTACCTCTCTCACCCACCCACTCCGTCCTCTACCTCTCTCACCCACCCACTCCGTCCTCTACCTCTCTCGCCCACCCACTCCGTCCTCTACCTCTCTCGCCCACCCACTCCGTCCTCTACCTCTCTCGCCCACTCACTCCCGTCCTCTACCTCTCTCACCCACCCACTCCGTCCTCTACCTCTCTCACCCACCCACTCCGTCCTCTACCTCTCTCACCCACCCACTCCGTCCTCTACCTCTCTCACCCACCCACTCCGTCCTCTACCTCTCTCACACACCCACTCCGTCCTCTACCTCCCTCACACACTCCGTCCTCTACCTCTCTCACACACTCCGTCCTCTACCTCTCTCACAATCACACTCTCGTCCTCTACCTCTCTCACACACCCACTCCGTCCTCTACCTCCCGCACCCACTCCGTCCTCTACCTCTCTCACACACCCACTCCGTCCTCTACCTCCCGCACCCATTCCGTCCTCTACCTCTCTCACACACCCACTTTGTCCTCTACCTCCCTCACACACTCCGTCCTCTACCTCTCTCACCCACCCACTCCGTCCTCTACCTCTCTCACCCACCCACCCACTCCGTCCTCTACCTCTCTCACCCACCCACTCCGTCCTCTACCTCTCTCACCCACCCACTCCGTCTTCTACCTCTCTCACCCACCCACTCCGTCCTCTACCTCTCTCACACACCCACTCCGTCCTCTACCTCCCTCACCCATTCCGTCCTCTACCTCTCTCACACACCCACTCCGTCCTCTACCTCCCTCACCCACTCCGTCCTCTACCTCTCTCACCCACACACTCCGTCCTCTACCTCTCTCACCCATTCCATCCTCTACCTCTCTCAAACACCCACTCCGTCCTCTACCTCCCTCACCCACTTCGTCCTCTACCTCTCTCACCCACACACTCCGTCCTCTACCTCTCTCACCCATTCCGTCCTCTACCTCTCTCACACACCCACTCCGTCCTCTACCTCCCTCACACACTCTGTCCTCTACCTCTCTCACACACTCCGTCCTCTACCTCCCTCACACACTCTGTCCTCCACCTCTCTCACCCATTCCGTCCTCTACCTCTCTCATCCACCCACTCCGTCCTCTACCTCTCTCGCCCACCAACTCCGTCCTCTACCCCTCACTCTCAAACACTCAGTCCTCTACCTCTCACCCACTCCGTCCTCTACCTCACTCACCCATTCCGTCCTCTACCTCTCCCACCCACTCCGTCCTCCACCTCTCTCACCCATTCCGTCCTCCACCTCTCTCACCCACTCCGTCCTCTACCTCTCTCACCCAATCGCTCCTTTTAGCATTATAACCGCATTCTCTTGAATAATACATCCCCTATGACTATGACTATGACTATGACTACTTACAAAATGATGAATAATGGGCTGTGTGTGTGTGTGCGGTCAGATACCAGCTAGTGGGTTATCCAGGGTTGAGAAGAGGGTTGTTGGAAGAAAAGTCATGAAATCCATTTTCCTAGAAATGACTGCTGACTGTTCAGATTTGTTTGATGTGTTTTTATTTTTCCTTCCTTCCTGTCCAAACAGTAGAGGAGAAATAGAAGAGATGAGAGGAGAGCGGACAAGAGAGTAGAGGAGAGGTAGAAGAGATGAGAGGAGAGAGGTAGAAGAGAGTAGAGGAGAGGTAGAAGAGATGAGAGGAGAGAGGCAGGTAAAAAGTAGAGTGGACCAGGACAGAACAAGCTTTTGGCCACTACCTGACCTGATACTAGTGGACAACAACTCCTTAATAATCAGGCTAGGTGTGTGCGAGCGCTCGCCCATGCGTCATCTTCATATTACTGGGGAAAGAGTAACCATGACAGCGTATTGCCACATCTCTCCAGAGGGCCTTTTTGTGACATCATGCCAATTTCACCGTGGCAGCAGACTGGCTCAACGTTGTTTATTTGATTAGATTTTAATTACGTGTCTCTCAGTGGAGACGGGAAAACATCCAGTTTTTATCATTTCATGTTTAATTCCCATTTATTTGGAGCTGGTTCATTTCTCTCTCTTTATGCGTCTCTATAATTTATTTCTCTCTCTCCTTTTCTTCATGTCTCTCACTCTTTCTCGGGCTCTCCCCTTTTCTGCCTAACATTCCATTCTCTCCTTCTCTCCCTTGAGCTCACTCTACCTCCATCTTTCTCAGTCTGTAATCTGTCCTTCGTAATCTGTCCAAGTACTCTGTTTCTCCCTTTCTCCTTCTGTCTTTCCCTCTCTTTCGACACTCCACATCCACACCTCCTTTCACGCTTTCTCCTTCTCCACCTCCCTCCGTCTGTTTGGTTTAGTAGTTATTTCTGCCCTGTGTGGCTGTCTGTCTGTCTGGGCCCCCTCAGGGAGACCGTGTGTGCGCTCAGGGGTGTAATCCTTTCTGACAGAGACAGGGCTGAGGCGGAGAGGAGAGGGGGAGGAGGAGAGGTACTGCATTCACCTCAGGCGGACCTTAAAAAGGTAGGCTACAGTCGCTGGCAGTCTACAGCGACCCTCTATAATCTCAGCACACATTACAATGGCTAACTGCTAACTGAAACGGCTAACTTGTTCAATCATAATCTTTGTGGACGCGGTTCATACCTTTGCTATGGCAGATCCATCCTCTCTTTCCTCTCTACCAGGCTGATCAATCCTGTCTCGTTCCTGTCCACCAGGCTATTGCTGATCAATGATGTCTTGTTCCTGTCTACCAGGCTATTGCTGATCAATGATGTCTTGTTCCTGTCTACCAGGCTATTGCTGATCAATGATGTCTCGTTCCTGTCCACCAGGCTATTGCTGATCAATGATGTCTTGTTCCTGTCTACCAGGCTATTGCTGATCAATGATGTCTTGTTCCTGTCTACCAGGCTATTGCTGATCAATGATGTCTCGTTCCTGTCTACCAGGCTATTGCTGATCAATGATGTCTCGTTCCTGTCTACCAGGCTATTGCTGATCAATGATGTCTCGTTCCTGTCTACCAGGCTATTGCTGATCAATCCTGTCTTGTTCCTGTCCACCAGGCTATTGCTGATCAATCCTGTCTTGTTCCTGTCCACCAGGCTATTGCTGATCAATGATGTCTTGTTCCTGTCCACCAGGCTATTGCTGATCAATGATGTCTCGTTCCTGTCCACCAGGCTATTGCTGATCAATGATGTCTCGTTCCTGTCTACCAGGCTATTGCTGATCAATGATGTCTCGTTACTGTCTACCAGGCTATTGCTGATCAATGATGTCTCGTTCCTGTCCACCAGGCTATTGCTGATCAATGATGTCTTGTTCCTGTCCACCAGGCTATTGCTGATCAATGATGTCTTGTTCCTGTCTACCAGGCTATTGCTGATCAATGATGTCTTGTTCCTGTCTACCAGGCTATGGCTGATCAATCCTGTCTCGTTCCTGACTACCAGGCTATTGCTGATCAATGATGTCTTGTTCCTGTCTACCAGGCTATGGCTGATCAATCCTGTCAAGTTCCTGACTACCAGGCTACGGCCGATCAATCCTGCCTCGTTCCTGTCTACCAGGCTACGGCCGATCAATCCTGCCTCGTTCCTGTCTACCAGGCTATGGCCGATCAATCCTGCCTCGTTCCTGTCTACCAGGCTCAATTCTACACCCTATAGGGTACGCCAGTGTTTCAACTCATCATCACGCTTTGATGATTTGAATCCACTGTGTAGTGTTAGGGCAATAGCTAAAACATGCACCACTTGGGGTCCACTGGATCGACTTTGGAAAATGCTGGGATATGCAAATAGCCTAGCCCAACCCACCTTTACTCATACCTTAACCCAGGTAGGATGTACCTTCTGAGCAGCAGCTTGTGGAGGTTCTTGCTCTCCGGGTTCTCACCCCCTCCTCTACACAAATAGCCTAGCCCAACCCACCTTTACTCATACCTTAACCCAGGTAGGATGTACCTTGTTCTTGCTCTCCAGGTTCTCACCCCCTCTTCCCCCCTCAGCTACACAAATAGCCCAACCCAACACAAAAGTGGACCATACCTTCTCAACAGTAGCTTGGGGTGGTTCTTGCTCTCCAGGTTCTTGTCAATGAGGTCAGACAGCAGCTGCTTCAACACCCCTGTGGCGTATTCCATCTCTCCCTGGAGCGCCGTCATGACCAGCGATGCCACGTTGCCGCGGTCGCGCATGGAGAAGGAGCGTTGAGCCTCCAGCGTGCGGATAAAGGTCAACAGGAAGTGCTTCTTGGTGAGCAGCTGGCCGAACAGGGTGAGACCCTTCTCCACATTGGCCTGGACCTATAGTAAGAGAGGGGGTGGGAGGGAGGAAGAGAAGGGTGGAGAGAGAGAAAGAGGGTTGGTGGACAGAGCACTTTTATATACTTTCTAGGTCCTAAATTACAAATACAGTACATTACCAAAAGTATGTGCACACCTGCTCATCAAACATCTCATTAATATGGAGTAGGTCCCCCTTTGCTGCTATTCCACTAGATGTTGGAACATTGCTGCGGGGACTTGCTTCCATTCAGCCACAAGAGCATTAGCGAGGTCGGGCACTGATGTTGGACAATTAGGCCTGGCTCGCAGTCGGTGTCAGAATTCATTCCAAAGGTTTTTGATGGGGTTGAGATCAGGGCTCTGTGCAGGCCAGTCAAGTTATTCTAAACCGATCTCTACAAACCATTTCTGTATGGACCTCACTTTATGCACGGGAGCATTGCCATTCTGAAACAGGAAAGGACCTCCCCAAACCGTTGTCACAAAGTTGGAAGCACAAAATCATCTAGAATGTCATTGTATGCTGTGGAGTTAATATTTCCCTTCACTGGAACTAAGGAGCCTAAACCGAACCATGAAAAACAGAATCAGACCGCTATTTCTCCTCCACCAAACTCTAAAGTTGGCACTATGCATCCGAAAGGCCAGATGGTGAAGGGTGATTCATCTCTCTAGAGAACGCGTTTCCACTGCTCCAGAGTCCAATGGCGGGGAGCTTTACACCACTCCAGCCGATGCTTGGCATTGAGCATGGTGATCTTGGGCTTGTGTGCAGCTGCTCGGCCATGGAAACCCATTTCATGAAGCTCCCGATGAAGTTATTGTGCTGATGTTGCTTCCAGAGGTAGTTTGGAACTTGGTAGTGAGTGTTGCAACTGAGGACAGATGATGCGCTTTAGCACTCGGCGGTCCCACTCTGTGAGCTCGTGTGGCCTACCACTTTGCGGCTGAGCTGTTGTCGCTCCAAGACGTTTCCACTTCACAATAACAGCACTTACAGTTGACCGGGGAAGCTCTAGCAGGGCAGAAATTTGACAAACTGAAAGTTACTGAGCTCTTCAGTAAGGCCATTCACTAGAGGCTGACCGATTACAATTTTTTTAACACCGATACCAATTATTGGAGGATCAAAAAAAGATACAGATTAATTGGCCGATTTATATATATATATATATATATATATATATATATATATATTTGTAATAATGACAACTACAACAATACTGAATGAACACATTTATTTTAACTTAATATAATATATAAATAACATCTATTTAGTCTCAAATAAATAATGAAACATGTTCAATTTGGTTTAAATAATGCACTTTTACTTGCTTGGAGAAGAAAGTAAAGGTGCAATATGTGCCATGTAAAAAAAGCTAACGTTTAAGTTCCTTGCTCAGAACATATGAAAGCTGGTGGTTCCTTTTAACATGAGTCTCCAATATTCCCTGTTAAGAAGTTTTAAGTTGTAGTTATTATAGGACTATTTCTCAATACCATTTGTATTTCATATACCTTCTAATAGGCACTATAATATTTCCAGCCTAATCTCGGGAGTTGATAGGTTTGAAGTCAAACAGCGTAATGCTTGAAGCACAGCGAAGAGCTGCTGGCAAACGCAGGAAAGTGGTGTTTGAATGAATGCTTACGAGCCTGCTAATGCCTACCACCGCTCAGTCAGACTGCTCTATCAAATATCAAATCATAGACTTAATTATAATATAATAAACACACAGAAATACGAGCATTAGGTCATTAATATGTTCAAATCAGGGAACTATCATTTCGAAAACAAAACGTTTATTCTTTCAGTGAAATACGGACCCTTCCCGTATATTATCTAATGGGTGGCAACCCTAAGTCTAAATATTGCTGTTACATTGCACAACCTGTCATAATTATGTACAATTCTGGCAAATTAATTTGCAATGAGCCAGGAGGCCCAAACTGCTGCATATACCCTGACTCTGCTTGCACAGAACGCAAGAAAAATGACACAATTTCCCTAGTTAAAAGAAATTCATGTTAGCAGGCAATATTAACTAAATATGCAGGTTTAAAAAAATAAACTTGTGTATTGAATTTAAGAAAGACATTGATGTTTATGGTTAGGTACACATTAATGCAATGACAGTTATTTTTTTGCGAATGCGCTTGTTAAATCATCACCAGTTTGGTGATGACAAATCACCAGCTGTGATTTGATGATAAATTAACATGCACCACATTGATTATATGCAACGCAGGACAAGCTAGTTAAACTAGTAATATGCTCAGTGTTATGAAAACTTCAAATCGGCCCTAATTAGTCAGCCATGCCAATGAATCGATCGACCTCTACCATTCACATACACTGCATGCGCACACATTCTTACATTCACATACACAGCACGCACACACACAATACGTCTGAAGACGCAACATTACTTTCGGATGTATGAATAAAGCTACTACCCTATCCAGTTCTACCATCCTCCAACCATTTCTCTTTATCTATTTCTCCCCCTCTCTATCCACCTCTATTTCTCCCTCCCTCCTCCCACTACCCCCCCCCCTCTCTCTCTTCCTCCCCTCTCTTCGTCTCTCTCCAAATAGAACACCGGGTCATCTTGAGAGGAGCAAGTGTCTGGTCGTCTTGTAGGAAGGTGAACCTCATGGCCAAATAAGAAATTGATCTGTGTGCTACAGCGGAGGCTGGTTGCATCTGGGATACAAATGAAAACCTGATGCTACGCGCCAGAGAGACAGACGTGCAAAATAGTCAGTAGATATGCTGCTAGTCGTGCTCCTCTTTCCTCTTCTCACCTCTCAACCCCTCTGAGGTGATACCATACAAAACATGCACCAGACTGGTCAGTGCACCTTATATTGAGTATGCAGGTTGGTGTGATGGTATTGTAATGTGTGTGGGGTGGGGTTGTGTTTGATGGTATTGTAACAGGTGTAGGCCATGCTATCTTGACGTGGTGATGTGGTGCAGTTGAGTGATAGATACATCACTTCTCTTGGCTGGTGAAGAAGTAGAATGCAATGGCAGAGTGTTGCATTGAATGTGTGAGACCTGTTTCTCAGGCCCTAGCCATGCTATGGCCTTGAACCAGTTGAGTCTATGGGGGCGCTATTTCATTATTGGATAAAAAACGTTCCCGCGCAATATTTTGTCACGAAAAGATGCTCGACTATGCATATTATTGACAGTTTTGGAAAGAAAACACTCTGAAGTTTCAGAATCTGCAAAGATATTGTCTGTGAGTGCCCCAGAACTCATTCTACAGGCGAAACCAAGATGAAACGTCAAACAGGAAATGAGCAGAATTTCTGAAGCTCTGTTTTCTAATGTCTCCTTATATGGCTGTGAATGCGACAGGAATAAGCTTAGACCTTCTGCCGTTCCCCCAAGATGTCGGCAGCATTGTGACGTATTTGTAGGCATATCATTGGAAGATTGACCATAAGAGACTACATTTTCCAAGTGTCCGCCTGGTGTCCTGCGTCGAAATTGGTCCGCAACGCCAGGTGCAAGTATTTTTCCATTTGATAGAGAGGAGAAACCAGGCTTCCACGAACGATATATCATCGAAGAGATATGTGAAAAACACCTTGAGGATTGATTCTAAACAACGTTTGCCATGTTTTCAGTCGATATTATGGAGTTA
The DNA here is from genome assembly GCF_045791955.1 of Oncorhynchus clarkii lewisi. Lineage (NCBI taxonomy): Eukaryota > Metazoa > Chordata > Actinopteri > Salmoniformes > Salmonidae > Oncorhynchus > Oncorhynchus clarkii. Next base: position 71,694,327 of record NC_092153.1, read on the forward strand.
ATTTGGAAAAAAGTTTTGAGGACTGAATTTTCGTTTTTTTTTGGTAGCCAAATGTGATGTACAAAACGGAGCTATTTCTAATACACAAAGAATCTTTTTGGAAAAACTGAGCATTTGCTATCTAACTGAGAGTCTCCTCATTGAAAACATCCGAAGTTCTTCAAAGGAAAATTATTTTATTTGAAGGCTTTTCTTGTTTTTTGTTGAAATGTTGCCTGCTGGATGCTAACGCTAATGCTAACGCTAAATGCTACGCTAGCTAGCTACTGTTACACAAATGATTGTTTTCCTATGGTTGAGAAGCATATTTTGAAAATCTGAGATGACAGTGTTGTTTACAAAAGGCTAAGCTTGAGAGATGGCATATTTATTTCATTTGCGATTTTCATGAATAGTTAACGTTGCGTTATGGTAATGAGCTTGAGTCTGTATTCACGCTCCCGGATCCGGGATGGCTAAGTGCTAGAGGTTAAGGCAATCTAAAAGTCTCTCAGTTCCACAGAGTGTTAGGTAGGTCCAGGGCCCGTATTCACAAAGTGTTTCAGAGTAGGAGTGCTGATCTAGAATCCATTTTGCCTATTAGTTCACAATAAGACGGGGGGGACCTGATACTAGGTTAGAAATAGGGGAGCTAGGAACCCCTATAACAAATCAGGACTCCCACATAAGAATTAGAACAAAGTGGCCCTGCCCGCATTTGTTTTTTTTTAAAGAGTTCAATATCTGACACCCCCAAGAGTCAATGTATAACACTGGGTGTTACTGACCCTTACCTCCATCTCCTTGAGCACGAGGTGGACCTCCCACTCATCATCCCTCTATCCCTATTCCCGCTTATCCATCTCTCTCACCCTCTATCACTATACAGTTACTGACCCGTACCTCCATCTCTTTGAGCACAGGGTGGTCCTCGATCCCGGGGAAGAGGACCCTCATGGCGTAGGTCCTGTATTCCAGGAAGGGGATGCCTGTTCCGTCCAGCTCCTGGGTCAGCTCATGGATGTCTGTCTGCAGCTCTGCAAAGGCTGGGTGGAGGAAGATAAATAATTAATCTATTGTTATGTTAATAATGATTATCTTGTTGTCCAAAGAGGGCTGGACACAACTCAAAGTGATGCCAATCATACTAAACATCCCCCCAAAAAGTCAAACTATTACAACGGTGCTATATAAATCAAATCCATCCATCCATCCATACATACATACATACATACATACATACACACACACACAAGATGGTGCCGGAGAAGGCAGACGTTTTACGTGCCCCCAACCGATTTAGATTTTTTGTTTGTTTATTTGCGTTGTTTGTCAGTAATTTTTAAAACTTATTTTGTACATAATGTTTCCTCTATCGTCTCTTATGACCGAAAATAAATAGACATCAGGACTGCGATTACTCACCACGGACTGGCAGAATCCTTTTTTTCATTTCACGACTCTGACGAGACCGACGCGAAGGATATATATATTTTTTAACTAGGCAAGTCAGTTAAGAACAAATTCTTATTTTCAATGATGGCCTAGGAACAGTGGGTTAACTGCCTTGTTCAGGTGCAGAACGACAGATCTTTACCTTGTCAGCTCGGGGATTCGATCTTGCAACCTTTCGGTTACTAGTCCAACGCTCTAACCACAAGGCTACCTGCCACCCCTTATATACTGCTTCCTCGGGAACAGGCCCCGATCCCCGAGATCTGCGTGAAGAGGAGGTGGAGAAAGAGGGGCCGAAGGGGGGGCTGTCTTCTGAGAATTCGTAGGCAATTGAATAAACCCCTACTTCCCTCCATTCTGCTAGCAAACGTGAAATCCTTGGAGAATAAAATTGACGAGTTACACAGAAGACTAAAGTACCAACGGGACATTAAAAACTAAAATCTATGCTTCACGGAGTCGTAGCTGAACGACGACAATATCAACATACAGCTGGCTGATTTTACGATGTAACAGCAGGAGAGAGCTGCGGCGTCTAGTAAGACAAGGGGCAGCAGACTATGTATTTTTATAAAAAATAGCTGGTGAACGATATCTAAGGAAGTCTTGAGCTATTGCGCGCCTAGGTAGAGTATCTCATGATAAGCTGTAGACCACACTATCTACCTAGAGAGTTTTCATCTGTATTTTTCATAGCTGTTTACATACCACCACAGTCAGAGGCTGGCACAAAGACAGCATTGAATGAGCTGTATTCTGCCATAAGCAAACAAGATGCTCACCCAGAGGCAGCGTTCCTTGTAGCCGGGGACTTTAATGCAGGGAAACTTAAATCTGTTTTACCAAATTTCTATCAGCATGTGTAACCAGAGGAAAAAGAACTCTGGACCACCTTTACTCCACACACAGAGAAGTATACAAAGCTCTCCCTCGCCCTCTATTTGGCAATCTGACCATAATTCTATCCTCCTGATTCCTGCTTACAAGCAAAAATTAAAGCAGGAAGCACCAGTGATTAGAACAATAAAAAAGTGGTCAGATGAAGCAGATGCTAAGCTACAGGACTGTTTTGCTAGCACAGACTGAAATATGTGTGACCGTACATACATACCACAACCAGAAGCCATGGATTACAGGGAACATCCGCATTGTGCTAAAGGCTAGATCTGCCTCTTTCAAGGAGTGGGACTCTAACCCGGAAGCTTATAAGAAATCCCGCTATGCCCTCAGACGAACCATCAAACAAGCAAAGCATCAATACAGAACTAAGATCAAATCGTACTACAACGGATCTGACGCTCATTGGATGTGGCAGGGCTTCACAGCCGAGAGCTGCCCAGTGACACAAGCCTACCAGACGAGCTAATCTACTCTATGCTCGCTTCGAGGCAAATGTCACTGAAACATGCATGAGAGCACCAGCTGTTCCGGAAGACTATGTGATCACGCTCTCTGCAGCCGATGTGGGTAACACCTTAAACAGGTCAACATTCACAAGGCTGCAGGGCCAGACGGATCACCAGGACGTGTACTGCTAGCATGCGCTGACCAACTGGCAAGTGCCTTCACTGATATTTTCAACCTCTCCCTGTCCGAGTCTGTAATACCAACACATTTTAAGCAGACCACCATAGTGCCTGTGCCCAAGAATACTAACATAACCTGCCTAAATGACTACAGACCCGTAGCACTCATGTCTGTAGCCATTAAGTGCTTTGAAAGGCTGGTCATGGCTCACATCATCCCAGAAACCCTAGACCCACTCTAATTTGCATACCGCCCAAACAGATCCACAAATGATGCAATCTCTATTTCACTCCACACTGCCCTTTCCCACCTGGACAAAAGGAACACCTCTGTGAGAATGCTATTCATTGACTACAGCTCAGCGTTCAACACCATAGTGCCCTCAAAGCTCATCAATAAGTTAAGGATACTGGGACTAAAGAGAACGAGAACGCCCCCATTAACATCAACGGGGCTGCAGTGGAGTAGGTTGAGAGCTTCAAGTTCCTTGTTGTCTACATCACCAACAAACAAATATGGTCCAAGCACACCAAGACAGTCGTGAAGAGAGCACGACAAACCCTATTCCCCCTCAAGATTTGGCATGGGTCCTAAGATCCTCATAAGGTTCTACAGCTGCACCATCGACTGGTTGCATCACTGCCTGGTACGGCAACTGCTTGGCCTCCGACCGCAAGGCTCTACAGAGGGTAGTGTGAATGGCCCAATACATCACTGGGGCCAAGCATCCTGGCATCCAGGACCTCTATACCAGGCGGTGTCAGAGGAAGGACTTTTTATTATCAATTACATGAAGTTGATGCAAAGAGTCAATATTTGCATTGTTGACCCTTCTTTTTCAAGACCTCTGCAATCCGCCCTGGCACGCTGTCAATTAACTTCTGGGCCACCTCCTGACTGATGACAGGCCATTCTTTCATAATAAACGCTTGGAGTTCGTCAGAATTTGTGTTTTTTTTTTTGACCACAAGTTCTCAATGGGATTATGGTCTGGGGAGTTTCCTGGCCATGGACCCAAAATATCGATGTTTTGTTCCGAGCCACATAGTTATCACTTTTGTCTTATGACAAGGTGCTCCATCATGCTGGAAAAGGCATTGTTCATCACCAAACTGTTCCTGGATGGTTGGGAGTTGTTGCTCTCGGAGGATGTGTTGGTACCATTCTTTATTCATGACTGTGTTCTTAGGAAAAATTGTGAGTGAGCCCACTCCCTTGGCTGAGAAGCAACCCCACACATTAATGATCTCAGGATGCTTTACTGTTGGCATGACACAGGACTGATGGTAGCGCTCTCCTTGTCTTCTCCGGACAAGCTTTTTTCCGGATGCCCCAAACAATCGGAAAGGGGATTCATCAGAGAAAATGACTTTATCCCAGTCCTCAGCAGTCCAATCTCTGTACCTTTTGCAGAATATCAGAATATCTGTCCCTGATGTTTTTCCTGTAGAGAAGTGGCTTCTTTGCTGCCCTTCTTGACACCAGGCCATCCTCCAAAAGTCTTCGCCTCACTGTGCGTGCACTCACACCTGCCTGCTGCCATTCCTGAGCAAGCTTTGTACTGGTGGTGGCCCCATACCACAGCTGAATCAGCTTTTGGAGACGGTCCTGGCGCTTGCTGGACTTTCATGGGCACCCTGAAGCCTTCTTCACAACAATTGAACCGCTCTCCTTCTTGATGATCCGATAAATGGTTGATTTAGGTGTAATCTTACTGGCAGCAATATCCTTGCCTGTGAAGCCCTTTTTGTGCAAAGCAATGATGACGGCACGTGTTTCCTTGCAGGTAACCATGGTTGACAGAGGAAGAACAATGACTCCAAGCACCACCCTCCTTTTGAAGCTTCCAGTCTGTTATTCAAACTCAATCAGCTTTACAGTGTGATCTCCAGCCTTGTCCTCATCAACACTCACACCTGTGTTAACGAGAGAATCACTGACATGATGTCACCTGGTCCTTTTGTGGCAGGGCTGAAATGCAGTGGAAATGTTTTTATTGGATTCAGTTCATTTGCATGGCAAAGAGGGACTTTGCAATTAATTGCAATTCATCTGATCACCCTTCATAACATTCTGGAGTATCTGCAAATTGCCATCATACAAACTGAGGCAGCAGACTGTGAAAATGTATATTAGTGTCATTCTCAAAACTTTTGGCCACGACTGTACATAATACCTCAACTTACCGGTGCCCTCGCAGAGTGACTCTGTATTGGTAACCCCCTGTATATAGTCTCACCATTGTTATTTTATTGCTGCTCTTTAATTACTTGTTACTTTATTTCTCCATATTTGTTTTTTAACTGAAATTGTTGGTTAGGGGCTGTTAAGTAAGCATTTCACTGTAAGGTTTACACCTGCTGTATTCGGTGCCTAATACAATTTGATTTGATTCAATAACAGAATGAAAAGTAACTTAAACATAGTCAAAGTACAGTGGGGCAAAAACGTATTTAGTCAGCCACCAATTGTGCAAGTTCTCCCACTTAAAAAGATGAGAGAGGCCTGTAATTTTCATCATAGGTACACTTCAACAATGACAGACAAAATGAGAAAAAAATCCAGAAAATCACATTGTAGGATTTTTAATGAATTTATTTGCAAATTATGGTGGAAAATAAGTATTTGGTCACCTACAAATAAGCAAGATTTCTGGCTCTCACAGACCTGTAACTTCTTCTTTAAGAGGCTCCTCTGTCCTCCACTCGTTACCTGTATTAATGGTACCTGTTTGAACTTGTTATCAGTATAAAGGCACCTGTCCACAACCTCAAACAGTCAAACTCCAAGCTCCACTATGGCCAAGACCAAAGAGCTGTCAAAGGACACCAGAAACAAAATTGTAGACCTGCACCAGGCTGGGAAGACTGAATCTGCATTACAGGCCTCTCTCATCTTTTTAAGTGGGAGAACTTGCACAATTGGTGGCTGACTAAATACTTTTTTGCCCCACTGTATATACACACTAACAGATGTGATTGCAGCCACACTCACACTAACCAGGAGCTCTCCACACAGCACAGTGCCCACATGATATATCAGTGTCCTGCTGTTGATACACATGTTCCACTCTCCACATGCATGTGTCATGTGACCCATTCTATGTCCCCTCCATTCCTTTCAGTGGTATCTAAAGGAGTGTTGGGAATCTTTCTGTATTATGCAGATATGTCTCTTGTGGCCTAATCTTGACTAAAGGAACCCCACAAACAAATAATGAAATAAACACCTTGCCAAACAGATGGCTTGTGTCACCTTCATCCCTCTCTCTCCAGTCCTCCCTCTCTTTTTCTCTCTGCAAGGAACAGTCTCAGAGGTTACACTATCCATCTCTGTGACCCGCCTCTCACTCTATCAGTCTCTCTGTGACCTCCCTCTGTTCATCTCTCTGTGACCTCCCTCTATCCAACTCTCTGTGAGCTCCCTCTCACTCTATCCGTCTCTCTGTGACCTCCCTCTCACTCTATCCGTCTCTCTGTGACCCCCACTCACTCTATCCATCTCTCTGTGACCCCCTTCTCACTCTATCCATCTCTCTGTGACCCACTTCTCACTATCCGTCTCTCTGTGACCCACTTCTCACTCTATCCATCTCCCTGTGACCCCCCTCTCGCCCTCCATCCATCTCCCCCTCACTCTGTCCCTTTATCCATCTCTCCCTATGCCCTTCTCTCATTTTCCATCCCCTCTTCTCTCTATCCATCTCTGCCCTCTGTACCTGTATCACCCTCTCACCTACACTCTTCTCTCTATCCATCTCTGCCCTCTGTACCTGCATCACCCTCTCACCTACCCTCTGTCTCTCTATCCATCTCTGCCCTATGTACCTGTATCACCCTCTCACCTACCCTCTTCTCTCTATCCATCTCTCCTTCTCTGTGGCTCTAACCATCTCTCCCTATATCTGTACAACATCTAGGTTCTTTGAAATGCAGGACAGATGCTGCAGTATGACTTCCCTTATGGATCCCTCAAACTTATACTCCCTCTCATTCTCTCAGTCTTTCCCATCTCTTTCTCTTTTACTGTACTTACGAAACCACCAAACCTCACCCTCTACTCTGGTGCTGCCATTCTCTTTATCTGTCCTTATGGAACCATGATATCAATCTACTCCCTTTCTAGTCTCTTTCTTTCTGTATCTACGATTTACTTTCTCTCCATCTACTCCTTTTCCAAACAGACAAACACACTGACAGTATCACTGGCCTCCGACCGGATCAGAAGTCTCTGCCAAATTAACAAATGTTAATGTGAGAGCATGCAGACACCACTTCCTCTCTCTCTCCCCAGTTCCCTTCCTCCCTCATCCCTCTTTCTCTTTCTGAAACAGAAAAGCTATCCAAGCAGACCTCTCAACATCTGGTGGCGGGCAGCAGAGCCCCGATCAAAGTGTCCTCTGGACGGGTACCAAGAGCAAGCTGAACCCAGTGGGAGGGACACTGTATGTGTGTCTGTGTGTGTGCGCATGGAGCCTGCTTGTCTTGTGCAGATCAATAAAGTTGTATTGAATTGAATAAAGTTGATAGACAGCTGCTTTGGCTTACCCTCCTTGCACTCCAGCGCCACTCGAGACTCCAGGTTGTCCATCTGTAACTGCAGGCGTTTCAGCGTGCGGTCGGCATCCCGTGACTTCCTCTTGTAAGCGATGAGCACGGCAATGATGACCAATAGCAGCAGGCCACCGCCCCCTCCAATGCCGATGATGGCAGGCAGGCTGAGCAGGCTGTCAGAGTACATCTGGAGGGTACCGGGGGAGTACTCAAATCCCCCCACACGTACCTGGGAGGGAGAAGCACACACTGGTTTAGATTCTTTGTGGGACAATTCATATTGTGGAACAACACATATTTGGATTGCTGGATTGGGTGGACAACAGACAGGTGGACAATAGACAGGAGGGATCAGTTCACCCCAAAACAGATAGTGATAAAATACATTTGAAATAATTTACACACACACACAATTATATCACAGCCTACACACGGGTGTGTGTGTTTGTGTGTGCCTGTACGTGCGTGCGTGCGTGCGGGTATTTGTGTGCATGTGAACATGTTCTTTTCCTTGTCACAACACCCGGACTCGAACATATATTCTTACCTTCACACCATATTACTTCCCCTAGACGTAGCTTCAACTCTATTCCTAACAGTGCATTCAAAAACTAGATTATTGAGATGCAGCCCCAATTCCTTTCCTTGAGACAACACTGTAGTGATCAGTGCAGATGAAGGGAAGGAGATGAGGAGAGGAAGCCAAAGACTATTGAGATGCACCCTAAGTAACCCGGTCAAATCAAAAATATACTGCTATAGGTGTTTTATTTAACTGGTCTATATCTATCAAAGACAACACGTAACCTGAAGGACTGTAAAATATAGATATGGACCTCTTAGTCCACAAGCCATTTCTCAGCTGCATTGAATATGAGCAAATCCCTGCAGAATAGAAGCCAAATGAAGAATTGAATTTGATAGGTTGTCTAGGACACAAACACAGCTGAGACTATGGTAGCAGAAGCTTCAACGTGTGTATGTGGATCTGTACACAGATGTAGGATCTTAATTTGATAACCTTGTTGCACGAGAACTTTCCAGCAATGCAAGAAATGTAAAACTTGTTTAAGGTTTAAAAAGGCTTCCGAAGTTTGTAATTTCCACTTTGAAATTTCAGACTTGATTTTCCCTTACAAAAAATATATTAACCCCAACAAAAATGTATATTAATTATAATCCCCTCCTAAATTTGTTCTCGACTTGGCCTACATTTCCAAAATAAGTCTATATATATATATATATAACACACTGCCATTGTTAGAATCTTAATATCACAAACAAAAATGAAGTTACAACGGTTCTCCCCATTGCCCCTCCTTTTCACGAAAGTAGGGCCTGCTCCTCTCCTTTTCACAACAGTGGAGCCTGCTCCTCTCCTTTTCACAACAGTGGAGCCTGCTCCTCTCCTTTTCACAAAAGTAGGGCCTGCTCCTCTCCTTTTCACAAAAGTAGGGCCTGATCCTCTCCTTTTCACAAAAGTAGGGCCTGCTCCTCTCCTTTTCACAACAGTGGAGCCTGCTCCTCTCCTTTTCACAACAGTAGGGCCTGCTCCTCTCCTTTTCACAACAGTGGAGCCTGCTCCTCTCCTTTTCACAACAGTGGAGCCTGCTCCTCTCCTTTTCACAACAGTGGAGCCTGCTCCTCTCCTTTTCACAACAGTGGAGCCTGCTCCTCTCCTTTTCACAAAAGTAGGGCCTGCTCCTCTCCTTTTCACAAAAGTAGGGCCTGCTCCTCTCCTTTTCACAAAAGTAGGGCCTGCTCCTCTCCTTTTCACAAAAGTAGGGCCTGCTCCTCTCCTTTTCACAAAAGTAGGGCCTGCTCCTCTCCTTTTCACAAAAGTAGGGCCTGCTCCTCTCCTTTTCACAAAAGTAGGGCCTGCTCCTCTCCTTTTCACAAAAGTAGGGCCTGCTCCTCTCCTTTTCACGAAAGTAGGGCCTGCTCCTCTCCTTTTCACAAAAGTAGGGCCTGCTCCTCTCCTTTTCACGAAAGTAGGGCCTGCTCCTCTCCTTTTCACAAAAGTAGGGCCTGCTCCTCTCCTTTTCACAAAAGTAGGGCCTGCTCCTCTCCTTTTCACAAAAGTAGGGCCTGCTCCTCTCCTTTTCACAAAAGTAGGGCCTGCTCCTCTCCTTTTCACAAAAGTAGGGCCTGCTCCTCTCCTTTTCACAAAAGTAGGGCCTGCTCCTCTCCTTTTCACAAAAGTAGGGCCTGCTCCTCTCCTTTTCACAAAAGTAGGGCCTGCTCCTCTCCTTTTCACAAAAGTAGGGCCTGCTCCTCTCCTTTTCACAAAAGTAGGGCCTGCTCCTCTCCTTTTCACAAAAGTAGGGCCTGCTCCTCTCCTTTTCACAAAAGTAGGGCCTGCTCCTCTCCTTTTCACAAAAGTAGGGCCTGCTCCTCTCCTTTTCACAAAAGTAGGGCCTGCTCCTCTCCTTTTCACAAAAGTAGGGCCTGCTCCTCTCCTTTTCACAAAAGTAGGGCCTGCTCCTCTCCTTTTCACAAAAGTAGGGCCTGCTCCTCTCCTTTTCACAAAAGTAGGGCCTGCTCCTCTCCTTTTCACAAAAGTAGGGCCTGCTCCTCTCCTTTTCACAAAAGTAGGGCCTGCTCCTCTCCTTTTCACAAAAGTAGGGCCTGCTCCTCTCCTTTTCACAAAAGTAGGGCCTGCTCCTCTCCTTTTCACAAAAGTAGGGCCTGCTCCTCTCCTTTTCACAAAAGTAGGGCCTGCTCCTCTCCTTTTCACAAAAGTAGGGCCTGCTCCTCTCCTTTTCACAAAAGTAGGGCCTGCTCCTCTCCTTTTCACAAAAGTAGGGCCTGCTCCTCTCCTTTTCACAAAAGTAGGGCCTGCTCCTCTCCTTTTCACAAAAGTAGGGCCTGCTCCTCTCCTTTTCACAACAGTGGAAGGCGCCATGCCCAGTTGATAATCACCCAGATAATTGCCTCAAAACTCAACCTAAACTATACAGAAACTAATTTCACACATTCAACAACAGATTAAATAAATGAAGTATGATGGTTAGAAAGGGGGAGAATGGGTGAGTTGATGAGCGAGGGGAGAGGATAATGCATCATTATATAGTCACCAATTGTGAATTAAGAACAAGGCAGGCCATTCGATTGTATTGATCTATTATAATTATGATCTCAAAATGGTATGTATCAGTCCACCAAATCCAAGCAGCTTTATCAGTCTACTCTGGTCTACTTGCAGTACACGGTGGGGGAGTGAGTCATTTACAATGGCAAGAAGAATGGATGCACATGCTGCGTTTGTGCTGCTACACGATCTGAATGAAAATGACTCAGATGGTGGGGAAGAAGTGAACCATGACATCTCTGATGATTATTATTCTGGGCCTCAGCCTTAGCCTGAACCTCCACCTCTGAAGCCTAAGTACAAAAAGCCACAACGAGGCCTCCCGGGTGGCGCAGTGGTCTAAGGCTGTGCCACCAGAGACTCTGGGTTCGAGCCCAGGCTCTGTCGCAGGCGGCCGCGACCGGGAGGTCCATGGGGCGACGCACAATTGGCCTAGCGTCGTCTGGGTTAGGGAGGGTTTGGCCGGTAGGGATATCCTTGTCTCATCGCGCACTAGCGACTCCTGTGGCGGGCCGGGCGTAGTGCACGCTGACCAGGTCACTAGGGGCACGGTGTTTCCTCCGACACATTGGTGCGGCTGGTTTCCAGGTTGGAGGCGCGCTGTGTTAAGAAGCAGTGCGGCTTGGTTGGGTTGTGTGTCGGAGGATGCATGACTCTCGACCTTCGTCTCTCCCGAGCCTGTACGGGAGTTGTAGCGATGAGACAAGATAGTAACTACTAAAAACAATAGGATACCATGAAATTGGGGCGAGAAAAGGGGGTAAAATAAAAAATACATCAAAACATTTTAAAAAGCCACAACGGTGTGCACTGAGCAGGTGCCCACGCCACCACCAAATGAAACGGTGAGACAGGAGAGAGGAAGGGAGGACACCGTTTGGATAGAAAAAGCAGGTGACAATTCTACGGGACAATTATCAGCACAAAATATCATCACTGAGCAGGCCCTACATCTCAAGCAAAAAACAACATCAGCAATGCACTTACCAACTTTGGTTGTTTATGTGAAATGGACATGCTACAGCACATAAGGCACTGTACTGTTGGGCATAGGGAGCAAGGAGACACTGCCTAGGATTTGTCTGTTGATAAGCTGGAAGTGTTAACTTCAATACTTAATGTCCGTGGAGCATTTGGTGGAAAGAGTGTGTATATGGAACATTTCTGGTCATGTATGGGATACCTTAAGAAAAACCATTTAACGGGATCGCTTCAGAGAGATCATTTGTTGCCTCCATTATGATGACAAAGAAACGAGAACACGAAGCCTGGAAACAGACAAATTCGCCATGGTATCCGACGTATAAATAATTTACTATTTTTAACTGCGGTCATTTTTGACAGTTATATTCATTATAATGCCATTATTGCTTTTGTGCTGATTTTCACTATTTATCCAATAAAATTACATTTTGGAGCTCATAATGATGTTTAGGCTACTGAAGTTTTTATCATTTGACCGTGTGACCTTGCGTCTTGCTGACCACGCGTCTTGCTGACCACGCGTCTCGGTGACCACGCGTCTTGCTGACCACGCGTCTCGGTGACCACGCGTCTTGCTGACCACGCGTCTTGCTGACCACGCGTCTTGGTGGTTTGGGTATTTTTTTTTACTGTGATGTTATAAAAATAATTTGTTACCGTGTTTCAACACATATGCTTTTTGTTTCATAGTTGTAACAAAGGCACTCCACAAATAAAAATGATTGAACATTAGAATGTTTGTTTTTACATTTAGCCTACAGTAACATAAACTAATGAAAATTAACATATGCTAATGTTATCTAAGATCTTCATAAACAACACCAAATGATTATTTTTGCGATAGCATTTATGAAATGTATTAATTACACTGTTAGACTGCTCATTAGCTTGATGGGGGTTGCCTCGAGGCCCAGCGGTTCTAGTATTAAAGGGATGAATAGAGAGGAGGATAGACAAGAAGTGGCAAGAGGAACAGAGGAAAGAATAGAGACCATAAATAGGGGTATATGACATAAGGAAAGAGGAGACTGTTATATTGAAAAAGTATAGATGAGGGAGGAGGTAAACAGAAAACGCAAGATGAGCAAAAATCTGAGGTTAGGTGAGGAGAGATGTAGTGAGATGAAATGCTAAATGTGAAAAGAATATGATACGATACGGTGTTATACAATGCCACATAAGACAACCCAACATTATCCAACATTACCCAACACAACATTACCCACCCCCAACATTACCCAACCAACATAACTCAACATTACCAAACCCAAGCCAGCATTACCAAGCCAAACCCAACATTACCAAGCCATATCCAACATTACCAAGCCCAACATTACCAAACCTAACGCAACATTGACCATCCCAATGTTATCCAACCCAACATTATCCAACCAGACATTAACCAACCTGACATTACCCAACCCAACAATGTCAAAAGAGAGAGTGGATACAGTAGACTACTTACGGTAACTTTGTGTTCTCCGGTGAGGTTGGGCCACTCACAGAGCAGCTGGCTCTCTGACAGGGTGAGGACACAGGGCGTCTCACCGATCAGCACCGTGTAGTTAAGACGAGAGTTACCAGGGGCTGCCGGGATCAGGTTCTTACCCTGAGAGACAGAGACAGACACACAACTGAAGAGAATGCATAGGTGAACACACACACACACGCACACACACACTCTGTGTACACGCAAGCACACACACCCTCTCACCAGGTATAGCCTGAATTCAAAATTGATGAAATAGATTTTATTTTCTCACCGATCTACACACAATCACCCTATAATGACAAAGCGAAAACATGTTTTTAGAAATGTTTGCTAATTTATTGAAAATGATCATACAGAAATCTCATTTACATAAGTATTCACATCCCTGAACAAATACTTTGTAGAAGCACCTTTGGCAGCGATTACAGCTGTGTGTCTTTCTGGGTAAGTCTCTAAGAGCTTTCCACACCTGGATTGTGCAATATTTGTCCATTATTATTTTCAATATTCTTCAAGCTCTGTCAAATTGGTTGTTGATCTTTGCTCGACAACCATTTTCAGGTCTTGGCAAATAATTAAAATTAAATTAAGAAGATTTAAGTCAAAACTGTAACACTGCTAATCAAGAACATTCACTTTCTTCTTGGTAAGCAACTTCAGTGTAGATTTGTCCTTTTGTTTTAGGTTATTGTCCTGTTGAAAGTTGAATTCATCTTCCAGTGCCTGGTGGAAAGCAGTGCCTGCTGAAACCTTCTTTTCAGTCTGTCAATTAGGTTAGTATTGTGGAGTAACTACAATGTTGTTCCATTCTCAGTTTTCTCCTATCACAGACATTAAACTCTAACTGTTTTTAAGTCACCATTGGCATCATGGTGAAATCCCTGAGCAGTGTCCTTCCTCTCCGGCAACTGAGTTAGGAAGTACATTTGTAGTGACAAGGTTTATTGATACACCATCCAAAGTGTAATTAATAACTTCACCATGCTGAAAGCGTTATTCAATATCTTCTTTATCTTTTATTTTACCTATCTACCAATAAGTGCCCCTCTTCGAGAGGCATTGGAAAACCTCCCTGGTCTTTGTGGTTGAATCTGTGTTTGAAATGTACTGCTCATTGAGGGACCTTACAAAAAATTGTGTGTGTGAGGTACTGAGATGAGATAGTCATTCAAAAATCATGTTGGACACTTTTATTGCACACAGAGTCCATGCAACTTATTATTTGACTTGTTATGCAAATATTTACTCCTAAACTTATTTAGTCTTGCCATAACAAAGGGGTTGAATACTTATGGACTCTAGACATTTCAGCTTTTCATTTTTTATTAATTTGTATGAAACAGTGTTTGTATACAATGCAGTAACATACCTACATTGTACCTTATGAAAGCTACATGCAGGCTATAGCGTGTCTCATGAATTATTTTATACATTCTAATAAATTGACATATTTGTCAGGGGTAGATGCATTTTTCGTTAGAGAAAATAATTGTTCTTATATCAATTGTTTTATTATTTGTTGAAGGCAGAATAAATGGTTACCTTTGTGCCTGTGTGGTCCAGTGGTTACAATAATGTATGCCAGAGTCAGCATGGGTTCACATCCAGCCAACTGCCCTTTGAGTCATGTATGAATGTCTATTTTTGATGCATTAATTCCGCATGGTTACAGGGTTAAAACAGAAACCATTCAAAGGTTAATAGGCATAATTTACTACAAGGGGTTAAGGTTAGGGGCTGTTTCAGGGAAGGCTTCAAACAAAATAATTTCATAGCATACTTAGGGCTTGCTATGGCATTGTGCCCTAAGCAGCGCGCTCTGTCTCTGAGCCTCATGAGTTCGTGCTCGGTACTGGGCGATCTAGTGACAAGCCTGAGCATGCATTAGGCCCACAAGTTAAATCGCATTTATTTAAATGTTTTCAACAAGTAAAAATGAAGAGACCGATAATCAGAGAAAAGTTTCTCAGCAGGACAAACCACTGGACCACCCCAGGCAACTACTTAACTCCATTTTGACAGTTCATTCTTGCCCTTAGGATACACTTGACACTTGTATGTTGTAGCCTACTGGAGACCAATATCCATCTTGTGTTATTGTTACGAATCCCTTTTGGACCGACAGTCTAGGGGGGATGGTAATGAGACCCGTAACATAACTCATGTAAATTATAATTGTGACAAAGTAAAAGTGTGAACGTAATAACCACGACAACTGAAATCTACCGTCAAACTCAAGGTTTATTTGATAAACACACGGTAATGGGGGGAGCAGGAAAAGGGGCTGAGCTGGACCCAAGGAAAGAAACAAATATGCAAAAACAGCCCTAAGCTAGACTAGCCTAGTTTAACAACAGCTAACTAACCAAAAATACAGTGGGTGGTCCGCCCAGTTCTAACTAGTGTGTTTAACAAAGTTTACCTACGGGTAGTGTATGCCCATGGGCGACTTGTCTTGTTTTCCCCTTTTCCCACCAGCAACAAACAAACACCATAACCAAAACAATACTCACAGGTGATGACAAAGTGCTATGGAGGTGCTCCAACAAAAGAGAGGTTAAGACACAACGAGAGAGTGAAACACAGAGATCTACATACATGGCATTTACAAAGAGATTGAGCTACTGAAATCTATTAAGAACAGCGATCTACCAACATGGCATTTACAAAGAGATTGAGCTCCAGAGCAAACAAATGATGGGGTTTTTAAACCATGGGGAAGGAACTGTGATAGGGTAGGAAACAGGAGGAGGTGTGTCTTCTGATTGATGGGTTGATTGTTGACTGATTGGGGAGTGATGATTTTCACCTGTGAGGGGAGAAGGAGAGAAAAGAAACACACACACACACAGGATACACACAGGATAACTGTATCCGTAACAGTTATTAAACAATATACAGTACCAGTCAAAAGTTTGGACACACCTCCTCATTGAAGGGTTTTTCTTTATTTGCACTATTTTCTACATTGTAGAATAATAGTGAAGACATCAAAACTATGGAAAAACACATATGGATTCATGTAGTAACCAAAAAAGTGTTACAAAAAAATCTAAATATATTTATATTTGAGATTCTTCAAAGTAGCCACCCTTTGCCTTGATGACAGCTCTGCACACTCTTGGCATTCTCTCGACCAGCTTCATGGGGTAGTCACCTGGAATGCATTTCAATTAACAGGTGTGCCTTGTTAAAAGTTAATTTGTGGAATTTATTTCCTTCTTAATGCATTTGAGCAAATCAGTTGTGCTGTGACAAGGTAGGGGTGGTATACAGAAGATAGCTCTATTTGGTAAAAGACCAAGTCCATATTATGGCAAGAACAGCTCAAATAAGCAAAGAGAAATGACAGTCCATCATTACTTGAAGCCATGAAGGTCAGACAATTGGGAACATTTCAAAAACGTTGAAAGTTTCATCAAGTGCAGTTTCAAAAACCGTCAAGAGCTATGATATAACTGGCTCTCGTGAGGACTGCTACAGGAAAGGAAGACCCAGAGTTACCTCTGCTGCTGAGGATAAGTTCATTAGAGTTACCAGCCTCAGAAATTGCAGCCCAAATAAATGCTTCACAGAGTTAGTAAAAGACACATCCCAACATCAACTGTTCAGAGGAGATTGAGTGAATAAGGCATTCATGATTGGATTACTGCAAAAAAAACACCACTAAAGGACACCAATAATAAGAAGAGACTTGATGAGCCAAGATACATGAACATTAGACCGGTGAAAATCTGTCCTTTGGTCTGATGAGTCCAAATTTGAGATTATTGGTTCCAACCGCCACGTCTTTGTGAGATGCAGAGTAGGTGAACGGATGATCTCCGCATGTGTGGTTTCCACCGTGAAGCACGGAGGAGGAGGTGGGATGGTGCTTTAGTAGTGACACTGTCTGTGATTTATTTATAATTCAAGGCACACTTAACAAGCATGGCTACCACAGCATTCTGCAGCAATACGCCATCCCATCTGGTTTGCGCTTAGTGGGACTATCATTTGTTTTTCAACCGGACAATAACCCAACACACCTCCAGGCTGTGTAAGGGCTATTTGGCCAAGAATTAGAGTGATGGAGTGCTGCATCAGATGAGCTGGCCTCCACAATCACCAGACCTCAACCCAATTGAGATGGTTTGGGATGAGTTGGACCAGAGAGTGAAGGAAAAGCAGCCAACAAGTGCTCAGCATATGTGGGAACTCCTTCAAGACTGTTGGAAAATCATTCCAGGTGAAGCTGGTTGAGAGAATGCCAAGAGTGTGCAAAGCTGTCACCAAGGCAAAGGGAAACTACTTAGAAGAATCTCAAATATATTTTGATTTGTTTAACACTTTATTGGTTACATGATTCCATATGTGTTTTTTCATAGTTTTCATGTCTTCACTATTATTCTACAATGAAGAAAATAGTAAAAATAAAGAATGGTAAGGTTCGTCCAAACTTTTTTAATTCGGTTAGGACATCTACTTTGTGCATGACACAAATATATTTTCCAACAATTGTTTACAGACAGATTATTTCACTTATAATTCACTGTATCACAATTCCAGTGGGTCAGAGGTTTACATACACTAACATGACTGTGCCTTTAAACAGCTTGGAAAATTCCAGAAAATTATGTCATGGCTTTAGAAGCTTCTGATAGGCTAATTGACATCATTTGAGTCAATTGGAGGAGTACCTGTGGATGTATTTCATTCCCTACCTTCAAACTGTATATATATACATACAGTTTAATTTGGAAGTTTACATAAACCTAAGCCAAATATATTTGAACACAGTTTTTTCACAATTCCTGACATTTAATCCTAGTAATATATCCCGTCTTAGGTCAGTTAGGATCACCACTTTATTTTAAGAATGTGAAATGTCAGAATAATAGTAGAGAGAATTATTATTTCAGCTTTTTTTTCTTTCCCACATTCCCAGTGGGTCAGAAGTTTACATACACTCAAACAGTTCTATTTTTGTTTCATCAGACCAGAGGACATTTTTCAAAAAAGTACGATCTTTGTCCCCATGTGCAGTTGCAAACCGTAGTCTGGCTTTTTTATGCTGGTCTTGGAGCAGTGGCTTCTGCCATGCTGAGTGGCCTTTCAGGTTATGTCAATATAGGACTTGTTTTACTGTGGACATAGATACTTTTGTACCTGTTTCCCCCAGCATCTTCACAATGTCCTTTGCTGTTGTTCTGGGATTCATTTGCACTTTTCGCACCAAAGTACGTTCATCTCTAGGAGACAGAACGCATCTCCTTCCTGAGCGGTATGACGGCTGCGTGGTCCCATGTTGTCTACAATTTGTTTTCTGAGGTCTTGGCAAATTTCTTTTGATTTTCCCATGATGTCAAGCAAAGAGGCACTGAGTTTGAAGGTAGGTCTTGAAATACATCAACAGGTAAACCTTCAATTGACATCATTTTCTGGAATTTTCCAAGCTGTTTAAAGGCACAGTCAACTTAGTGTGTGTACACTTCTGTCCCACTGGAATTGTGATACAGTGAATTATAAGTGAAATAATCTGCCTCTAAACAATTGTTGGAAAAATTACTTGTGTCATGCACAAAGTAGATGTCCTAACCAACTTGCCAAATCTATAGTTGTTAGCAAGACATTTGTGGAGTGGATGAAAAAACAAGTTTTAATGACTCCAACCTAAGTTTATTTAAACTTCCGACTTTAACTGTGTGTGTGTGTGTGTGTGTGTGTGTGATATATATATATAAAATTAGGGTTTTTGATGTGTATGGCTGCATTTCAGATACATTTTTGTATTGATGGGGACTAGCGCTGCATCTCATTGGCTGAGGGGGAACCAATTAGGGCAAATAAACTCTCCAAACACACGTCCCCGTCCCCCTCCCCTTACACACGAGGCATTGCAGGGAGAGGAATTAAATGTTTGGAAAATCTGATGCACATCTAATTTATCCACATTCCCGTTTCATGTTTTCCGGCATCTCCGAGAAATGGAAGACACAGCAATCAAAGGGTTGTAGGGCTCATTATGAAATTGGTATTTAAATTGTTTCTGATAGACTAGAAGAAGAAAAAAGAAGCTTATTTCATATATAAAATATCCACACACAACATCATAGACTGAAAAAACACAAGTTTTGTTCAACACCCCTGCACACCCCTGTTGCCTAAGCTACACAAGAACATGGACAGCCTTCTGGGCAGACCCATCATCTCAGGGATTGGGAGAATAACTGAACATCTCACTCTATGTTGACCATCACCTGAAACCCATTGTGTCAAGCTTGCCATCTTATCCCAAAGACACAGCTGAATTCGTGAGGTTGGTGCTCACGACTTTGCCTCCTTCCTGCAGTGTAGCTGGACCGCCATGGGCACAAGGATGGCACTGAACTTTGCTAACCTGCAAAAACATTGCATTGCACAGTACCCCGCACCCTGAGGACCAACCTGTATAGTGGATCACATCGTCTCTCACTAGCACTACCAGCTGATATAGGGCTTGTCTTCCCCGTGCCCTATATGAATTTGTCCATTCCCTTTGTGTAATTATTCTGGATGAAGGCCGTAACGTTCATGTTTTAATATTGCTTAAATAAAACAAATAATTGTTAATGGGGAGCGAGTGTTGTGCCTTTTCCTTTTCAATTAATGTAAAACATCCATGAAATATCACAGTTCGGCCAGTACCATACAAAAAATAATAATTGTCGATTCTTTCGACCAATCGATTGGTCGATATTTTAAAATGTTTATTTTTCCATATATAGACATCCTATGTGTTTTAATCAAATCAAACATATACACTGAGCTTGTCTGATGATTTAAGCACACTGCTTGATTAAATAATTAAGACACACAAATGACAAGAGGGAGTTTGATCGCAATTGATTTGATTGTGCCGGGCTGGACTCAGACTTGCAGCTCTGTGTTAAAAAACAAATGACAGTGAGTGACTGTGTGACTAACACCTGTTGTCTCTCTCTCTCTTACCCTGCTGCAGCGACCACCACAGAACATCAACAGCATTTATCGCTTTGTCTGTGTTGCTGAAGCTGCAACATAATTACAGCCATTTCTGATTGAAAAGTTCTGTTACCGAAATCCCTTTGTTTAGGAAAAACATCCCCTATTCCCTCAACCCTTACCTTCTTTATGTTCCACGTATGAATAACATTTTTGTAAAGCCTAAAACATTTCTGAAATGGAACGGTATATTTATTGTTTACGGTAATTATTCAAGGGTCACTTTGTTAATTTATTTAAAAACTAAAATGCTTGATTGCATTTCAAATCATGAATGTCTCGTATGCTGTGTGATGACATGAACAAATAAATGATTGATTGATACAGTAGCCTATTTAAGTATTGAAATATAGGCCTCAGGAAGTTATGGTATTAAGACTCAACAGGATGGGCTCTTGGGCCTACAGCTCGAAGGTGGTTATACAAGGCTGCTATACTAAGCCTACTAATTATAATGACATTACTTATTATTATAATGATGATCATAATAATAACTATAAGAAGAAGATAAAGAAAAAGCAGAGATAATATAAATATAATTTTTCAGACATTTTGGAACAGTGTAAACACTGCGTTAACTAACCTCTTCTGGCTTCAATGCCATACAACTCTCCTTCTGTGGCCTCCAACTGCTCTTAAACGCTAGTAAAACTAAATGCATGCTCTTCAACCGATCACTGCCCGCACCTGCTCGTCCATCCAGCATCACTACTCTGGACGGCTCTGACTTGGAATACGTGGACAACTACAAATACCTAGGTGTCTGGTTAGATTGTAAACTCTCCTTCCAGACTCACATTAAGCATCTCCAATCCAAAATTAAATCTAGAATCGGCTTCCTATATCGCAACAAAGCATCCGTCACTCATGCTGACAAACATACCCTCGTAAAACTGACCATCCTTCCGATCCTAGACTTCGGTGATGTCATCTATAAAATAGCCTCCAACACTCTACTCAACAAACTGGATGTAGTCTATCACAGTGCCATCTGTTTTGTCACCAAAGCCCGATACACTACCCACCATTGCGACCTGTACGCTCTTGTTGGTTGGCCCTCGCTTCATACTCGTCGCCAAACCCACTGGCTACAGCTTATCTACAAGTCTCTGCTAGGTAAAGCCACACCTTATCTCAGCTCAAAGGTCACCATAGCGGCACCCACTCGTAGCACGCGCTCCAGCAGGTATATCTCACTGGTCACCCCCAAAGCCAATTCCTCCTTTGGTCGTCTTTCCTTCCAGTCCTCTGCTGCCAATGACTGGAATGAACTGCAAAAATCTCTGAAGCTGGAGACTCATTTCTCCCTCACTAGCTTTAAGCACCAGCTGTCAGAGCTGCTCACAGATCACTGCACTTGTACATAGCCCATCTGTAAACAGCCCATCTATCTACCTACCTCATCCCTATACTGTATTTATTTATTTATCCTGCTCCTTTGCACCCCAACATCTCTACTTGCACATTCATCTTCTGCACATCTACCATTCCAGTGTTTAATTGCTATATTGTAATTACTTCGCCACCATGGCCTTTTTTATTGCCTTAACTCCCTTATCTCACCTCATTTGCAGTCACTGTATATAGACTTTTTGTTTTCTTTGTTCTACTGTATTATTGACTGTATGTTTTGTTCATTCCATGTGTAACTCTGTGTTGTTGTATTGTGTCTAATTGCTATGCTTTATCTTAGCCAGGTCGCAGTAGCAAATGAGAACTTGTTCTAAACTAGCCTATCTGGTTAAATAAAGGTAAAACAAAAAGTACATTTAAAAAAGAAGAGGGGACAGGGATTCAAAGGCGTGTAGAACGTCTCTGGTGTAAAAGGTGAACATTTGGCTGTGAACTCGCTCTGATGTTATCTGATGAGGGAATAGGAGCAGGAGGCATATCTTTGGTGGATTTGGATAAATATTCATTTTCCCTCACATTTTTTAGACAGTAGTTTTTCATAGGGTTCTCACCCTATCGTGGCACGGAACGGCACAGCTAACGCCTTTTATGGTGTCGCCAAGTCTCAAACCGTTCTTTTGGAAAGCCAAAAGCTCCAAGGGTAGTAGGGGACAAATAAACAGGGTCACCATTTCTGAATGAATGTTTTGAGAACACAAAGGCAATTTACATTTCTATCAGTGTCATTCCAGAAATATATTGCATTGGATGCCGCTGTGAGATTTTAACACTCATTTCTAAGTTGAGTTTGTTGGAGAGATTGAAGTTTACAGTGAGATGGTCACATTGAACCTGGTGCCATACATACGTAATGTATCATTTCTCCTCCCTAAGATACATTTGTATCTCTTTAACCCTCCTCCACCCTGCTCATGCTCCATCAAAGGACTCTCCTTCACCCTGGGCCTCACTCTGCACCCCTGAACCCAACTCACTGATGGATTCTCCTCCACCATTGGCCCCATTCTCCACCCAAGAAAATATCTCCTCCACCTTGGTTCACTTACTTACCTCCACCCTGCGCAACACAATAACACTCCTCCACCCTGGGACTGCTCAGAATCTCCCTCCTCCACCCTGCACCACACGCTTCACACAATAACACTCCTCCACCCTGGGACTGCTCAGAATCTCCTTCCTCCACCCTGCACCACACACTCCACACGATAACACTCCTCTACCCTGGGACTGCTCAGAATCTCCTTCCTCCACCCTGCACCACACACTCCACACGATAACACTCCTCCACCCTGGGACTGCTCAGAATCTCCTTCCTCCACCCTGCACCACACACTCCACACGATAACACTCCTCTACCCTGGGACTGCTCAGAATCTCCTTCCTCCACCCTGCACCACACACCACACACTCCACACGATAACACTCCTCCACCCTGGGACTGCTCAGAATCTCCTTCCTCCACCCTGCACCACACACTCCACACAATAACACTCCTCCACCCTGGGACTGCTCAGAATCTCCTTCCTCCACCCTGCGCCACACACTCCACACGATAACACTCCTCCACCCTGGGACTGCTCAGAATCTCCCTCCTCCACCCTGCACCACACACTCCACACGATAACACTCCTCCACCCTGCACCACACACTCCACACGATAACACTCCTCTACCCTGGGACTGCTCAGAATCTCCTTCCTCCACCCTGCACCACACACTCCACACGATAACACTCCTCCACCCTGGGACTGCTCAGAATCTCCCTCCTCCACCCTGCGCCACACGCTTCACACAATAACACTCCTCCACCCTGGGACTGCTCAGAATCTCCCTCCTCCACCCTGCGCCACATGCTTCACACAATAACACTCATCCACCCTGGGACTGCTCAGAATCTCCTTCCTCCACCCTGCACCACACACCACACACTCCACACGATAACACTCCTCCACCCTGGGACTGCTCAGAATCTCCCTCCTCCACCCTGCGCCACATGCTTCACACAATAACACTCCTCCACCCTGGGACTGCTCAGAATCTCCTTCCTCCACCCTGCACCACACACTCCACACAATAACACTCCTCCACCCTGGGACTACTCAGAATCTCCTTCCTCCACCCTGCGCCACACACTCCACACGATAACACTCCTCCACCCTGGGATTGCTCAGAATCTCCCTCCTCCAC
The DNA here is from genome assembly GCF_045791955.1 of Oncorhynchus clarkii lewisi. Taxonomy (NCBI): domain Eukaryota; kingdom Metazoa; phylum Chordata; class Actinopteri; order Salmoniformes; family Salmonidae; genus Oncorhynchus; species Oncorhynchus clarkii. Next base: position 71,718,009 of record NC_092153.1, read on the forward strand.
CCTGCGCCACATGCTTTACACAATAACACTCCTCCACCCTGCACCACATGCTTCACACAATAACACTCCTCCACCCTGGAACTGCTCAGAATCTCCCTCCTCCACCCTGCACCACATGCTCCACACAATAACACTCCTCCACCCTGGGACTGCTCAGAATCTCCCTCCTCCACCCTGGGACTGCTCAGAATCTCCCTCCTCCACCCTGCACCACATGCTTCACACAATAACACTCCTCCACCCGGGAACTGCTCAGAATCTCCCTCCTCCACCCTGCACCACATGCTCCACACAATAACACTCCTCCACCCTGGGACTGCTCAGAATCTCCCTCCTCCACCCTGGGACTGCTCAGAATCTCCCTCCTCCACCCTGCACCACATGCTTCACACAATAACACTCCTCCACCCTGGGACTGCTCAGAATCTCCCTCCTCCACCCTGGGACTGCTCAGAATCTCCCTCCTCCACCCTGCACCACACTCTCCACACGATAACACTCCTCCACCCTGGGACTGCTCAGAATCTCCCTCCTCCACCCTACACCACACACTCCACACAATAACACTCCTCCACCCTGGGACTGCTCAGAATCTCCCTCCTCCACCCTGCACCACACACTCCACACGATAACACTCCTCCACCCTGGGACTGCTCAGAATCTCCCTCCTCCACCCTGGAACCCTCCTCCACTCCAGAACCCTCCTCCACGATGGGCCCCACTCTCCAAACCAGAGAAACCCTTTTTCTACCATAGTCTCACCTTGAGGATGAGCGGGGAGCTGGGCTTGAGCTCCAGCAGCCCCGTGGAACTGAGCGGCTCGATCACAGGGTCTGGGTAGAAGCTGAACGTCTCGTTGACCACAAGCGTGGTGTGCACGTTGTCCATGACGAAGCCGATCTCGTCGGGATTGCTGCCTGTCTCTGAGAAACCCTTCTCAGAGAAGGCCAGAGAGGGCGCCAGACACATCATCACGGTGTTGCTGAGCACTGTGCAGTTCTGATGAATGAGAAGAGAGAGGATGTTGTATACATATATTCATTATGCACAGTACACTGACATGTAGTCAAAAGTGTATACACTGAGTGTACAAACATTAGGAACACCTTCCTAATATTGAGATGCACCCCCTTTTGCCCTCAGAAGTCTCAATTCGTTGGGGAATGGACTATACAAGGTGTCAAAAGCATTCCAAAGGGATGCTGGCCCATGTTGACTCCAATGCTTCCCACAGTTGTGTCAAGATGGCTGGATGTCCTCTGGTAGAGGACCATTCTTGATACACACAGGAAACTGTTGAGTGTGAAAAACGCAGCAGGGTTGCAGTTCTTGACACACTCAAACAGATGCGCCTGGCACCGACTACTATACCCTGTTCAAAATCACTTCAATATTTTGTCTTGCCCATTCACCCTCTGAATGTCATACATACACAATCCATGTCTCAATTGTCTCGATGCTTAAAAATCCCTCTTTAACCTGTCTCCTCTCCTTGAATGGTGGATTTAACAGGTGACTGGATTCACCTGGTCAGTCTATTTCATGGAAAGAGCAGCTGTTCCTAATGTTTTGTACACAAAATGTAAACAAAAAACATAAAACAAAAAGCTTAAAGGGGAAAAGACAGAAGAGGATGGATATGTTCAATATGTACACTACACTGACATGTAAAACAAAGTGATAAATTCCACAATGTAAACAAACGTATGTACAAAAAAACATAACCAAACCAAAAAGCAGTGTATCGTCCGAGCTGAGTGAAAACGGTGGATAGGTTCATTATGGACACTGAATAAAATGTAAACAACAAACAGAAAACCAAAAGGTCTGAGTTACATCAATGGTGATACCATATCTTACGGTTTGCCCGTGGGCTAAACATTCTCCTCTCCTTCAATGCAGACGAAGACAACATGAGACAGTAAGGGTATATAAAGACTAGACAACATGAGACAGAAAGGGGATATAAAGACTAGACAACATGAGACAGTAAGGACATATAAAGATTAGACAACATGAGACAGTAAGGACATATAAAGACTAGACAACATGAGACAGTAAGGACATATAAAGACTAGACAACATGAGACAGTAAGGACATATAAAGACAACATGAGACAGTAAGGACATATAAAGACTAGAATCCATGAGACAGTAAGGACATACAAAGACTAGACAACATGAGACAGTAAGGACATATAAAGACTAGACAACATGAGACAGTAAGGACATATAAAGACTAGACAACATGAGACAGTAAGGACATATAAAGACAACATGAGACAGTAAGGACATATAAAGATTAGACAACATGAGACAGTAAGGACATATAAAGATTAGACAACATGAGACAGTAAGGACATATAAAGACAACATGAAACAGTAAGGACATATAAAGACAACATGAGACAGTAAGGACATATAAAGATTAGACAACATGAGACAGTAAGGACATATAAAGATTAGACAACATGAGACAGTAAGGACATATAAAGATTAGACAACATGAGACAGTAAGGACATATAAAGACTAGACAACATGAGACAGTAAGGACATATAAAGACAACATTAGACAGTAAGGACATATAAAGACTAGACAACATGAGACAGTAAGGACATATAAAGACTAGACAACATGAGACAGTAAGGACATATAAAGACTAGACAACATGAGACAGTAAGGACATATAAAGACTAGACAACATGAGACAGTAAGGACATATAAAGACTAGACAACATGAGACAGTAGGGACATATAAAGACTAGACAACATGAGACAGTAGGGACATATAAAGACTAGACAACATGAGACAGTAAGGACATATAAAGACTAGACAACATGAGACAGTAAGGACATATAAAGACTAGACAACATGAGACAGTAAGGACATATAAAGACTAGACAACATGAGACAGTAAGGACATATAAAGACTAGACAACATGAGACAGTAAGGACATATAAAGACAACATGAGACAGTAAGGAAATATAAACACTAGACAACATGAGACAGTAAGGACATATAAAGACTAGACAGTAAGGACATATAAAGACAACATGAGACAGTAAGGACATATAAAGATTAGACATCATGAGACAGTAAGGACATATAAAGATTAGACAACATGAGACAGTAAGGACATATAAAGATTAGACAACATGAGACAGTAAGGACAAATAAAGACTAGACAACATGAGACAGTAAGGACATATAAAGACAACATTAGATAGTAAGGACATATAAAGACTAGACAACATGAGACAGTAAGGACATATAAAGACTAGACAACATGAGACAGTAAGGACATATAAAGACTAGACAACATGAGACAGTAAGGACATATAAAGACTAGACACCATGAGCCACCAAGGACATATAAAGACTAGACAACATGAGACAGTAAGGACATATAAAGACTAGACACCATGAGACAACAAGGACATATAAAGACTAGACACCATGAGACAGTAAGGACATATAAAGACTAGACAACATGAGACAGTAAGGACATATAAAGACTAGACAACATGAGACAGTAAGGACATATAAAGACAACATGAGACAGTAAGGACATATAAAGACAAGACAACATGAGACAGTAAGGACATATAAAGACTAGACAGTAAGGACATATAAAGACAACATGAGACAGTAAGGACATATAAAGATTAGACAACATGAGACAGTAAGGACATATAAAGATTAGACAACATGAGACAGTAAGGACATATAAAGATTAGACAACATGAGACAGTAAGGACATATAAAGACTAGACAACATGAGACAGTAAGGACATATAAAGACTAGACAACATGAGACAGTAAGGACATATAAAGACTAGACAGTAAGGACATATAAAGACAACATGAGACAGTAAGGACATATAAAGATTAGACAACATGAGACAGTAAGGACATATAAAGATTAGACAACATGAGACAGTAAGGACATATAAAGATTAGACAACATGAGACAGTAAGGACAAATAAAGACTAGACAACATGAGACAGTAAGGACATATAAAGACTAGACAACATGAGACAGTAAGGACATATAAAGACTAGACAACATGAGACAGTAAGGACATATAAAGACTAGACACCATGAGCCACCAAGGACATATAAAGACGAGACACCATGAGACAGTAAGGACATATAAAGACTAGACACCATGAAACAGTAAGGACATACAGTGCATTCGGAAAGTATTCAGACCATTTCCCTTTTTCACATTTAGTTCCTTTACAGCCATATTCCAAAATGGATTAAATAAAACATTTTCCTCAGCAATCTACACACAATATCCCATAATGACAAAGTGAAAACTGTTTTTTAGAAATGTTTTCAAATGTATTAAAAATATAAACAGAAATACCTTATTTACATAAGTATTCAGACCATTTGCTATCAGAGTCAAAATTGAGCTCAGGTGCATCCTGTTTCCATCAAGTCAGTTAAGAACAAATTCTTACTTTCAACGGCCTAGGAACAGTGGGTTAAACTGCCTGTTCAGAGGCAGAACGACAGATTTGTACCATGTCAGCTCGGGGATTTGAACTTGCAACCTTCCGGGTTACAAATCCAACGCTCTAACCACTAGGAGGCTACCCTGCCGCCTCATTGATCATCCTTGAGATGTTTGGAGACCATCTGTGGTCATATTCATTGATCGGAGATGATTTGGAAAGGCACACGAATGTCTATATAAGGTCCCACAGTTGACAGTGCATGTCAGAGCAATAACCAAGCCATGAGGTTGAAAGAATTGTCCGTAGAGCTCCGAGACAGGATTGTGTTGAAGCACAGATCTGGGGAAGGGTACCCAAGATCACAGTGGCCTCCATTATTCTTAAATGGAAGAAGTTCGGAACCATCTAGAGCTAGCCGCCTGAGCAATCGGGGAGAAGGGCATTGGTCAGGGAGTTGACCAAGAACCTGGTTCCTCTGTGGAAATGCAAGAAGCTTCCAGAAGTATAACCATCTTCGCAGCACTGATTGAACTCTTTGGCATGAATGCCAAGCTGTAGGAAACCTGGCACCATGGTGGTGGCAGCATCATGCTGTGGGGATGTTTTTCAGTGGCAGGGACTGGGAGACTAGTCAGGATCGAGGCAAAGATTAACACAGCAAAGTACAGAGAGATCCTTGATGAAAACCTGCTCAAGAGTGCTCAGGACCTCAGACTGGGGCAAAGGTTTACCTTCCAACCCTAAGCACACAGCCAAGACAACACAGGAGTGGCTTCGGGACAAGTCTCTGAATGTCCTTGAGTGGCCCAGCCAGAGCCCGGACTTGAACCCGATCGAACATCTCTGGAGAGACCTGAAAATAGCTGTGCAGCAAAGCTCCCAATCCAACCTGACAGAGCTTGAGAGGATATGCAGAGAATAAACTCCCCAAGTACAGGTGTGCCAAGCTTGTAGCGTCATACCCAAAAATACTGAAGGCTGTACTCGCTGCCAAAGGTGCAGCAATTTGCTTTGCTTTGAAAAAAACAATGTGACACTAACACACAATGCTAAAATGCTATCTCTAGACTTGCTGCTTTTCCACAAGATGCCTTCCAACATCCCCTCTGGAATGCTATGTAATCACGGCTCATTAGCTTGTGTATGCTAACGGGGTCTGAAACCGCAGAGGGGAGACACGGATGCAGTATTTATAGGTCAATGAAAAGGGGAGACGGATAAAAATGACATGGGAAAGGGACAAAGCAGGAAAATGGCCGTTGTTTTGGTCGGGATGTTTTCTTCAGGTAGAGAGAGAGAGGGGGAGACTAAAATACAAAAGGTTAGCCTAGCCCTGTGGTGCTACTGTAGGTGAAGGACGGATGGAGGGATTGCCAGACAGACTGGGTTAATTGCAGGTTGACATTTCAAAGGTTAACATGCAAAAAGGAGATTTAACTTCAACTGAACAAAATATACAAGTAAAATGCAACAATATCTATGTTTTTACTGAATTACAGTTCAGGAAATCAGTCAATTGAAATACATTCATTAGGCCCTAATCTATGGATTTGTTAGTCACAGATACATCAGAAAACCAGTCAGTGTCTGGTGTGACCACCCTTTCTTTGCCTCACGCAGCACAACACATCTCCTTCGCATAGAGTTGATTAGGCTGTTTATTGTAGCCTGTGGAATGTTGTCCCACTCCTCTTCAATGGCTGTACGAAGTTGCTGGTTATTGGCGGGAACTGGTGTCAGTGTGAACGCTGTCGTACATGTTAATCCAAAGCATCCTAAACATGCTCAATGGGTGACATGTCTGGTGAGTATGCAGGCCATGGAAGAACTGGGACATTTTCAGCTCCAGGAATTGTGTACAGATCCTTGTGACATGGGGCCGTGCATTATCATGCTAAAACATGAGGTGGTGATGGCGGCGGCTGAACGGCACAACAATGAGCCTCAGGATCTCGTCACAGTATCTCTGTGCATTCAAATTGTCATTGATAAAATGCAATTGTATTCGTTGTCTGTAGAGTATGCCTGCCCATACCATAACTCTACCGCCACCATGGTGCACTCTGTTCACAAAGTTAATATCAGCAAGCTGCTCGCCCACACAATGCCATACACGTGGTCTGCGGTTGTGAGGCCAGTTGAACGTACTGTCAAATTCTCTAAAACGACATTGGATGCAGCTTATAGTAAAGAAATTAACATTAATTTCTCTGGCAACAGCTCTGGTGGACATTCCTGCAGTCAGCATGCCAAATGCACACTCCCTCAAAACTTGAGACATCTGTGGTATGTCGGTTGTGTGACATATCTGCACATGCAGATCCCAGCACATGGTGCACCTGTGTAATGATCATACCATTTCATCAGCTTCTTGATATGCCACACCTGTCAGGTGGATGGTTTATTCTTGGCAAAGGAGAAATGCTCACTAACAGGGATATAAACAATTTGTGCACAACATTTGTGAGAAATTCTATTTTTGTGTGTATGGAAATTGTCTGGGATCTTTAATTTCAGCTCATGAAACATGGGACCAACACTTTACATTATGCGTTTATATTTTTGTTCAGTGTAAAAAATGACACCACGTACAGACACACATAAATAGGCCCAGGGCCGGGTGACCACTGGGTCAGGTGTGTGTGTTGGTTCAGTAGTACTCACGTTGACAGATTGGACTTTCCCATACTTGGCTCTCATCTTGGGCTCCTTGATGGTAGCCAGGTTGGTGCCGGTGACGGTCAACATGGTTCCGCCACTGCAGAAGAAGAAACAGTCAACAACAACACCCATAACAGCACATCCACTCTCAAACATTACAATAACATAATCCTATTTCTAGATCTGCTAGATTGTGTCAAAACATTCAACAAGGGAACTTCACTGCGATTCCTGTCTTTTATACGATTAGAGAAGGCACAGTGTGTGTCCAAAATGGGCCCATAGGGCTCTGGTCAAAAGTAGTGCACTATTTAGGGCAGTGCTTCTTCAATTTCCTTGGGGAACCCCAAACATTTCACAATTTTGTTGTAGTTCTGAACTAGCTCACCTGATTCAAATAGTCAAGTAATTGATGGTTAGTTGACAAGTTGAATCAGTTGTGGTAGCTCTGTAAAATATCAAATACATGGGAGGGAGTCATTTTGGACGAATCCCATATCTTCCAGAGAACCATGCGCTTCCCGAATACATTTAATTTTAGTCCAAGTGAAAAAGACCCTCCAGCTATGGCATTAATGTTAATGCCCACTCTCACTGTAGAGTATTTGATCTGTTTTACGCACTCTATCACAGATAATGATGGTAACACTAAGGCTCTTACTTGCATATTAAAAGCTTGTTTAAACTCTAATAGTGCTTTGTGGAAGGGACCAAAATACTTGATTATTACCTCAATGAATACCTCCAATGTCTAAAACCCAAAAGGATATTCTTCATCTCCGGTACGTGGTGGTATACTGGAAGTGCAGGCTTTTGTTCCAGCCCAGCACTAACACACCTGATTACATTTCGTCCGAAACCAGAGTGTTACTGCTGGGCTGGAACAAAAGCTTTCACATCCAGACTGTCATTGCTGCTTTCTGACCTTTTCAACCTTCAACCTTTTCAATTCGCCCAACAATGACCAACAGGGACAGGGGAAACATGGGCAAGATTACCGTCCCCCCAGACACCCCCTCGTAGCCACAGCTGAACTTTCCAAAACACACTGACGTAACGCAATGTGGCAGTCCTGAATTGGTTAGCATGAAGGCTAACTTGTATTAGGCCAACTTGCTCGTCTGGTTAGCATGCAGGCTAACTTGTCTTAAGGTTACTACAAACTTCACTCCGTTGATCTATGTGCGTGCGCATGGATGGAGTCTTTTGGTAACATGATATCCTCGCCGCTCCCAATTTCATTCACAACGGGGCGATAGCTTTTGTGAAAGCCAGGAAGAATTGCCTTTCCATCCTAGTAGAAGCTATCTGGCAGCCTGGCTAGCTGGCTTTAGACTGGCTAAAAACATAGCATACCAGCTAGCCTTTTCAGCGTCGCAAATCTCCATGTGAAATAATCCGATTTCGAATTAAAAAAAATATGGCCTGGCAAATACTTTTATACTTGCCAGTGTAACCTAAAACATTATCCCAGTTTGAGTACACAAGCAGCATATCATTCTCATATCAGCTAAAACTAGAATGTCATCATGTTTGTTCACAGAGACAAAAGCACATGGCTAGCTAGTTGGCGACAGCAGGTTCTATCATTTCACAATAGCCTGTAATCACTAGATATTACTTATAAACAAAATACCCTTTTGGATGGATTCCTGTTGTTTGGTTTACTGTTTGAGCAGTCGCTGAGATTATATTTGGTTATCAATGCAAAGTAGGCTACTTTGATGAATAGCCTATATAGCCCCCACTGTATTATCAGGTTGTAATCAAGTATGTTGAATGACAGAGCATATTACAAGGAGCTGCCCCTTTTTTTGTCAAATAATGACATTGCAACAATCTTGCGTCAAGATTGTAGTGAGCTTTAGGCCCCCCTGCTTGTCTTTGAAGAGCAAAGAGGGGCTGCAGCTGCCCCCCCCCCCTCACACACACACCAAGTAAAACCCATTTTAGTGGCCCCCCTCTTGACAGGGGATCATTTAAAAACAAAGTTGATAACAAGTTTAGATAGCTGGCCGCTAAACTAACTTGGCAATCTAAAAAATGTTCGCTGACATTGGCTAACTAACTGACTATCAGTGACTGACATAAGAGATGCACAAATAAATGTGTTACACACATACTATTCTAACTCGCAACAGTCAATTGAGACACCGAATGAATGAGTGCGGCCCAGGAGCCATCAGTTGCCCATCCATCCCTGGTTTAGAGTAAAGACACTAAATCAAAGACTTGTTACAGACAAAGAGGTCAAAGAGGTAAGAGTGTGTGGTGAGAGTGGTTCAAAAGTAGGTGTTGACTACTACTGAATCCAGGTAACAGTGTGATAATGTTGTGAGAATGTCAAGGCATATCTCCAACCCATTCCAATGTGCCATCTCTGTTGTGCTGTTCTGTCACTGTGATGTTAGCGCAGGCTGAACACCAGTAACTCAGCAGAATCTGGAAAGTAACAAGTGCGAGTCGTGTCACCGACGTTGCGTAGTGGACGTGTTTTGTCGTTTCCACTGTTATTGTTTGCGGCGGATGCGGCGACAAAATTGCTTTGCACCTTAAACACAAGCCGTGATTGGCGGAGAGGAGTAACAGCCAATCCTCTGGGAGTGTTGAGACAAACAGCAAACGAGAAAGCCAGCGAGGTTACTGCCCCTCCTGAGGCTAATGCTAAATAATGCTAACAACTTTTTCCCCCTTCGTCTTCACTACTTCACAGTTGTTATGTTCTGTTAATTACTGATGTCCCCATTAAGAATGGAGCACCCTTGTTCATGCGCAGTGTTGTTCTATGTTGTTCTGGTACTAACTTGTTTTAGTAAATGTGAAGCTCCAGTTCAATTTCTTGTATTCAGAGTCTTTCTTATTATATAAATAAGTAATAAGAGCTAAGACACAACAACACTTTGGGGTGGGGGGGGGGGGTACTGTCATGCCCTGACCATAGAGAGCAGTTTATTCTCTATGTTGGTTGGGGCGTGACAGTGACTAGGGTGGGTTATCCAGGTGATTAATTATCTATGTTGGCCTGGTATGGTTCCCAATCAGAGGCAGCTGTTTATCGTTGTCTCTGATTGGGGATTATATTTAGGCATTCATTTTCCCATTGTGCTTTGTGGGATCTTGTCTAGGTATAGTTGCCTGCGAGCACTACTTTGAGCTTCACGTTTCGTTTTTTCGCGTAATTTTACATACACTCAATTAGTATTTGGTAGCATTGCCTTTAAATTGTTTAACTTGGGTCAAACATTTCAGGTATCCTTCCACAAGCTTCCCACAATAAGTTGGGTAAATTTTGGCCCATTCCTACTGACAGAGCTGGTGTAACTGAGTCAGGTTTGTAGGCCTCCTTACTCGCACAAACTTTTTCCGTTCTGCCATCATATTTTCTATGGGATTGAGGCCAGGGCTTTGTGATGGCCACTCCAATACCTTGACTTTGTTGTCCTTAAGCCATTTTGCCACAACTTTGGAAGTATACTTGGGGTCATTGTCCATTTGGAAGACCCACTCGCGAACAAGCTTTAACTTCCTCACTGATGTCTTGAGATGTTGCTTCAATCTATCCACATAATTTTCCTTCTTCTTGATGCCATCTACTTTGTGAATTGCACCAGTCCCTCCTGCAGCAAAGCACCCCCACAACATGATGCTGCCACAAATGTTCTTCACGTCGATATAGGACTCGTTTTTACTATGGATATAGATACTTTTGCATCTGTTTCCTCCAGCATCTTCACAAGGTTCTTAGCTGTTGTTCTGGGATTGATTTGCACTTTTTGCACCTAAGTACGTTCATCTCTAGGAGACAGAACGAGTCTCCTTCCTGAGAGGTATGACGGCTGTGTGGTCCCATGCTGTTTATACTTGCGTACTATTGTTTGTACAGATGAACGTGGTACCTTCAGGTGTTTGGAAATTGCTCCCAATGATGAACCAGATGTGTGGAGGTCTACAATTATTTTCTGACATCTTGGCTGATTTCTTTTGATTTTCCCATGATGTCAAGCAAAGAGGCACTGAGTTTGAAGGTAGGCCTTGAAATACATCCACAGGTACACCTCCAATTGACTCAAATTATGACAATTAGCCTATCAGAAGCTTCTAAAGCCATGACATAATTTTCTGGAATTTTCCAAGCTGTTTAAAGGCACAGTCAATTTAGTGAATGTAAACTTCTGACCCACTGGAATTGTGATACAGTGAATTATAAGTAAAATAATCTGTCTGTAAACAATTGTTGGAAAAATTACTTGTGTCATGCACAAATTAGATGTCCTAACCAACTTGACAAAACTATAGTTTGTTAAAAATACATTTGTGGAGTGGTTGAAAAACGAGTTTTAATGACTCCAACCTAAGTGTATATGTAAGCTTCCGACTTCAACTGTAAATATATGGATGAGCAATGGCAGAGTGGCATAGGCAAAGTGCAAAATATGGTATAAAAAACAGTATATACATATGATATGACTAATGTAAGATAAGTATACATTATTAAAGTGGCATTATTTAAAGTGGCATTGTTTAAAATTAATAATGATCCACTTGTTAAAGTGGCCAGTGATTGGGTCTCTCTGAGTTAGTGATTGCTGTTTAGCAGTCTGATGGCCTTGAGATAGAAGCTGTTCTTCAGTCTCTCAGTCCCAGCTATTATGCACCTGTACATACCTTGCCTTTTGGATGGTAGCGGTGTGAACAAGCAGTGGCTTGGGTGGTTGTTGTCTTTGATGATCTTTTTGTCTTCCTGTGACATCGGGTGCTATAGGTGTTATGGTAGTTTGGCAGTTTGCCCCCGGTGATGCATTGTGCAGACCGCACCACCCTCTAGAGAGCCTTGCTGTTGAGGGCGGAGCAAATGCCACACCAGTCTGTGATAGAGTCCGACGGGACACTCTCGAATGTGGATCTGTAAAATTTAGTCAGGGTTTTGGGTGACAAGCCACATTTCTTCAGCCTCCTTAGGATGAAGACGCCCTGTTTCGCCTTCTTCACCACACTGTCTGTGTGTGTGGACCATTTCAGTTTCTTGTTGATGTACCGCGCTGAGGAACTAAAACTTTCCACTTTCTTCACTGCTGTCCCTAGTATGTGGATAGGGGGGTGATCCCTCTGCTGTTTCCTGAAGTCCATGATCATCTCCTTTGTTTTGTTGACATTGAGTGAGACATTGTTTTCCTGACACCACACTCTGAGTGCCCTCACCTCCTCCCTGTAGGCTGTCTCGTCGTTGTTGGTAATCAAGCGGGGTGGCTGGTAAGGTGAAGGTGATCTGATCCTTGACTAGTCTCTCAAAGCACTTCATGATGACAGAAGTGAGTGCTACGGGGCGGTAGTCATTTAGTTCAGTTATCTGAGGAACGTGGCTAGGGATGTCGGCCATGACAGCAGCCTTGCTAGGGTTAACAAGTTTAAATGTTTTACTCATGGCGGCCACCGAGAAGGAGAGGGGGGAGCAGTTCTTGTTAGCGGGCCGCGATGGTGGTTTCTCTGTAAGTGTGACGTCGGTGTCCGTGACGTGGCTGGTTTTCTTTTTTGTAGTCCGTGATTTCCTGTAGACCCTGCCACATACGTCTTGTTTGATCTGCCTTGCAGAGGGAATACCTACACTGTTTATATTCAGGCATATTCGCAGACCTCCATGGTTAAATGCGGTGGTTCGTGCTTTCAGTTTTGTGCGAATGGCACCATACATCCACGGTTTCTGGTTAGGATAGATTTTAATAGTCACAGTGGGTACAACATCTCCAATGCACTTCCTTATAAATTCATTCACCAAGTCAGCATATAGGTCGATGTTATTCTCTGAGGCTGACTGGAAAATATCCCAGTCCGCGTGATCAAAACAATCTTGAAGTGTGGATTCCGATTGGTCAGAGCAGTGTTGAATGGTTCTAGTCACTGGTACATCCTGTTTGAGTTTCTGCCTATAAGATGGTAGGAGCAAGATGGCGTCGAGGTCGGATTTGCCAAAGGGAGGGCGGGGCAGGGCTTTGTATGCATCACAGAAGTTACAGCAGTGGTCTAGTGTATTACCCTCACGTGTAGTGCAATCAATATGCTGACTTAGATTTCAAATTTGCTTTGTTAAAATCCCTAGCTACAATAAATGCAGCCTCAGGATATATGATTTCCGGTTTACATAGAGTCCAGTGAAGTTCCTTTAGGGCCATCTTGGTGTCTGCTTGAGGGGGAATGTACACAGCTGTGACGATAACTGACGAGAATTATCTTGGAAGGTAACATGGCCGGCATTTGATGTGAGGAATTCTAGGTCGGGTGAGCAGAAGGACTTGAGTTCCTGTATGTTGTTATGATTACACCATGAGTCGTTAATCATGAAGTATATACCCCCGCCCTTCCTCTTCCAAGAGAGGTGTGTATCTCTGTCGGTGCGACGCATGGAGAAGCCCGGTGGCTGAACCGATTCCGACAACATATCCCGAGACAGCCATGTTTCCGTGAAACGGAGAACGTTACAATCTCTGGAAGGCAACCCCCTTGCTCGAATTTTGTCTACCTTGTTGTCAAGAGACTGGACATTGGCGAGTAGTGTACTCGCGAGCTGTGGGCGCTGTGCACGTCTACAGAGCCTGACCAGGAGGCCGCTCTGTCTGCCCCCGCCGTTGTCTTGGGTTGGCTTCTGGGATTAGATCCATTGTCCTGGGTGGTGGTCCAAACAGAGGATCCGCTTCGGGAAAGTCGTATCCCTGGTCGTAATGTTGGTAAGTTGACATTGCTCTTATATCCAATAGTTCTACCCGGCTGTATGTAATAAGACTTAAGATTTCCCAGGGTAACAATGTAAGAAATAATACATAAAAAAAGCTAAATACTGAATAGTTTCCTAAGGACTCGAAGCGAGGCGAACATCTCTGTCGGCGCCAACTATCCACCGTGAGGTCTCCATGGTGGTTTGTTCCATTCCCCCTAGCGACTAACTGCCATTTTGTGTCTAGCGGCTTCAGGTCTGTTTTGTCGTCCTTGAGACGCAACTGCCAAATCATCAAAAAGCACTTGGAAATACTTTGTGCTTACTTACTCCAGGGTAGCCATAATATTTTTTGGTATTTTTTTCCCAAGTGGTTATTGTTTTTTTCTCCCACCAACCCTATTCAAAGAGCACTGCCTACTTGTCTCAGCAACACAGTTTATTCAGAGCCTATTCAAATTAAGTTTCAATTTGTGAGGCTGGTAACTAATTACCGTATCCTCTGCAGCAGAGGTAACGGAGTCTACCTTTCCTGTGGCGGTCCTCATGGTAGCCAGTTTCATCATAGCGCTTGATGGTTTTTGCGACTGCAGAATTGACTGACCGTCATGTCTTAAAGTAATTACGGACTGTCGTTTCTCTTTGCTTATTTGAGCTGTTCTTACCATAATATGGACTTGGTATTTTACCAAATAGGGCTATCTTCTGTATACCACCCCTACCTTGTCACAACACAACTGATTTGCTCAAAAGCATTAAGGAAAGAAATTCCACGAATTAACATTTAACAAAGCACACCTGTTAAATGCATTCCAGGTGAATGCCTCATGAAGCTGGTTGAGAGAATGCCAAGTGTGTGCAAAGCTGTCATCAAGGCAAATGGTGGCTACTTTGAATAATCTCAACCAGCTTTTGTTTAACCCTTTTTATGGTTACTACATGATTCCATATGGGTCTCCCAAGTGGCGCAGCGATCTAAGGCACTGCATCTCAGTTCTAGAGGAGTCACTACAGACCCTGGTTTGATTCCAGACTGTATCACAACCTTCAGTGATTGGGAGTCCCATAGGGCGTCGCACAATTAGACCAGCGTCATCCGGGTTAGGGTTTGGCCAGGGTAGGCCGTCATTACTATTTCCGGGAGCATCAACAGTGTAATCTGCCTACCTGGTAGCTACTGGTTTACATTCAGATAAAATTGAGAAATGAACTCAACTCAGTTTTTCTAGATCATTCTATCGAGCCATTTTGCATCAGAATCCACTTCCTGCTCTGTACACAGCTTGTGTTTGTTCATAAATATTCCCGCATCAAACTGTCACGCCACATTGTCTCATTTGAATAAGGCAGCGAGTATTTATACAGACTTTGCATTGACTGCAGTACAAACTACAGGTGTAATTACACCTATCCATTCCTTTCAGATCTCTACATAGAATTAAAACACAAATTAAACTGTATTGTCCAACAAAAGATCTAAAGCAATCTGTTAAGACCTGTTAAGACCATATAAGACCAGTACCATTCAGTTTAAGACCCTCACCTAGCGATGCTCCAGTCAGGTTCGATCTTGAAGATGGTGGGGTCATCGGTGTAGTTGAATTTGACCTCTGGGTTTCTGAGCTCAGCTGAGTTGATGTCCACCATGACGGGGGTACCTCCAGGAGTCTGACCCGCCGGGGTCACACACACCATCTCCCTGGCACTCCGCCTGGAAGGGAAGAGGGAGTGTTTAACATGAAGGAAAAGCATGTCATGTCACACATACACACACGCTCTAACTGAGAAGAGGGCCACACGAGGCACACTCACACACAGAGACAAAAAAAATAACACCACACGTAACCTTTGCTCTGTAAAGATCTTCAACAATGCTAAACATGACACACACACACCCAACCACACAAGAACTCTAAGGGAGTTTTCACACATTGTTCTGAGCTATAGTTTGAATCATAGTTTGAATCATAGTTCGGTTATTTGTATTATTATTTTTTTTTGTCTGGTTGGTTTTACATTACCAAATATCAAACTAAAATGCCTAAACAAAACCACATTTTCATGAAAGTCATTAGTTTATTGGAGAAAAATGCTCAAGTTAAATCGATCTATGACTATCAAAAAGCATAACCTGTGTGTCGTGTCCCAAACTTCATTTTACTTTCGCTTTTGTCTTCCAACAACATCCAGGAGGAAAAAGCGTAATAGAAACTATCTGTGACGTGAATAGTGAATTTATTCAGTAGACTATATCCCTGGTACAGACTCAGTCTCCCCAAATCTGCACTGGATGCGCTCATAAATGCGTTGCTACTCAAAGAATGTTTCAGAGAAAATAAGTTATGGTACTGCGTGCATTTCATCAAATGCTGTCAGTCAAACAACCACTAATACTCTGGTTATTTTCCTGTGATTGGTCTCTACTGCATTCTCACCTGCAGCAAACCGCACCATGGTATGAAATCGGACCGAGACCACCTTTTTTGAGTGAACCACGGAGCATTGTTCAGTGCGCTGGCGCGTATCGGAAAAACCCTCCAAACCAATTTGGTGTGAAAGCCCCATAAGAGCGCCAAGAGCAGCAGAGTCTCTTTCTCCCTGACTGATCTGGAGTGTCAGCCGTCTCTTTCTCCCTGAATGATCTGGAGTGTCAGCCGTCTCTTTCTCCCTGACTGATCTGGAGTGTCAGCCGTCTCTTTCTCCCTGACTGATCTGGAGTGTCAGCCGTCTCTTTCTCCCTGACTGATCTGGAGTGTCAGCCGTCTCTTTCACCCTGAATGATCTGGAGTGTCAGCCGTCTCTTTCTCCCTGAATGATCTGGAGTGTCAGCCGTCTCTTTCTCCCTGAATGATCTGGAGTGTCAGCCGTCTCTTTCTCCCTGACTGATCTGGAGTGTCAGCCGTCTCTTTCTCCCTGAATGATCTGGAGTGTCAGCCGTTTCTTTCTCCCTGAATGATCTGGAGTGTCAGCCGTCTCTTTCTCCCTGACTGATCTGGAGTGTCAGCCGTCTCTTTCTCCCTGAATGATCTGGAGTGTCAGCCGTCTCTTTCTCCCTGAATGATCTGGAGTGTCAGCCGTCTCTTTCTCCCTGAATGATCTGGAGTGTCAGCCGTCTCTTTCTCCCTGAATGGTCTGGAGTGTCAGCCGTCTCTTTCTCCCTGAATGATCTAGAGTGTCAGCCGTCTCTTTCTCCCTGAATGATCTGGAGTGTCAGTCGTCTCTTTCTCCCTGACTGATCTGGAGTGTCAGCCATCTCTTTTTCCCTGACTGATCTGGAGAGGAAGCAGTCATTTTTTCCCTGACTGATATGAAGTGGCAGCAGTCTCAGAGACTGCCAGTCATCACAATGTGATGCAACCCCCTCCGACATGCAGCCAGCTGTGCTGTGTTCTGAACGTTTTTTGTGGTTTGGATTTGTTAGCCAAACGTTGCACTCTGCTGAGTGGGTTACTTCCAACCCCTTCATATCAAGGATAATTTTACTATTTGATTTTAAGACCACTTGAAGCATAAAAAATATAGATAAAAAAGAATACCTTTTTATTTGATTTGGCTTTACTGCTATTAGCCCATACAAATGCATTGGATAACAGAGTCACTACATGGAACAGATAGTCCCCTCAGTGTCCGTCTTATATCTGAGAAACATTTTTCATGTATTTAACCCCTTATTTTTGGCACTAAACAGTCTCCCTATTTAGTGCATTCAGAACGTTTTCAGACCCCTTAACATTTTCCACATTTTGTTCCGTTACAGCCTTTTTCTAAAATTGATTAAATCGTTTTTTTCCTCATCAATCTACACACAATGCCCCATAATGACAAAGAGAAATACATGCTTTTAGAAATGTTCTTTTAAAATACCATATTTACATAAATATTCAGACCCTTTGCTATGAGACTCAAAATTGATCTCAGGTGCATCCTGTTTCCATTGATCATCCTTGAGATGTTTCTACAACTTTATTGGAGTCCACCTGTGGTAAATTCAATTGATTGGACATGTTTTGAAAAGGAACAGTCCTGTCTATATAAGGTCCCACAGTTGACAGTGCATGTCAGAGCAGAAATCAGGCCATGAGGTTGAAGGAATTGTCCGTAGAGCTCCGAGACAGGATTGTGTCAAGGCACAGATCTGGGGAAGGCTACCAAAAAAATGTCTGCTGCATTGAATGTCCCCAAGAGCACAGTGGCCTCCATAATTTTTAAATGGAAGAAGTTTGGAACCAACAAGACTCTTTCTAGAGCAGGCCGCCCGGTCAAACTGAGCAATTGGGAGAGAAGGGCCTTAGTCATGGAGGTGACCAGAGTTCCTCTGTGGAGATGAAATAACCATCCAGAAGGACAACCATTTCTGCAACCTTCTACCAATCACTTCTCATTAAAAGGTACATGACAGCCTGCTTGGAGTTTGCCAAAAGGCACCTAAAGGACTCAGACCATGATTGACCAAGATAGAACTCTTTGGCCTGAATGCCAAGCGTTACATCTGGAGGAAACCTGGCACCATCCCTGCTGTGAAGCATGGGTGGCAGCATCATGCTGTGGGGATGTTTTTCAGTGGCAGGGACTGGAGACTAGTCAGGATCGAGGGAAAGATAAATGGAACAAAGTCCAAAGAGATCATTGACAAAAACCTGCTCAAGCCTGGGACAAGTCTCTGAATGTCCTTGAGTGGCCCAGCGAGAGCCCGGAATTGAACCCAATCGAACATCTCTGGAGAGACCTGAAAATAGCTGTGCAGTGAAGCTCCCCATCCAACCTGGCAGAGCTTGAGAGGATCTGTAGAGAAGAATGGGAGAAACTCCCCAAATACAGGTGTACCAAGCTTGTAGCGTCATAGCCAATAAGATTTGAGGCTGTAATCGCTGCCAAAGGTGCTTCAACAAAGTACTGAGTCCTTTAGCAAAAATAAAAAATAAAACAGTTTTTGCTATGTAATTATAGGTGTAGATTGATGAGAAAAAAAAAGTTATTCAATCCATTTAGGAATAAGGCTGTACTTTCCGAATGCACTGTACTTCCTTTCATTTTTCCAACTGGTACCGGGGGAACTTCAGATGAGTCATTTTGGCCTGTGGGTGTCCTAGAGCAAAACAACCAAGGAAAAATAAAGCGTGTGGCCCGAAATATTTTGGATGTTACGGAAAAAGTTGGCAGATTGGCTGTACCAACTTCAGATGGATCCCACGATGTTGTGGGGGTTGTAGAGCAAAACAGAGAACACCATCGTGTTCCTGAGAGGCCAAACGGTTCAGACGCTACACACCAATTTTGGGATGCCTCATGGTCTGACAAACACTGCTCGAGCTCTATCATCTTTCCCGCAGATGCGGAAGTGCGACATATGCGGATGCGGTGGATTGAGACACATCCAATGCAAATAACAGATCTCTAGCTTAAACTGACAGATTTTTCTGGGAGTTTATTATGCTAATTACATTTCTGCAGGGGCGCAGATGTCGACCTTAGGGCTAAGGTTAGCAGTTCAGGTTTTGGGTTTCGGGAAAATAGCATTTTGAATGGGAATACAAATTCACGTCAAAAAAGCTACTGTATGTGTGTGGGTGTGGGGCTGTATGTGTGTGGGTGTGGGGCTGTATGTGTGTGGGTGTGGGGCTGTATGTGTGTGGGTGTGGGGCTGTGTGGGTGTGGGGCTGTATGTGTGTGGGTGTGGGGCTGTATGTGTGTGGGTGTGGGGCTGTATGTGTGTGGGTGTGGGGCTGTATGTGTGTGGGTATGGGGCTGTATGTGTGTGTGTATTTACATTTTTATTCATCAAGGATCCTCAACAGTTCCTGCCAAGGCAGCAGTTACTCTTCCTGGAGTCCAGCAACATTAAGGCAGTTATATACAATTTAAAAAGTGATATGACATTACATTTCACAACACTTTTCACAACACATTGTGTTCCCTTAGGCGACTACTCTACTACCACATACCTACAATACAAAATCCATGTAATCCGTGTAGAGTGCGTGTTTTATCATGTGAATGTATGTGGTAGCGCTTGTCTGTGTATGCATGTATCTGTACCTGTGTGTGTGTCTCTTCACAGTCCCCGCTGTTCCATAAGGTGTATTTGTATCTGTTTTTTAAATATGATTCTACTGCTTGCATCAGTTTCCTGATGTGGAATAGAGTTCCATGTAGCCATGGCTCTATGTAGTCTGTTCTTGACTTGGGGATTGTGAAGAGACATTTTGGTGGCATGTCTTGTGGGGTATGCAACTGAACAATAGTCTCGGTGCGACAAAACTAGGGCTTGTAGGACCTTCCTTTTTGATAGTGTTGTTAAAAAGGCATAGCAGCGCTTATTATGGACAGACTTCTCCCCATTGTATCTACAGTTCTATAAACATGTTTTGACCATGACAGTATACAATCCAGGGTTACTCCAAGCAGCTTAGTCACCTCAACTTACTCAATTTCCACATTATTAATTGCAATATTTAGTTGAGGTTTAGGGTTTAGTGAATCATTTGTCCCAAATACAGTGCTTTTATTTTTTTAAACAGTTTATTTAGGAATAGCTTATTCCTTGCCACCCATTCTGAAGTGAATTGCAGCTCTTTGTTAAGTGTTGCAGTGATTTAACTTGCTGTAATAGCTGACGTGTATAGTGTTGAGTCATTCGCATACATAGACTTTACTCAGCCAGTGGCATGTCATTAGTAAAAAGTTAAAAAGGTGCCTAGACAGCTGCCCTGGGGAATTCCTGATTCTACCTGGATTATGTTGGAGAGGCTTCCATTAAAGAACACCCTCTGTGTTCTGTAAGACAGGTAACTCTTTGCCTACAATAAACAGGGGGTGTAAAGCCATAACACACGTTGTTCTATCTGCAGACTATGATCGATAATGTCAAAAGCCACACTGAAGTCTAACAAAATGGTTCCCACAATCTTTTTATCAACAATTTCTCTCAGCCAATCATCAGTCATGATTGTGCCCTGCTTGTTGAATGTCCTTCCCAATAAGCATGCAGATAGTTGGTTGTCAATTTGTTTACAGTAAAATAGCACTGTATCTTGTCCAACATTTTTACCAAGCGTTTACTAAGGGTTAGTAAAAGGATGATTGGTTGGCTATTTGAGGCTGTAAAGGGGGCTTTTACTATTCTTTGTTAACCAAATTACTTTTCCTTCCCTCCAGGCCTGAGGGAACACACTTTCTAGTAGGCTTAGATTTTGTATTAAAAAAATATATATATTTCACCTTTATTTAACCAGGTAGGCCAGTTGAGAACACGTTCTCATTTACAACTGCGACCTGGCCAAGATAAAGCAAAGCAGTGCTACAAAAAACAGCACAGAGTTACTACACATGGGATAAACAAAAGTACAGTCAATAACACAATAGAAAAATCGATATACAGTGTGTGCAAATGGAGTAAGTGGGTAAGGCAATAAATAGGCCATAGTAGCAAAGTAATTACACTTTACCAAATTAACACTGACGTGATAGATGTGCAGATGATGATGTGTAAGTAGAAATACTGGTGTGCAAAAGAGCAAAAAAGTAAATAAAAACAAAATGGGGATGAGGTAGGTAGTTGGGTGGGCTATTTACAGATGGACTATGTACAGCTGCAGCGAACGGTAAGCTGCTCAGATAGCTGATGCTTAAAGTTAGTGAGGGAGATATAAGTCTCCAACTTCAGCGATTTTGCAATTCGTTCCAGTCACTGGCAGCAGAGAACTGGAAGGAAAGGCAGCTAAATGAGGTGTTGGCTTTGGGGATGACCAGTGATATATACCTGCTGGAGCACGTGCTACTGGTGGGTGTTGATATGGTGACCAGTGAGCTGAGATAAGGTGGGGCTTTACCTAGCAAAGACTTATTGATGACCTGGAGCCAGTGGATCTGGCGAAGAATATGTAGCGAGGGCCAGCCGACGAGAGCATAAAGGTGACAGTGGTGAGTGGTATATGGGGCTTTGGTGAAAAAAACGGATGGAACTGTGATAGACAGCATCCAGTTTGCTGAGTAGAGTGTTGGAGGCTATTATTATTCCATACTTTAATCAGTTATACATGGATGTGTAGTGTCAGCATTTGTTGCTAGCATGTCATGCTAAAATGTTCTAATCTTACCAATGAAAAAAAAATATTATCAGTGGGTTTTGTCAGTGGGCTTTATAATGAATGAGCAATCTGATATAATGAACAATGGAGCTGAGTTTACCTTCTTGTCCAAAATTTCATTTAAGGTGCTCCAAAGCTTTTTACAATCATTCTTTATATAATTTATCTTTCTTTCTTAGTATGGTTTCTTCTTCTTTTTATTCAGTTCGTCACCTGATTTCTCAATTTGTAGTATGTTTACCAATCGGTTGTGCAGCCAAACTTATTTGCCATTCCTTTTGCCTCATCCCTCTCAACCATACAATGTTTTAATTTCTCATCAATCCACAGGGATTTAACAGTTTTTAATGGTTAGTCTGGTTGCTCCTCAATACACACCACAGAGCAACAAATATTCATATACATCAACAACATAGGAATCACTACAAAACTTATTGTATGACCTCTTATACACTATATTAGGCTTTGGTATTCCTAGATATGGCTACTATATTGTGGTCACTACATCCAATGGATTTGGATACTGCTTTAAATAAACATTTCTGCATCCTTAGTAAATACGTGACCAATACATGTTGATGATTTAATTGCTGTGCTGTTTGTCACTACCCTGGCAGGTTGACTGATAACCTGAACAAGGTTGCAGGCACTGGTTACAGTTTGAATCTGTGGGCAGCTTAATGAAAGCCAGTCAATAATTAAATCACCCAGAATATATATCTCTGTTGATATCACATACATTATCAAGCATTTCACACATGTTATCCAGATACTGAGTGTTAGCACTTGGTGGTCTATAGCAGCTTCAGGTGAGGTAGATGAACCTGTAGCCATATTTCTTCAACAGTGTGTGTGATGAGTGCACAGACTTTCCTATCTCACAACAATTATTTTGTACATAAATCCCATCTATTGTGGACCAGAAACAGAGAGAAGGAGAGAGAGGAAAGAGGACAAAAACACATTAGTGAGACACCAGCAGCTGAAGGGAAACTAAGTGGAAGGGAAAATAAGCTAGGGTGCATTTCTGCGAGCACATCCCGCTGTCTCGTAACAAGCAATTTAAACGCCCCATCTTCCAGGGCATGGCTGAAAGGTGAACGGGGAAGAAGGGAAGGAAAATAAGAAAAAGAAAAGCGCCTTTTCCACATTCCGCTTGCGCCGTCTTGTTGCCCGGGCAACAACTTTCATAACACTTGCCGGCGAAACCCGCGGTGCGCCGTACATATACTGCTCAAAAAAATTAAGGGAACACTAAAATAACACATCCTAGATCTGAATGAATTAAATATTCTTATTAAATACTTTTTTCTTTACATAGTTGAATGTGCTGACAACAAAATCACACAAATAGTATCAATGGAAATCAAATGTATCAACCCATGGAGGTCTGGATTTGGAGTCACACTCAAAATGAAAGTGGAAAACCACACTACAGGCTGATCCAACTTTGATGTAATGTCCTTAAAACAAGTCAAAATGAGGCTCAGTAGTGTGTGTGGCCTCCACGTGCCTGTATGACCTCCCTACAACGCCTGGGCATGCTCCTGATGAGGTGGCGGATGGTCTCCTAAGGGATCTCCTCCCAGACCTGGACTAAAGCATCCGCCAACTCCTGGACAGTCTGTGGTGCAACGTTGGTGGATGGAGCGAGACATGATGTCCCAGATGTGCTCAATTGGATTCAGGTCTGGGGAATGGTCGGGCCAGGCCATAGCATCAATGCCTTCCTCTTGCAGGAACTGCTGACACAGTCCAGCCACATGAGGTCTAGCATTGTCTTGCATTAGGAGGAACCCAGGGGCAACCGCACCAGCATATGGTCTCACAAGGGGTCTGAGGATCTCATCTCGGTACATAATGGCAGTCAGGCTACCTCTGGCAAGCACATGGAGGGCTGTGCGGCCCCCCAAAGAAATGCCACCCCACACCATGACTAACCCACCGCCAAACCGGTCAGCTGGAGGATGTTGCAGGCAGCAGAACGTTCTCCACAGCGTCTTCAGACTGTCACATGTGCTCAGTGTGAACCTGCTTTCATCTGTGAAGAGCACAGGGCGCCAGTGGCGAATTTGCCAATCTTGGTGTTCTCTGGCAAATGCTAAACATCCTGCACGGTGTTGGGCTCTAAGCACAACCCCCACCTGTGGACATCGGGCCCTCATACCACCCTCATGGAGTCTGTTTCTGACCATTTGAGCAGACACATGCACATTTGTGGCCTGCTGGAGGTCATTTTGCAGGGCTCTGGCAGTGCTCCTCCTGCTCCTCCTTGCACACAGGCGGAGATAGTGGTCCTGCTGATGGGTTGTTGCCCTCCTACGGCCTCCTCCACGTCTCCTGATGTACGGGCCTGTCTCCTGGTAGCGCCTCCATGCTCTGGACACTACGCTGACAGACACAGCAAACCTTCTTGCCACAGCTCGCATTGATGTTCCATCCTGGATGAGCTGCACTACCTGAGACACTTGTATGGGTTGTAGACTCCGTCTCATGCTACCACTAGAGTGAAAGCACCGCCAGCATTCAAAAGTGACCAAAACATCAGCCAGGAAGCATAGGAACTGAGAAGTGGTCTGTGGTTATCACCTGCAGAACCACTCCTTTATTGGGGGTGTCTTGTTAATTGCAGTTTGATTTCACAGAAGTGTGATTGACTTGGAGTTACATTGTGTTGTTTAAGTGTTCCCTTTATTTTTTTGAGCAGTGTATTTTGACAAGGTTGTTGTAGGCCGGCAAAAAATTATGTGAGAAGAGAGGGCCAGAAATAGAGAAACAGAGAGAGACAGAGAGAAAGTGGAAGAAAGGGGTTGCAGAGGGAGTGGGTGAATGATTAGGGTAAATGCACTTTGATTAAAGCGGCCGTGTTGAACTCTGAGACAAAGAAAAAACATTAGGGCGTGAGGGACACGTGGAAAAGTCAGGTCACTTTTCACATCCATTATTTTAGGGACAAAGAACATCACTATGCTAGAGCGGGTCTGAAAGGACAATGCTATGTATGTTCTGTTCCAATATCAAAAGTCTAGTGCGGGGGTCACCAACCTTTTCGAGCATGAGAGCTACTTGAAAAAAATGAAACTTGTCTCGAGCTACTATTTTTTTCATAGCTTTCAAATCGGCACATTCTTCTCTTCTCCTTTACCCTGCAACTCTTTCCCTGGTCCTTGGTGTACAAGAGATGTGTTTTCTGTTAACATACCTGGTCAAATAATGGTTAATAAACTACAAAGGTAGCCCCATAAAATTATATTTCCCTGAATTCTGTTTTTTGTTTTATTTTTCCTGGTTTGGGATTTTTTTTCCCATTTTTTACTCGCAATATTACAATTATTCATAGAGAAACAATGAAAATGGATGTTCTGAGTCTATGTCAATGCTTAAAACACACATCAATAATATTTTTGAGGTCTGAAATATATATTTGAATGTAATTCCCCTATAATTGAGCATCTATCAAGTGATGTATCGTGATGTTTCTGCTGTTAGGCCTACTGCGGCAACACATGTCATGACAAAGTCTGCAAAACAATCGCCACCCAATTGATACAAATAATCATTATATAGTTCTGTCAGGTAAGCCTAGACCGTCAGATAAACGCTGGGAGCAATATTCCTGCAATTTAATTGGCAGATATTGTGTTAAGTTTGGCTTTTTACCAGGGATAAAGTCAATGTGGCTTTGATTGAACTAGACAAAGTGGCAGCAAACCTCCCAGTGGGCATCCACCTTGATTTCACCTATCCTGTTTTTTCAGATTAGTGCAGATGAAGGAGATTAGGGGAGGAAGCTACCTTTGACTATTGAGAGGAGCCCTCGTGTGACTGTAGCAGAACAGATCAAGATGACTAACCCTAACCCTGTCATATTATATTATCACCATCCATTTGTATCGCTAGTATTTGGAATTCTATACCAAATACAGCAGCTGTCTTTTCAGGGCTAGTCAAGGTTTTAGCTCAACATGTTTCCTCATATCAACAGATGTCATTGCAGCATGCATATATTCCCCTTGTATAAACCGTGTCACATATGGCTGTCTATATACCACCCACCAATCATATCGATAGTGCTTACATTAAATCTAAAGCTAATTGTTCCAAGAAACTACAGTCTGCGTAGCAAGATAAATGTATGGGCATTTCCAGGGTCTTTAAAGGGGGGCTGAACTGGCTGATTTTGCCTGAGTTTTCCTCTTCCTCATTAAGAAATGCGACTGAGAAGATAAAATTAGTGTCTTGTGGGGTGGTTTGATGTGGGCTGTGAACATTTGATTGTCTTCTCCCATGTTCTCCTCTCATTCAGTTTTCATTCTTTTCGTTTTCCATGTCCCCAACCCTCTTCTTAGATGTGTTAACAAAGCATTCTCCTCTCTGTGAGGTTCTGACCATCTGATAATATGTTCATTTGAGGCTTTATATGAGTGCACGGAACCCTGCGAGTTCACGGTGTGTGTGTGTTTCACCATGATGGACTATGAAAGCAGAGATCGCTCGCTGCAGGAGAACAGACTCTGTGTATCGTGTTTTCTCACCTTATCAAGCTCGTAACATGTAGCGCAACGGGCAAACATGATTACTATAGAGAGTATTTGAAACCCTAATTCTAGGGTTGCTCTTCAATGGAGGGTTAACAATAGAACGTTGGTCATGCCCGTAGCAGAGATAGTCATTCTCAAAATAAACACAGTTAGTGTGACCACTTACAACAGTTAACTTATAGAGATATCGATACAGCACTAAACACATTAATGTTATCAATAATAAACAATATCCCAAAGACAAGATGAGTGGGCGATGTGAGAGTTTACCTCTCGAAGCGGCAGGGATGGAGGCCGATCTTGACCGCCACAGCGCTGCCAGCGTTGAGGTGGCTCCCCTCAATGGTGATGCGAGTTCCCCCCGAGAGGGGGCCCTTGGAGGGCTGTACCCGTGTGAAATAGGGAGACTGGGGAAGAGGAACACACCAAGAGAAGACATCAGATATAGGAATTAATTTGTTCTGGGATCAAATGTTGTTCTGGGATCAACTGTTGTTTTTCAATTAATGAAAGAACACAACCTTACAGAAGGACATTTCAACACAGGTATGATGAGAGCTTACCACAAAAGTGAAGGCCTTGGGTGAGACGACTTTGTAGTCGGTGTGTGTGCAGTCCCTCACACATACTTCCACGTGAGCCTCCTGCACACGGTAACCTGTCGCATCAGCCAGCTTACACACGATCCTGAGACAGAGACAGAGACAGACAGAGAGAGACAGAGAGAGACATTTGATCATAGCCATTGACATATCCATAGCATTAGTCCAAGGGTAACCAAGCCATAGAACGTGGCAATAGCCCTGCACATATCCATAGCCATGCTGTGTGTGATGATGACATCCACTGGTTCCTAGAGAGGTACGATAGGAGAGAGGTTCAATGTGTCTCTATTAGAGGTCGACCGATTATGATTTTTCAACGCCGATACCGATATTGGAGGACCAAAAAAAGCCGATACGATTAATCGGCCATTTTTTAAATATTTTTTATTTGTAATAATAACAATTACAACAATACTGTATGAACACTTATTTTAACTTAATATAATACATCAATAAAATCAATTTAGCCTCAAGTAAATAATGAAACATGTTCAATTTGGTTTAAATAAGGCAAAAACAAAGTGTTGGAGAAGAAAGTAAAAGTGCAATATGTGCTATGTAAGAAAGCTAACGTTTCAGTTCCTCGCTCAGAACATGAGAGCTGGTGGTTCCTTTTAACATGAGTCTTCAATATTCCCAGGTAAGAAGTTTTAGGTTGTAGTTATTATAGGAATTATAGGACTATTTCCCTCTATACCATTTGTATTTCATTAACCTTTGACTATTGGATGTTCTTATAGGCACTTTAGTATTGCCAGTGTAACTGTATAGCTTCCGTCCCTCTCCTCGCTTCTCCCTGGGCCAGAACCAGCGACAACGACAACAGCCACCATCGAAGCAGCGTTACCCATGCAGAGCAAGGGGAACAACCACTCCAAGGCTCAGAGCGAGTGACGTCTGAAACGCTATTAGCGAGCGCTAACTAGCTAGCCATTTCACTCCGGTTACACCAGCCTCATCTCGGGAGTTGATAGGCTTGAAGTCATAAACAGCGCAGTGCTTGACGCACAATGAAGAGCTGCTGGCAAAATGCACGAAAGTGCTGTTTGAATGAATGTTTAAGCGCCTGCGTCTGCCTACCACTGCTCAGTCAGATACTTAAGATACTTGTATGCTTGTACGCTCAGTCAGATTATATGCAACGCAGGACACGCTAGATAATATCTATTAATATCATCAACCATGTGTAGTTAACTAGTGATTATGATTGATTGTTTTTTATAAGATAAGTTTAATGCTAGCTAGCAACTTACCTTGGCTTACTGCATTCTCATAACAGGCAGTCTCCTTGTGGAGTGCAATGAGAGAGAGGCAGGTCGTTACAAATACCGATTTCCGATTGTTATGAAAACTTGAATTCGGCCCTAATTAATCGACCATTCCGATTAATCAGTCAACCTCTAGTCTCTATGAGTGTATTAGAGGAGATTATAACCCCATAAGCCTTGTGTTTGGCCTTGGGCGGCGGCTTGCCAAATGAAAATTCATTTTAGAAATGATTCAGGCAGAGGACGAGAGTCTGAGGTGTTGGGCACCGCGGGCGAGAACACACACAGACATGTGCTAGCATGTGTGTAATCAGCGCGGACAGACCACACACACAGAGGATTGAGCACACACATACACGGATGCATGCATGCATACACACACAAACACACACGCACACAGAGCCCTCATGTTTTACCCTCCTCAGACACTCTGGACTGTTAATTAGCCACATCAAATGAGACAGGGAGAGAGAGAAGGAGAAAAGAGAGCTGGATTTAAGTGAGAGGGGGGTGATTAATTGAACAAGCTCGTATCCTTCCCATCTCTCTACTGTCCCCCCCCTCACTCCCTCCCTCTCTTTATCCGCCTGCAATGATTTATTAACTCCGTTGCTTTTGTCCTCGCTGTAGGTGGCCACGGCAACCGCTCTCCATCGCCGTGGCGATGACGTCTGCGTTCCGATGCAATTATTTGTTTGGTCTCACGCAGGCAGGGACAACAATTAGAGTGAGGAGAGTTTTTAGGAGATGATTGTGTAAATGGAGCCATTTTCACTGGCATCATCACAGTGATGATAAGAGGAATATCAGGTAGACAAATTGGAACCAAATAACAGAGTGAGAGACAGAATGATATAATGTATGTGAGTGTGAGAAAATAATCTGACGATGTACAGATGTATTATTATGTGTGTATACTCTATTTGCATGTGCTGTATGCACACAACTTACTGTCGGAGGACATGTGTGTTTGCACGTGTGTTTGCGCATCTACTCCTTTGTGAGAGCGTGTGGGCTGAGCTTGACCAGACCTGAATCCGTGGCGACCTTCTCCAATCGACACACTGCACATGCCAGTTAACCTTAACCTTTGTGCTCATTGCCGTAACCTGCCTCCTCCGTTACGGCTCTGACAAGTTCACAGAGATGACACGAGCAGTCACTTCCGAGTCGCTCCATATGGGGAAAATGTCTTTAAATCAGCCTGACTGGTTTAGAGTGTGGACCACTGCCGCCAAGTGTTTGCCATCATGGCAACGTGCCCTACTTGTAACCGAAAAGACGGGGGTCAAGCGTTAGCCCCTCACGTTTGGAGGGGACAGCAGGGTTGAAACAAACACAAGTATCCTTGAAACAACTATCTTCATATACAGTAGGGTCGAAATATGTTTAAGTACAGATATAAAGCAAATAAAAAAAATATCCATCCACTTTTATGATTGTAGGATATTTGTCAGTACCGATGACAGTGATGCAAAGTGTTTTTGTTTGTTGACGGACCTTGTGGTGCTTGGGGAAATGCATCTTTCCAAAGTCATTTACGCTTCTAAACACTAAGGTCCTTCATATAAGCATCATACACTCTCACCATGAGTCAGTGAGAGTTTATGACGTCAGCGTGATTTGAATACGGTTGAAAAGGTGTTTGTGCATGATCTGTATCTCTTAGTGAGCCAGACAAGTAATCTAGGATGCCAGGAAGTAAGAGACTAGGGCATTTGTGGACTGAGACAAAGAGATGAAAGAGAAGAAAGTGAGATGGGTAGATAGAAAATAGGGCTAACAGTTGGAGGGAGGGGAGACATGCATACCGAGAGAGAGATACAGAGATGGAATAAGGCATCAAAACAGAGGAAGGAGTACAAAGAGACTAATAGTCACTGACTGTTCAGCGCTGATGTACTCTGCCTCCACGGGGGTGCAGGCCACCTTGCCGATGCGGACCCCCGTCTGGATGTCCTTGAACTGCAGACCCAGGTTCTCCCCCGTGATGGTCAGCATGGTTCCACCCTGTCTGGGACCTGTCTCTGGAGACAACTGGAGAGGAGTGAGGACAGACCTGAGTTTCTAGTTTTAATTTCACCCGCACAAATACAGTGAAATGAATTTATTGCAAACTCCAAATCCAACAATGCAGTAAGCACTAAAAATAACAAGGCATAACAAAAGCACACAATAAATAAAGATAAGAAGAACAAGCTATATACAAAGTCAGTTCCAATACCATATTTACAATGTGCAGAGATACTGGAGTGATGTAGGTAGACATGTGTTGGGCTAAGGTGACTAGGCATCATGATGCATGATAAATAGAGTGGCTACAGCGTATATGATGATTGTATGTGAGTGCGTGTGTGTCGAGTCAGTATAAATGGGTGCGCATGTTGTGAGTGTGTTGGCGTGTCAGTGTGTAGAGTGTGTAGAGTCCTGTGAGTGTGCATAAAGACTATAAATATAAATTAAATACAAGGGTCAACTCAGATAGCCATTCTGTTAGAAGCTGTTCAGGAGCCTGTTGGTGTCAGGCTTGATGCACCTGTACTGCTTACCGTGCGAAAGCAGAGAGAACAGTCTATGTCTATTACTGTTATAAGCTAGTACTATTATCATTATAGGACTCAAACCTAGGTCCCTGCACCATTCAGTCTGGTTTTGACAATACGTGTGTATGAATGCCATGCCAAAAAAGCACCATTGCATTGACATTTAACAGAGACAGATCTTGATATTGGATTCGAAAGGTTCATTTCCAGTCGTGAACTCGCCCATCCAACATATTGCCACAGGTGCATGTTTATGTTGGTCATGTTCACACACCGTTCGCAGCTCCCACAAATGAGCTTTACTTTTAGCAGTGATTTTCAACACAGATTTGTTAATACACACCTCCACCCAAACAGCCCCTTTATCAAAACACCAGCTGACCAGTCTTTCAAGTCTCACTATTCATCTGCTAAATGCTATTAGGAGTTCAGGTTATGACCCATTTTCTTTAGTGAATGATCCTGAGGGTGCTTTAGAGGTGCTCACGGTAATGGCTGCCCACAGCTGCCCTGTACTAATCAGAGGACTATTTATCTGGACCTGTCCAGACAATGGCCCCGTCTATATCATTCATCTAGCATGATTAAGACCTGCGTTAATTAGATTAATGCTGAGGGTAACATCCATTTGTCTGACCCACCCACCCTGGTTATTCACTGTTATTCGCTCACCCCCTCTACAACTGCTGGTCGCTGAGGTGACATTTTGACCCCCGGCGGGACAAAGTTGGTGTGTGTGTGTGTGTACACACACATGAGGTGAGCACTCTTACAAGCATTCGTGTCCTTCGCTCTCTCAATCCACATAGACATGCATGGAGACAGACAGACCTTTACACATGCATGTGTGCACGCACACACACACACACACCTCCCCGTATTGGAGCACAGCAGGTCACACTAACATTATTAGAATAAAGCAGCCAAATTCAACTGGCGGGCCAATTCCAAACTCAGAGAAGGGTCAATCTGGACTGGACAACATCACATTTTGTCATATAAAAGTCCAATTATTTTTTAGACAGCTTAAAAAAAAATCTACCTGGCACAGCGGTCTCTAACTCAGCAACCTCTTTTTATCACGCTCTCTCAAAGCAACGCCCACCTCTACTAGTGCCCTGTTTAATCCAATTGCGTGGTTATATGCAAATACAAGAGGCCGCATCTCACCCAATCGTGTCAATCCAAATATCCTCTGTGGAACCTTGGGACAAGCAGGCAGAAAGATTTGACAGCGGTTCAACTGTTATCACAGACAGGTGCTAAGTTGCCAGTATCTTTGTTAATATGGCTTCTTAAAAAAGAATAAACGTTGACTCTGAAAACCGTATATTCAAAGACAGTGGACAGTATAGCCAAACGGTATTGATTCATTCTCCCCACAACTAGCACAAAACCAATGTGCCTGACATGCAGCGAGTCAGTAGCTCTGGTGAAAAGTGCCAATGTTAAGCGCCATGATGACACCAGGCATAGTACATTTGATCAGACGTATCCCCTGAACACGAAGGTGATAGATAAACCAACTCAAATCCCAATATGAGAGTTCCACCAAAGTCAAATACAATTTTATTTGTCACATGCGCCGAATACAACCTTACAGTGAAATGCTTACTTACAAGCTCTTAACCAACAACGCAGTTTTAAGAACCCCCCCCCCCCCAAAAAGTAAGAGATAAGAATAACAAATAATTAAAGAGCAGCAGTAAATAACAATAGCGGGGCTATACAGGGGGTACCGGTACATGGTCAATGTCAATGTGCGGGGGCACTGGTGTCGAGGTAATTGAGGTAATATGTATAGGGGGGGGGGGGGGGGGGGGGGTGCAAATAGTCTGGGTAGCCATTTGAATAGCTGTTCAGGAATCTTATGGCTTGGGGGTAGAAGCTATTTAGGAGCCTCTTGGACCTAGACTTGGCGCTTCGGTATCGCTTGCCATGCGGTAGCAGAGAGAACAGTCTATGACTAGGGTGGCTGGAGTCTGCCAATTTTTAGGGCCTTCCTCTGACACCACCTGGAATAGAGGACCTGCATGGCAGGAAGCTTGGCCCCAGTGATGTACTGGGGGGTACGCACTACCCTCTGTAGTGCCTTGCGGTCGGAGGCCAAACCAGGCAGTGATGCAACCCGTCAGTATGTTCGATGGTGCAGCTGTAAAACCTTTTGAGGATCTGAGGACCCATGCCAAATCGTTTCACTCTTTTGAGGGGGAGTAGGTTTTGCCGTGCCCTCTTCATGACTGTCTTGGTGTGCTTGGACCATATTAGTTTGTTGGTGATGTGGACGCCAAGGAACTTGAAGCTGAAAAAGTCCTTGTCAATTCTCTGACAACCCAACAAAGTGCAATGGAGTGTTCATTGAGGAAAGCTTGGGTTTGGGAAAACACACACAAAAAAAAAAAACATTTAAAGACGCTGAGATGGTTAAAGGATGTATGTGTGAAATTGCCGACACTTTGCTTGAAAGTAAACAAAAAGATGAGCTCAGGGAAATTATCAACCAGATCCCACTGTCAGATTCCACAGCAATGAGGACAACTTGAAAATTAGCTGAAGATAATAGGTCGCCTAGTGGTTAGAGTGTTGGACTAGTAACCGAAAGGTTGCAAGATCGAATCCCGGAGCTGACAAGGTCAAATCTGTCGTTCTGCCCCTGAACTAGACAGCTAACCCAATGTTCCTAGGCCGTCATTGTAAATAAGAATGTTCTTAACTGACTTGCCTAGTTAAATAATGGTAAAATAAATGTAACTTCATGAATCAACAGAGAACACTGATAATGCACAGCTTCTGGTGTCTAACAAAACAAAAAAGGAATTATGTTTTTATTTATTTCACCTTTATTTGACCAGGTAGGCAAGTTGAGAACAAGTTCTCATTTGCGACCTGGCCAAGGTAAAGCAAAGCAGTTTGACACATACAACATCACAGAGTTACACATGGAATAAACAAACATACAATCAATAATACAGTAGGAAAATCTATATGTGAGGAGCTATTGGTCTTTACAAATCTAGAAGCAGACACACGGGGATAAGATATCCATGAGGTCATCAAAGGGATGCTGATGGAGCTCCAGCCATGACAGGAAGAGGGAGGGGACTGGTTGCACGTTTGAAAGACGACCCCCCTGACCTGACATCATATCACTGCATCATCCACCAGTATGTCCTGTGTGCCAGTCTGGGAAAAAAGTATTATGAGGTCATCACAATGATGATGAAACTGATCAACTTTTTGAGAGCAACATCACTACAACACCGCCTGCTATGAGGCATTCTGACAGAGGCCAATGCCAGTTTTGATAACCCCCTACAATGTCAGGTGGCTTTGGAACGCTTTTGGGCCATTCAGGAGGAAATCAAAGCTTTCGTATCAGAGCAAAAGAGTGACAAGGCAACTCAGTTTTCTGAGTTTTTGGAAGATGAGGAGAAAAGGGAAACAGTTGCATTTTTTACAGACATTGCATCACACCTTAATCAACTAAATGTTTAGCTGCAGGGACGGGACAACACAGTGTGTGATATGATAACAGCAGTCTGGGCTTTCCAACAGAAATTTTAGCTTTTCAAGAATGATCTCCAGGGAGAACTTGTCCACGTCCCCAATCTTCTGGTGTAAACGCAGGGAGAACTTGTTCCCCAATCTTCTGGTGTAAACGCAGGGAGACAAAGATGTTACCAAACCATGTTGATTTCATCCAGAAGCTGATGGATAACTTCAAGGCTCGCTTTCATGACTTCACTGTTGGAAGAGAACTGCTGCTGCTCATCCAGAACCCCACCTTGGTCACAAATGTGACAAAGTTGTCAGAAGAAGCAAAACAGATCTTCAGATGGGTAGATGTTACATCACTGCAAATGTAGTTGACTGAGCAGCAAGAACATGTGACTTTGAAGGAGCAAGCTGCTGATTGCGACCCTTTCACTTTCCGGGGAAAGATGGTGCTGCAGCTGATGTCCCTGTTCCCAAGACACTGGCGCTATACATCCAGACCATGTTTGGCTCCACATAAAGCATTCAGTCCCCTTGCCTTTTCCACATTTTGTTACATTACAGCCTTATTCTAACATGTATTATTTAAAACAATTTACTCAGCAATCTCCACACAATACACCATAATGACAAAGCGAACATACGTTTTTTGAAATTATTGCAAATATATTAAATAAAAAACAGAAACACCTTACTTACGTAATTATTCAGACCCTTTGCTACGAGACTCAAAATATAGCTCAGGTGGACCCTGTTTCCATTGATTATCCTTAAGATGTTTCTACAACTTAGAGTCCACCTGTGGTAAATTCAATTAATTGGACATGATTTGTAAATTGCGCACACCTGTATTCATAAGGTCCCACAGTTGACAGTGCATGTCAGAAAGAAAAAAAACAAGCCATGAGGTCAAAGAAAATTGACCGTAGAGCTCCGAGACAGGATTGTGTCGAGGCACAGGTCTGGGGAAGGGTACCAAAAAAATTCTGCAGCAATGAAGATCCCCAAGAACACAGTGACCTCCATCATTCTTAAATGGAAGGCACATGACAGCCCGCTTGAAGTTTGCCAAAAGGCACTTAAAGATTTTCTGGTCTGATGAAACTGATGAAATTATTTGGCCAGAATGCCAAGCATCACGTCTGGGGAAACCTGGCACCATCCCTGGTGGTGGCAGCATCATGCTGTGGAGATGTTTTTCAGCAGCAGGGACTGGGAGACTAGGATTAAGGGAAAGATGAACGGAGAAAAGTACAGAGAGATCCTTGATGAAAACCTGTTCCAGAGAGCTCAGGACCTCAGACTGGGGCAAAGGTTTACCTTTCAACAGGACAACGGCCCTAAGCACACAGCCAAGACAATCCAGGAGTGACTTCGGGACAAGTCTCTGACTGTCCTTGAGTCACCCAGCCAGAGCCCGGAACCCGATCGAACATCTCTAGAGAGACCTGCAAATAGCTGTGCAGCATCGCTCCCATCCAACCTAACAGAGCTTGAGAGAAACTCCCCAAATACAGGTGTGCCAAGCTTGTAGCGTCATACCCAAGAAGACTCGATGCTGTAATCGGTGCCAAAGGTGCTTCAACAAAGTACTGAGTAAAGGGTCTGAATACTTATGTAAATGTGATATTTCCATTATTTAAACATTTCTATTAGCAAAAACTTCTAAAAACCTGTTTTTGCTTTGTCATTATAGGGTATTGTGTGTAGATTGATGAGGGAAAAACAAACAATTTAATATATTTTAGAATAAGGCTGTAACGTAACAAAATGTGGAAAAGGTAAAGGGGTCTGAATACTTTCCAAAGGCACTGTAAAATTAGCTGTGAATTAGCCATCTCCACAATTAACTGTATTAAAACTACATACCTTACCAAGCTCACCAATGAACACATACACCAGTGTCTCAGAGTTGCTCTCACACCATTTGTGCCAAAGTTCAAAGCATCGGCAGGAGACAAAGTGTAACTTCTCTCATTGGTGCAAGGCCCAGAGTGACTTATTTAAGCAATAAGGTCAGAGGTGGTGTGGTAAATGACCAATATACCACAGCTAAGGGCTGTTCTGATGCAAATCAAATTACGACGAGGAATACGCACGATGCAACTCGGCGTGCTAGGACACAGCCCTAAGCCGTGGTATACTGGCCATATATCACAACCCCGAGGAGCCTTATTGCTATTATAAACTGGTTACCAACATAATTAGAGCAGAAAAACAAAATGTTTGGTCATATCCGTGATATACTGTCTGACATACCATGGCTTTCAGCCAATCAGAATTCAGGGCTCTCTGTCCATCTCCCCTCTGCCGTCACTCTCTTCCTCCCACCCTCCTGCTTCGTCTCCCGCCCTCCGTCTCCCGCCCTCCGTCTCCATTTCTCCCGCGTTCCGTCTCCATTTCTCCCGCGTTCCGTCTCCCTCTCTCCCCCTCTCTACATCAATCTACTGTGTAGTGAAGTGTGAAGTCCATCTACATGTACTTTGTAGAACATAACTCATGAATGATAGAGGCTAGAAATAACACACTAACAGTTTCAGGGGACTTGTTTTTAGTGGCACAGTGTTTCAAAATAGTATAGTGGTATAAAAACACAGTGGTATAAAAACGTGTATTATCGAATAACCTGGGTATGGGTCACGTGTATTATCAAATAACCTGGGTATGCTTCACGTGTATTAACAAATAACGTGGCTATGTGTCACGTGTATTATCAAATAACCTGGGTATGGGTCACGTGTATTATCAAATAACCTGGCTATGGGTCACGTGTATTATCAAATAGCCTGGGTATGGGTCACGTGTATTATCAAATAACCTGGGTATGGGTCACGTGTATTATCAAATAACCTGGGTATGGGTCACGTGTATTATCAAATAACCTGGGTATGGGTCACGTGTATTATCAAATAACCTGGGTATGGGTCACGTGTATTAACAAATAACATGGCTATGCGTCACGTGTATTATCAAATAACGTGGCTATGCGTCACGTGTATTATCAAATAACATTGGTATGGGTCACGTGTATTATCAAATAACATTGGTATGGGTCTCGTGTATTATCAAATAACATTGGTATGGGTCACGTGTATTATCAAATAACATTGGTATGGGTCACGTGTATTAACAAATAACATGGCTATGCATCACGTGTATTAACAAATAACGTGGCTATGCATCACGTGTATTATCAAATAACATTGGTATGGGTCACGTGTATTATCAAATAACATTGGTATGGGTCACGTGTATTATCAAATAACATTGGTATGGGTCACGTGTATTATCAAATAACATTGGTATGGGTCACGTGTATTATCGAATAACATTGGTATGGGTCACGTGTATTAACAAATAACATGGCTATGCATCACGTGTATTAACAAATAACGTGGCTATGCATCACGTGTATTATCAAATAACATTGGTATGGGTCACGTGTATTATCAAATAACATTGGTATGGGTCACGTGTATTATCAAATAACATTGGTATGGGTCACGTGTATTATCAAATAACATTGGTATGGGTCACGTGTATTATCAAATAACATTGGTATGGGTCACGTGTATTATCAAATAAGTGGGTATGGGTCACGTGTATTAGCAAATGTACAAAGCAGAAAAAGATGAAGACAAAAAGACCATGCAAAACACTACGCTTATTCGTCACACATTACTTATCTATCCACAGAGAGGGGGCAGAGAGTAAGAGAGAAAGAAAGAGCAATAGAGAGGCAGAAAAAGAGGAGAAAACAGAGATGAGAGAGAAAGAAAAAGAAAGAGAAGGAGAGTGCATTTTGACTGTGCCATGCTCTTTATGTGGGGCCTATTGTTGTCACTGTGTGCAGTGGGTCTGGTCTGGAGATAGCATCTGGTAAGAAAGAGTCTGAGAGGAGAGAGCTGAATCTAAGATGAACACAGTGGAGCTGGTCGAGGGTCTTATCATCAAAATGAAAGGGAACATCTACAATGGAGAGAGAATATATTCAGAGCTGGAGAGGGGGATAGAGGGGGGTGAAATGACCTCTGAGTTACGTTTGCAGACGAAGAAGAAGGTGTGTGTGTGTGTGTGTCATGTGAATTAGAATATATCTAGTCATAACAGTGGGACAATGAAGTCATAAGATATGGTCATATAAAAGCATTTGAGCCATTGAGTCTAAAGAGTTGGACATATTCAGTCATATGAATTTATGTATGAATTCATACCTGGCATACATAATGCATATTTTACATGAAGTAATACGATGGGATCTACTTGAAAAGTAAGAAGAACATGATGGATTTGGTCAAAAGAACTAGACATTAATTGCAATATCAGACAGAGATGAAATATTCTGGAAACAAGCCTACAGAGTCTATATAACAGTGGAGTGTTGCAAACTAATCATGGTCGATTTAGAAACAATTCACTGAGAAACACAAGCTAAGGTCAACTGAAGAATGTTCAGTTTGTAACACTGCTGCTTGTAACACTGCTGCTACTCTGCAATTGCATGCTTGAATACAAAAAAAGGAATAATGTTGCCGTTAATATCAAAATGCAAGATGGAGGTCCTTTGTCACACTGGTAATTGTTTTTCAGTGCTGTAACACGGGTGGTGTGTTCAGTGCTGTAACCTGGGTGGTGTTGTCAGTGCTGTAACCTGGGTGGTCAGGTCAGTGCTGTAACCTGGGTGGTCAGGTCAGTGCTGTAACCTGGGTGGTGTGGTCAGTGCTGTAACCTGGGTAGTTGAGTCAGTACTGTAACCTGGGTGGTGTGGTCAGTACTGTAACCTGGGTGGTGTGGTCAGTCAGTACTGTAATCTGGGTGGTTTGGTCAGTCAGTACTGTAACCTGGGTGGTCAGGTCAGTGCTGTAACCTGGGTGGTGTGGTCAGTGCTGTAACCTAGGTGGTGTAGTCAGTGCTGTAACCTGGGTGGTGTGGTCAGTGCTCTAACCTGGGTGGTGTGGTCAGTGCTCTAACCTGGGTGATGTGGTCAGTGCTCTAACCTGGGTGGTGTAGTCAGTGCTGTAACCTGGGTGGTGTGGTCAGTGCTGTAACATGGGTGGTGTGGTCAGTACTGTAACATGGGTGGTGTGGTCAGTGCTCTAACCTGGGTGGTGTAGTCAGTGCTGTAACCTGGGTGGTTTAGTCAGTGCTGTAACATGGGTGGTGTAGTCAGTGCTGTAACCTGGGTGGAGTAGTCAGTGCTATAACCTGAGTGGTGTAGTCAGTGCTGTAACCTTGGTGGTGTGGTGCATAGCTGTAACCTGGGTGGTGTAGTCAGTGCTGTAACATGGGTGGTGTGGTGTGGTGCGGTCAGTACTATAACATGGGTGATGTGGTCAGTGCTATAACCTGGGTGGTGTGGTCAGTACTGTAACCTGGGTGGTGTAGTCAGTACTGTAACATGGGTGGTGAAGTCAGTACTGTAACATGGGTGGTGTAGTCAGTACTGTAACATGGGTGGTGTAGTCAGTACTGTAACATGGGTGGTGTAGTCAGTACTGTAACATGGGTGGTGTAGTCAGTACTGTAACATGGGTGGTGTAGTCAGTACTGTAACATGGGTGGTGTAGTCAGTACTGTAACATGGGTGGTGTGGTCTGTACTGTAACCTGGGTGATGTGGTCAGTGCTGTAACATGGGTGGTGTGGTGCATCGCTGTAGCTAGGTCGATGCACTATGAAAGGACTATATATATATATATATGAGAGAGAGAGAGAGCGAGAGAGGTTAGGAGAGAGAGACGGAGAAATAGAGTGCTTAAGCCACCATTTTCAGAAATAGACCATTTTGCAGCTTAACAATACATAGGGGAGGGCATAGCAAGGAAATCAATAGCCTTTTACAACGGAGAAAGAACACAGACACACGGGTTGGGGTCCATATGACTCATGAAGTGGAGAATTTCAATTGAATTCAATTAGAATTTCAACAACCTTTAAGTTATGGAATTGGACTGTTTGGATTGGAATTCAATATTTGCAAATTTCCCAGTTAATGAAATGTATGCTTTAAGTTCAAAAATATTGACTGCAGGATGTGTTGAATCATTTCAACCTGTGATATGATCAGCCTGAGAGGATTGAAATCAAAAGTGGAAATGTTGGTGATAATAATGGTAATATAATTCTTGGAATTTACCTAACATTTGAATTGAGAGGAATTTAATCATCTTTGAATTCAAAGACTGACCTGGAAATTGATTTCAATAGAATTTACAGGGAGAGGAATTTACAGGGTGTCCTGTGTGAATTTAAGTATGCTCTCTCTAATTCTCTCTTTCTTTTTCTTTCTCTCTCTTGGAGGACCTGAGCCCTAGGACCATGTCTCAGGACTACCTGGCATGATGACTCCTTGCTGTCCCCAGTCCACCTGGCCGTACTGCTGCTCCAGTTTCAACTGTTCTGCCTGCGGCTGTGGAACCCTGACCTGTTCACCGGACGTGCTACCTGTCCCAGATCTGCTGTTTTCAACTCTCTAGAGACAGCAGGTGCGGTAGAGATACTCTGAATGATCGGCTATGAAAAGCCAATTGACATTTACTAGACCGTTTTGAATTGAATCTGTTGAGATGGGAAAACATGGTTTTATTATTTTTTTTTAGGAGGTAGTAGAAAACTGAAATGAAAAACGGTATATTCTCCATCTCAGTGACAATTAGAAGGAGGGAGAAAAGGATTAGAAAGAGAGAGAGAGAGAAAGGGACAGAGAGAGAGAGAGAGAAAGGGACAGAGAGAGAGAGAGGGACAGAGAGAGAGAGAGAGAGAGAGAGAGAGAGAGAGAGAGAGAGAGAGAAAGGGACAGAGAGAGAGAGAAAGGGACAGAGAGAGAGAGAGAGAGAGAGAGAAAGGGACAGAGAGAGAGAGAGAGAGAGAGAGAGAGAGAGAGAGAGAGAGAGAGAGAGAGAGATGGAAAAAAACACCAGGTAACTGACAGAATAAAGGAAACACTTGGGTACACTGAACAAAAATAGAAACCAACATGTAAAGTGTTGACCCCATGTTTCATGAGCTGAAATAAAAGCTGACATTTCTGGTCTACTGAGCTCAAACCTGAACATTGTTTCAGTTCTGTGTGTGTGTTACTGTGAACACTGAGGCTGTAACCGCTTTAAGTTACAGTTTCAGACAGTGGTCAACTAGGCTCTGTTGCTATTTGATCATTATGTAGACCTACCAGAGTGGCCCACCATAAAAAACAATGTAGGAAATTGATCTCATAACATTTTACCATGGAAATTGCGGTTCTATCAATCAGCCTACAGTAGCAGCCAATGTGTGGTGTTCAATGTAGGCCTACCAGTCTCAGTCTCCAGTATCTATGCTGAAATAGTCTATGTGCCAGGTGGCTAGGGTCAGTCTGCTATATCTGGAGTATTTCTCCGGTCTTATCTGGTGTCCTGAGTGAATTTAAGTATGCTCTCTCTAATTCTCTCTCCCCTTCCCCTCCCGGAGGACCTGAGCTCTTTGACGATGCCTCAGGACTACCTGGCCTGATGACTACTGGCTGTCCCCAGTCCACCTGGTCATGCTGCTGCTCCAGTTTCAACTGTTCTGCCTGTGACTAGGGAACCCAGACCTGTTCACTGGACGTGCAACCTTGTCCCGGACCTGCTGTTTTCGACTCACTCTCTCTCTCTCACACTCTACCACACCTGCTGTCTCGACCTCTGAATGCTCGGCTATTAAAAACCAACTGACATTTACTCCTGAGGTACTGACCTGTTGCACCCTCTACAACCACTGTGATTACTATTTGACCCTGCTGGTCATCTATGAACATTTGAACATCTTGAAGAACAATCTGGCCTTAAATGACAATGTACTCTTATAATCTCC
Source organism: Oncorhynchus clarkii lewisi (assembly GCF_045791955.1). Classification (NCBI taxonomy): domain Eukaryota; kingdom Metazoa; phylum Chordata; class Actinopteri; order Salmoniformes; family Salmonidae; genus Oncorhynchus; species Oncorhynchus clarkii. The sequence continues at coordinate 71,760,219 of NC_092153.1, forward strand.
ACCCGGCACAGTCAGAAGAGGATTGGCCACCCTTCAGAGCCTGGTTCCTCTAGATTTTTTCCTAGGTTCCTTGCATTTCTAGGGAGTTTTTCCTAGCCACTTCTACATCCACATTGCTTGCTGTTTGGGGTTTTAGACTGGGTTTCTGTATAGCACTTTGTAACATCTGCTGATATAAATACATTTGGTTGACTTGTCTTTCAAAGATGTCTAGAAATGTACATGTTTTGTCCTCTTGTAGGAAGCAATCACTCCCCCATTGCTGACTACAAATGATTTTCAACTGGGCTAATAACTCACTAACTAGCAAAGGATATGAAAAAATATACAACAGGTGGGTCTAATCCTGAACACTGGTTAAGAGTGCATTCCAGCCGGTGTCTATTCTACCACTGGCTAAATCTATGACGTTAAAATGCCTATTTTCTCTGTTTCATCTGACTGGACAATCCACTGTCTCATCAGCCCAATCAGGCAAGTTATAAACTTGATCTCCACTATAAAAGCATCTAGACATTCTCACATTTATTTAGACTAACATTTTAGTTGTTTTCAACAGCGGAGATTTGTATAAACCTTGCTGTCTGTCTCTCCGACATTAGCAACATTATTTCAATACGCAAATTCGATCTCCAGCTGTCCCATAGTAATGAACGAGTCAGGACGAGACAGGCAGGCAGCGTTTCTCAGCCAGTCGAAATCATGAATCAGCTGGCATAATTTTTATGGATATATATAAAACAAAAGCCAATTGAAAAAAGGTCAAACGAAACGAAGTGCAGCTACTATAGTTTGCAGTCTTTCCAGCTTCAATTTGAAGTTATTGTGTTAGCTGTGGTGTTGGCTAGCTCCTCTGAACAACAGTGTAATAAAGGTCACAAGAAAACAGCTTAAACAAATGCAAACGCAGCTACTTTGCTGTTATTCTGGCTGCACTATTTGATGTAACTGTAAGCTAGCCGTAGTTGGCGAACTAGCAAGCAAGGGATAAGAACATTGCCAGCCAGTTTGGCAATGGAACATTTTGAACTAACCAATGGAACGAATGACCAGCCGGCCTGGGGAGCAACCCTAGATTTGTGTCGGGACTATAACTTGTGGAAGGATGAGATACTGTGAAAAACATTTATCCAATATTTTTTTTACATTTTTATTTCACCTTTATTTAACTAGGCAAGTAAGTTAAGCATAAATTATTATTTACAATTATGGCCTACACTGGCCAAACTCGGATGACACTGAGCCAATTGTGCACCGCGCTATGGGACTCCCAATCACCTCCGGTTGTGATACAGCCTGGATTTGAACCAGGGTGTCTGTAGTGAAGCCTCTAGCACTGAGATGCAGTGACTTAGACCGCTGCGCCACTCAGTAACTAAATCCAAATAAAGTTGTTTATGAAAATTTGCCAATCATTATTTGAAGATGTTGATAACCTGTTGTATAAAAGTGATAATGCCGAGAAGCCAGTGTTTGGAGGATATATTGGCATCCCGAGATCCCGAGATGAAGTCGAGGGCCTAACAACACCCATGCCAATGTATGCTCCAAACACCGGCTTCTCAGACATTATCACTTAAATGTGTACACTTGGCTACATGCAACTCTCGCTTTGATCTCAAAACAAGCGCATCTATTCATGACCGCTCATGCTGTAAAAACTGTCCAGTTCAAAGTGAATGGCACTGATCCATATATGGCAATGTTCTATTTGCATAGAGTATAAGCCTATTGCAGCTATGATTGGTTATGAGTATGAGCTGAGTCATGCGTGTTAATGCAATATAATCCTACTCCCAATGTGTTCTGCCTACAACAAAATATCTTGCATAGTTAGTTTTGCATACTAATAAGTCTTGCATAGTTCGTTTTGTTTCGGTATGTTGCATTGAAAGTGGCTAATACTGCATTGATTCGATCACAAATCCAACAGTAAAAGGGAAACGTTGAAGATGTTAATTAACTAACGGGGAAAAGTCTAGAAAGTTGAGTGAAGTTCAATCTCGTGCTTCTCTGAGCGGGCTGATATTTATTCTGTGGGCAGACAGACCCGGGGAGCTGCGCACGGGAACATTGCTGAACATGATGGTAAAACAAAAACACACGCGCACACAGCTTCCCTTCATCAGTCATCTCATCTCAGTGATGTCCCTCCCGTAGACTGCCTCCTCTGTCCTTCCCATCTCTGAGACAATACAGTCTCTGTTGTGTCTAGCTCTCTTCATGTCCTCTACCGCCCTACTGTCCCAGTCTCATCCACATGATTTCAATACCTCATCTAAATTCACTTTGAAACTTCACTCCAATAGAAAACTTAACTACCTCACTTCAGCTTACTACAGAAATTCCCCCTCTAGTATCACCCTTCCCATCCCGTCCGTACCTTGCTGATCTTGGGGTGGGCACAGCGGCTGTTGCCGGTGGTGGCATGCATCCAGCTACTCTCCAGCGGGACACACTCCTGCCTCAGAGAACACTTCTTCTCCTGGACACACCAGCCACACTCAAACCTGGGGTCAGCCTTCAGACACATGCCACAGCTGTCCCTCAAAGCAGGGCACTTGTACAGGTGAGCTGGAGGGAGGGAGGAGGGGGAGAAAAAGGGAAGAGGGATGGAGAGAGGAGTGTGGGGGGGTTGGAGAGGGAGAATGGGAGAGAGTTTTTTGTTAACATGCTGAAAGCGTGAAATGACACATCCAACCCTATTCACACACAAGTCACAAGAGATAAACATAAACCAATTTAGACTTGAAAAGTATATACACTGAGTGTAAAATCATTAGGAACACCTGCTCTTTTTATGACAGACTGACCAGCTGAATCCAGGTGAAATCTATGATCCCTTGATGATGTCACTTGTTAAATTCACTTAAATTCACTCCTCTAGTACTGAGATGCAGTGCCTTAGACCGATGTGCCACTCGGAAGCCCCCAAAGCCTTGAGACAATGAGACATGGATTGTGTATCTGTGCAAATGAGGGAGAACTGTCATGACAAAATATTTAAGTGCCTTTATACAGGGTATGGTAGTTGGGGGCCATGCACACCGGTTTCGGTGTCTCAAGAACTGCAACACTGCTGGGTTTTTCACGCTCAACAGTTTCTCGTGTGTATAAAGAAAGGTCTACTACCCAAAGGACATCCAGCCAACTTGACAACTGTGGGAAGAATTGGAGTCAACATGGGTACTTTGTGTCTATGCCCCAATGAACGGAGGCCTTTCTGAGGGAAAGGGTAGTTCAACTCAATTTTAGGAAGGTGTTCCTAATGTTTTGTACACTCAGTGTACAATATATATACAAAGGTATGTGGACACCACTTTAAATTAGTGGATTCAGCTATTTCAGCCACACCCGTTGCTGACAGGTGTATAAAATCGAGCACACATCCATGCAATCACCATAGACAAAAATGGGCAGTAGAATGGCCTTACTGAAGAGCTCAGTGACTTTCAATGTTGCATCGTCATAGCATGCCACCTTTCCAACAAGTCAGTTCATCAAAGTGCTGTAATTGTGAAGTGGAAATGTCTAGGAGCAACAACGGCTCAGCCGCAAAGTGGTAGGCCATACAAACTCACAGAATGGGACCAGAGTACTGAAGCAGGTAGCACATAAAAATTGTCTGACCCCGGTTGCAACACTCACTACCGAGTTCCAAACGGCCTCTGGAAGCAACGTCAGCACAATAACTGTTCGTCAGGAGCTTCTTGAAATGGGTTTCCATGACCAAGCAGCTACACACAAGCCTAAGATTACCTCAATGCCAAGCGTCTGGAGAGGGGTAAAATTAGCTGCAATTGTACTCTGGAGCAGTGGAACAACGTTCTCTGAGTGAAGAATGATGCTTCACCATCTAGCAGTTCGACGGACAAATCTGGGTTTGGCGGATGCCAGGAGAACCCTACCTACCCCAATGCATAGCGCCAACTGTAAAGTTTGGTGGATGAGGAATAATGGTCTGGGGCTGTTTTTCATGGTTCGGGCTAGGTCCCTTAGTTTCAGTGAAGGGAAATACTAACGCTACAGCATACAATGACATTTATAGATCAGGGGTAAACAAGTTCCGGTAACACAAATTTAGCTGGCAAAGGTCCGGATGGATAATGTCATTTATCGGCGAAGTAACAAACCCCTACCTCACAACCCATGCAACCCAAAACTGTTCACACCCCTCGTGTTGGCAGAGATAACATTTTGCAGCTTTAAAGCTAATTTCCTGCAGTTCTACACATTTTGCATAGGGGAGAGATTTTTTGTTGTTGCTGTTTTAAAAAGGTAATTTCCTACAAGTCTATGCATTCATCCATGTCTTATGTGTGTTTATATGACAAGGGGTCAAAGCCGGGAATGAGAAAAAAAAAGAATCATAATACACACTACTGTTCAAAATTTTGATAGAAATGTCCTTGTTTTTGAAAGAAAAGCAATTTTTTTGTCCATTAAAATAACATAAAATTGATCAGAAATACAGTATAGACATAGTTAATGTTGTAAATGACTATCGTAGCTGGAAACGGCTGATTTTTAATGGAAAATCTACATAGGCGTACAGAGGCCTATTATCAGCAACCATCAATCTTAACGTCAACAGTGAAGAGGCGACTCCAGGATGCTGGCCTTCTAGGCAGAGTTGCAAAGAAAAAGCCATATCTCAGACTGGCCAATAAAAAGAAAAGATTAAGATGGGCAAAAGAACACAGACACTGGACAGAGGAACTTAGAAGGCCAGCATCCCTGAATCGCCTCTTCACTGTTGACGTTGAGATTGGTGTTTTGCGGGTACTATTTAATTAAGCTGCCAGTTGAGGACTTGTGAGGCGTCTGTTTCTCAAACTAGACACTAATGTACTTGTCCTCTTTCTCAGTTGTGCACTGGGGCCTCCCACTCCTCTTTCTATTCTGGTTAGAGACAGTTTTTGCTGTTCTGTGAAGGGAGTAGTACACAGAATTGTATGAGATCTTCAGTTTCTTGTCAATTTCTTGAATGGAATAGCCATAATTTCTCAGAACAAGAATAGACAAGTTTCAGAAGAAAGTTTCTGGCCATTTTGAGCCTGTAATCGAATCCACAAATGCAGATCATGAAGAAGGAAACGCTGTGTGCATTTGCAAATACTGTGCCAAATCATATTTGAAGAATGCAACAAAGATGCAGAATCTGGCCAAGTGCATTAAGTTCCCTCAGCGCTCACAACAAGCAACCTCTGACAAAAGTCCCTCTACTTCTATTGCAGATGAGCTGAAGGCAGTCATCAATGACCTTGGTCCACAGAAGATATTTGCACTGGTGACAGACAATGCTGTGAACATGAAGGCTGCTTGGAAGTTTTTGATGACTCAATGGAGGAACGAGTCAATGGTGGAGTCCTACCCTCACATCACACCCATTGGCTGTGCTGCTTATGCATTGAGTCTGCTCCTCAAGGACATCATGGCACTGAAAACAATGGATACACTCTACAAGAGAGCCAAGGCAATGGTTAGGTATGTGAAGGGTCATCAAGTTATAGCAGCAATCTACCTCACCAAGCAAAGTGAGAAGAATAAGAGCACCACATTTTAGCCGCCCAGCAATATCCATTGGGGTGGTGTTGTCATCATGTTTGACAGTCTCCTGGAGGGGATATAGTCTCTCCAATAAACGGCCATATCACAGTTTGCTGATATGGACAGCTCCATCAAGAGGATCCTCCTGGATGATGTATTTTGGGAGAGAGTGGTAAGCAGCCGGAAACTCCTGAAACCTATAGCAGCAACTATTGCACTGATTGAAGAAGACAATGCCATCCTGTCTGATGTTCAGACTCTACTTGCAGATGTAAGAAGAAAAAAATCCATATTGCCCTGCCCACTTCACTGTTGTTCCAAGCAGAGGAAACTGCAGTTCTGAAATACATCAAAAAGCGTGAAGACTTCTGCCTGAAGCCCAAACACCCACAGAGTACATGTTGGACCCCAAGTATGCTGGCAAGAGCATCCTGTCTGGTGCAGAGATAAACAAGGCCTATGGTGTCATCACTACCGTGTCTCGCCATCTTGGCCTGGATGAGGGCAAGGTTCTTGGCAGTCTGGCGAAGTACACTTCCAAGCAAGGGCTTTGGGATGGCGATGCAATATGGCAGCCGTGCCAACATATCTCATCAGGCACCTGGTGGAAGGGACTTTGTGGATCTGAGGCTCTTTCCCCTGATGCCTCCATCATCCACCAAATCCCACCAACATCAGCCACCTCAGAGCGCAACTGGTCCTTGTTTGGGAACACACAAACCAAAGCATGCAACAGGCTGACCAATACAATGGTTGAAAAATTGGTCGCCATCCGGACAAATTTGAATCTTTTTGAGCCTGACAACAAGCCACCCTCAACGAGGTTGGAAAGTGACAGTGAAGATGAGGCCTCAGAGTCTGATGTTCAAGAGGTGGGCATTGATGAGGTCCAGTGTCAAACCCTGACCATAGTTTGCTTTGTATGTTCTATGTTTTGTTTGGTCAGGGTGTGATCTGAGTGGGCATTCTATGTTGGATGTCTTGTTTGTCTGTTTCTGTGTTTGGGCCTGATATGGTTCTCAATCAGAGGCAGGTGTTAGTCATTGTCTCTGATTGGGAGCCATATTTAGGTAGCCTGTTTTTTGTTGGGTTTTGTGGGTGATTGTTCCTGTCTTAGTGTTTGTCACACCAGATATGGTTGTTTTCGGTTTTTCACGTTTCTTGTTTTTGTATATTGTTCTATTGTCATCTTTATTAAAGATGTATCAAAATAACCACGCTGCGTTTTGGTCCGCCTCTCCTTCAACGGAAGAAAACCGTGACATCCAGGGAGAAGACATGGTAGCCTAAGAGGAAGACAACCAAAGCTTTAGTTTCTAGACTATCATTTTACAGATGTTTGTTGAAAATATTTTGGGGAGATGTGATGGATCATTGGAGATCATTCAATATTCCCTTTCTTTTGTTGTTCAGTGAAATCCTCCCATATGAAGAGTCAACTCTTTTCATTAAAGTTAAATTCGTAACTAAATTGTTTTTATTTCTATTGGAAGGATTTAATCATTTGCAATTATGTCTACTTATTATGAAGTAAAATGTTTATGTTTCTGTCTCCATTTGATAAGGCAAATATATCCAATGCAAAAAACATCTCAATTGAAATGGTATTAATATGCGTATATTTCCACTTCTGAATATTCCCCAAAATGTGTAAGCCTACACAAGAGTGATGGTTGCTGACAATGGGCCTCTGTATGCCTATGTAGATATTCAATTAAAATTCAGCCGTTTCCTGCTACATAGTCATTAACAACATTAACAACTTCTACACTGTATTTCTGATCAATTTGATGTTATTTTAATGGACAAAAATGTGCTTTCCTTTCAAAAACAAGGATATTTCTAAGTGACCCCAAACTTTTGAATGGTAGTGTACACACACACACACACACACACACACATACATACATACATACATACATACATACCAGTCAAAAGTTTGGACACACCTACTCATTCAAGGGTTTTTCTTTATTTGTACTATTTTCTACATTGTAGAATAATAGTGAAGACATCAAAACTATGAAATAACACATATGGAATCATGTAGCAACCAAAAAAGTGTTAAACAAATCAAGATATATTTTATATTTGAGATTCTTCAAAGTAGCCACCCTTTGCCTTGATGACAGCTTTGAATAAAACATTTTTATATGCACTGAAGCGAAGCTCTACTTCAAATGACCGCAATAATTTGACAGAGGAATAGTTTTCAGCCCCTCAAATCCCATTGGTCACGATTTAACTTGAAAGCAACCATGGGCCAATTAAATGATACTAAATGAGTGATTTAATTACATTTACATATCAGGGATTAAGCGAGGGAGCACCATTAGATGGTTATCTTAGTTAAAATGAGGATGAGAGAGAGAGAGAGAGAGAGACAGAGACAGAGAGACAGAGAGACAGAGAGAGAAAGAGAGAGCGAGAGAGAGAGAGAGAGAGAGAGACAAAGACAGAGACAGAGAGACACAGAGAGAGAGAGACAGAGAGAGAGAGAGAGAGAGAGACCAGTTCTAGTCCTCGGTCTGCTTGGCTGGAGAAAAACCCTGCCCCCATACCAGTTTCCCCCTCCCAACCAGTCTAACACTACCCAACTCACCCACTCCTCACCACCCCACCCATCCTCCATACTGAGATGCATTGTACTCACTACTCAGGCATTGTGACATTCTGGTACATTGTGTCTGGGTCTGTATTGTGGTGGGCTTTGGCTGCAGAGGCATTAGCAAACATTTCCCTAAATGTGACATTATCTTATATCTTGCATCACAGCAGGAGCCCCTGCTTTTACAACCCCCCGCTGCCATGGCGACAACAACAACAGCAAAATGCTGGCTGTTATTAAGGCTACACAATTTCACTAGTAATTATCCGTGGAAGAAAACTTTTTTTTTTTCCTACTCCCTAGTTGTGTGTTTAATCACTATCCACCGTCTATGGATTGGTGCGCTAAACACGCATTCAGGACCTATTCAGACCCCTTCCATTTTTCCACATTTTGTAAGTTACAGCCTTATTCTAATATTAACTAAATATATACAAATATTATAAATCTACACACAATACCCCATAATGACAAAGTGAAAACAGGTTTTCTGAATGATTTGCAAATGTATTAAAAATAAAAACAGAAATAACTTATTTACATAAGTATTCAGACTCTTTGCTAAGAGACTCATGTGCATCCTGTTTCCACTGAACATCCCTGATGTTTCTACAACTTTATTGGAGTTCACCTGTGGCAACTTCAATTGATTGGACATGATTTGGAAAGGCACACAACGGACTATATAAGGTCCCACAGCTGACAGTGCATGTCAGAGCAAAAACCGAACAGTGAGGTCCGAGACAGGATTGTGTTGAGGCACAGATCTGGGGAATGGTACCAAAAAGATTGAAGAACCCCAACACCACAGTGGCCTCCATCATTCTTAAATGGAAGAAGTTTGGAACCACCAAGACTCTTTCTAGAGCAGGCCGCCCAGGCAAACTGAGCAATCAGGGGAGAAGGGCCTTGGTCAGGGAGGTGACCAAGAACCTGATGGTCACTCTGACAGACCTCCAGAGTTCCTCTGTGGAGATGGGAGAACCTTCCAGAAGGACAGCCATCTCTGCAGCACTCCGCCAATCATGCCTTTATGGTAGAGTGGCCAGATGATAGCCACTCCTCAGTAAAAGGCACATGACAGCCTGCTTGGAGTTTGCCAAAAGGCACTAAAGGACTCAGACCATGAGAAACAAGATTATCTGGTCTGATGAAACCAAGATAGAACCATTTGGTCTGAATGTCAAGTGTCACGACTGGAGGAAACCTGGCACCATCCCTACGGTGAAGCATGGTGGTGGCAGCATCATACAGGGGGATGTGTTTTCAGCGGCAGGGACTGGGAGACTAGTCAGGATCGAGGGAAAGTTACAGAGAGAGCCTTGATGAAAACCTGTTCCAGAGTACTCAGGACCTCAGACTGGGGTTCAACTTCGAACAGGACAATGACCCTAAGCACACTGCCAAGACCACGCAGGAGTGGCTTCGGGACAAGTCTCAATGTCCTTGTGTGGCCCAGCCAGAGCGCGGACTTGAACCCGATCAAACATCTTTGGAGACCTGAAAATAGCTGTGCAGCGACTCTCCCAATCCAAGCTGACAGAGCTCGAGAGGATCTGCAGAGAAGAATGGGAGAAACTCCTCAAATACAGGTGTGCCAAGGTTGTAGCGTCATACCCAAGAAGACTTGAGGCTTTAATTGCTTGCAAATATGCTTCAACAAAGTACTGAGAAAAGGGTCTGAATACTTATGTAAATGTTATATTTCAGTTTTTTAAATTTGCCAACATTCATAAAAAACAGATTTTGCTTTGTACATTTTGCAATGTATTGAGTGTACATTGATGAGGGAAAATGTTTTTAAAAAATCCATTTTAGAATAAGGCTGTAACGTAACAAAATGTGGAAAAAGTCCAGGGGCCTGAATACTTTCTGAATGCACAAACACATGAAGGCATGCACACATGTACACACACACACACATCTACTTGCTGCCTCGGTAATTGAGTTTAAAAAAGTGAAGACATCACAAGAGTGTAAAGTGACTGTCTAGTCCTGAGGCTGTGAGTGTATGTGTGTGTGTGTGTGTGCGTGTGTGTGTGTGTGTGATGACAATTCTGAGTACCTTTGAGAATGTTGTGTGTGTGTGTACTATTTCGTCTGCACGTTGCATACGCCTGCCTATAACTTGCAAAAATATAGTGGTGAAATAAGTATTTTGGGATTTAAGTTTTGGGATATTTGTGGGTTGTATTGATAACATGTGCATGCACTATTGCCTTTCTAAATCACACACAAGGACTGTATGGCACTGTAGTTTCGAATCGATTTTACACATGCAACACAGTTGCCATCCACACAGTTGTATTTTACCATGGCGGAAACTTAGCCAGCTATTTAGAAAGTATATTTGAACGATATAGCTTGTCAAAGCCAGAATATCACTTCCAGACTTAGCTTTCCCTAGCCCTTTTTGGTCACACTATAAATGATTTAACATGCAGTGGTAGCTTACATAAAACTCAATCTCCATGCTACTGCCCTCTCTGTGGCCGTTTACTCATGTGGCTAGAGTGCCTTGGTTAAGTGAAGCTCCCACAACACATCAGGCAAGCAGTGACAATAAGTGATAGAAAATTCTTCTGGCATACCACAAGACTGTGTTAACCCTCTGAGCTAAAGCCCAGGCATTTGCTTGGGGAGGTAACACAAGTCTTCAGGTCATATGAGTGTAGTTCAACGAACCATTTGCTGTATAACAAGAGAGTGCTTACCCCTCTGAGCTAAAGCCTAGTGCTTACCTTGGATGTTGAAGGGGTTGTCGATGACAAAGTTGCCGTTCCACACCACAGATAGGTCCACGGGCAGGTCACTGATGTCATTACCCTCATAGTTATACTGAAACCATAGAAACACAGTAACGATAAGTTAAACTATAATGGTGTTATTTTGTTATAATGTTGTTAAAATGCCCCTGATGTTCAACTGAAAGACAACCCATTGTTGTTGCTGTCAGTTTATGGTGTGTATTTTTTATCAGTGAACCTCGCCTGAAAACACATTTCCATTTGGGGACAATAAAGTTTGAACTGAACTGAACTATCATTTCTGTTTGGATTATTCACTTTTTTTTGTTGTCTGAAAAGTTGATGAATAAAAACAAGTTTTATACAGTAATTACACTAATATCCATTTCTAGGTTTTACATTCGTGTATCATTCATGGCTCATTTGGCTCATGGCTCATTTGAATATAAAGCACAATAGACTATAAAGCATAATAGACTAATAATAGAAGTACATTGGCCATCTCTTCTTTCTTTCAGTAAATAGAGACATTTGGAAATCCAAGAAGAAGTGCCATGATATGTTTTTAATAATCAAGTTCTTAATATTATTGTAGATGATTAATAGGAGTAATCCTTCTTGTTCAACATGTCTCTCTCAAGCACACATGCTAGATCAGAACTCCTACTCTAATACACTTTGTGAATACAGAATCTGGGCAACAGATAAAAGGCATGTAAGCATCTAACTACGACCTATGACCACAAGACAACATATTTGATCCATCTATCTGCCACTATCGGCAAAATTATAGAGTGGCACTCGGTTGACTAATTTTAACATTGCGGTCCAGTCATTTCACATAATATGCCATAATATCACATAGTAGGCAGTCACTGTAAATAAGAGTTTGCTCTTATCTGACTTGCAAAAAAATGTAAATCTGTAAAAGTAAACACGACACAGCAACGTGCATACAGCAGATAAGGATGCATGTACACAGCAATGTCACAGTTCATGATTGGTTGGTTCATTCATTCACCACATTGTGATTGGACAATTTTATTTCTGTCTTCAGACTCTAAAATCAAATTAATATTCACAGACATACTTAAAAAATAAAAGTCATACTTTTGGACTGATCTTGAAGGACTTCTTGAACATTTCCAGGCATATTTTTGAGAGAAATATTACTTATTTAAAAGGCATTATATATTTATTGGGCAACTTTACTCAGGGTGAATGCAATGCTCACCAACATTTATGCAACTTGCATCCAACATTTCAGTGGTAATGTATGTTAGCTTCTATATGGACTCCAGTAATGTAGCAGAGTTTACAGTGGTAAGGTAAGTTAGCTTCTTTTTGGACTCCAGTAATGTAGCAGAGTTTTCAGTCGTAAGGTATGTTAGCTTCTATATGGACTCCAGTAATGTAGCAGAGTTTTCAGTCGTAAGGTATGTTAGCTTCTTTTTGGACTCCAGTAATGTTGCAGAGTTTTCAGTCGTAAGGTAAGTTAGCTTCTTTATGGACTCCAGTAATGTTGCAGAGTTTTCAGTGGTAAGGTATGTTAGCTTCTATATGGACTCCAGTAATGTAGCAGAGTTTTCAGTGGTAAGGTATGTTAGCTTCTTTTTGGACTCCAGTAATGTAGCAGAGTTTTCAGTCGTAAGGTATGTTAGCTTCTTTTTGGACTCCAGTACTCTAGCAGAGTTTTTACAACCTGGTTAAGATGGTTAAGACAAGTAAAAAAAAAAGGGTAGTGAAAGGAATGAGTTGAATAAGAGAGAGAGGAGAGAGAGGAGAGGGAAAGGGAGAGAGAGGAGATGGGGGAGAGAGAGAGAGGAAGTGAGAGGGGGGGAGAGAGGAAGTGAGAGAGGGGGAGAGAAGGAGGAGAGAGAGAGGGGGAGAGAGAGATCGAGAGACAGAGGACAAGAACAGTTCTGTTGCTGCTTGGCTGGAGAAAAACCCTGCCCCCATACCAGTCTTCGCCTCCCTCCCAGTCTAACACTGCCCAACTCACCCAAGAGAAATATAGGGATATAGTGAGAAAGGAGGAGTAAGAAGAGAAGAGGATGTCTGGAAACAAGGGTCTCGCATGAGACAACCACACCTAGGCATGCCAAGGAACTGTCAGCTTCACAGGATGGAGCGGGAGACAGAGATAAAAGGGTAAGGAGATGGAGCGAGTGTGTGAGAGATAAGAGGAATGCAGAGGGGTGAGAGAGCGAGCGAGAGAGAGGCCCCATCGTCCTCCCGAAAAACCAATCAGAATATGGAATGACTGCAGGCACACACATACTCAGGTTTGTCCCCCCACACAGGGACCTACTGTGGAGATGGGATGTAGAGGTCTGTTGTAGTGAAGACACGCACACCTCCCTGATACATTACTGACATCAATATTTATTCATAGCAGGGCGGGGTGCCGTGGTGTGCATGTGTATAAAGGGTAAGAGAGGGGGGCAGATCGTTTAGGCCTTATAAGCACAATTCCCTCTCACCTACTGATTAAAGTTGAATCACTCCCGTGCCTCTCAATAGTCAATCAAAGACAACACACACCTTCATGGTTTATTCACATACAGTGGGGCAAAAAAAGTATTTAGTCAGCCACCAATTGTGCAAGTTCTCCTACTTAAAAAGATGAGAGAGGCCTGTAATTTTCATCATAGGTACACTTCAACTATGACAGACAAAATGAGAAAAAAAATCCAGAAAATCACATTGTAGAATTTTTTATGAATTTATTTGCAAACAGCTTGGAAAATTCCAGAAAAGTATGTCATGGCTTTAGAAGCTTCTGTTAGGCTAATTGACATCATTTGAGTCAAATGGAGGTGTAAATGTGGATGTATTTCAACGCCTACCTTCAAACTCAGTGCCTCTTTGCTTGACATCATGGGAAAATCAAAAGAAATCAGCCAAGACCCCAGAAAAAAAATCTGTAGACCTCCACAAGTGTGGTTCATTCTTGGGAGCAATTTCCAAACCCCTGAATGTACAAACAGTAGTATGCAAGTATAAACACCATGGGACCAAGCAGCCATCATACCGCTCAGGACGGAGATGCGTTCTGTCTCCTAGAGATGAACCTACTTTGGTGCAAAAAGTGCAAATCAATCCCAGAACGACAGCAAAGGACCTTGTGAAGATGCTGGAGGAAACAGGTACAAAAGTATCTATATCCACAGTAAAACGAGTCCAAGGGCCTCCCGGGTGGCGCAGTGGTTAAGGGCGCTGTACTGCAGCGCCAGCTGTGCCATCAGAGTTCCTGGGTTCGCGCCCAGGCTCTGTCGTAACCGGCCGCGACCGGGAGGTCCGTGGGGCGACGCACAATTGGCCTAGCGTCGCCCGGGTTAGGGAGGGCTTGGTTGGTAGGGGTGTCCTTGTCTCATCGCGCACCAGCGACTCCTGTGGCGGGCTGGGCGCAGTGTGCGCTAACCAAGGTGGCCAGGTGCACGGTGTTTCCTCCGGCGCATTGGTGCGGCTGGCTTCCGGGTTGGATGCGTGCTGTGTTAAGAAGCAGTGCGGCTTGGTTGGGTTGTGTATCGGAGGACGCATGACTTTCAACCTTCGTCTCTCCCGAGCCCGTACGGGAGTTGTAGCGATGAGACAAGATAGTAGCTACTACAACAATTGGATACCACGAAATTGGGGAGAAAAAGGGGTAAAAATTCAAAAAAAAACAAAACAAAAAAAAACGAGTCCTATATCGACATAACCTGAAAGGTCGCTCAGCAAGGAAGAAGCCACTGCTCCAAAACCGCCATAAAAAAGCCAGACCACGGTTTGCAACTGCACATGGGGACAAAGATCATACTTTTTGGAGAAATGTCCTCTGGTCTGATGAAACTAAAAATACAACTCTTTGGCCATAATGACCATCATTATGTTTAGAGGAAAAAGGGGGAGGATTGCAAGCTGAAGAACACCATCCCAACCATGAAGCACGGGGGTGGTAGCATCATGTTGTGGGTTGTTTTGCTGCAGATGGGACTCCATGAGGTTGGAAAATTATGTGGATATATTGAAGCAACATCTCAAGGCATCAGTGAGGAAGTTAAAGCTTGGTTGCAAATGTCTTCCAAATGGACAATGACCCCAAGTATACTTCCAAAGTTGTGGCAAAATGGCTTATAAGGACAACAAAGTCAAGGTATTGGAGTGGCCATCACAAAGCCCTGACCTCAATCCTATAGAACATTTGTGGGCAGAATTGAAAGAGCATGTGCAAGCAAGGAGGCCTACAAATCTGACTCAGTTACACCAGCTCTGTCAGGAGGAATGGGCCAAAATTCACCCAACTTATTGTGGGAAGCTTGTGGTAGGCTACCCAAAAGGTTTGACAGAAGTTAAACAATTTAAAGGCAATGCTACCAAATACTAATTGAGTGTATGTAAACCTCTGACCCACTGGGAATGTGATGAAAGAAACAAAAGCTGAAATAATTCATTCTCTCTACTATTATTCTGGCTTCACATTTTTAAAATAAAGTGGTGATCCTAACTGACCTAAGACAGGGAATTGTTACTAGGATTAAACGTCAGGAATGGTGAAAAACTGAGTTTAAATGTATTTGGTTAAGGTGTATGTACACTTCTGACTTCCGAGCGAGCGAATCAGCGACCCTCTGTCTCAGTATGTGTAGCGTATCTATCTGATGCTGGCTGGTCAGAAAGAGTATGACATTGTTGCCGCCTGTAGCTTTGAATGCAAGGAAAGCCACGGAACATTTTGCCTCCCTTGATAAAAAAAAGTATAAAACAAAAGCCAATCAGCTTTCAAATCAAATCAAGGTATACTTGAGGTATACTAAGTGTACTCATATGTAAATGGTCCTGGCGCACCAAAGAAAGTGTCAAGGGAAGCCAGTTTGGATTTGGATTAACACCAATCACACCAAATCAAAAGCAAAATGTCATTGACAGAAACAACTTGAATTGTTTCATCACCTTGTGTGGTTGTCCTCCGGAGGCTAGCTTGCTACAATTAGCCATTTCCTAAATTATCCATGGATGGAGCTAGGGATTGGACTTCGGGTTTTACTTAGTTCTCCGTACTGGCCAATGATTAACCTCTCTAGGGTAGGGAGCTGCATTTGGAATTTTGGATGACAAGCATGCCCAAATTAAACGGCCTGCTACCCAGGCCCAGAAGATATGATATGCATATAACTGGTAGATTTGGATAGAAAACACTCTCACGTTTCCAAAACTGTTATAATAGTGTCTGTAATAGTGTCTGTAATAGTAATAATAGTGTCTGTGAGTATAACAGAGATTTAGCAGGCGAAAACCTGAGAAAAATCCATCCAGGAAGTGTTTTTTTTTTGGTTTTGTAGTTTTCTATTCAATGCAATTACAGTATCCATTGACTTAGGACTCCATTTACAGTTCCTATGCCTTCCACTAGATGTCAACAGTCTTTAGAAATCGTTCGGGCTTGTATTCCTATAAATGAGGGAGTAAGACCAGTCTGAACGAGTGGATGCTAACGTGTTGCAGAGTTTTTTCAGGCGCATGTGCATTTCTTGTTTACCTTCTATATTGACGACGTTATTATCCGGTTGAAATATGATAGATCATTTAGGCTAAAATACAACCTGAGGATTAAATATAAACATCGTTTGACATGTTTCTATGAACTTTACGGATACAATTTAGATTTTTTTGTCTGATTGTTTTGACTGAGTTTGAGCCTGTGGATTACTGAAGAAAACGTGCTAACAAAACAGAGTTTTTTGGATATAAAGAGACTTCATCAAACAAAAGGAACATTTATTGAGTAAATTAATGTCTTCTGATTGCCACCATATGAAGATCAAAGGTAAGGGATTCATTTTATCTGAGTTTTGTAACGCTTCTGCTTGGCTGGTTACTGTTTGTAATAATTTGTCAACTGGGCTATGTTCTGGGCTAGGTATGTTCTGGGCTAGGTATGCTTTTGCCGAAAAGCATTATATAAATATGATACTGGGGTTGGTTTAACAAGAAGTTCATCTTTAAACCTATGTAAAAATATGTTTTGTTTTCTGAATTTTTATAATGAGCATTTCTGTAATTGAATTTGGCGCTCTGCAACCTCACTGGATGTTGGCCAGACGGGACACTAGCGTCCCACATACCTTAGAGAGGTTAAAGTGGCGATTCTGATCCAACCATACATTCATGCATTGTGTAGCTAGAAGTAGTAAGTAGGCAAAAGTTAACTAGCTGGCTCATTGTTGCCAATGTAAGGAAGTTAGGCTAGTGAGCAAACATTTTAGCCAGCCAACAAAAACTAAAAGTGTATACTGTATGACAGAGTCATAGACTGTTGAAGCAACCTGAAAGAAGAGGATGGAATTGGTGTTTCAATACATGTGGTGTAAGTCAAAATGTTTTTTTTCTACTTGCGCGCACACAAACACACACACACATAAATCAGAACCATGGAGAGTGAGTCAAAGAGGGAGAGAGCGCCACTTGCCCCTCCTTTTGCTCTGACAGAAACAGAATGAAGGAAGAAGCAGATAGGAAAGGAAAAGGAAGAAGAGGGAAAATAGACAGAAACCAGAACAGTAGACTAGATACAGAAGCAGAACAGTAGTAAACTAGATAGTAGTAGACTAGATACAGAAGAGTAGTAGACTAGAAACAGAACAATAGTAGACTAGAAACAGAACAGTAGTAGACTAGATAGTAGTAGACTAGATACAGAAGCGTAGTAGACTAGATAGTAGTTGACTAGATACAGAAGAGTAATAGACTAGAAACAGAACAGTAGTAGACTAGATAGTAGTTGACTAGATACAGAAGAGTGGTAGACTAGAAACAGAACAGGAGTAAACTAAATACAGAAACAGAACAGTAGTAGACTAGAAACAGAACAGTAGTAGACTAGAAACAGAACAGTAGTAGACTAGATAGTAGTAGACTAGAAACAGAAGCGTAGTAGACTAGATAGTAGTTGACTAGATACAGAAGAGTAATAGACTAGAAACAGAACAGTAGTAGACTAGATACAGAAGCAGAACAGTAGTAAACTAGATAGTAGTAGACTAGATACAGAAGAGTAGTAGACTAGAAACAGAACAGTAGTAGACTAGAAACAGAACAGTAGTAGACTAGATAGTAGTAGACTAGATACAGAAGCGGGGTAGACTAGAAACAGAACAGTAGTAGACTAGATAGTAGTAGACTAGATACAGAAGAGTGGTAGACTAGAAACAGAACAGTAGTAGACTAGATACAGAGCAGTAGTAGACTAGATACAGAAACAGAACAGTAGTAGACTAGATATACAACAGAGGTAGACTAGAAACAGAAACAGAACATTAGTAGACTAGATATAGAAACAGAACAGCAGTAGACTAGATACAGAACAGTAGTAGACTAGATACAGAACAGTAGTAGACTAGATACAGAACAGTAGTAGACTAGATACAGAACAGTAGTAGACTAGATACAGAAACAGAACAGTAGTAGACTAGATACAGAAACAGAACAGTAGTAGACTAGATATAGAAACAGAACAGTAGTAGACTAGATACAGAACAGTAGTAGACTAGATACAGAAACAGAACAGTAGTAGACTAGATACAGAACAGTAGTAGACTAGTTACAGAACAGTAGTAGACTAGATACAGAACAGTAGTAGACTAGATACATAACAGTAGTAAACTAGATACAGAACAGTAGTAGACTAGATATAGAAACAGAACAGTAGTAGACTAGATACAGAAACAGAACAGTAGTAGACTAGATACAGATACAGAACAGTAGTAGACTAGATACAGATACAGAACAGTAGTAGACTAGAAACAGAAACAGAACAGTAGTAGACTAGATATAGAAACAGAACAGCAGTAGACTAGATACAGAAACAGAACAGTAAACTAGATACAGAACAGTAGTAGACTAGATACAGAAACAGAACAGTAGTAGACTAGATACAGAAACAGAACAGTAGTAGACTAGATACAGAAACAGAACAGTAGTAGACTAGATACAGATACAGTAGTAGACTAGATACAGAAACAGAACAGTAGTAGACTATATACAGATACAGTAGTAGAATAGATACAGAAACAGAACAGTAGTAGACTAGATACAGATACAGAACAGTAGTAGACTAGATACAGATACAGAACAGTAGTAGACTAGATACAGAACAGTAGTAGACTAGATACAGAACAGTAGTAGACTAGATACAGAAACAGAACAGTAGTAGACTAGATACAGAACAGTAGTAGACTAGATACAGATACAGAACAGTAGTAGACTAGATACAGAAACAGAACAGTAGTAGACTAGATACAGAAACAGAACAGTAGTAGACTAGATACAGAAACAGAACGGTAGTAGACTAAATACAAATACAGTAGTAGACTAGATACAGAAACAGAACAGTAGTAGACTAGATACAGAACAGTAGTAGACTAGATACAGAACAGTAGTAGACTAGATACAGAACAGTAGTAGACTAGATACAGAACAGTAGTAGACTAGATACAGAAACAGAACAGTAGTAGACTAGATACAGAAACAGAACAGTAGTAGACTAGATATAGAAACAGAACAGTAGTAGACTAGATACAGAACAGTAGTAGACTAGATACAGAAACAGAACAGTAGTAGACTAGATACAGAACAGTAGTAGACTAGTTACAGAACAGTAGTAGACTAGATACAGAACAGTAGTAGACTAGATACATAACAGTAGTAGACTAGATACAGAACAGTAGTAGACTAGATATAGAAACAGAACAGTAGTAGACTAGATACAGAAACAGAACAGTAGTAGACTAGATACAGAAACAGAACAGTAGTAGACTAGATACAGATACAGAACAGTAGTAGACTAGAAACAGAAACAGAACAGTAGTAGACTAGATATAGAAACAGAACAGTAGTAGACTATATACAGATACAGTGGTAGACTAGATACAGAAACAGAACAGTAGTAGACTAGATACAGATACAGAACAGTAGTAGACTAGATACAGATACAGAACAGTAGTAGACTAGATACAGAACAGTAGTAGACTAGATACAGAACAGTAGTAGACTAGATACAGAAACAGAACAGTAGTAGACTAGATACAGAACAGTAGTAGACTAGATACAGATACAGAACAGTAGTAGACTAGATACAGAAACAGAACAGTAGTAGACTAGATACAGAAACAGAACAGTAGTAGACTAGATACAGAAACAGAACGGTAGTAGACTAAATACAAATACAGTAGTAGACTAGATACAGAAACAGAACAGTAGTAGACTAGATACAGAACAGTAGTAGACTAGATACAGAACAGTAGTAGACTAGATACAGAACAGTAGTAGACTAGATACAGAACAGTAGTAGACTAGATACAGAAACAGAACAGTAGTAGACTAGATACAGAAACAGAACAGTAGTAGACTAGACACAGAACAGTAGTAGACTAGATACAGAAACAGAACGGTTGTAGACTAGATACAGAAACAGAACAGTAGTAGACTAGATACAGAAACAGAACAGTAGTAGACTAAATACAGAACAGTAGTAGACTAGATACAGAAACAGAACAGTAGTAGACTAGACACAGAACAGTAGTAGACTAGACACAGAACAGTAGTAGACTAGATACAGAACAGTAGTAGACTAGATACAGAAACAAAACAGTAGTAGACTAGATACAGAAACAAAACAGTAGTAGACTAGATACAGAACAGTAGTAGACTAGATACAGAACAGTAGTAGACTAGATACAGAACAGTAGTAGACTAGATACAGAAACAGAACAGTAGTAGACTAGATACAGAACAGTAGTAGACTAGATACAGAACAGTAGTAGACTAGATACAGAAACAGAACAGTAGTAGACTAGATACAGAACAGTAGTAGACTAGATACAGAACAGTAGTAGACTAGATACAGAACAGTAGTAGACTAGATACAGAAACAGAACAGTAGTAGACTAGATACAGAACAGTAGTAGACTAGATACAGAACAGTAGTAGACTAGATACAGAAACAGAACAGTAGTAGACTAGATACAGAACAGTAGTAGACAGTAGTAGACTAGATACAGAACAGTAGTAGACTAGATACAGAACAGTAGTAGACTAGATACAGAACAGTAGTAGACTAGATACAGAACAGTAGTAGACTAGATACAGAACAGTAGTAGACTAGATACATAACAGTAGTAGACTAGATACAGAACAGTAGTAGACTAGAAACAGAACAGTAGTAGACTAGATACAGAACAGTAGTAGACTAGATACAGAACAGTAGTAGACTAGATACAGAACAGTAGTAGACTAGATATAGAAACAGAACAGTAGTAGACTAGATACAGATACAGAACAGTAGTAGACTAGATACAGATACAGAACAGTAGTAGACTAGATACAGAAACAGAACAATAGTAGACTAGATCCAGAAACAGAACAGTAGTAGATTAGATACAGAAACAGAACAGTAAACTAGATACAGAACAGTAGTAGACTAGATACAGAACAGTAGTAGACTAGATACAGAACAGTAGTAGACTAGATACAGATACAGAACAGTAGTAGACTAGATACAGAAACAGAGCAGTAGTAGACTAGATACAGAAACAGAACAGTAAACTAGATACAGAACAGTAGTAGACTAGATACAGAAACAGAACAGTAGTAGACTTGATACAGAACAGTAGTAGACTAGATACAGAAACAGAACAGTAGTAGACTAGATACAGAACAGTAGTAGACTAGATACAGAAACAGAACAGTAGTAGACTAGATACAGAAACAGAGCAGTAGTAGACTAGATACAGAAACAGAGCAGTAGTAGACTTGATACAGAAACAGAAGAGTAGTAGACTTGATACAGAACAGTAGTAGACTAGATCCATGGCCTAAACTCCTATTCGGTTAACTCTATGGGCTAAACTCCTATTCGGTTAACTCTATGGGCTAAAATCATAGGTTAACAATATTGGCTAAACTCCTAGGTTAAGTCTATGGGCAACTGGATCCTGGACTTCCTGACGGGCGCCCCCGGGTGGTAAGGGCAGGTAACAACACATCAGCCACTCTAATCCTCAACACGGGGGCCCCTCAGGGGTGCGTTCTCAGTCCCCTCCTGTACTACCTGTTCACTCATGACTGCACAACCAGGCATGACTCCAACACCATCATTAAGATTGCTGATGACACAACAGTGGTAGGCCTGACCACCGACAAAAATGAGACAGCCTATAGAGAGGAGGTAAGAGACCTGATCGTGTGGTTCCAGGATAACAACTTCTCCCTCAACGTGACCAAGAAAAAGGAGATAATTGTGGACTACATGAAAAAAAGGACAGAGCATGTCCCCATTCTCATCGACTGGGCTGTAGTGGAGCAGGTTGAGAGCTTCAAGTTCCTTGGCGTTCACATCACCAACAAACTAACATGGTCAAGCACACCAAGACAGTCGTGAAGAGGGCACAACAAAACCTATTCACCCTCAGGAGACTGAAAAGATTTGGCATGGGTCCTCAGATCCTCACAAGGTTTTACAGCTGCACCATCGAGAGGATCCTGACGGGTTGCATCACTGCCTGGTTTGGCAACTGCATGGCATCCAACCGTAAGGCACTACAGAGGGTAGTGTGTACGGCCCAGTACGCCCCCCCCTACACTGCTCCTACTCTCTGCAATTATCTATGCATAGTCACTTTAATAACTCTACCTACATGTACAGTGCCTTGCGAAAGTATTCGGCCCCCTTGAACTTTGCGACCTTTTGCCACATTTCAGGCTTCAAACATAGATATAAAACTGTATTTTTTTGTGAAGAATCAACAACAAGTGGGACACAATCATGAAGTGGAACGACATTTATTGGATATTTCAAACTTTTTTAACAAATCAAAAACTGAAAAATTGGGCGTGCAAAATTATTCAGCCCCTTTACTTTCAGTGCAGCAAACTCTCTCCAGAAGTTCAGTGAGGATCTCTGAATGATCCAATGTTGACCTAAATGACTAATGATGATAAATACAATCCACCTGTGTGTAATCAAGTCTCCGTATAAATGCACCTGCACTGTGATAGTCTCAGAGGTCCGTTAAAAGCGCAGAGAGCATCATGAAGAACAAGGAACACACCAGGCAGGTCCGAGATACTGTTGTGAAGAAGTTTAAAGCCGGATTTGGATACAAAAAGATTTCCCAAGCTTTAAACATCCCAAGGAGCACTGTGCAAGCGATAATATTGAAATGGAAGTAGTATCAGACCACTGCAAATCTACCAAGACCTGGCCGTCCCTCTAAACTTCCAGCTCATACAAGGAGAAGACTGATCAGAGATGCAGCCAAGAGGCCCATGATCACTCTGGATGAACTGCAGAGATCTACAGCTGAGGTGGGAGACTCTGTCCATAGGACAACAATCAGTCGTATATTGCACAAATCTGGCCTTTATGGAAGAATGGCAAGAAGAAAGCCATTTCTTAAAGATATCCATAAAAAGTGTAGTTTAAAGTTTGCCACAAGCCACCTGGGAGACACACCAAACATGTGGAAGAAGGTGCTCTGGTCAGATGAAACTTTTGAACTTTTAACTTTTTGGCAACAATGCAAAACGTTATGTTTGGCGTAAAAGCAACACAGCTCATCACCCTGAACACAAATTGATGGGAAGATGGATGGAGCCAAATACAGGACCATTCTGGAAGAAAACCTGATGGAGTCTGCAAAAGACCTGAGACTGGTACGGAGATTTGTCTTCCAACAAGACAATGTTCCAAAACATAAAGCAAAATCTACAATGGAATGGTTCAAAAATAAACATATTCAGGTGTTAGAATTGCCAAGTCAAAGTCCAGACCTGAATCCAATCGAGAATCTGTGGAAAGAACTGAAAACTGCTGTTCACAAATGCTCTCCATCCAACCTCACTGAGCTCGAGCTGTTTTGCAAGGAGGAACGGGAAAGAATTTCAGTCTCTCGATGTGCAAAACTGATAGAGACATACCCCAAGCGACTTACAGCAATACAATTATATTTGATTTGAAGTCTATGGGCTAAACTCATAGGTTAAGTCTATAGGCTAAACTCATAGGTTAAGTCTATAGGCTAAACTCATAGGTTAAGTCTATAGGCTAAACTCATAGGTTAAGTCTATAGGCTAAACTCATAGGTTAAGTCTATAGGCTAAACTCATAGTTTAAGTCTATAGGCTAAACTCATAGGTTAAGTCTATAGGCTAAACTCATAGGTTAAGTCTATAGGCTAAACTCAACTTAACATCTGCACATTTACGCTAATGACCAGCTGGAAATCGCAAAATCCTCTCATTCCACGCACACTATCATGCCAACACCAGTTAGCAGTCAAAACAAGACCATTTTCTAACAGCTAACTGCTGATTAGCCTACTAGCACATCTTCTCTTCAGCCCTCACATGGAGAAATACTGCCTTTCCTGAGTCAGCTGCTGCTGACTAGCGCTGGCTGCTACAGTAAACAATCAGTCAATGAAGAGCCCTCCTTGGAGAGACAGCACTGTCACTGCCTAACTAGACTCCCCTCAGAAACACTGTGGATTGCTGCAGTGCGTGGGCGCTAATGAGTAGCTGTTGATTGAAACAGCCTAGCATGAGTGCTAATGCTACGCTAGGAGGAGCTACACTACCTGTCAAATACACAAGCATTGCTAAATGCTAATCATATGGGCAACTTGGCAAAGCTTGCGGTCCTGTTGGACATGTGACATGCTATGTGTACACGTGTTTAGCATACTGTGTCTCTATCGTGTAGCTGTAGCGTGTATTGACATGCATTTGTAGTTGTTCGAAACTAATAAGTTAGATTCTTTGAAGGCGTTCCGGGTCTTTGTCGTGCTTTTCATCTGCAACATGAAATCAAATCAAATTTTATTGGTCAAATAGTTAGCAGATGTTAATGCGAGTGAAGCGAAATGCTTGTGCTTCTAGTTCCGACAGTGCAGTAATATCTAACAAGTAATCTAACAAATTCACAATGACTACCTTATACACACAAATGTAAAGGGATGAATAAGAATATGTACACATAAATATATGGATGAGCGATGGCCGTGCGGCATAGGCTAGATGCAGTAGATGGTATAGAATACAGTATATACATATGAGATGAGTAATGTAGGATACGTAGACATTAAAGTGGCATTATTTAAAGTGATTAGTGAAGGCAGGTAGCCTAGTGGTTAGAGCGTTGGGCCAGTAACCGAAAGGTTGCTAGATCGAATCCCCGAGCTGACAAGGTGAAAATCTGTTGTTCTGCCCCTGAACAAGGCAGTTAACCCACTGTTCCTGGGCCATCATTGTAAATAAGAATATGTGCCTAACTTTTTAGTGACAGGGGGCAGTATTCGGAAATTCGGATGAATAACGTGCCCAAAGTAAACTGCCTGTTACTCAGGCCCAGAAGCTAGGATATGCATGTACTTGGTAGAATTGGCTAGAAAACACCCTGACGTTTCTGAAGCTGTTAAGATAATGTATGTGAGTATAACAGAACTGATAAACTCAAGGAAAATCCATCCAGGAAGTGGGATTTGTTTGATGCGAGTGGTTTTCCATTGAATGCCTATTTACTATGTAATTGGTTAGGGCCCAGATTGCAGTTCCTATGGCTTCCACTAGATGTCAACAGTCTTTAGGCATGGTTTCAAGGTTTGTTTTCTGAAAAACAACGAAAAAAATTTACTTTTTGGTTAGGGGACTTGGGAAGCATGCATTACTGGTTTGCGCGCGTGACCGAGTGCGCGCCCTTCGTTCTTTTTCCTTTCTATTGTCTGGTTGAAATATTATCGATTATTTCTATAATTGACACCGAGGATTAGTTATAAACATCGTTTGACATGTTTCAACAAACTTTACCGGTACTATTAGGATGTACTCGTCTGCATGTTTTGACTGCCTTTGAGCCAGTGGAATACTGAACAAAACGCGCCAACAAAACTGAGTTTTTGGGATATTAATAGGGACTTTATCGAACAAAACAACCATTTATTGTGTAACTGGGACCCTTTTGATTGCAATCAGATGAAGATCTTCAAATGTAAGTGATTAATTTTATTGCGATTTCTTACTTTCGTGACTCATCTGCTTGGTTGGAAAAAAAAATATTTTTTTTGAGCGCATGTTATGCTTTAGCCGTAAAGCCTTTTTGAAATCTGACAAAGCGTCTGTATTAACAAGAAGTTAATCTTTTAACCTCTTTATCCTACCCCCTCCTTTTTCGAACATTCTGTTAAAAATCGCGCAACATTTCAGCGTCCTGCTACTCATGCCAGGAATATAGTATATGCATATGATTAGTATGTGGATAGAAAACACTCTGAAGTTTCTAAAACTGGTTAAATCACGGCTGTCACTATAACAGAGCGTGTGTTTCATCGAAAAGCGCAAGAAAAACTGGTCACTGAAATCTGAAAAAAGTATCCATGCGCCCCTTTCATGGATTATTTAAAGGAAACCAAATTTAATATGGAGACGGATGCAATTCCTACAGCTTCCACACAATGTCGCCAAAAACGTCATTGAGACATTACCAATAAATCCGTGATTCCATCCAGCCTACCTCAATCGATTTTGGAAGATTGAAAAATGGACACTGTTTTCTTGTGTAGCTGCTATTGAATACAGATCGCCCAGTGATCAATTTGATCGCTTATTAACGTTTACAAATACCTAAAGTTGGGTTATAAAAGTAGGTTGAAGTGTTTTGTCAAAGAATATAGGCAACTTATATAATTTTTAAACATGACTTTGCGTGTTGGAAGAGAGCTTTTTTCGTGATGCAGACAGGCTATACAAATGGATATTTTGGGCATTCATGGACGGATTTAATCGGGAAAAATACCAATTTGTGATGTTTATGGGACATATAGGAGTGCCAACAAAGAATATCATCAAAGGTAATGAATGTTTTATATTTTATTTCTGCGTTTTTGTGTAGCGCCGCCTTCAGGCATTTTGGGGTGTTGCATGCTATCAGATAATAGCTTCTCATGCTTTCGCCGAAAAGCATTTTAAAAATCTGACTTGTTGGCTAGATTCACAACGAGTGTAGCTTTAATTCAATACCCTGCATGTATATTTTAATGAACGTTTGAGTTTTAACGAGTACATTTAGCATTTAGCGTAGCGCATTGCATTTCCAGGTGCCTACTTGAGACGTCTGCGTCTCAAGTAGGAGCAAGAAGTTAACCGATGTATAACACTTGTTTTTTCATGAATGTTTATTATTACTATTTCTGTCATTTGAATTTGGATCTCTGCATTTTCAACGGATGATGTCGAGGTGGGTCGCTAGCGGCACGCCTGCGCCAAAGAGGTTTAACTGACTTGTCTAGTTAAATAAATAAAAAACTTTATTAAATCCATTTATTACATTTATAAAATTCAACATACCAATTAGGATCTGGCTAAAAATACTTGAATCGGTTATAAAACCCATTGGCCTTTATGGTTGCGGAGATCTGGGGTCTGCTCATCAACCAGGTCTGGGGTCTGCTCAGCATTCACAAAATGGTAAAATCACCAAATTGTGACTCTGCATGCAGAATTCTCAAAAAACATCCTCTGTGTACAACGTAAAATACCAAATAACACATGCAGAGCAGAATTAGGCCAATACCCGCTAATTATCAAAATCCAGAAAATAGATGTTAAATTCTACAACTATCTAAAAGGAAGCGATTCCCAAACGTTCCATAACAAAGCCATCACCTACAGAGAAATTAAGCTGGAGAAGAGCCCCCCAAGCAAGATGGTCATGGGGCTCTGTTCACAAACACAAACAGACCCCACAGAGATAGAAACACAATTAGACCCAACCAAACCATGAGAAAACAAAACGATAATTACTTGACACATTAGAAATAATTTACAAAAAAACTGAGCAAGCTAGAATGCTATTTGACCCTAAATAGAGAGTACACAGTGGCAGAAAATCTGGCCACTGTGACTGACCCAAAATTAAGGAAATCTTCGACTATGTACAGACTGAGCATAGCCTTTTGGACCTGGCTCTCAAGAGAAGACAGGCTATGTGCACACTGCCCACAAAATGAAGTGGAAACTGAGCTGCACGTCCTAACCTCCTGCCAAATGTATGATAATGTTAGAGACACATATTTCCCTCAGATTACACAGACCCAGAAATAATTTGGGGAAAAAAACAAATTTTGATAAACTCCCATATCTCTCATATCTACCACAGTGTGCCATCACAGCAACAAGATTTGTGACCTATTGCCACAAGAAAAAGTGCAACCAATGAAGAACATACACCATTGTAAAAGCAACCCATATTTATTTCCCCTTTTGTACTTTATTTGCACATAATATGAAACTTGAAATGTTTTTATTCTTTTAGAACTTTTGTGAGTGTAATGTTTACTGCTTTTTTGGTATAATTTATTATCTATTTCACTTGTTTTGGCAATGTAAACATGTGTTTCCCATGACAATAAAGACTCTTAAATTGAGAGAGAGAGAGACAGAGAGAGAGACAGAGACAGAGAGAGAGACAGAGAGAGAGACAGAGAGACAGAGAGAGAGACAGAGAGAGAGACAGAGAGAGAGACAGAGAGAGAGACAGAGAGAGAGACATAGAGAGAGACACAGAGACACAGAGAGAGACACAGAGACACAGAGAGAGACACAGAGAGAGACACAGAGAGAGACACAGAGAGAGACACAGAGACACACAGACAGACAGACAGACAGACAGACAGACAGAAAGACAGACAGCTTCAGAGATGACAGGCTTCCTCTCCACATTTTCAGCCTCAGTGAATCGCAGCACCACTTATCTCACACACACACACACACACACACACACACACACACACACACACACACACACACACACACACACACACACACACTTCCTCATTTGTAACTCTAATCCTCTAACTGACAGATGGTCCCATGCATGTGCACACCAAACAATCCAAATATCCTTCCAACACACCCTTCAGCAGGCCCTCTACTTGTGCTCACGCTTATTCTCCGCATGCCTACAAACTAAACTCCGGCCAAACTCCCTAGACATGACCACTGGTCAAAAGACTAATCAGGTGTGTTACTGCTGGGAAAATAGAAACACTGACCAAATTCCTTCTCGCCATGAGCACTGGTAATGAAACCAATCAGCAAGCATTTGGTTTATTACATCAGGTGTGTTAGTGATGGACTGGAACAAAAACCTGCACCAGTCATAAGTGTATCAGAGTGTTAACTCCCCAAGGTCTTCTGGAACTCGATCTATTTGGCTAGTCTTTGCTTTTTTGAATGTGTTGTGTTTGTGCTGGGCCGGAACAAAATCATGAGAGAGCGTTAACTCACCGAGGTCTTCTGACACTGGATGCTGGTACTGTTGAAGCGCAGTGCGGTGACGCTATGTTCCTCTCCCTGCACGTGGAACACACACTCGTAGTTCTTCTGGCCAGACTGGGGCTGGGGCAGGTTGCAGGCGGCCAGGGTGATTGGCTTGGTCACACCCACAGGGATGTAAATCTGGGTAGAGGGCAGGATCTGGGGACAGTCCTGAAGGGGGGATAGATAGGTATGGAGAGAATAATCAGACAAATAAAGAGATTAAGAGAACAATATGTTTTTTCATATATTGTTATGTCGTTTTAATGCTTTTATGTGATCCGCTGTCTTGATGGAGGGTGAGATGAAGGACCGGATGGATGAAGGGAGGGAGAGAGGTTTGGGTAACTTGGTTATTCACAGACAATTTCAAGTAGTCTTTGTGACAGTATAACATCGGCTTATGACTTGACATGATACTAAAAAGACTTGCTTAAAAAAGAAAGGAAAGCCTACAAAGCTCTGTGATAACATCATAATGTTTCATCCCCAAAGACAGAACAAAGAGATTGAACTGCAGTTTAACTTTTTTGGGTTAGGGGGCAGCATTTGGGCCCAGAAGCCATATAATTGGTAGATTTGGATAGAAAACACTCTAAAGTTTCCAAAACTGTTAAAATAATGTCTGTGAGTATAACAGAACTGAAATGGCAGGCGGGAAACGGAGGAAAATCCATCCATGAAGTGCTATTACTTTGAAATGGGTGTTTTTCCATTCACCATTTAAAGGGATAGGACCCAGATTCCGTTCCCCATAGCTTCCACTAGCTGTGAACAGTCTTTAGACATTGTTTCAGGCCTTTATTCTGAAAAATGAGGGAGTTTCATGAGCAGTTTCAATGAGAGGCCAGTGGAAAATCCCCAACCTGTTTGGTGCGCAGTCCCGAGAGCGCGCCTTTCTTGTTTTTCTTTAATATTGATGACGCTATTGTCCGGTTGAAATATGATCAATTATTCAGGCTAAAAACAACCTGAGGATTGATTATAAACATCGTTTGACATGTTTCTACGAACTTTACGGACACAATTTGGAATTTTCATCTGCCTCGTGACTGCATTTGAGCCATTGGATTTCTTGAACAAAACACGTTAACAAAATTGAGGTTTTTGGATATAAAGAGGGACTTTATCGAACAAAACAAACATTTATTGTGTAACTGGGAGTCTTGTGAGTGCAACCATACGAAGATCATCAAAGGTAAGTGATTCATTTTATTGCTATTTCTGACTTTCGTGACTAATGTACTTGGCTGGTTACTGTTTGTAATGTTTTGTGGTGAGCGCTGTCCTCAGATAATCACATGGTTTGCTTTCGCCATAAAGCCTTTTTGAAATCTGACAGACGGCTGGATTAACAACAAATTAAGCTTTATTTTGATGTATTTCACTTGTGATTTCATGAAAGTTAAATATTTATAGTCATTTCATTTGAATTTGGCGGTCTGCAATTCTACCGGATGTTGTCGAGGTGGGACGGTAGCGTCCCACTGATCCATAAGAAGTTTTAACCATGTGTGGACTATTGTCTGGTAATGAACTAGTGTGACAATGTTTGAAAAGTCCATTCTGCAACATCCACCCGATATGAGACGATGGCTTAGATCATCTAAAAACACTATATTGTCTTCTATTACTGTTGTGGAAAGCCTTGGAGGTCCAGAGAGAGAGTGTGTGTGTGTGTGTGTGTGTGTGTGTGTACAAATGAAGTCATTACAGTGTTTATACCACACTTTGGCAGAAGTGCATATATCTTCAACATCAACTCAATAGAACTTGGGAACGGTTGCACAACGTGATTGTTAGCGGGTGGAACAGCCCCTGCTCTTTAGACCAATGCCATAGAACCAGTTCACTCAGTCATGTAAATGAAACAAAGTAAGATGATGTAACACTGTCAACAACTGCAGATAAACATTTTACAAACAAATACTGTATGCTAAAGAAGTAAAACAAAAGTTGGAACTTTAAATCAGTTGCAGCATCAGTGATACTAGTCCCATACAACTTGACATAGTATCACCACTCCCTCCCTCACTCCCTTACAAAATCTGAGAACTACACCCTAAACCAGTGCTTCTTAAACCTCTCCTCTGGGACCTCCAGACATTACACAATTTTGTTGTAGCCCTGAACTAGCTCATCTGACTCAAGGTGTCAAGGGCTTCTGACATAAAAAGGGCTTTATAAATACATTTGATTGATAATTAGTTGACAAGTTGAATCATGTGAGCTAGCAGTTCAAATACATGGAATGACTGGCAGTCCCTTGAGGAGAGGTTTGAGAAAGGCTGCCCTAAACATATCAGAAACGTACCAACACAACTTACACATACCAGTACAGCACATCTGCCTGAGGTGCTAGTATGCAGTAAGCAGTTATGTTGTGATTAGTGCAACAGTGTTCCCCCGGGTCCAACAGATAATGGTGTGTTTGTTAATTTGCTTATTAGCCTCCTCAAACATCTGAACCCGCTCCAACACTAATGACTAGGGAATTACTACGGACAGAACACCAGCCTGCTGACAACACACTGACAATAATGAACTAGCACGGAGGGAGAGGGAGGGAGGGAGAGCAGGAGGGAGAGGGAGGGAGCTAGAGAGGGAGGGAGGGTGATGGTGGAGGTAGGATGAAGAGGCAGAGGGAGTGTGAAGAAAAAGACAGAGGGGAAGAAAGAAAAATATTGACGAAGAGATGTAGGTAAAAGTGAGAGGAAATGGATCGGCGCCAAGGAGGAACAGGCAGTAATAGAAGGGGGGTTAAAGAGGGAGAGAAAGCTAAAATATCGATACACAAAAATAGATAGGGATGGCAGAGGATAGAGAGAAGGAAAGTGAGAAAAAGAGGAAAGAGAAAGCAAAAAGAGAGAAGGAAAAAAATAATCGGCAGAACTGCATTCTGACTTGCCCCCCTGTATCAAAGTCAGAGATATAGATCCGTTCACACCAACACCAACAACCGGCTCCATTTCACGTGTATCCCAAGCCTTGACAACATCCCAATTAATGAATTGCCTGCAGCCTCGGACAAAGATGGACATTTGAGCAGGGAGCTAGATCAAGTTGTATAATAATGTTTTAAGTCTTGACTTCTGAAAATTAGAAAAGAGCATTGTTGAGGAATTTGGGGCTGTGAGCATTCTAGGCGAAAACAGCGTGACAGCGTTCTCCCACTTTCTAAGCACAAATTCAATAAAAATCAACACACCCTGCATTTTTATATTTTGGCTGTGTTTTGATATTGTGCTCTATTCAGTGTATTAGTCTTGTCCATAAAATCCATAAAAATGTGACACGCCAACAACCAAAACCAGGGAAGACAAAAAAAAGAAGTGATTTTCTATAAAAAGGTCACATGATTACTATGTGAATAAGCAAAATACTAAAGGGCCTAAAACAGATCCCTGGGGAACCCCCATTGCAGATTCCAGACAATGAGACTTTCTGATCATCACATATACACACTTTCCTTCAGCCTAAATTTAGACTCATTCCACTTTCCATGACTGTCCCTGCTGGCAAATCTACACAGCTCTTGGGAAAATGATTTGGATAATAAACAAACACCCACAGCTTGCTACAAAGTAAGCTTAAACACACCGCATGATTGGATTGGGCTAAACACAGACGTGTGTGTGTGTGGTGTTTTTGGTGGAGTACATCCAAGTTTCCTACCCCCGTTATATGGCAGGCTTAAGGGGCCTTCCTCTAGCCCACTTGTTTGTTTTACTCAACTGCTGCCTTGGGGCTTCACCGCCTAAGGCTAACCAGGCAGGAAGAAGAGGCATTGTGGGAGATGAAGTCCACATACAGAACATGGATTCACTTGAGTGCATATGACAAATCTGAAAAGACCCTAGTCAAACAAAGCCGGTTACCAGGAATTTCAGGGTCAAGGCAAAACACCATTTAGTTGTAGCCTTTGAATGTACATGCAGTTGACTTTCTTTTGGTTTAAAACTACAAATGCTTCATTAATAAGACATTCTAAACATTGCAATTCTTGCATCACAAGACAAATGTCTCGTCTCACTCGTAGACTGCCTTTTGCATTTTCATTCAATAGTTTAAGGCATGAAACCATGACAGACAGACTACAAGAAAGCTGTTATTTAAGGTCAAAGGTATTCAGAGATACCATATATTCTCCTCTCCCATAAATTTGTATTCCCTCTGATACTTCAGTTGATAGTTCCAATGTCTCGCCATGTCGGTGACGGAGGAAAAACAAGTGTCAGGTGGATAAGATAATCTGCACCTCACATATGAGAGCAAAACCCCTTTCAACACTAGCCAAGTGCATTTAATGAGACGACGATTAGAGATCGTGTGTATATGTGAGTGAGCGTGAGTGTGTCTTTTATATAAATAAATAAAAGACAGTTCTGAGGCAAGAATCTGACAGGATATGAATAAATAAAGCTCAAAAAACATTGTGCATATGTAATGAAGCGACTGTCTGGACGTGGTAGGTTTTTAAGACCAATCCGATCCATAATTAATTAGCTCTCTGATGTGGTGGAATACAGCTAAGAAGGATGGGGGATTGAAATAGCATGTTAAATAATAAAATAAGAGTCAAAAAGCTTTGGGAACAGACTGATACCTACGTCATCAAAGTGGGGAGACTTGGGGACAATGTTAGGGGACACGGGGGAGCATGTGTTACGGGTTTGATACGGGGGAGTGTGTGTTAAGGGTTTGACACGGGGAGGCATGAGTTAAGGCTTTGACAAGGGGAAGTGTGCGTTACATCTTTGACAGAGGCGAAAGGAGGGTGACCCGGGGATGTTAGAATGTCACTGACTGCCCCATCTACATCTCCTATGAGTGAGGGCGACATCTTGGCCCCTAAAAAATATGTCCCATGACATCATACTGCATCTTATGTCAGCCATTGAGAATAATTCTTTATAATATGTCACCATTAGGCCATTGAGTCTGCCAATAAGAATGCGATGATTGACAGAGTCAAAAGCCTTGGCCAGGTCGATGAAGACGGCTGCACAGTATTGTCTTTTATCGATGAGGTGCACCCAAGACCAGCTCGGAAACCAGATTTCATAGTCGTGGGATTCAAATTGGACGGTGATCTGTTTGTTAACTTGGCTTTCGAAGATTTTAGAAAGGCAGGGCAGGATGGATATGGGTCTGTAACAGTTTGGGTTAGAATGTCTCCCCCTTTGAAGAGGGGGATGACCGCTTTAGCTTTCCAATCTTTGGGGATCTCAGACGATACGAACGAGAGGTTGAATAGGCTAGTAATAGGGGCTGCAACAATTTCGAATGATCATTTTACAAAAAGAGGGTCCAGATTGTCTAGGACATCTGATTTGTAGGGATACAGATTTTGCAGCTCTTTCTGAACATCAGCGGTCTAAATTTGGGTGAAGGAGAAGCGGGGGGGCTTGGGAAAGTTGCTGCAAGGGGGTGATGAGATGTTGGCCGGAGTAGGGGTAGCCAGGTAGAAATCATGGCCAGCCATATAAAAACGCTTATTAAAATTATGGATTATCGTAGTTTTATCAGTGCTGACAATGTTTCCTACCCTCAGTGCATTCGGCAGCTGGGAGGAGGTTCTCTTATTGTCCATAGAGTTTACAGTGTTGTCAACTTTTTGGAATTAGGCTCCACAGTGAAATAAGACAATAATCACTAACCCAAACACCAATGGATAGGGCATATTGACATTAGGGCGAGGCATGTGTAGCCAAGTGATCATAGGGTCCAGTGAGTAGCTAGGCGAGCTGGAGACACGGGGCTTCAGACAGCTAGTGGGCCAGAACTAGCAGAAGGGCATCGGGGGACGTCGCGACGGGCGAGCCTGTTGGTTACGTCGGCAGACCAGCTGTGATGGATCGGCGGGGCTCCGTGTCGGTAGTATAAGGGTCCAGGCCAATTGGCAAAATAGGTATAGTAGTCCAAGAATTGGCTGATGGACTTCTTAAGCTAGCTGGGGGATGGGCCTACCTCGAGGCTGGCTCCAGGCTAACCGGTGCTTGCTTCGGAACAGAGACGTTATCCAGGAGTTGCCACTCGGATAGCAGCGAGCTAGCTGGGATGATCCGGTCTAAAGGTTCAGATCTTGCGGTAGGAATCCAGAGAAGTGGAGATGTGGTAGCGAAAAAGCAGTCCGATATGCTCTTGGTTGATATGGCTCTGTGCAGACTGGCAGGAATTGACCGGGCTGAGGCTGTCTGATGACCGCTAGCAGTGGCTGACTGACTACTAGCTAGCTAGCTGGCTAGCGGCTGTTGGGGGTTCTAAAGTGTAAAAAAAAATAGCAGATCTGTACCACATTGGGTGAGGCGGGTTGCAGGAGAGTTGATCGGGCCAATTTAGGTAGTACGTACATGAATGTATAGTTAAAGTGACTATGCATATATGATAAGCAGAGAATAGCAGCAGTGTAAAAATAGGGGTTTGGGGTAGGCACACAATGCAAATAGTCTGGGTAGCAATTTGATTACCTGTTTAAGAGTCTTATGGCTTGGGGGTATAAACTGTTGAGAAGCTTTTTTGTCATAGACTTGGCACTCCGGTACCGCTTGCAATGCGGTAGTAGAGAGAACAGTCTATTACTGGGGTGGCTGGTGGTTTTTGACCATTTTTAGGGCCTTCCTCTGACACTGCCTGGTGTAGAGGTCCTGGATTTTTTTATTTGTTAAACCTTTATTTAACCAGGAAAGGCTCATTGAGATTAAAAATCTATTTTTCAAGAGCCTCCTGGCCAAGATAGGCAGCACCAAGTCATTACAAAAATTACAGACAAACAACATGAAAAACTACAAGTAATCTATAAAAACCATAGAATTCACAAGAGTATAACAAAATCAAAAACTACAGGTCAGGGAATCAGTCTCAAGATCATTCATCAGTGATTTAAAAATACCAATCGGGACAAGTTCTTGCAGTTTAAAAGTATTTTGTAAGGCGTTCCAAGACGATGGTGCAGAGTACATAAAAGCCTTTTTACCAAATTCAGTTTGGAAATTTGGAACAGTTAGTCGGATAAATTCCAGCAAATGAAGAGAGAGTTCCCACCACATTTCTGAACAATAAAAATGGCTTTGAAAATAAAAGTATACAAGTGACTAAGCCTACGAGTGACTAGAGAAGGCCAGCCAACCCTAGTATACAAAGTGCAGTGGTGCGTAAGGGTTTTGCAGTTTAAAATAAATCTCAAAGTGCCATGGTAAAGGGTGTCAATTGATCTCAAACACTGAGCGGAAGCATTCATATATAAAATATCCCCATAGTCTAGTAAAGGCATAAATGTAGCTGATACTAGCCTCCTTCTGGCTTCAAAAGAAAAACAGGCCTTATTCCTAAAATAAAATCCCAATTTTAGCTTAAATATTTTTGTAAATTGTTGAATATGCCATTTAAAAAGAGAGGACGTCATCAATTAAAATTCCAAGATATGTATATGAGGTTACAGTCTCAATCTCAATGCCCTGGCAGGAAATAATAGGTGAAAAGTTCAAAGGTCTATTTCTTGCTTTAGAAAACACCATTAGTTTAGTTTTGTCAGTATTGAGGATAAGCTTCAATTGACACAAGGTATGTTGAACAGTATAAAAAGCATTTAGCAAGTTCTGGAAAGATTTTGTCAGAGACGAGGCACAACAGTAAATAACAGTATCATCAGCATAAAACGTATGGCAGGCAGCTTAGCCCCAGTGATGTACTGGGCCGTATGCACAACCCTCTGTAGTGCCTTGCGGTCAGAGGCCGAGCAGTTGCCATACCAGGCAGTGATGCAACCAGTATGCTCTCGATGTTGAAGCTGTAGAACCTTTTGAGGATCTCAGGACCCATGCCAAATCTTTGTCGTGCCTTCTTCACAACTGTCTTGGTGTGTTTGGACCATTCTAGTTTGTTGTTGACGACCATTCTAGTTTGTTGTTGAAGCTCTCAACCTGCTCCACTACAGCCCCGTCAATGAGAATGGGGGAGTGGTCGATCCTCCTTTTCCTGTAGTCCACAATCATCTCCTTAGTCTTGGTTACGTTGAGGGATAGGTTGTTATTCTGGCACCACCCAGCCAGGTCTCTGAATTCCTCCCTATAGGCTGTCTCGTTGTTGTCGGTGAACAACGACTAGACAGCCTACAACGACTGTTGTCGTCAGCAAACTTAATGACGGTGTTGGAGTCGTGCCTGGCCATGCAGTCGTGGGTGAACAGGGAGTACAGGAGGGGACTGAACATGCACCCCTGGGGAGCTCCAGTGTTGAGGATCAGCATGGCAGATGTGTTGCTGCCTACCCTCACCACCTGCGGGCGGCCCGTCAGGAAGTCCAGGATCCAGTTGCAGAGGGAGGTGTTTAGTCCCAGGATCTTTAGCTTAGTGATGAGCTTTGAGGGTACTATGGTGTTGAATGCTGAGCTGTAGTCAATGAATAGCATTCTCATGTAAGTGTTCCTTTTGTCCAGGTGGGAAAGGGCAGTGTGGAGTGCAATAGAGATTGCATCATCTGTGGATCTGTTTGGACGGTATGCAAATTGGAGTGGGTCTAGGTTTTCTGGGATAATGGTGTTGATGTGAGCCATTATCAACCTTTCAAAGCACGTCATGGTTACAGATGTGAGTGCTACGGGTCTGTAGTAATTTAGGCAGGTTGACTTTGTGTTCTTGGGCACAGGGACTATGGTGGTCTGCTTGAAACATGTTGGTATTACAGACTTAATCAGGGACATGTTGAAAATGTCAGTGAAGACACCTGCCAGTTGGTCAGCACATGGCCTGAGCACACGTCCTGGTAATCCGTCTGGCCCCGCGGCCTTGTGTATGTTGACCTGTTTAAAGGTCTACTCATGTCGGCTATGGAGAGCATGATCACACAGTCGCCTGGATAAGCTGATGCTCTCATGCATGCCTCAGTGTTGCTTGCCTCGAAGCAAGCATAGAAGTGATTTAGCTCGTCTGGTAGGCTCGTGTCAATGGGCAGCTCGTGGCTGTGCTTCCCTTTGTAGTCTGTAATAGTTTGCAAGCCCTGCCACATAAGACGAGCATCGGAGCCGGTGTAGTATGATTCAATCTTAGCCCTGTATTGACGCTGGGAATTGTATTGACAATGGGAATTGAGATTGAAAAAGTTATAAAAATTATATACGAAGAGAAATATATATACACATGGGACGGGACAAGACAACAGAGGTCTAACTGCTACGCCATCTTGTATATACACTGCTCAAAAAAATAAAGGGAACACTAAAATAACACATCCTAGATCTGAATGAATGAAATATTCTTATGAAATACTCTTTTTCTTTACATAGTTGAATGTGCTGACAACAAGATCACACAAAAATTATCAATGGAAATCAAATTGATCAACCCATGGAGGTCTGGATTTGGAGTCACACTCAAAATCAAAGTGGAAAACCACACTACAGGCTGATCCAACTTTCATGTAATGTCCTTAAAACAAGACAAAATGAGGCTCAGTAGTGTGTGTGGCCTCCACGTGCCTGTATGACCTCCCTACGACGCCTGAGCATGCTCCTGATGAGGTGGCGGATGGTCTCCTGAGGGATCTCCTCCCAGACCTGGACTAAAGCATCCGCCAACTCCTGGACATTCTGTGGTGCAACGTTGCGTTGGTGGATGGAGCGAGACATGATGTGACAGATGTGCTCAATTGGATTCAGGTCTGGGGAACGGGCGGGCCAGTCCATAGCATCAATGCCTTCCTCTTGCAGGAACTGCTGACACACTCCAGCCACATGAGGTCTAGCATTGTCTTGCATTAGGAGGAACCCAGGGCCAACCGCACCAGCATATGGTCTCACAAGGGGTCTGAGGATCTCATCTCGGTACCTAATGGCAGTCAGGCTACCTCTGGCGAGCACATGGAGGGCTGTGCGGCCCCCCAAAGAAATGCCACCCCACACCATGACTGCCACACCGCCAAACCGGTCATGCTGGAGGATGTTGCAGGCAGCAGACCGTTCTCCACGGCGTCTCCAGACTGTCACGTCTGTCACATGTGCTCAGTGTGAACCTGCTTTCATCTGTGAAGAGCACAGGGCGCCAGTGCCGAATTTGCCAATCTTGGTGTTCTCTGGCAAATGCCAAACGTCTTGCACGGTGTTGGGCTGTAAGCACAACCCCCACCTGTGGATGTCGGGCCCTCATACCACCCTCATGGAGTCTGTTTCTGACCATTTGAGCAGAAACATGCACATTTGTGGCCTGCTGGAGGTCATTTTGCAGGGCTCTGGCAGTGCTCCTCCTGCTCCTCCTTGCACAAAGGTGGAGGTAGCGGTCCTACTGCTGGGTTGTTGCCCTCCTACGGCCTCCTCCACGTCTCCTGATGTACTGGCCTGTCTCC
The DNA here is from genome assembly GCF_045791955.1 of Oncorhynchus clarkii lewisi. NCBI lineage: Eukaryota > Metazoa > Chordata > Actinopteri > Salmoniformes > Salmonidae > Oncorhynchus > Oncorhynchus clarkii. The sequence continues at coordinate 71,799,813 of NC_092153.1, forward strand.
TGGTAGTGCCTCCATGCTCTGGACACTACGCTGACAGACACAGCAAACCTTCTTGCCACATCTCGCATTGATGTGCCATCCTGGATGAGCTGCACTACCTGAGCCACTTGTCTGGGTTGTAGACTCCGTCTCATGCTACCACTAGAGTGAAAGCCCCGCCAGCATTCAAAAGTGACCAAAACATCAGCCAGGAAGCATAGGAACTGAGAAGTGGTCTGTGGTCCCCACCTGCAGAACCACTCCTTTATTGGGGGTGTCTTGCTAAATGCCTATAACTTCCACCTGTTGTCTATTCCATTTGCACAACAGCACGTGAAATGTATTGTCAATCAGTGTTGCTTCCTAAGTGGACAGTTTGATTTCACAGAAGTGTGATTGACTTGGAGTTACATTGTGTTGTTTAAGTGTTCCCTTTATTTTTTTGAGCGGTGTACATTGCATTCGGAAAGTATTTAGACCACTTGACTTTTTCCACATGTTGTTAGGTTACAGTCTTATTGTGAAATAGATTTTTCCCCTCATAATTCTACACACAATACAGCATAATGACAAAGCTAAAACAGGTTTACATTTTTGGGGGAAAATGTAAAAATAAATATTAAAAAGTATTCAGACCCTTTACTCAGTACTTTGACTGCATCAAGTCTTCGTGGGTATGACGTTACAAGCTTGGCACACCTGTATTTGGGGAGTTTCTCCCATTCCTCTCTGCAGAACCTCTCAAGCTGTGTCAGGTTGGATGGGGAGCATTGCTGAACAGCTATTTTCAGAACTCTCCAAAATATGTTTGATCAGGTTCAAGTCCGTCCGGGCTCTGGCTGGGCCACTCAAGGACATTCAGAGACTTGTCCCGAAGCCACTCCTGAGTGTTCTTGGCTGTGTGCTTAGGGTCGTTGTCCTGTTGGAATGTGAACCTTTGCACTAGTCTGAGGACCTGAGCACTCTGGAGCAGGTTTTTATCAAGGATCTGTACTTTGCTCTGTTCATCTTTGCCTCGATCCTGACTAGCCTCCCAGTCCCTGCCGCTGAAAAACATACCCATAGCATGATCCTGCAACCACCACGCTTCAATATAGGGATGGTGCCAGGTTTCCTCCAGACGTGACGCTTAGCTTTCAGGCCAAAGAGTTCAATCTTGGTTTCATCAGACGAGAGAATCCTGCTTCTCATGGTCTGAGAGTCTAGGTGCCTTTTGGCAAACTCCAAGTGGGCTGTCATGAGCCTTTTTCTGATTAGTGGCTTCTGTCTGGTCACTCTACCCTAAAGGCCTGATTGGTGGAGTGCTGCAGAGATTGTTGTCCTTCTGAAAGGTTCCCCCATCTCCACAGAGAAACTCCAGAGCTCGGTGACCATCGGGTTCCTCGTCACCTCCCTGACCAAGGCCCTTCTCACTGAGCTGCCAAATCTTGGGAAAATCTTGGTTCCAATGGCTTCAATTTAAGAATAATGAAGGCCACTGTGTTATTGGGGACATTCAATGCTGCAGAAATGTTTTGGTACCCTTCCCCAGATCTGTGCCTCGACAAAATCCTTGCTCGGGGCTTTATGGACAATTCCTTCGACCTCATGGCTTGGTTTTTGCTCTGAATACTTATGTAAATATTGGGTCATTATGGGGTATTGTGTGTAGATTGCTGAGGATTTTATTTTATGTAAATCCATTTTAGAATAAGGGCTGTAACGTAACAAAATGTGGAAAAAGTGAAAGTGTCTGAATACTTTCCAAAGGCACTGTATACTATATTATGTCAGCCATTCAGAATGAGTTTATTATAAGAGGCTTCTCATCAGAGTTGTGATGGAATCATTTCAACATTGTGCACACGCAATCTTTGCGTTACATGTTAATACCAAGGTTAGGTATTGAGAATTACCATAACATACATATATTATTCAACAATGGGACAAATGTGGGGCCTTCTAAACTTTTCCAATGAATCAAAGCTTTAAGGGCAACATTCAAAGAGGGTATTTAGAGGAGCATTATCCCAGCAGGCAGCCTCACCTTTAACTCCAACTGATCCAGCATGATCTTCACAGGGCTCACATCTAATATGGGAGAGATACAAGAGCTTCCTGTCATCCAGATCGACTGCAGTGTGTGTGTGTGTGTGTGTGTGTGTGTGTGTGTTTGTCTCCTCTCTCTCGCTCTCCCTGTTATTTTTGTCAGATCTATTAGGTGGGACAGCGGAGGTATTCTCTTTATGCTGCAAAAAGACGCGTCTTCGACGGGGAACAGACTGACCGTGGCAGAGGAGAAGAAAAGAGGAGGAAGAGAGAGAAACAACTTAATAAGCGAGCAACGTGCAGGAGTAGAGAGGAACGAAGGAGTGCGGAAGGGACTTTGAACCATGAAAGGGACAGAGGGTGTCTGCCCACTCCCGCTTCCCGGAAATAGTGGAGCAGAGGGGGGGCAGAGAGAGGGGGAATGGTAGAGAAAGAGTAAGTGAGAGAGAATGGTGTGAGAGAGCAAGGTTGAGGGAGGAGGAAGAGAGAGAGGAGAGAGAGGGTGCGACAGCGAGAGAGATAAATGGCAGAGAATTGGCGAGAAAGAGAATGGTGAGAGACAGAAGGAGAAATAGAGAAAGGGGGGAGACAGCAATCGCAAGAAAGGAGGGGAGACATACACTGAGTATACAAAACATTAGGAACACCTGCTCTTTCCATGACATAGAAAGCTATGATCCCTTATTGATGTCACTTGTTAAATCCACTTCAATCAGTGTAGATTAACAAGGCACCCCTGTTAATTGAAATGTATTCCAGGTGATTACCTCGTGAAGCTGGATGAGAGAATGCCAAGCGTGTGCAAAGCTGTCATCAAGGAAAAATCAGGCTGTTTAACCCTTTTTTGGTTAGTACATGATTCCATATGTGCTATTTCATAGTGTTGATGTCTTCACTATTATTCCACAATGTAGAAAATAGTAAAAATAAAGAAAAAAACGAGTAGGTGTGTCCAAACCTTTGACTGGTACTGTAAATGTTTTAAAGATTTTGTAAATCCATTTCATTTCGGGCGACCCCACATGGGCTCACGACCCCTAGTTTGGGAACCACTGCTCTATGTTGGCTAGGAAATATATTATGCATGGCTGCGAAATGGTGGAAGTGATGGAATCAGTATAGACAACTTACCTGCACGAAACAGAGCCAGCTAGGAAACCTCACGAGACCGACAGCAAACGGCACTCCTCTCTCTCTGCCTACCAGTATCCTTCAGTCTATTTATCACCCTCTCTCTCTGCCTCTCCATCACGTTCAGTCTTTAAATACCTCTCTCGCTCTACCATCCCCCTCTACTTTAGCCTCCCTCTACCTATACAAATCTCCCTCTACCCAAAGTTTGTCTCTTCAGTCTCTCTCCCTCAGTCTTTCTCTCATCTGTACTCTGCCTTTACTTCTCTTCTCATCAATATCACCCTCTCTGTCTCTCCCCTCTCTCATTTCAAATCTGCCTCTCCTCCAGTCTCTCCCTCTGTGACTGTGCATCCTACCTTATTTTCTTCCATGTACCTCTCCATCTCCTTCAGTCTCGCTGACTGGAAGGATACAATATTAATCTATGGTCTCCATTAAGGCAGGCAGGCTAGAGACTCAGAGGGTCTGTGGAAATCAACATTTAATACACCCTGAATAATTCAACCACAGCGATCTACTGTGACTAAACACACAGGGACTTGTGTGTGGGTGTGTGTGTGCAGTTTGTGCATGTGAACAAAAGAGAATAGCTCTCAATTAAGTCTAAGTGGTTAAGGAATTTATTTCAACAGTCCTCATTGGCTGTAAAAAGAGGTGGGTGTGACTTATGGAGGACTACCTGATCAACGTCAAGGATGCAGTATTCACAATGTCACTGTGGATAAAAACAAAGATGTGCCTTGGTTTGGGGTCGAAACATGTCATGGCAAACATCTGCTGCCGTTACTTTACATTTTTCCCCTACTCAAAATCAGATTTAGTTTTTTACACTTGATTACAGTAAAGAAAATAAATGTTAGCATACTGTTTGCTGTCTAAGATTCATCCTGGACCAGGGCCCGCTTTGAGGAGCCTTGCTTCCACTACCTTCTGTTTGTGCCATTGAAGCTGCTTGCCAGGTACTGCAGCAACCTCCACTTTCAAGTAAAAGCATAAGTTAGCTCTTAAATGAGTTATCTACTTGGAAGCCACTCACTTTTATCGTGTTAAAAAAAACAGGAAAGGACGAAGAAAAGAAACGCATGAGCGTTCTGGCTAAAAATACAGGCAACTATACAATCTGAGGAGAGGAGAGTTGTTCATAATTCAGGGACCAGATCCAAATCTCACTCCTCTCTTTTCTTTTTTTCACTCCTCTCTTTCTTGGAAAGGAGCGACATACATAACATGAGTGTGTGGGAACGTTATTGAGGAACTGTGTGACAGTGAAGAGGCTGTGAATTACATTTGTTATATATATATGCATGTACATATTGTACCATTGCTGTCGGCAGTCAGTACAGGATGTGACTTACTGATCTGCTTATTGGAATGGAAAAGAGAGGGAAGGAGAGAGAAGGTGGAAGGGAAGAGAGGAGTGTGGGGGGACAAGATGAGTAACCAATATTTCGACGATTGTGTTTAAAGTGAAGGAAATCGGATTATGAAGTGGAAACAAGTCTCCATTCATATATTTCTGGAAGGGATGGAATGTTATTAGGAACTAGTGTTATCGGCGAGTCATGTGATTGTCAACCGTGGTGCTGAGTGGAGGGTTAACAAGGAAGAGCCGGTCTGTAACGGTCGAGTTACGGTCCATCTGGAAGCCCGCAGCTACTTCACCCATCGTCTCCGGTTCCTTCCTCCCTCAACCCATCCCTCCTTCCTTATCTAAATCCTGCGAGAATTTTTTTTAAATAAATTGTCACTCAATGTAATCTGCGGCTTATTGCCAGGTTCTCTATTCTTCCCTCTGTTTCTCTCCTTCCTTTCCTCTATAAAGGCCAATCTGACCATTTCCCTCTATCACGTATGTGTGTTTGTGTGTATGTATATATATGTGTGTGTGTAGGGGGAGATACCAGAGAGAGGTACTGAAGTGGGTGGAGGAGAAGAGTGATGTTCTCGCTCTCTTCTTTCTGTTCTATCTTCTCTCCCTCTCGGAAAGGTTTATATTTTATTAAACATGGCCCGTGCTTGTCTCCTTCTCCCACTGAAAGGCAAAGAAATGTTGGGGAGGGAGAGAGGAATGAAGGGAGGGGGGTAGGGGGAAAAAGAAAGACAGGAAAAGGGAGAAGAGAAAGGGAGAGATAGGTTGAAATTGAGATGTACACTGAGTATACAAAACATTATGCTCTTTCCATGACAGACTGACCAGGTGAGTCCAGGTGGAAGCCATTATCCCTTATTGACGTGACTTGTTAAATCCACTTCAAATCCGTGTAGATGAAGGGGATGAGACAGGTAATTTATTTGTATTTTTAAGCCATGAGACAATTGAGACATGGATTGTGCCATTCAGAGGGTGAATGGGAAGACAAAATATTTAAGTGCTTTTGAACAGGGTATGGTAGTAGGTGCCAGAGGCATCGGATTGTGTCTAGAAATGCAACGCTGCTGGGTTTTTCAAGCTCAACAGATTACTGTGTGTATAAAGAATGGTGCACCACCCAAAGGACATCCAGCCAATTTGACAGAACTGTGGGAAAAGTTGAGTCCACATGGACCAGCATCCCTATGGAACGCTTTCGACACAATGTAGAGTCCATGCCCCGACGAATTGAGGATGTTCTGAGGCTATTCTGGGAGGGGGTGGGAGTCAATATTAGGAAGGTGTTCGGTATATTCAGTGTATACAGTGGGGCAAAAAAGTATTTAGTCAGACAACAATTGTGCAAGTTCTCTCACTTAAAAAGATGAGAGGCATGTAATTTTCATCATAGGTACACTTCAATTATGACAGACAAAATGAGAAAAAAAAATCCAGAAAATCACATTCTAGGATTTTTTATGAATTTGTTTGCAAATTATGGTGGAAAATAAGTATTTGGTCAATAACAAAAGTTTCTCAATACTTTGTTATATACTCTTTGTTGGCAATGACAGAGGTCAAACGTTTTCTGTAAGTCTTCACAAGGTTTCCACACACTGTTGCTGGTATTTTGGCCCATTCCTCCATGCAGATCTCCTCTAGAGCAGTGATGTTTTGGGGCTGTTGCTGGGCAACACAGACTTTCAACTCCCTCCAAAGATTTTCTATGGGGTTGAGATCTGGAAACTGGCTAGGCCACTCCAGGACCTTGAAATGCTCCTTACGAAGCCACTCCTTCGTTGCCCGGAAGGTGTGTTTAGGATCATTGTCATGCTGAAAGCCACGTTTCATCTTCAATGCCCTTGCTGATGGGAGGTTTTCACTCAAAATCTCACGATACATGGCCCCATTCATTCATTCTTTTACACGGATCAGTCGTCCTGGTCCCTTTGCAGAAAAACAGCCCCAAAGCATGATGTTTCCACCCCCATGCTTCACAGTAGGTATGGTGTTCTTTGGATGCAACTCAGCATTCTTTGTCCTCCAAACACAACGAGTTGAGTTTTTACCAAAAAGTTATATTTTGGTTTTATCTGACCATATGACATTCTCCCAATCTTCTTCTGGATCATCCAAATGCTCTCTAGCAAACCTCAGACGGGCCTGGACATGTACTGGCTTAAGCAGGGGGACACGTCTGGCACTGCAGGATTTGAGTCCCTGGCGACGTAGTGTGTTACTGATGGTAGGCTTTGTTACTTTGCTCCCAGCTCTCTGCAGGTCATTCACTAGGTCCCCCCGTGTGGTTCTGGGATTTTTGCTCACTGTTCTTGTGATCATTTTGACCCCACGGGGTGAGATATTGCGTGGAGCCCCAGATCGAGGGAGATTATCAGTGGCATTGTATGTCTTCCATTTCCTAATAATTGCTCCCACAGTTGATTTCTTCAAACCAAGCTGCTTACCTATTGCAGATTCAGTCTTCCCAGCCTGGTGCAGGTCTACAATTTTGTTTCTGGTGTCCTTTGACAGCTCTTTGGTCTTGGCCATAGTGGAGTTTGGAGTGTGACTGTTTGAGGTTGTGAACGGGTGTCTTTTATACTGATAACAAGTTCAAACAGGTGCCATTAATACAGGTAACGAGTGGAGGACAGAGGAGCCTCTTAAAGAAGAAGTTACAGGTCTGTGAGAGCCAGAAATCTTGCTCGTTTGTAGGTGACCAAATACTTATTTTCCACCATAATTTGCAAATAAATTCATTAAAAATCCTACAATGTGATTTTCTGGATTTTTTTCTCTCTCATTTTGTCTGTCATAGTTGAAGTGTACCTATGATGAAAATTACAGGCCTATCTCGTCTTTTTAAGTGGGAGAACTTGCACAATTGGTGGCTGACTAAATACGTTTTTACCCCACTGTAAATAAATAGAGGAAGTAAGGAGTGACAATCAAAAGGAGAAGAAAGAAAGAAGATATGAATGAATAAAAAAGGTGAAGAAAGGAAGACATCTCAGAGTAAGAAGGTATGGAGAGAAGAGAGGTGGCAAGGCGTCGCATGACTTTCCGTGGTGTCGCTTTGATCTATGGTCTAATTAGCAGTGAGGAGATACATTCTATCTGGCAATCATTGTTTTATTATGGCTTATACAAAAAGTAGCTCTAAAGATTATAAATGAGAGAGCCGTGACAGACTCACTGAGAGAACTGCCCAGTCTGGCCTGAGAAAATGGACGAGAGAGAGATAGAGGAGAGGAAAACGCAGAGAAAGCATGATGGAAGGAAATAATAAGAGGAGAGGAGAGTAACAGGGAGGTAGAATAAGATAAATTAGTGGGAAGAGACAATAGGAGAGAAAAGAGTGGGATGACAATTTGAAGAAAAGTGAAGAAGAAGGGAACGATAAAAAGGATGGGATAGATGATGGCTGAGGAAGTGAAATGGAAGAAAATAGATATTCCTGAGCAATAGACACTAAGGGGAGCTAGACAGGGGATAGAGGGAGGGGATATTACTCGATCCCCCTCTGGATCTCCTGTCTTGGTTGTGCTTCGCTGAGATAAGACCCAGAGACGGCACGCGAACGCGCTTTCATTACATCTCTCCCTCCCCCTCTCTCCTTTTCCACAGACCTCTCCCTTCCTCCACATCTCTCTCTCTCTTTCTCCCCCATCTTTCACTGACTGCCTCCCTCTCTCCCTCACTTCCTCTGCCTCCATGCACAGACCTCTCCCTAGAAGCACACAGACCTCTCCCTTCCTCCACATCTCTCCCCATCTCTCACTGCCTGCCTGCCTCCTTCTCCCTCCCTCCCTCTGCCTTCATGCACAGACCTCCTCCCCATATCCCCCTCTCCCTCCCCACAGGCCTTTCCTGTTAATCAGGCCTTTCCCCCTCAGTTCCTCTCAACCACAAACATAACATACTAGAGTAGCCAGCACACCCCATGTATTACAGATGGGAGTGCTAATCCGCATAATTTTTACTCTCCGATCCGTGAAGGTACGTCCATGTTGCTCCTTGGCCAGAGAGCCAGAGTCCGGGCTAGCACTGCTATGGTACCGCTACATTGCTAATGCTAGGCTATTCCCCTAATGTTATACACCGCTACGGTTGGAGGGTTTGTATGTAATTGAATTGAGGTTGACAAATTAGATGTGTCTGTAAATAAGAAGGCTGTCCAACCTGCATAGGCTGTAATCCTGTCTAGAGATTAGGTGGAACGGTCAAAAAGGGAAGCTCAGAGTTGGACTGTAAACACACAGGAATGTGTGTGTGTGTGTGTGTGTCTGTCTGTGTGTATGTGTTTCAGGCTGAAACAGATGGATTATGCTTAATAGTAAAGCATGACTGTCAGTCAATTGGTTGGACAGTGGATATGCATTCATAAATATTTGACAATAAGTCTACGTATAAGATAAGTGTTTAGAGAGACAGGGTGTGTGTGTGTGCATACATGTGTGTGTGTAAGAGATGTATGGTGTATACAGGACTATGATGGGAGAGGGGAAGAAAAAGAAACCAGCTGTGCAAGAGTGTGTATGTTATGTGTAGGGGGAGGGAATGGGCTCCAGTGTTTGAGCATGTGTTTTTTCATGAGCGTGCATCTATGTTTATGTGTATGTGACAAACATTGCCGGTCCCACTTGGTATTCCACTGTACGAGTGGCCGTGAAGGCGGGAGATGCGTGATTGATATGAACTGTTATGCTAATGTTGCATTTGGATATGTCGAACAACGCTACATTTACATATCTATTCATTCAGCCTTCCTATGGACAGGAAACAGAAACACTGCCTGGCGCTATGTATACAGGCAGCGTTGCCAATAGCTCCCAGTCAGCCATAAACAAATGGAGCTCGGCAGCAAGGATGAGAATGCATAAGAGTGTGTGTGCGTGTGTGTGTGTGTGTGTGTGTGTGTGTGTGTGTGTGACATGTTTAACTCTTCTTCTAGTAAAAGAAACAAAAATTGGACCAACCGGGGACATTTTGTTAGTCCTCAAAAGGTAAAATGCTATTTCTAGGGTGTTTAGGGTTAGAAGATTACAATTAGTTTTCAGGTTAGAATTAGGTTAAGGTGGCCTCCCGAGTGGCAGGGGTCTAAGGCACTAGAGGCGTCACTACAGATCCGGGTTCGATCCCGGGCTGTGTCGCAGTCGGGAGACCAATGAGGTGGCGAACAATTGACCCAGCATCATCCGGGTTAGGGGAAGGTTTGGCCGGCCGGGATGACCTTGCCAAATCGCTCTTTAGCGACTCCTGTGGCGGGCCAGGCACATGCACGCGCGTCACCAGTTGTACAGTGTTTCTTCCGACACATTGGTGCAGCTGCCTTCAGGGGTTAAGCGAGAAGTGTGTCAAGAAGCAGTGTGGCTTGGCAGGGTTGTGTTTCGGAGGACGCATGGCTCTCAACCTTCGCCTCTCCCTAGTCCTGGACTAGGGATATAATACTGGAGTTGCAGCGACGGGCAAGACTAACTACCAATTGGATATCAGGAGAAAAAGGGGATACAAAAAAAAAGTTGCCCCCAAAAACAAACTCCTCCTCTGGACATCTCAGCATCATTACAATTTATAACAATCAGCTTCTTCCTACACTTCAAAGTGTAAACTGTTGGGACACTCCCTTCAGCGGTCCTACAAACGTACTCACCTTTGGCGTTTTCAAAAGGAGGTCAACCAAAATCAGGATCGCAAAATTTGTGAGAAAAAAAAATAATACCAATAAAAAATGTTTACTTAACATTTGGGTTAGGAGCTAGGTTTAGGGTTAAGGTTAGGGTACGGGTTATGGAAAATAGGATCTTGAACGGGACTGAATTGTGTCTCCACAAGGTTAGTTGTACACTAACACAAGGTTAATCTCCACAAGATTAGTTGTACACTAACATAAGGTTAGTGTACAGGCGTGCTTGTGTAACGCGTTTACATCAACCAAGTCTTAATGAATTTACTTAAGACTTTAGCTCAGTGAATTAACACAGTCTTCTATATGACTCGTTTCAAGAAGAGGCATATGTCGCACATCACTACTTCAAAAGGAGGCGTTTTAATTTTATTTCATTTTTATATCAACATGTGTTTTTTGGCAGAAATGCCTTCTGGAACATGAACTTTCATGTGCCTTAACACACTTGTATGCCCTCTTTAAATACGAATAAAATTGTTAAATTACGAGCCTAGCTGGTTTAGTCACGGAAAAAGTCAGGAACCTTCCTGCTAGCCATGATTGGCTGAGATAATGGATGGGCTAGACAAGCAGTGAGATGAGTTTGAATTGGTCTGCCATGTAGCATGCTTCTGTCTAGAACATGAGCTCTCAGTATGTGTAGAAAATCCTTTCTATAGCGGCTTTTTTGAACGATATGAACAACTGAAAAAGTTCTGCTACTGCTCTCAACATTGTGGCCCTGAAGTTATCAGACGTTATCGTGTGATGGACTACTTTCTGGAGGACGATCGTGCCATGCCGACCCTCTGGACTCTGAAAATGAATCAGATGATCATGAAAACCTTGAAATAGGTAAAAACATTTTCAATGAACCAGACATTGTAGTCTTCTGATGACAGTGATGGGGAAGAAACACAGATAAACAGTGTTATTGGGCAACCATGGCATCCATGACAGAAGGAGAAACGTTCATCCATGTATACAGGTAAGAGTCTGGCTACATTTTCAGATATTATACATTTCAAATTTTTTCAGAAAGTTGTTTCCATTGCAAGATAAAGCGTACTGTTAGCTATCTAGCTAACTTTGGCTGGTTGGCTCGGTAGCTAATGTTACAAGTATGATCTGTGTAGTAATATTATTTATATCTCAGAAAGCCATTTGCATTGCTAGCTAGCTAACATCAAACCTAGTTGGTTAGCTTTAGCTACGTGCAGATTCATGCACGGTGCATGGTAGTACGAGTTGGGATTATGGTTCATTGTTTAGCTAGCAATCTACATGTCTAAACAAAAGACTCCACTATGCAAGTAACCATTTCACTGTACTGTTTACACCTTCTGTGTCCTGTGCTTGTGATAAAAAAACATAGATTTTATTTGATACAGTGTGTGTTTACCAGAGACGGTAATGTGAAGAACAACATGACCTACACCAAAGTTAGATTAGGATGTAGGCCAAGGATTTTTACTGCAGCTTTTTGCTACTACTTTCAGCACTTGTAGTCTTGAACTCTTTGGTTATTTACTACACTACCTTATTCACTCTGTTTAGCACATGGCCTCACATGTAAAACTTTAAAGAGGGGTGAGGATGAAGAGGGTGTGAACGATGCTGAATGGGTGTAGACAAAGAAGAGCTCTCCAGTCGGTGCACCAAAACATTCACGGGCCATTTTCTCAAAAGTGGGGTGACAAGTTTATCAACTTTCAAAGCAGAATTACTTTCCCATCTGCAGTGTATGATATACTATTTTCTAGCTCGGAGTCTCTACTTCTATCCAATGTAAAAAACACAATTTCAAATATTGCTACAAAGGACCGAATCCAGGTAGTGGGTCACAAATGTGGGTTTAACATCCCCTACTCCGTAAGTCATGTAGGAAAAAAACAATGTTGGACTCGGGGTATGTGAAGGAGGGACAGGAAATAGTGTGACACTCACCTCGGACACGTTGACGCGGCCCTCCTGGAAGGAGCAGTCGTTGGCGTTCTGGGTGCAGATGTGACGGTACTTACACCAGTGGCACGGGAAGGAACCATTCACACACGACAGGCACCTGGGGGAGGACGGTGGACAGAGAGCGTTAGGGGACACAGAAAACACTTGATGGGAAGTATCAAGCCATATGGGCTGGGCACATGCAGCGTCAGAATGAAACAAACAAACAAAGAAATAAATTAAATACATCTCTTGCTACGACCCTCTTAACCTCTCTCTAGCCATACTCTACCTGTCCTCTTGTTCAGTCTCTCACTTATCTCGATATTCACTTCTCTTAACTGTTCTCCCCCTCTCTGTACACATTTAGTATCCCTTTCTCAATATCTTCCTCGTCTCCCCATATCTATGCTGTTCTATAGCCTCTCCGCATCAAGTTACACTCTCTCCCTAAATGTTTTATCTTTACCTCTGTCTGTTTTCTCCCTAGTTCTCTCCCCTGTTGACAGTCTTCACCTTCACCTTTCTCTATCCATCCCCCATTTGTTTAATTCTCCCCATGGCTTTTAAACCTTCCCTCACCTTTGTCTACAGCCCCTTTCATCCTCCAGCTAAGAGCCATCGCTATTTAAATGCACCTGCTTTAGCCCTGGTGCCCAGGGGAGGAGATGGATGAACAGAGGGAAATAAAAGAGAGAATATAGATCAATAGCAGGTGGGTCTCTCTGAGTGAGAGTGGGAAACGCCAGATATTGTGGGGGAGATGGAGAAAAGGGGGAGAGAAAGGGAGAGATATGAAGGATAAAGACGGGTGGGGTGTAGCTAAGGGCCCTGTCTAGATGCCTCGTGGGACAGAGGTATCGACGGGGAGTCTGGGCTTGTGTGTGTATGTGCTCATGCAGTGGTGTGTGTAGGTGGGAATGGAGACATCTGACAGCTCCTTGTGTCTGGTTTATTGATGTGAGACACTGGTGCTTCATCGCCACCAAAAATAGGAATTGAACTCTCTGCTCTACAAAGCCAATGATTTCATCACAAAAAATAAGAGAAAACATGTTACTTACTTATCTATCTTTTCAACTGTATTGAAAAGGGCAGCCAATTGTTGTCAGTCAACAAACTTCATTAAGTCAAAGTGTCAACTTCAAAAACAAAAATAATCATGAAATGTATCAAAAGCAGACAATCTAAAACCAGACTGAAATTCTCTCCTGGTTGAAATTCTCCTTTTCGATATTATCTGCATGGACCTAACAGATCTAGTTCAATCAATACCCGTACAAACACAACACGCACCAAAGTATGCTTCCTCATTTAAAACAGCATTTCTGATTCTACGGCCGGCATGAGTAACAGGGTTTTTATCTCTCAGAGCTCTTAAAGTCGGATGCAATCTGAATCCATCAAACAAGACGCAGATTCATTTGGATCAATTAGGACGCTCCTTTGTTAAGTGTGTTCTCAAAGCGGTTGTTCCAGCAACCCCCCTCTTTGTAAGGATCAGAGGCCCAGGCTTTAATTCAATCCCACCGCGTCTTTAATTGACAAATTTAGCATTGTGCTGAGAGAGCCTGTCCATTAAGAATGAGCAATGGGCGGCTAAGGAAATCACAGGCCTCTTAATCTGACATGAGTGCAGTAGGGCGATTCATCAATGTAGAAACAAATGGGAGGAGGCTTGATTAGGCCAGGTTAGGCTCTCTCGCCAAATGGTTTGCTTGCTTCTATGTTAGCATTTCTGTAAGGAAATAACAGGCCTCTTATTCCAGCATCAAAACAGGAGGGTGATTCATCAATGTAGAAAGAAATGAGAGGAGGGCTTTTAAAATGTAAAACGTTTGACTCTCTAGAGTGTCACCCCCTTTGAAGAGGGGGATGACCGCGGCAGCTTTCCAATCTTTAGGAATCTCGGACGATACGAAAGAGAGGTTGAATAGGCTAGTAATAGGGGTTGCAACAATTTCAACGGATCATTTTAGAAAGAGAGGGTCCAGATTGTCTAGCCCAGCTGATTTGTACGGGTCCAGGTTTTGCAGCTCTTTCAGAACATCTGCTACTAGATTTGGGTGAAGGAGAAGCTGGGGAGGCTTGGGCAAGTAGCTTCGGGGGGTGAGGAGCTGTTGGCTTTGGCTGGGGTAGCCAGGAGGAAAGCATGGCCAGCCGTAGAGAAATTATTGTTGAAAATGTTGATTATCATGGATTTATCGGTGATGACCGTGTTACCTAGCCTCAGAGCAGTGGGCAGCAGGGAGGAGGTGCTCTTATTCTCCATGGACTTCACAGTGTCCCAAAACCTTTTGGAGTTAGAGCTGCAGGATGCACATTTCTGTTTGAAAAAGCTAGCCTTTGCTTTCCAGATTGACTGCGTGTATTGGTTCCTGACTTCCCTGAACAGTTGCATATCAAGGGGCTTATTCGATGCTATTGCAGTCCGCCACAGGATTTTTTGTATTGGTCAAGGGCAGTCAGGTCTGGAGTGAACCAAGGGCTATATCTGTTAGCTCTAAATGTTTTGAAAGGGGCATGCTTATTTAAGATGGTGAGGAAATTACTTTTAAGATCGACCAGGCATCCTTGACTGTCGGGATGAACTCAATATCCTTCCAGGATACCCGGGCCAGGTCGATTAGAAAGGCCTGCTCGCAGAAGTGTTTTAGGGAGCGTTTCACAGTGATGAGGGGTGGTCGTTTGACCGTGGACCAAAAAATGTAGCTGCTAACCTTGTGCGACAGCAAGCCTTTTCCTTTTGGACAAAAATTACAAAAATATGGAGAGTTATGAAGTTATGAAAAATTGGTGTTTTGCAAATGTTGAACTTACAATATGTAAAAGCTAAATCAAAGTCCAAGTATACAGTTTTGATGATATTCTTGCAGAAAAAATGTCATGTAAATGTCTCCTTCACAATTTTCCCAAATGTACCTGGGTGACTTCACATTAAATGTAATGTAGCTTGCTCATACTTCAAGTTATCAGTCTGAAACTTTGCAAACACTGATGCCCTCTTGTGGACACCATCGGAATTACAACAAGAGTGATGGCTAGATTTTGGACCTTTCTGTTGCATTTCAAAGATGGTGGTAGAAAAAAGAAAAAAAATTGTTTTTTTTCTTTGTATTTTCTTCTACCAGATATTGTTATATTCTCCTACATTCAAAGTGTTTCCTTTCAAATGGTACTAAGAATATGCATATCCTTGCTTCAGGGCCTGAGCTACAGGCAGTTAGATTTGGAGTTAGATTTGGGTATGTCATTTTGGCGAAAATTGAAAAAAAGGGGGCTTATCCCTAAAAAGGGGCTAGTTTATGTAGCTTAGACAATGACCACTCTTTGCATTACATGAGCATGTTAATAATGACAAAAGCAGGACACCATTTTAGCACAGCAGGATTTGCCATTACGCAGGGATCGATGCAAGGTCCCCACAAAGTACAGGCTCTAGGTCAAATCCCCAAACTAGCTTTAAATATAGGCTATACATCTACCAGACAAAGATCCTTTTATTTCATCCTTTCTTTTATTCATTAAAGAATATGTGTGTTCTGTTTGTGTCTTAGGTCTTTGGTATAACGAGCAGGAGAGCAGCATGCCAGGACCACCTACCATCTACCAATTCTTTACCTCCCTCAGGAAGCACGAGTTCAATAGCTCATTAACAGTTCCATAGCTTAATGGGGAAGGAGGGAGGGTACCAGGTATGTTTTTGTCCATTCAATTCCATTCAGAGGCCCCATTTGGGGATCCCCGACCACTACTCCTTTGGTCTGGAAGCAGGCCTATACATAGAGCCCCCCAGTAACTCACTAGTTGCTTCCCCCTGCTAGTGTCCATCCAGACCTTTGAACTTCGGGGATACCCACCCAAGGCCATTTGAAGATACCCTCCCACCCCCAAACTTCTTTCTGGAGGTGGGCCACGATCCATGGACCCCCTTGTGACAATCCAACCATCAATGGAGAAGCCATGCTTCCCATGTAGCCACACTTCAAACCTTGATCGCTTTAACATTATAGACTTGATAAAATGACTTATTCTGAAGGTGCATTTTATTTCAAATTAATAGTGCTTTTTAAAGGTGTAAATAGCAGGAAGATAAATACCTTCAACGTGGATGCTCTTCTATGCTTTCTTCAATGATTAAATGCCTGCTTTGGCCCAAAATGTTTATCAGGAGATGTAAGTGCGGAGATGTAAGTGCAAGTGCTTATTGTGGAGGCATGCATATGCCCCAATGTTAAGATCAGATGAGAAGCATTTAGGATCTTGTAGGAAATGTGAGGAGAGAGGATAGTCACAGAGACAAATGGAAAAGTCTCGTTCATAATGTCACACACTCAAAGTCTCTACCTCTTTTTGTCTCTGTGTACCTCCATCTCCAAACCACACCTTTTCCATATCTGGAGGAGAGAGTATGACACAGTTTCCTGCAGCGTCTTTATAATGAATTAGACTGTAAGGACCCTCAATCACACAATAGATGACCCAGTCAGTACCTGAACAAAATTAACTACAGGAAAAGGGTGCTTAGAGATCTTAGTTGAGACATCAACCCTACTTCATTTCCAGACTTTCCACCCTAGTCTTAATAAATTGTAAATGGGATTTTTTTTGATGGAAACATTTAATTAAGAAGTAATCATGGCCGCGGGTGATTTTCTATTTCAATCTCTCCAACCTTAACTGAAACAGTGGGATTTCTAATTAGAATAATATTGATATGCAAATGTATGGATTTTTTATTTAGTCTTTTTAAATCGCAGGCCCAAGACGTATCAGTAGAATAAATAAGGAGGGAGGGTGTGTGTTTTTGGTGCGTATGGGGAAAGGGTAGGTAGTGTGTGTATGGGGAATTGTGGATGGTGTGTGTATGGGGGGTATTATGTGTATGGGGGATGTATGGATGGTGTGTGTATGGGGGGTGGGAGGATGGGGTGTGGTGTGTGTATGCTGGGTAGGTGTGGGGGTAGATATTGTATTCATATGGGATAATGTATCAGTATGTATCCATGTCTTTCAAAATCGGGCGAGCATATCCCGAGTGATTGTAATTCCAGTATGCATATACACAACATCTATAGAAGAAGAGAGAGAAAGGATACAAGGGTTGAAATATGATGACTGCTTTTGAAGCTCTTTTTGGATAGAGTTTGTGTATATACGAGTGTGTGTTCCGGGCATGAATTATGTTTATGCTTGCATATAAATATATAAACCACTTTGTGTCTCTCATCTACTCAGCATCTTTCCTCGTCAACTCCGTAGACTCCTGTTATTACAAAAAAATGTCCACTCCATAACCCAAATCCCTGAATTAGATTTACCAACCAATGTGATTTACTCTGCCATCTGCATCGATCACCGTCATCTCCATAGATGCGTGTCACCTCTATATTGTAGACATTATGATGTCCACTCCGTTACACAAGCTCTTTATCATATTTGTGGGTAATATTACGACTATGAACCCCAGTATTGCAGTAGCATTAACAATTGAAGAGGTGTCTTAAGAAGCCTTAGCAGGGGTCCAACCCACAACCTTAAAATTGTTACCACCACACCGGCCTCAACCAACTGGCCAAATCAGTGGGCTGTGTGTGTATGTGTTAGGGGGGTACTGTGATGAGGCCCATTCTCCAAGGGGGCTCGTCTGACTGGCACAGGGGACACTCGACTTTGGGCTTTGAGGAACCTATGAGGCCCACTGGCCATCTGCTGCCCTGCGGCTAATACCACAGCAGGCACAACCTATCTCCACTCTGGTTCATCCATGGGGGAGGGGGTCTAGTCTGCCCTAACACCACAGGACAAGTGCATCTAGCCTGGGGAGAGCCAACCCCAGAGGTCCTGAATGGCTGGTTGTGGTTTAGATTTTTACTAAGCTGGTGCCTCCAGAGTCATGGCTAAAGACTGGGTTGTAGAAACAAAGGTTGTGTTTGAACTAAAGGGTCTCTCTCTGTCGAAACGTCTGGTTTCACAGCGCCTCAGAATGGAACATGGATGAAAGCTATGGCAGGACCAGACCAAACAACCGCTTGTTTTTAACTGGCTGATCTGTCACTCCATCAACATCTAGCATAACCCTTACACCCTCCCCCATACATTGTGGATTTCAGCGCGCAAGCAGCACAAGTGATTTAAGTAAATTTGTGGAATTTCTTTCCTTCTTAAAGCATTTGAGCCAATCAGTTGTGCTGTGACAAGGTAGGGGTGGTATACTGTACAGAAGATTGTCACGGATCCCCTCCGGTACTGCTGCTCATTATGTTGACCAGTTCCAGAGGTCGACATCACCGGCCTTGTAGGCTGCACTGAACTGTGTCATTACGCACACCTGGTTCCAATTTCTCACCGATTGTGTTTGTATAAATATCACCTTTGTTTCCCCATTGGGCTGTTGATTATTGTTCCCATGTCCGTTGGTCGTGTGAGTACCTATGCGTCGTCTCAGCCTGTGCTGCATGTTTTGTGCATTGTGTATTCCGGGTATCGTCCTGTGTCGTTCTACGAGGTTTACCCTCACTCTATTGTTTGGGTACATCCCAGTGTTCTGTATCCGCGTTTGTTTTGGGTGTATTAAAAACCCAGATGTATTCCTGTGCCTGTTTCCAAATCCTTTATACCAGTGTGACAAAGATAGCCCTGTGTGGTAAAAGACCAAGCCCATACTATGGCAAGAACAGCTCCAATAAGCAGTGGTGTAAAGTACTTAAGTTCAAATACTTTAAAGTACTACGTAAGTAGTTGTTTGGGGTATCTGTAGTTTACTATTGATACATTTGACTACTTTTACTTTTTCCACTACATTCCTAAAGAAAATAATGTACTTTTTACTCCTTACATTTTCCCTGACACCCAAAAGTACTCGTTACATTTTGAATGCTTAGCAGGACAGGAAACTTACCTAATTCACGCACTTATCAACAGAACATCCCTGATCATCCCTAATGCCTCTGCTCTGGCAGACTCACTAAACACAATGCTTCATTTGTAAATTATGTCTGAGTGTTGAACTGTGCCCCAGGCTATCTGCAAATGTAAAAAAAATAAAATAAAAAAAATTTGTCATCTTGTTTGCTTAATAAAATAAATGTTAAATGATATATACTTTTACTGTTGATACTTAAGTACAAACCAAATACTTTAAGACTTTTACTCAAGTAGCATTTTACCGGGTGATTAACTTTGACTTGAGTCATTTTCTTTTAAAAGGTATCTTTACTTGAAAATTGGGTACTTTTCCCACCACCAAACGACAGTCAATCATTTCTTAAAGACATGGTCAGTCAATATGGAAAATTTGAAGAACTTTGAAAGTTTCTTCAAGTGCTATGATGAAACTGGCTCTCATGAGGACCGCCACAGAAAGGAAGACTCAGAGTGCAGAATAACTGATGAATTTACGAACGCTCAACACTGGTTGAATATGCCCGTGTCAGTAAGCTTTGGCTTACTGTGTTAGTCACTAATGCTCTGGGGCCCCTCAGGGATGTGTACTTAGTCTCCTCCTGTACTCCCTGGCCAAACACGACTCCGACACCGCAGTGGTTGGCCTGATCACCGACAACGATGAGACAACCTAAAGGGGGGAGGTCAGAGAACTGGCAGTGTGGTGCCAGGACAACAACCAATCCCTCAATGTGAGCAGGTCGAGCATTTCAAGTTCCTTGCTGTCCACATCACCAACAAAGTATCATGGTCCAAACACACCAAGACAGTCGTAAAGAGGGCACAACAACACCTTTTCCCCCTCAGGACTGAAAGATTTGGCATGGGTCCCGAGATCCTCAAAACGTTCTACAGCTGCACCATTGAGAGCATCCTGACCGGTTGCATCACCACCTGGTATGGCATCTGCTCGGCATCTGACTGTAAGGCAATACAGAGGGTAGTGTGTATGGCTCAGTACATCACTGGGGCCAAGCTTCCTGCCATCCAGGACCTATATAATAGGCGGTACCAGATGAAAGCCCACAAAGCTCTCCCTGCAACTGCATGGCAAGCGGTACCGGAGCGCCAAGTCTAGGACCAAAAGACTCCTCAACAGCTTCTTCCCTCAAGCCATAAGACTGCTGAACAATTAATAATATTGCCACCGGACTATTTACATTGACCCCCCCTCCCTTTTGTACACTGCTGCTACTCGCTGTTTATTATCCATGCATAGTCACTTCATGTCACGCCCTGGTCTAAGTATTTTGTGTTTTTCTTCATGTATTGGGTCATGCCAGGGTGTGGCATCGGGTTTTTGTATTGTGGTGTGTTTTGTCTTGGGGTTTTGGTGTGTATGTATTGGGATTGTAGCTAGTGGGGTTATCTAGCAAGGTCTATGGCAGTCTGGAGTGGTTCTCAATCAGAGGCAGGTGTTTATCGTTGTCTCTGATTGGGAACCATATTTAGGCAGCCATATTCTTTGAGTTTGTCGTGGGTGATTGTCTTGATGTCCTTGTTTGATGTTAGTTGACACAAGTATAGGCTGTTTTCGGTTTTCGTTTATTGTTTTGTAGTGTTCGTGTTTAGTCGTGTTTACGTGTGTTTAAATAAACATGGATCGCAATCGACACGCTGCAGTTTGGTCCGACTCTCCTTCACTATATGAAAACCGTTACACTTCATCCTTACCTATATGTACAAATTACCTCAACTAACCTGTACCACCGCACACTGCCTTGGTACCGGTACCCCCTGTATATGGGGCGGCAGGGTAGCCTAGTGGTTAGAGCGTTGGACTAGTAACCGGAAGGTTGCAAGTTCAAATCCCCGAGCTGACAAGGTCGTTCTGCCCCTGAACATGCAGTTAACCCACTGTTCCTAGGCTGTCATTGAAAATAAGAATTTGTTCTTAACAGACTTGCCTAGTTAAATAAAGGTAAATATATATAGCCTCTTTATTCTTGTTACTTTTTATTACATTTTTAAGAAAAACTTTCGTCTATTTGGTAAATACTTTCTTAACTGCACTGTTGGTTAAGGGCTTGTAAGTAAGCATTTCACGGTAAGCATGACAAATAATGTTTGATTTGGATAACATGAAAACAGACTAGGCAGAGTAAAATGGTCAGAGTTTGGATGGGGGCTAAAGCTTAAGATGATTCTTATGGCATTGCACACAGTCAGTGTGAACCAGAGTGACTTGACAACAACAGGCCAAGCAAGCTGTACATATAAACAGAAATGACACAGGATGTCTTATTTAATGAAAATGGTTGCAGTCTGCCATGAAGCATTTATCCATGTATACGGGTAAGAGTCTTGCTTCAGATATTATACTCTAGTTAGCCATAATCACCATCAGACACAACTGGCTATCTATTGTATAATAATGCCAAAATATTTGTATCTGGAATTTGTCTTTTAGCATCAGTAGAACACGCCTGACTCTCCTCCACCAGTCAGTCATACAAGGAAAATGGTCTAATGCCTCCCATCAAAAAGAGAGCTGGCCCAAGCAACCACAGGTTATAATAATTTTGTCATTAAGTTGTTTTCATTGCAAGTTAAAGCTAACTGATGCTAGACGGCAGGCTCGCTACCTAACATTACGGTTATTATCTGTGTTTAGTAATGTTCTCAGAATGCCATTTCGCATTGCTAGTTATAACCTAATGTTAGCTAGCTAACATTGAACCTACTTGGTTAACTTTAGCTAGCTATGACAATTGGTTTGTATTGCTGGTACTTTCTTGATTAGGATTATGGTTCATTGTTTAGCTAGCATGTTTAAACAAATGACTCCACTTCGCCAGATGATTACATGACCCATCTAGTTAGCCATAATCACCATCAGACACAACTGGCTATCTATTGTATAATAATGCCAAAATATTTGTATCTGGAATTTGTCTTTTAGCATCAGTAGAACACGCCTGACTCTCCTCCACCAGTCAGTCATACAAGGAAAATGGTCTAATGCCTCCCATCAAAAAGAGAGCTGGCCCAAGCAACCACAGGTTACACCTGAAGCATGAGGACTTGCAGCAGAGGATAATGCAATAGTATTAGCAATAGTATCTCAGCCTCCAGTATTTATGCTGCAGTAGTTTATGTGTCGGGGGCTAGGGTCAGTTATATCTGGAGTACTACTCCTGTCTAATCCGGTGTCCTGTGTGAATTTAAGTATGCTCTCTCTAATTCTCTCTTTCTCTCTTTCTTTCTCTCTCTCGGAGGACCTGAGCCCTAGGACCATGCCTCAGGACGACCTGGCATGAGGACTCCGTGCTGTCCCCAGTCCACCTGGCCGTGCTGCTGCTCCAGTTTCAACTGTTCTGCCTGTGATTATTATTATTTGACCATGCTGGTCATTTATGAACATTTGAACATCTTGGCCATGTTCTGTTCTAATCTCCACCCGGCACAGCCAGAAGAGGACTGGCCACCCCACATAGCCTGGTTCCTCTCTAGGTTTCTTCCTAGGTTATGGCCTTTCTAAGGAGTTTTTCCTAGCCACCGTGCTTCTACACCTGCATTGCTTGCTGTTTGGGGTTTTAGGCTGGGTTTCTATACAGCACTTTGAGATATCAGCTGATGTACGAAGGGCTATATAAATACATTTGATTTGTTTATTACCAGGACGCCACCCAGGACACAAACACTGGTGGAAAGCTGCTGCCATCCCATATGACAAAAGAAGCACCATAAAACACACATGTTGATTATTTAATTGACCTTGGTATGTAAAGCATGAAACACACATTTTGATTATTTAATTGACCTCCAACATAATTGGCACAACTTTTAATGATTTCACATTATTTCTGTATTTTCCAGAGGTATTTTCCAGAGGTGTAGTCGTAACACGTGTGTGTTGTCATTTTAACTTCTAGTTTCCAAGATGATGTTTCTGTATGTAGTGCTGCTGCTCTGCACATTTGTAGGTAAGTGAAACGTACCTGATAATGATGCATTAAAAAACAATATTACATTTTACATTACATTTTATTTTCATTAACCTATCTTAATGTTATTTTGTTGTTTGCAGGTGCACTATCCTTCTGACCCTATGCAGCCAGGTCCCATCTACTTTTTAACTCCTCGCAACTGCAGTGGCCAAAACAAGAACACCTTTGTGCTTTGGTATTGTGCCTGGCAAGACCATGCACAAGCTCCACCACAGTCTGCACCTTCACTTCCTGATCATAGGCCACATCAAGTTTTCCCCTGACTGGTGCTCCGGCCTCATCAAGCAGCGCTATAGAAAGACCAGAGTGAACACTTTGTCTGAGATTGCTGGTGATGTGAAGGACAGCACTGTGACAGGGGTCAACATCCCACAGCTGGTTGGACTGGAGGATGGTACGGTGCTGGTGGAAAAAGCTATGGCTGGCAACAATACCATACTTCAGGCGGCTGCCACAGTTCAAGCAGTATCATTTTCATTGCTTTATATGAGGTTATTCTTCTTATATAAACTTGGGAGGTGAATTGATGTTGTGCAGGATTGTAACCTCTTCAATTGTTTTGGTTATTTCCTGTTTTACAGCGTCGATGCTCTGGAGCCTGGTGTTGTTGTCGCCAAGGAGCGTTTGGACTCAGTCGGGACCAGGTTTCAGCTGCTGTGGGACGCTGACACCCTTCCTCCCATAGATGGTCTGCCTGTACAAGCACCACCTGGACTGGACACAGCTATGCTTTTGAGAAGATCAGGGAGTTTTGTGACGAAGAGGATATGGACATCACATGCCCTGCACCAAAGTCAAGGGCAGGACAGAAACAGGCTCTCCGAATATTGATTCCCTTGTTCATGCGTTGTTCGGACAGACCAGTCACTCATAAACACTTTGGAGAAGCAGTGACGAAATGTCTCGTGGCCATTTTAGGGATGTGGTACAAGCCGGCTGTTCCGACCAAGATCAAATGCCGTTGAGGGTGCAGGATGGTCTGATTTGATTCGGAGTCCAGATATATCTCACTTTGTCACGCTTCCAGCGCCATCTCTTTCAATGGAATGGCTTTACCTTTCCCTTTGCTTTCTGTTGTTCCCATTTTCCCTTTAGTTCTACCTCTCTGTCGCACGTCTACGGAGTGTACTCTACCACCAGTAGGACCCTTTTCATCATCCACCAAGGCCTTCGAATCAGCATGTGCAACTGTGATATCATAATGCTTTGCAACGATGAGCAGATTTGCCTTCATACATTTATCTAGCATCTCCCATGTAGGGTTTTCCACAAATGCACAAACTTAAAGTCCATGGCTTTTTTTTTATTAGCCTATGTGTTTATGCAACTTTCAAATTGACAACCAATCTTATAACCCCTCAGGTGGATGTCAGTGACAGAAACTCTACCACAAAAGTGTATTTTGAACACTCAAATATCTGTGCACAGCAGAGCTAAGACTTTATCAACTACCATATTCATAGGAAACAAATCCTGGACGAGCCCCCATATGCAGTAGCAATGGAGCCTGGGAAAGAGGTTACAAACACTAACAACGGCACAAAGCTTATGCTCGGCAGATTTTGATATGTACAGTATAACCCAGTTAATAAACTTTTTAGGAGTACGTTTGGGCACCAATACCAGAGACCGTCAATTGCGATTAATTCATTATAATGATATTATTATCAGCTACAGTAGGCTGGGTTATGATCATAAGGCTAAAATTACCATCTTGGATCTCATCTTGGCTAAAATTACCATCTTGGATGTCTCATCATATATGGAGGGTTCGATTTTTACTCAGTGGTGGTAACATGAGCCACCTACGTGCACAGAGGTTACAGGGGGGTGGGGATGTGTGTACAGGCTCACAGGCATACTGCACCCTCTCAAGGGCAGTGTGACAAGAGGACCAAGGGGAAAACAGAACTGAAGGAAGAGAAGGAAAAATATTTAAAAAATAAACGTTATAGAAAACTTACGACGAGTGCACGCTGCAGTTGTAGAATACAAAGTCCACGCCGGCGAACGTCTTGCCCGTCTCCTTGGACTTGAGGTAAAGCTTCACCATGCGCTTGTCTCCTACAGAGACACATGCATCGCTTAGCAACTTATGTCATGCATTGGAGACTATTGAGAGAATAAGTCAGGTAGAAATATCTCCTAGAGTCACAGGGAACATTAAATCACATTAGAGCTGATATCAATACATAATGGTGGATAGAAAATCTGCTTTAGGAATTCTCAAGTTTAAACATGTCACTTCTGGGAATCTAAATATATACGGCTCCTTCATCTCCAAGCTTTGAAGATACATCACAGGCATCAGTGGTGTCATTGTGGCGTGATTGCATTAGAACTGATAAAGATGTATAACACATGGTAATGGACCTGCTTCTGAACTCTCTTAAACATATCACATTGGAGACGATACATATAGAATCTTGATGCTTGGGGAGCAATTAGGGGGAATAACATTGGTAATGACAGAGAAACTCAAAGTATATTGAGTTATGTAAAAAAAAAAAGCCATGAAATGTGCAATTCTGGTCAAGGCTATTGGGAAGATGAGGAGGGAGACCGTATGACTATAATGGCAGGCTGGAACGGAATGATTGGAATGGTATCAAACACATGAAGGCTGTTCCGTTTATTTCATTCCAGCCACTACTCCATTAACCAGCAGAGACAAGCGGCCAGGTCGCAGTTGTAAATTAGAACTTGTTCTCAACTGGCCTACCTTGTTGAATAAAGGGTCCGGGCGGGCGGCATTCTCACCTTTGTTTCGGGTAATGGGGATGACGTTGTGGGCTGAGGGGGACAGGCAGTAGATGAGGCTCCCCTGGATGTGCCCATCCGTCTCCACGTAACCCTCGAAGGAGCAGTTGACTCCCGCAGAGAGGTCAGGGACGTTACGCGCCTCCAGCACGAGCTGGGGACAAATCAATGGAATATAGGGAATATATTATTAAGACAGATAATGTGGAGACATGAAAGACTAATGGAAGGACATGTAATAAACACTAGATATACAAAAGTATGTGGACAACCCTAGTGGATTCTGCTATTTCGGCCACACCCGTTACTGACAGGTGTATAAAATCCAGCACACATCCATGCAATCTCCATAAACAAACATTGGCAGTAGAATGGCCTTACTGAAGAACTCCGTGACTTTCAACGTGGCACCATAATAGAATGCCACCTTTCCAATAAGTCAGTCTGTCAAATGTTTGCCTTGCTAGAGCTGTCCCGGTCAACTACGTGGTGTTACTGTGACGTGATCCTGACAAACTCCACAGTCTCTGCCGGTGACAAGTATATCTATAACAGTATGCTGCCGTCAGAATAGTTGAAAATACAAGTGACAGGCTAGTGTGGATATTTGGAACGTAGTCCTGGAATACATTTACCGCTAATGTGAGGACTGGGGACTTTGTGGCAAGGTTAGTGTGAAGAACATGTTAATGTCTTTAATGACACAAGCACGTAGTTAGCTACTTATTGGCATGTCACACAGTTACTGGTGTGTATTTACATAAACACACATTTATATACAGGTACTGTATCAGTACACACATACAGAGTCAGCCTCTCTTTCACACACACCTGGACTTGGGACATGGTGACAGAGATGTTCTTGGGGTGAACACTGAGCTCCACACACTGACGCTGGTCTGAGGCAAACCGCTGGGGTTCATCTGCTTTCTCACATCTGTCCTTACGGGAACACCTAGAGAAGAGAAGGTCAGAAATAACACACACACGCATATACACACACACACACACACACACACACACACACACACACACACACACACACACACACACACACACATACATACATACATACATACATACATACATACATACATACATACATACATACATACATACGTGTGTGTGTGTGTGTGTGTGTGTGTGTGTGTATATATATGCGTGTGTGTGTTATTATTATATATATATACACACACAAACACACACCCCAAATATATTTGGTGCATGAACATAGTGATAACAATGATCAGCAGGTAGCCTAGCAGTTAAGGTAGCCTGGCGGTTAAGGTAGCCTAGCGGTTAAGGTAGCCTAGCGGTTAAGGTAGCCTAGCGGTTAAGGTAGCCTAGCGGTTAAGGTAGCCTAGCGGTTAAGGTAGCCTAGCAGTTAAGGTAGCCTGGCGGTTAAGGTATCCTAGCGGTTAAGGTAGCCTAGCGGTTAAGGTAGCCTAGCGGTTAAGGTAGCCTAGCGGTTAAGGTAGCCTAGTGGTTAAGAGTGTTGGGCCAGTAACCGAAAGGTCAATAAGGTCAGAAACATCCTCCATATGATCAGCCATCTTCTAGAGCCATCTCCAGAAAAAAAGCACACCAATTTTCCAATTTAAACTACCAGCTATCATACCACCTCTTCATAACAAAACAAAGTCTCTGAACAGACACTGTGTGCCTCAGTGTTGCACAATTTTTTATTTTTTTATTTTTATTTACCCGTTATTTTACCAGGTAAGTTGACTGAGAACACGTTCTCATTTGCAGCAACGACCTGGGGAATGCTTACAGGGGAGAGGAGGGGGATGAATGAGCCAATTGTCAACTGGGGATTATTAGGTGACCGTGATGGTTTGAGGGCCAGATTGGGAAATTAGCCAGGACACCGGGGTTAACACCCCTACTCTTACGATAAGTGCCATGGGATCTTTAATGACCTCAGAGAGTCAGGAAACCCGTTTAACATCCCATCCGAAAGACAGCACCCTACACAGGGCAGTGTCCCCAATCACTGCCCTGGGGCATTGGGATATATATATTTTTTTTAGACCAGAGGAAAGAGTGCCTCCTACTGGCCCTCCAACACCACTTCCAGCAGCATCTGGTCTCCCATCCAGGAACTGACCAGGACCAACCCTGCTTAGCTTCAGAAGCAAGCCAACAGTGGTACGTAGGGTGGTATGCTGCTGGCATATATACAATAAAAGGAGAGGAAAATGCAAAGTGCCTTATCTTAGCCTTGGTATACCAACCTTCCTACTCAGCAGAATACTGTCTCTCAAACTCTCACACACACAAACGTGTACGCACACACATGTACGCACACACACACACACAAAGAGAGAAGTCATGGTGATATTGCTTGTGGACTGCATTACTCCCTAAAGAGAGAAACCTGGAGAGTCGAACAGGCCTTCTCCCTGACCCCGTCTTGACCACTGGAGAGTTGAACAGATTGCATGCAGCATTGTGTATATTATGTGTGTGTGTGTGTGTGTGTGTGTGTGTGTGTGTGTGTGTGTGTGTGTGTGTGTGCCTCAGTTAATATCACTCTAGCTTTTTTTCTTTTCTTTTTTTTCTTGGATTGCTCTTCTACTGCTCGGCTGACGAACGAGACAAATATGACTCTAATAAGCTGCTGCAGAACAAAATGCCACAGGGCGAAAACGTCTTAAATACCTGTCATTCTGAGTGGTGGGGGGGGGTAAAAATAGATTGAGGGACGCTATCCAACGGGAAATGAGCAGAATAAACTTAGCGCTCCATTTTGGTGAGGAGGAAGGTCAAAAGCTCTGTGACTGGAGGTCGGTAACATCTCGAGTCTATCTTGATTGCGTTTCCGTCGCCTTGCCTGCCTCGTCCGCGTCCTCAATAAAAATTAGAATCCCCCCTCATGCAAACACACATACGCGTGCACGTGAAAACACACACACGCCTGCCGATCAGATAAAGTGGCATGTTGCACAGGTGGAAGTTTTAATTAACAGAGCGAACAGCGAGAACTGGCTTTTTGCCAATGCTGGAGATACACAGACCCTCTCACCTCCCCACACACACCACCTCTCACCTCCCCATACACACCCCCTCTCTCTCCACATACACACACCCCCTCTCACCTCCCCATATACACACCCCCTCCTCACACTCCCCATACACACACCCCCTCTCACCTCCCCAGACACACCCCCTCTCTCTCCCCAGACACACCCCCTCTCTCTCCCCATACACACACCCCCTCTCACCTCCCCATATACACACCCCCTCCTCACACTCCCCCTCTCACCTCCCCACACACACCCCCTCCTGACACTCCCCCTCTCACCTCCCCACGCACCCCCCCGCTCACCTCCCCATGCACACACACCCACACACACCCCCTCTCACATCCCCATACACACCCTGATCACTGCCCAATACACACCCCGTCTCACTGCCCCATACACACACACCCTCGAGTCATGTTAGCCAGCAGGAGAGAGAAACACACTGTGTCACCAAGTGTATCCTATAAAGCATCGTGTCTGGTGATATGTCACACTGCGCCAGACACACGTCTGGTGAGAAGTCACACATTGACTATGCCTACTGTACAGCGCATAACACACTGACTAGCAAGCTAACACACTCTCTGCTGTAGCACAACACACAGAGGAAAAATAACACTCCTACATATGCGGGGTGTCAACAAGGACACCTGGCATGCTCTGCACTGCCATCTGCTACTAGTAACTTTATTCATGAATCTTAATCTTAAGATCTTCTAAAAGATACAAGGCAGTATCAACATTGATTTTCATGTGATGGCAAATAGCTAAGGCTTCCAATTCAGAGGATAGCTTCAGAGTCCAAATGCTGTAGTAGCCTCCTTTCCTCATCAGTGTTGCCCACAAAACCTCTCATCTGTGAGAGCGTGACAGGTTTTTTTTTGTTTGTTTTTATTTCACCTTTATTTAACCAGGTAGGCTAGTTGAGAACAAGTTCTCATTTGCAACTGCGACCTGGCCAAGATAAGGCATAGCAGTGTGAACAGACAACACAGAGTTACACATGGAGTAAACAATTAACAAGTCAATAACACAGTAGAAAAAAGGGGAGTCTATATATACATTGTGTGCAAAAGGCATGAGAAGGTAGGCAAATAATTACAATTATGCAGATTAACACTGGAGTGATAAATGATCAGATGGTTATGTACAGGTAGAGATATTGGTGTGCAAAAGAGAAGAAAAATAAATAAATAAAAACAGTATGGGGATGAGGTAGGTGAAAATGGGTGGGCTATTTACCAATAGACTATTTACAGCTGCAGCGATCGGTTAGCTGCTCAGATAGCAGATGTTTGAAGTTGGTGAGGGAGATAAAAGTCTCCAACTTCAGCGATTTTTGCAATTCGTTCCAGTCACAGGCAGCAGAGAACTGGAACGAAAGGCGGCCAAACGAGGTGTTGGCTTTAGGGATGATCAGTGAGATACACCTGCTGGAGCGCGTGCTACGGATGGGTGTTGCCATCGTAACCAGTGAACTGAGATAAGGCGGAGCTTTACCTAGCATGGACTTGTAGATGAC
Organism: Oncorhynchus clarkii lewisi; assembly: GCF_045791955.1. Lineage (NCBI taxonomy): Eukaryota > Metazoa > Chordata > Actinopteri > Salmoniformes > Salmonidae > Oncorhynchus > Oncorhynchus clarkii. Next base: position 71,830,123 of record NC_092153.1, read on the forward strand.
CTGGAGCCAGTGGGTCTGGCGACGAATATGTAGCGAGGGCCAGCCGACTAGAGCATACAAGTCGCAGTGGTGGGTGGTATACGGTGCTTTAGTGACAAAACGGATGGCACTGTGATAAACTGCATCCAGTTTGCTGAGTAGAGTGTTGGAAGCAATTTTGTAGATGACATCGCCGAAGTCGAGGATCGGTAGGATAGTCAGTTTTACTAGGGTAAGTTTGGCGGCGTGAGTGAAGGAGGCTTTGTTGCGGAATAGAAAGCCGACTCTAGATTTGATTTTCGATTGGAGATGTTTGATATGGGTCTGGAAGGAGAGTTTAGAGTCTAGCCAGACACCTAGGTACTTATAGATGTCCACATATTCAAGGTCGGAACCATCCAGGGTGGTGATGCTGGTCAGGCGTGCGGGTGCAGGCAACGAACGGTTGAAAAGCATGCATTTGGTTTTACTAGCGTTTAAGAGCAGTTGGAGGCCACGGAAGGAGTGCTGTATGGCATTGAAGCTCGTTTGGAGGTTTGATAGCACAGTGTCCAAGGACGGGCCGGAAGTATATAGAATGGTGTCGTCTGCGTAGAGGTGGATCAGGGAATCGCCCGCAGCATGAGAAACATCATTGATATATACAGAGAAAAGAGTCGGCCCGAGAATTGAACCCTGTGGCACCCCCATAGAGACTGCCAGAGGACCGGACAGCATGCCCTCCGATTTGACACACTGAACTCTGTCTGCAAAGTAATTGGTGAACCAGGCAAGGCAGTCATCCGAAAAACCAAGGCTACTGAGTCTGCCGATAAGAATACGGTGATTGACAGAGTCGAAAGCCTTGGCAAGGTCTATGAAGACGGCTGCACAGTACTGTCTTTTATCGATGGCGGTTGTGACAGGTTAAAGTAAATGGAGACCTACCTAAAGATGTGTTTTGCACTTTATCCAATTCACATCAGAGCAGATAAAAGAAAGGAGACAGGGGCTCTGTTAGACTATCAGAACAGAGAAGCTACGTCTGGTAAGACATAGGAATGTGTCTGTTTGTCAATAATAGCTGACGTGTCTAATATTAAAGAAGCCTCAAGGTATTGCTCGCCTGAGGTAGAGTACCTTATGATAAGCTGTAGACCACACTATCTACCAAGAGAGTTCTCATCTATATTATTCGTAGCAGTCTATTTACCACCACAAACCGATACTGGCACTAAGACCGCAATCAACCAACTATATAAGGCCAGAAGCAAACAAGAAAATGCTCATCCAGAAGCGGCGCTACTAGTAGCATGGGATTTTAATACAGGCAAACATAAATCCATTTTACCTCATTACTACCAGCATGTCACGTGCATCCAGAGAAAAAAACAACTTTAAACCACCTTTAATCCACACACAGAGATACATAGAATGCTCTACCAACGCCGTTCATTTGGCAAAAATGACCATAATTCTATCCTCCTGATTCTTGTTAACAAGCAAAAACTAAAGCAGGAAGTGGTCAGATGACGCAGAAGCTACGCTACAGACTGGAATATGTTCCGGGATTCATCCAATGGCATTGAGGAGTATACCATCTCAATCCTCGGCTTCATCAATAAATGCATTGAGGACGTCATCCCCACGGTGACCGTACATAGATATCCCAACCAGAAGCCATGGATAACAGGCAACATACGCATCGAGCTAAAGGCTAGAGCTTTCGCTTTCAAGGAGTGGGACACTAATCCGGATGCTGATAAGAAATCCCGCTATGCCCTCAGACGAACTATCAAAACAAGCAAAGCGTCAATACAGGATTAAGATTGAATCCTATTACACCAGCTTTGACGCTCTTCGGATGTGGCAGGGCTTGAAAACTATTACAGACTAAAAAGGGAAACCCAGACGCGAGCTGCCAGTGACGCTAGCATACCAAACGAGCTGAATGACTTTTATCCTTGCTTCGCGGCAAGAAACACTGAAGCATGCACGACAGCACCAGCTGTTCTGGATGACTGTGTGATAATGCTCTCTGTAGCCGATGTGAGCAAGACCTTTAAACAGGTCAACATTCACAAAGCCGCGGGGCCAGATGGATTACCAGGATGTGTACTCAAAGCATACGCGGACCAACTGGCAAGTGTCTTCACTGACATATTCAACCTCTCCCTGACTGATTCCCTGTGCCAAAGGAAGCGGAGGTAACCTGACTAAATGAATACCGTCGGTAGCCATGAGGTGTTTTGAAAGGCTGGTCATGGCTCACATCAACAGCATTCTCCCGGATACTCTAGACCCAATCCAATTCACATACCTCGCCAACAGATCCACAGATGACACAATCTCAATCGCACTCCACACGGCCCTTTCCCACCTGGACAAAAGGAACCCCTATGTGAGAATGCTGTTCATTGACTACAGCTCAGCGTTCAACACTGTACACTAAACACCTCCCTCTGCAACTAGATCCTGGACTTCCTGACGGGCCGCACCCAGGTGGTAAGGGTAGGCAACTACATGTCCGCCACTCTGATCCTCAACACTGGGGCACCTCAGGGGTGTGTACTTAGTCTCTCCCTGTACTCCCTGTTCACCCACGACTGTGTGGCCAAACAAGACTCCAACACCATCATTAAGTTTGCTGATGACAACAGTGGTAGGCCTGATCACCAACAACGATGAGACAGCCTATAGGGAGGTGGTCAGAGAACTGCCAGGACAACAACCACTCCCTCAATGTGAGCAAGACAAAGGAGCTGATCGTGGACTACAGGAAAAGGCGGGCTAAACAGGCCCCCATTAACATTGACGTGGCAGTAGTGGAGTGTGTCGAGAGATTCAGGTTTCTTGGTGTCCATAATACCAACAAACTATCATGGTCCAAACATACCAAGACAGTCGTGTAGAGAGCACAACAACACCTTTTCCCACTCAGGAGACTGAAAAGATTTGGCATGGGTCCCCAGATCCTCAAAAGGTTCTACAGCTGCACCTTCGAGAGCATCCTGACAGGTTTCATCACCGCCTGGTACGGTAACTTCTAGGCATCTGACCGCAAGGAGCTACAGAGGGTAGTACATAAGGCCCAGTACAAGCTTCCTGCCATCCAGAACCAATATAATAGGCGGTGTCAGAGGAAAGCCCCAAAAAATTGTCAGACTCCAGTCACCCAAGTCAGAGACTGTTTTCTCTGCTACCGCACGGCAAGCGGTCCTGGAGCGCAAAGACTTGGACCAAAAGGCATCTTAATAGCTTCTACCCTCATAAGACTGCTGCACAATTAATCAAATGGCAACCTGGACTATTTACATTGATACCCCCCATTTGTTTTGCACAATGCTGCTACACGCTGATTATTATCTACGCATAGTCACTTCACCCCTACCTTGATGTACAAATGATCTCGACTAACCTGTACCCCCTGCACGTTGACTCAGTACCCCCTGTATATAGCCTCGTTATTTTATTGTGTTACTTTTTACTTTAGATTATTTGGCAAATATTTTCTTAACTCTTCTTGAACTGCACTGTTGGTTAAGGGCTTGTAAGTAAGCATTTCAGCATATAAGGTCTACACTTGTATGCGGCGCAAGTGACAAAGTTTGTTTTGATTATGAATGACAGTATAGCATGAACAAAGAGTAGCTATATATGAGTGAGTGTGTAGACCGAGTGTACAATATGTGTACTTACATGTTGTGGAGGACACACCAGCCACAGTGGGGGTCTTTGGAGCCCAGGCACTGGCCACAGGTGGTGTACTGCTCACAGCTCTCTACTGGTACCCTGCTCACCTACAGAGAGAAGTGGGGGGAGGGGGAGATAGATGGAAAGGAGAGAGAGAACGATGTTAGCCTTTCAAATCATATTAAATCAATGCAGTGCACACGGCACAGAAATGTATGCACAAATATGGACTGAAAACAAAATTTCAAAGTGTCAGAGGCTGGAAGTGTGTGCTTGTGTCTGTGTACTTTCTTTCTACTTTAGTGTGTTGATGAAGCAGCGTGTGTCTTTGAGTGTCATTCATGTCTAGCGGTGTGTGTGACAGCCACCAACGGTGCGTACACCAGTTTAGGGAGCAGGCACGCAATGCACGCTGGGCCGGCTGACAGGTGGCAACTGCTTTGGATTGACAGGTGACCTCCAAAGCCCAACCGGTGTTGGAGAAGACGGACGGACTCACAGTGTGACAGTGTGTGTAACTTATTCAACGCGATTAGAGAGGTAAAATCGTAGTGATGACCTACAGATGTTTCCATGATCCACAGGATGTTTGTAAGTTAAACCTCTACACCATAATAGGGTGCTGACAAAGTAGGGTGCTTTTGCTTGTAAGTGTTTGTGTTGGTGATAACATAGCACTCTTATTGGCCAGTGAGGCCTTCTCTCCACCGTTCTTCCCATGTGTGTATATATCAGTGTGTGTGTGTGTGTGTGTGTATGATAAGGTGGGTAAGTATTATATTTCTACTGCAGGCTACCTTTGAATTACGTGTTGGGAAAGAGATCCCTCGAAAACGGTAAGTAAGACCACTAAACTACTTCCCCTGGGGGCCATCATTATAGCTAGCAGAGTGAGAGAAACACACACAGGCATGGAGACCCACCTAGGCTCTCTCTCTCCCCCTCCATCTCTCACCATGGCTAATCCACACACGACAAGGGAGACAAGCTGGAGGCGAGCCATGTGGAGGCTTATTTTACAAGAAGAGAGGAGGAGGGGTGGAGGAAAGGGAGGAACCTAGGAACGAGGAGAGGGAAAAAAATGGTAGTGGGACTTCATAAGGCTGATGGGTAAAGAGAGCCGGGTCAAGTTTGTGTGTTAGCAGACTATCCTGGGGTGTGTGTAAAATGGATTTAAATGTATTTGGCAAAGGTGTATGTAAACTTCCGACTTCAACTGTATCTATATATATATATATATACAGTGGGGCAAAAAAGTATTTAGTCAGCCACCAATTGTGCAAGTTCTCCCACTTAAAAAGATGAGAGAGGCCTGTAATATTCATCATATGTACACTTCAACTACGACAGACAAAATGAGAAAAAAAATCCAGAAAATCACATTGTAGGATTTTTTATGAATTTATTTCAAATTATGGTAGAAAATAAGTATTTGGTCACCTACAAACAAGCAAGAATTCTGGCTCTCACAGACCTGTAACTTCTTCTTTAAGAGGCTCCTCTGTCCTCCACTCGCTACCTGTATTAATGGCACCTGTTTGAACGTGTAATCAGTATAAAAGACACCTGTCCACAACTTTAAACAGTCACACTCCAAACTCCACTATGACCAAGACCAAAGAGCTGTCAAAGGACACCAGAAACAAAATTGTAGACCTGCACCAGGCTGGGAAGACTGAATCTACAATAGGTAAGCAGCTTGGTTTGAAGAAAACAACTGTGGGAGCAATCATTAGGAAATGGAAGACATACAAGACCACTGATAATCTCCCTCGATCTGGGGCTCCACGCAAGATCTCACCCCATGAGGTCAAAATGATCACAACATTTTTTTTTTAAATCCCAGAACCAGGGGGACCTAGTGAATGACCTGCAGAGAGCTGGGACCAAAGTAACAAAACCTACCATCGTGTCCCCCTGCTTAAGCCAGTACATGTCCAGGCCCGTCTGAAGTTTGCTAGAGAGCATTTGGATTATCCAGAAGAAGATTGGGAGAATGTCATATGGTCAGATGAAACCAAAATATAACTTTTTGGTAAAAACTCAACTCGTTGTGTTTGGAGGACAAAGAATGCTGAGTTGCATCCAAAGAACACCATACCTACTGTGAAGCATGCTGGTGGAAACATCATGCTTTGGGGCTGTTTTTCTGCAAAGGGACCAGGACGACAAATCCGTGTAAAGGAAAGAATGAATGGGGCCATGTATCATGAGATTTTGAGTGAAAACCTCCTTCCATCAGCAAGGTCTTTGAAGATGAAACGTGGCTGGGTCTTTCAGCATGACAATGATCCCAAACACACCGCCCGGGCAACGAAGGAGTGGCTTCGTAAGAAGCATTTCAAGGTCCTGGAGTGGCCTAGCCAGTCTCCAGATCTCAACCCCATAGAAAATCTTTGGAGGGAGTTGAAAGTCTGTGTTGCCCAGCAACAGCCCCAAAACATCACTGCTCTAGAGGAGATCTGCATGGAGGAATGGGCCAAAATACCAGCAACAGTGTGTGAAAACCTTGTGAAGACTTACAGAAAACGTTTGACCTCAGTCATTGCCAACAAGGGTACAGTGCCTTGCGAAAGTATTCGGCCCCCTTGAACTTTGCGACCTTTTGCCACATTTCAGGCTTCAAACATAAAGATATAAAACTGTATTTTTTTTGAAGAATCAACAACAAGTGGGACACAATCATGAAGTGGAACGACATTTATTGGATATTTCAAACTTTTTTAACAAATCAAAAACTGAAAAATTGGACGTGCAAAATTATTCAGCCCCTTTACTTTCAGTGCAGCAAACTCTCTCCAGAAGTTCAGTGAGGATCTCTGAATGATCCAATGTTGACCTAAATGACTAATGATGATAAATACAATCCACCTGTGTGTAATCAAGTATCCGTATAAATGCACCTGCACTGTGATAGTCTCAGAGGTCCGTTAAAAGCGCAGAGAGCATCATGAAGAACAAGGAACACACCAGGCAGGTCCGAGATACTGTTGTGAAGAAGTTTAAAGCCGGATTTGGATACAAAAAGATTTCCCAAGCTTTAAACATCCCAAGGAGCACTGTGCAAGCGATAATATTGAAATGGAAGGAGTTTCAGACCACTGCAAATCTACCAAGACCTGGCCGTCCCTCTAAACTTTCAGCTCATACAAGGAGAAGACTGATCAGAGATGCAGCCAAGAGGCTCATGATCACTCTGGATGAACTGCAGAGATCTACAGCTGAGGTGGGAGACTCTGTCCATAGGACAACAATCAGTTGTATATTGCACAAATCTGGCCTTTATGGAAGAGTGGCAAGAAGAAAGCCATTTCTTAAAGACATCCATAAAAAGTGTAGTTTAAAGTTTGCCACAAGCCACCTGGGAGACACACCAAACATGTGGAAGAAGGTGCTCTGGTCAGATGAAACCAAAATTGAACTTTTTGGCAACAATGCAAAACGTTATGTTTGGCGCAAAAGCAACACAGCTCATCACACTGAACACACCATCCCCACTGTCAAACATGGTGGTGGCAGCATCATGGTTTGGGCCTGCTTTTCTTCAGCAGGGACAGGGAAGATGGTTAAAATTGATGGGAAGATGGATGGAGCCAAATACAGGACCATTCTGGAAGAAAACCTGATGGAGTCAGCAAAAGACTTGAGACTGGGATGGAGATTTGTCTTCCAACAAGACAATGATCCAAAACATAAAGCAAAATCTACAATGGAATGGTTCAAAAATAAACATATCCAGGTGTTAGAATGGCTAAGTCAAAGTCCAGACCTGAATCCAATCGAGAATCTGTGGAAAGAACTGAAAACTGCTGTTCACAAATGCTCTCCATCCAACCTCACTGAGCTCGAGCTGTTTTGCAAGGAGGAATGGGGAAAAAATTCAGTCTCTCGATGTGCAAAACTGATAGAGACATACCCCAAGCGACTTACAGCTGTAATCGCAGCAAAAGGTGGCGCTACAAAGTATTAACTTAAGGGGGCTGAATAATTTTGCACGCCAAATTTTTCAGTTTTTGATTTGTTAAAAAAGTGTGAAATATCCAATAAATGTCGTTCCACTTCATGATTGTGTCCCACTTGTTGTTGATTCTTCACAAAAAAATACAGTTTTATATCTTTATGTTTGAAGCCTGAAATGTGGCAAAAGGTCGCAAAGTTCAAGGGGGCCGAATACTTTCGCAAGGCACTGTATAAAAACAAACTCTCTCGCTCTCTCTCCTCCCACCCACCATCACCTGAAGGGTTAGGGTTATAATGTAGCCTGAAGGGTTAGAGCTTGGGTTAAATTCTAGCATGAAGGGTTAGGGCTGGGTTATATTCTAGCCTGAAGGGTTAGGGTTAGATTCCAGCCTGAAGGGTTAGGGCGAGGGTTAGATTCTAGCCTGGTTAGGGCTAGGGTTATATGCTAGCCTGAAGGGTTAGGGCTAGGGTTATATTCTAGCCTGAAGGGCTAGGGTTATATTCTAGACTGAAGGGTTAGGGCTAGGGTTAGATTCTAGCCTGAAGGGTTAGGGCTAGGGTTAGATTCTAGCCTGAAGGGTTAGGGCTAGGGTTATATGCTAGCCTGAAGGGTTGGGGCTAGGGTTATATTCTAGCCTGAAGGGTTATGGCTAGGGTTATATTCTAGCCTGAAAGGTTAGGGCTAGGGTTATATTCTAGCCTGAAGGGTTATGGCTAGGGTTATATTCTAGCCTGAAAGGTTAGGGCTAGGGTTATATTCTAGCCTGGAGGGTTAGGGTTATATTCTAGCCTGAAGGGTTAGGGCTAGGGTTATATTTGAGCATGAAGGGTTAGGGCTAGGGTTATATTTGAGCATGAAGGGTTAGGGCTAGGGTTATATTTGAGGATGAAGGGTTAGGGCTAGGGTTATATTTGAGCATGAAGGGTTAGGGCTAGGGTTATATTTGAGCATGAAGGGTTAGGGCTAGGGTTATATTTGAGCATGAAGGGTTAGGGCTAGGGTTATATTTGAGCATGAAGGGTTAGGGCTAGGGTTATATTTGAGCATGAAGGGTTAGGGCTAGGGTTATATTTGAGCATGAAGGGTTAGGGCTAGGGTTATATTTGAGCATGAAGGGTTAGGGATAGGGTTATATTTGAGCATGAAGGGTTAGGGCTAGGGTTATATTTGAGCATGAAGGGTTAGGGATAGGGTTATATTTGAGCATGAAGGGTTAGGGATAGGGTTATATTCTAGCCTGATGGATGGTTATTCTAGAAGCTCTTTTCATTAGCATCCAGTGAGGATTTGGCCGGCTGCCCGGATTGGATGCAGAGAGAAAGTAAGAGGTGCTGAAGAATGACACAGAGGAAGAGCTGCTCAGAGCGGATAGGCTGCTATATGATAGAAGACGTGTCAATGTCACTCTGTTTTAACACTAAATCCGCTAAAGCAGTCATTTCACTGCTCATTAATTATAATGTTTTATTACTCTGACATGTGTTAAGTCAAGCCCCCATCCGTCCTTGACTTTAACTAAATAAGTCCAGATAACACACAGTCGGTGTAAGAATCTTAATATCACAAACAGAACTGGAGATATAACAAGTTTAATGAGGGCATGTAATTTTTGTAAAGGCTTTCCCGAGTTGCCCCTCCTCCTCCTGAGAGTAAAGCCTGCTCCGCTCCATCTCCTGGCAGTAAGGCCTGCTCCGCTCCTCCTGCTGACAGTAAGGCCTGCTCCGCTCCTCCTCCTGACAGTAAGGCCTGCTCCGCTCCTCCTCCTGACAGTAAAGGCCTGCTCCGCTCCTCCTCCTGACAGTAAGGCCTGCTCCGCTCCTGCTCCTGACAGAAAGGCCTGCTCCGCTCCATCTCCTGACAGTAAGGCCTGCTCCGCTCCATCTCCTGACAGTAAGGCCTGCTCCGCTCCATCTCCTGACAGTAAGGCCTGCTCCGCTTCATCTCCTGACAGTAAGGCCTGCTCCGCTTCATCTCCTGACAGTAAGGCCTGCTCCGCTCCTGCTCCTGACAGTAAGGCCTGCTCCGCTCCATCTCCTGACAGTAAGGCCTGCTCCGCTCCTCCTCCTGACAGTAAGGCCTGCTCCGCTCCTCCTCCTGACAGTAAGGCCTGCTCCGCTCCTCCTCCTGACAGTAAGGCCTGCACCGCTCCTCCTCCTGACAGTAAGGCCTGCTCCGCTCCTGCTCCACACAGTAAGGCCTGCTCCGCTCCATCTCCTGACAGTAAGGCCTGCTCCGCTCCATCTCCTGACAGTAAGGTCTGCTCCACTCCTGCTCCTGACAGTAAGGCCTGCTCCGCTCCTCCTCCTGACAGTAAGGCCTGCTCTGGATTACCGCCCAACCCTAGCTTACAAAACAAATGTAAACAAACTAACCATGGTCCAGTGCGGGGCTGGAACAAAAGCCTGCACCCCCAGTAGATCCAGGACCAGAGACCCATGGCTATCTTAAAGGTGAGGGTCAGCACTCTCTTACTCAGACAGCTTCATGAGGAATGCTTTTCCAACAGTCTTGAAGGAGTTCCCACATAGGCTGAGCACTTGTTGGCTTCTTTTCCTTCACTCTGCGGTCCAACTCATCCCAAACCATCTCAAGTGGGTTGAGGTTGAGTGATTGTGGAGGTCAGGTCATCTGATGCAGCACTCCATCACTCTCCTTCTTGGTCAAATAGTAATTTCACAGCCTGGAGGTGTGTTGGTCATTGTCCTGTTGAAAAACAAATAGTCCTGCTAAGCGCAAACCAGATGACGGCATCTCGCTACAGAATGCTGTGGAAGCCATGCTGGTTAAGTGTGCCTTGAATTTTAAATAAATCGCTGACAGTGTCACCAGCAAAACACCATCACACCTCCTCCTCCATGCTTCACAGTGGGAACCACACATGCAGAGATAATGCATTTACTTACTCTGCGTCTCACAAACACATGGCAGTTGGAACAAAAAATCTCAAATTTGGACTAATCAGACCAAAGGACAGATTTCCACCAGTCTAATGTCCATTGCTCATGTTTCTTGGTCCAAGAAAGTCTGTTCATCTTATTGGTGTCCTTTAGTAGTGGCTTCTTTGCAGCAATTCGACCATGAAGGCCTGATTCACGCAGTCTCCTCTGAACAGTTGTCTGTTACTTGAACTCTGTGAAGCATTTATTTGGGCTGCAGTCTGAGGTGAAGTTAACTCCACTGAACATAACTCTGGTTCTTCCCTTCCTGTAGCGGTACTCATGAGAGCCAGTTTCACACTTGATGGGTTTTGCGACTGCACTTGAAGAAACTTTCAAAGTTCTTGAAATTTCCCGGATTTACTGACTTTCATGTTTTAAAGTAATGATGATTGGTCATTTCTCTTTGCTTATTTTAGCCGTTCTATCCATAATATGAACTTGGTCTTTTACCAAATAGGGCTATATTCTGTATACCACTCCTACCTTGCCATCACAACACAACTGATTGGCTCAAAGGCATTAATTCTTAAGGCTTAGGCCCCTTTTTTCTCCACTTCCTGCCTGAATGACATTCCCAAAGTAAACTGCCTGTAGCTCAGGCCCTGAAGCCAGGATATGCATACAATTGGTACCATTGGACAGAAAACACTTTGAAGTTTGTAGAAATGTTGAGAAATATAAAAATAGATATGGTAGGAGAAAATCCAAAGAAAAAACAACCAGAATTGTTTTTTGAGAGAGACCATCCTCTTAGAAATGCAAGAGCAAGCTCATATTGAAAAGCTCCCTGGATGCATTCATATGGCTTCCACGGAGTGTCAGCAGTCTATGTTCAAGGTTTCAGGCTTGTAAATTCCAAAGCAAATAAGAAATATCAGTTTTAGTAGGACACAGTTTTGGATATTCGTGATTGGGCGCGCCATGAAGACATTACGCACCTGCTAAAATCGGTTTCCAATTGAACATACTTCTTTACAAAATAAATATTATAGTTTGATCACATTTTCGGGAATCTGAGGAGTAAATAGAACAATATTTAGACTTGTTGAAACAAAGTTTAGGGGTAGATTTTCAGATTCCTTTCTCTGCAAGTTGAACGAGTGGATTACTCAAATCGATGGCGCCAACTAAACAGACTTTTTGGGATATAAATAAGGATTTTATCTAACAAAACGACACTACATGTCATAGCTGGGACCCTTTGGATGACAAATCAGAGGAAGATTTTCAAAAAGTAAGTGAATATTTAATCGTTATATGTGAATGTATGCAGTTAGATTAACAATAATTTAAGCTTTCAGCCGATATAAGACACTTATATTTACCTAGATGTTTAAAATCCATAATATTTATGATTATTTATTTGAATTGCGCGCCCTCCAGTTTCACCCGAAGTTGTCCTGCTAGCGGGACACCGATCCTTGAGAAGATTTAAGAAGGACAGATATTCCACAAATTAACTTTTAAGAAGGCTCACCTGTTCCGCTAGCGGAATCCCTCGACAACATTCCCCTGAAAAGGAAGTGCGTGAAATTCAAATTTTTTTTTTTGAAATATGGAACTTTCACACATTAACAGGTGAAAGATAAACTTCTTGTTAATCTACCCATTGTGTCCGATTTCAAAAAGGCTTTACAGCGAAATCACAACATATGATTATGTTAGGACAAAGCCAAGTCACAAAACACACGCCAAGATAGGAGTCACAAAAATCAGAAATATAGATCAAATTAATCCCTAACCTTTGATGATCTTCATCAGATGACACTCATAGGACATCATGATACACAATACATGTATGTTTTGTTCGATAATGTGCATATTTATATAAAAAATCTCAGTTTACATTGGCGCGTTACATGCAGTAATGTTTTGATTCCAAAACATCCGGTGATATTGCAGATAGCCACAGAAATACTCATAATAAACATTGATAAAAGATACAATTGTTATTCACAGAATTAAAGATAGACTTCTCCTTAATGCAACCGCTGTGTCAGATTTCAAAAAAACTTTACGCAAAAAGCATAATCTGAGTACGGTGCTCAGAGCCCAATCCAGCCAAAGAAATATCCGCCATGTTGGAGTCAACAGAAGTTAGAAATAACATTATAAATATTCACTTAGCTTTGATGATCTTCATCCGAATGCACTCCCAGGAATCCCAGTTCGAAAATAAATGGCTGATTTGTTCCATAAAGTCCATAATTTATGTCCAAATAGCCACCCGTTGTTAGCGTGTTCAGCCCAGTAATCCATCTTCATGAGGCGCGAGCACTACGTCCAGACAAAAAGTTCCGTTACAGGACATAGAAACATGTCAAACGATGAATGGAATCAATCTTTAGGATGTTTTTAACATAAAACTTCAATAATGTTCCAACCGGAGAATTCCATTGTCTGTAGAAAAGCACTGGAATGAGAGCCTGAGACACTCTGCCAGACCACTGTGTGTTCGGAAGGCCAAGCTTTGAAAACCTACAAAAAGATTTCCCACTTCCTGGTTGGATTTTTCTCAGGTTTTCGCCTGCCATATGAGTTCTGTTTTACTCACAGACATCATTCAAACAGTTTTAGAAACTTCAAAGTGTTTTCTATCCAATACTAATAATAATATGCATATATTAGCATCTGGGATGGAGTAGGAGGCAGTTCACTCTGGGCACGCATTCATCCACAAGTTAAAATGCTGCCCACTATCCCAAACAGGTTAACCGAGATGCATTCCTCATGAAGCGGGTTGAGAGAATGCCAAGAGTGTGCAAAGCTGTCAAAGGCAAAGGGTGGCTACTTTTCTTAGAAGAAGAATCTCAAATATAAAATATATTTTGATTTGTTTAACACTTTCTTTGGTTACTACATGATTTCATATGAGTTGATATCTTCACTATTATTCTACAATGTAGAAAAGAGTAAAAAAAAAGAAAAACCCTTGAATGAGTAGATGTTCTAAAAGTTTTGACTGGTAGTGTGTGTGTGTGTGTGTGTGTGTGTGTGTGTGTGTGCTCTAACAGGCTTTGTTATAGCCGTCCCGATGGCCTAAGGCCCCTGTAAAGCCTTCAATTACATGCTTTCATTTTTTAAATAAAGGCTTCCATTGGCCATATTGGACCCTCCAGAGGAAACAGTGGGATGGGGACATATCATAAACTTCACCCCCAGATTGAGGCTCGTCCCCTGGGGTGGATTACCTAGGAGCTTGGGGCAGTGTTCTTCGATCCTGGATCTCGGGTAGGGACAGGGTGCGCAGGGTTTTGCTTTAGCCCAGCATTAACATACGCATTTCCAATAAATCAAGGGCTTGATGATGAATAGTAGATGAGTTGAATTAGGTGTGTTAGTGCAGGATTAGAACTAAAACTAGGGGCAAGAGGATAGGGGTGGAGGTAGGATAGAGAAGGGGGCAGCACTGAATCAGCTCAGCTTGCCTGTCAGAACTGCTCTAACAAATAACCAGCTAATCACAGCAGGTTATGATTAGATTTAAATGACGCTTCAGTTCTTACCTGTCATCAACCACCAACGGTCTCTCTCTGCTACGCCAGTCCATGTAGCATTAGTGCAGCTCCCCCCATTTCAATAAACGTCCATCATCGTCCATTAGCCGTAAAATGTAATCTTTGCTCGCATTGAACCGTGCCATGTGGCTACAGACATCGATTCGGCCCCGGCAACAGTAATCAAAACAGAGAGGAAGGAATGATAGTCACGAGCGTTAATGTAAGCTTAGCCTAGTTCTTTAAATTTAGCCTAGCGAATTAACAAAGCAATAGCGCACAGACTTCCATTGGGGGTCTATGGGGAGTCAGTGCTGTGGTGGTTTGTGTTGCTAAGGTAGCCCACTTGCTGCAGGGTTATCAAAACCAGGCTAGTGAAGCGTCTCTATTGATTGGAGTGTAAGGGCTTAGAGGGATCGATGGCCGGTGCTCTGTTAGATATGTTTAGATATGTTGACTGATTGGAGATGAGCAGGGAGGCTAACAGTGCTGGGAGTGTGGGGGGTCTCTAAATCTGGTTTAGAGAAATGCTTAATTTCCACATATTTAAAGATACTTGGGCCACTAGTAAAACCTTAGGTGCTGGAGAGAGGAGGTAATGGACAGACCTCTCAATGGACAGACCTCTCAATGGATTGAAAGGTCTATAAAACCTCTTACAAAGACATCCCTATTTAACACATTGCCGCCCCTCATTTGACTAACACATCTCAGCCCCGATTTGACTAACACATCTCAGCCCCGATTTGACTAACACATCTCAGCCCCGATTTGACTAACACACCTCAGCCCCGATTTGACTAACACACCTCAGCCCCGATTTGACTAACACACCTCAGCCCCGATTTGACTAACACACCTCAGCCCCGATTTGACGAACACATTTCAGCCCCGATTTGACTAACACATCTCAGCCCCGATTTGACTAACACATCTCAGCCCCGATTTGATTAACACATTTCAGCCCCGATTTGACTAACACATTTCAGCCCCGATTTGACTAACACATTTCAGCCCCGATTTGACTAACACATCTCAGCCCCGATTTATCTAACACATCTCAGCCCCGATTTGACTAACACACCTCAGCCCCGATTTGACTAACACACCTCAGCCCCGATTTGACGAACACATCTCAGCCCCGATTTGACTAACACATCTCAGCCCCGATTTATCTAACACATCTCAGCCCCGATTTGACTAACACATCTCAGCCCCGATTTATCTAACACATCTCAGCCCCGATTTGACTAACACACCTCAGCCCCGATTTGACTAACACACCTCAGCCCCGATTTGACGAACACATCTCAGCCCCGATTTGACTAACACATCTCAGCCCCGATTTATCTAACACATCTCAGCCCCGATTTGACTAACACATCTCAGCCCCGATTTGACTAACACACCTCAGCCCCGATTTGACTAACACATTTCAGCCCCAATTTGACTAACACATCTCAGCCCCGATTTGACTAACACACCTCAGCCCCGATTTGACTAACACACATCAGCCCCGATTTGACTAACACATTTCAGCCCCGATTTGACTAACACATCTCAGCCCCGATTTGACTAACACATCTCAGCCCCGATTTGATTAACACATTTCAGCCCCGATTTGATTAACACATTTCAGCCCCGATTTGACTAACACATTTCAGCCCCGATTTGACTAACACATCTCAGCCCCGATTTGACTAACACATCTCAGCCCCGATTTATCTAACACATCTCAGCCCCGATTTGACTAACACATCTCAGCCCCGATTTGACTAACACATCTCAGCCCCGATTTGACTAACACATCTCAGCCCCGATTTATCTAACACATCTCAGCCCCGATTTGACTAACACATCTCAGCCCCGATTTATCTAACACATCTCAGCCCCGATTTGACTAACACATCTCAGCCCCGATTTATCTAACACATCTCAGCCCCGATTTGACTAACACATCTCAGCCCCGATTTATCTAACACATCTCAGCCCCGATTTGACTAACACATCTCAGCCCCGATTTATCTAACACATCTCAGCCCCGATTTGACTAACACATCTCAGCCCCGATTTATCTAACACATGACCTCAATTAAACACATGACCACTATTTTCTTTCCTTCCATCCCTCCTCCCCAACGCCATCACATCAACAGTTCCTGCATCTTGAAAAACACCAAACTAAAAAGTGAGAAAGAAAGAGGGGAGTCATAACTTCCATTATGGCGGCGATAGCATCAGGCACAAGCAGTTTCTGAGCATCATTGTCTTCCATTATCTGTAAAAAATTGTTGTCAATATAGAGCGAGAGAGGGAAACAGAGAAAGAGAGAGAGAGAAACAGAAAGAAAGAGATAGGGAGCATGATCTACCGAGATTAAGACACACCGAAACCTATTCCTGGCCAGCAAAAAAATCCCATCTGACTATCTCCTGCAGCAGCGGCCACTGTCAAAGGGGATTGCCATCGTTCAGACGCTCTTTCCTTCCCGAGAGCGAGGGAAGGAGGGGGAGATGGAGGGAAAAAGGAAAGTAAAAAGCGCTCCTCCATTCCTGGATGGATGACATGAGGATTATATCCCATTAAGTCCTTCAGAGGTAGAGAGAGGGGTGAGAGAATAAATAGTTTTAAAGCTGAATTGGTTCTGTTTATATATCTCTCTCTTTTTCTTTTTCAGAGATGCAGACACACACACTCTCCCCTTGATCCTCTCCAGCATAGTGAGATCCAGTCAAAGAGACACACTGTATGCTAGTGTTAAGGCATGGCTGCAGCAGTGTGTGATGATAGAAGGCCATGTGCCTCCCTGAATCTCTCCCCACCCCAGACGCCAACTGTCAAGCAAACAGCAGAGGTGTGACATCTCAGACCGGGGTGTGGAATGCACAGTACCAGTCAAAAGTTTGGACACACCTACTCATTCAAGATGTTTAATTTATGTTATACACATTTTTACATTGTAGAATAATAGTGAACACCATGAAATAACACATATGGAATCATGTATTAACCAAAAAAAGTGTTAAACAAATGAAAATGTATTTAATATTTGAGATTCTTCAAAGTAGCCCCCCTTTGCCTTAACGACAGCTTTGCACACTCTTGGCATTCTCTCAATCAGCATCATGAGGTATGTTTTTCCAACAGTCTTGATTGAGTTCCCACATATGCTGAGCACTTGTTGGCTGCTTTTCCTTCACTCTGCAGTCCAACTTATCCCAAACCATCTCAATTGGGTTGAGGTTGGGTGATTGTGGAGTCAGGTCATCTGATGCAGCACTCCATCACTCTCCTTCTTGGTCAAATAGCCCAAAAAGATAATCACGTGACACATTGGAAATAATTTACCAAAAAACAAGGGCAAACCTCAATGCTATTTGGCCTAAACAGAGAGGACACAGTGGCAGAATACCTGACCACTGTAACTGACCAAAAATGAAGGAAAGCTTTGACTATGCACAGAGCATATCCTTGCTATTGAGAGAAGCCACCACAGACAGACCTGGCTCTCAAGATAAGACAGGCTATGTGCACACTGCCCACAAAATGAGTTGGAAACTGAGCTGCACTTCCTAACCTCCTGCCAAATGAATGACCATATTAGAGACACATATTTCCATCAGATTACACAGACCCACAAAGAATTTACGACAGAGACAGAGAGCAACACTTTCACCATGAGAGAGCAGCACTTTCACCATGAGAGAGAGAGCGAGAAGGGGGTAAGGTCGTGTAAGAGGTGTAAGTGGGTGTCTGTGTGTAGGAGGAAGGTTTTAGCGGGACAACCCCCACTCCTCCATCCCCGGCTACTGTCTGCCCCTTTCCGCGTCTCACATCACCACCCCAAAGTCTATTAACATTTACATTACAATGACTACGTCCCCCATATGGTGTATATGTGTGTGTGTTTCTCAGCTTTGTGTGTGTGTTTGTGTGCATACATGTGTTAGACTGGTGAATCCAAGTGTGACTGTACAGCATGGTACTTGAACATGCATTTAGATGTATTGTAGGGCTTGTGAATCTGAGGATAAAAGAGGAGACCATCCACATTCCCGAAAATGGATCGCTCCTACAGACATTGAGCCACGTGGCTGTGTCTTGCTTTATAAAAAACAGACAGACAGGCATTCAGTTACTATTTGATTGAATGTTAGAATGGGTAAAACAAGTGACCTAAGCGACTGAGCGAGGTATGATCGTCTCAGAAACGGCCCGGCCTCCTGGGCTTTTCCAACACGACAGTATCTAGGATTTATCGAGAATAGTGCAACAAACAAAACAACATCCAGTCAGCGGCAGTCCTGTGGGCAAGAACAGCTTGTTGATGAGAGAGGTCGAAAGAGAATGTCAAGATTCATACACGATAACAGGAGGGCCACAAACAGACAAATAATAGTGCAGTGAAACAGTGGTGTACAGAACTGCATCTCGTTAACGCACAACTCCTCAATCCTTGTCAGGGATGGGCTATTGCAGCAGACGGTCACATCAGGCTCCACTCCTATCAGCTAAAAACAATAGGAAGCGACTCCAGTGGGCACCAACACTGGACAAGAGGAGTGGAAAAACATTGGAAGGAACATGACAGCGATTTCAGTTTACTGGAATGGCCTGCACAGTGCCCAGACCTCAACCCAACAGTGCATGTTTGGGATGAGATGGAACGGGCTGTAATCACAGCATGAATGTATCACCATCCAATCTGCAGCAACTGTGTGATGCCATTTTTTCAGCATCGACTAACATCACCGTGAAACGTTTCCAGACAACTTGCCGAAGCCATTCCCTGAAGAATTCAGGCTGTTCTGGAGGCACAGGGGGGTCTGACCCAGTACTAGATGGGTGTACCTAATAAACTGACTGTATATCATAATAATATACTCAGAGCTATGTCTTAAGTGTTTGTGTGTGCTGAGTGAATAGCTCAGATTACTACACATCTTCACTGTCCAACCAACACTAGTTTCCTCTTTCTTATTAATATTTTACCTAATTCCTAGCTACCTAACACAACCAACTGATACACTTTGCATTTCAGTCAGGATTTAGGCCCACATCCTAACTAATTCCGGCAGGTATAGTACCTGACTGTAGGTGCAGCCAGCAGCAAGCATTTCCCCAGGAACTTGACATTTTCTTTGTTTGCACTGAGGTGTTGTTTGGAGCCAAGTCTGCTACTGCTAATGAGGTTGGGTGGTGGCCAGGTATCTGCGGGTTCAAACCCATTGATGTACACATGTTGCCCCCGGAGACAAGAAATGACTTTGTCAAAAGGCGGTTTGCACTCCGACCAACACGTGCCGAACATCATAGAGGCTAGGTCTGCGCTGTCTTTTGTGGGAGCAGTTTTGGGGATTTGAACCCGCAACCTTGGGATAATGGTGATGCTCTTGGCATTGTGAGGAGTGCTAGGAGCCCAGGAGAGAGCATATTTTGCGATTTGGAATGAGAATACTCTTTGAAGAGGACAGACAATAGACTACACACACAAGCAAGCACACACACACACACACACACACACACAAAAGTACTCACAAAAACAGGGGTATAAGTGTGTGCGTGTGTGTGAGCCTGAGTTCGCAGGTCATACGCATGAGCAATGACAAAGACTCTTGACCGCGTGTAAGGCAACAAGAATTCCAGTCTTACAGCCCAGTGACTTTGCTAAACAATGAAACGAAGACAAGGAAGAGTTCACTGAACATGGATTACAAGACAATGGCAGATATCTTGGTTATAAGTATTTTCTATGAATTGAAATAGAGAAAGATAGCAATGCAGATTTGCTGTTCAGTGTCTTGGCTGATCTAAGACAATGTGTGAGGAACAATTCTCTGACAGATATTGTATGAAAGTATCTCTTTATGTTAAAGATAAAGATTCTCTGTCCATCTCTTTTTCTTTAGAATGGGTTTCCTTTCATAGTAATTGTCTGCGCTCTCCACTTGGCAAATGGCTAAATTGTCCACAATATAACTATTTTATAAATGACAGCTCAGTCAAAGACACAAAGATGACAGCTGAAGATATTTATGTAGTCATACTGTCTTGGCTGTCTTCAGTCCATGGCTGTTTAACTAGGACGGTCTCCTCAAGGTTCATACATAAGTTCATACACACACACACACACACCTTCGGTCAAATTTCCCCTTTAATAATCATGAGAATCATGCCCTTAAATTACTGGACCATTTTACCATGCCCCTAAAGAGAGACTCAGAGCAGGGTTCCTGTCGTGTCTGTGTATCTGTAGACCCGCCATGGGCCACGCTCCAGTGGATATGTCCAGTGACACTTTAATGTGCTTGGCTTGTCTTGTGGATCCCTGCGGGCTGAGCGCACAGAGGCTGCTGGGGCTCTGCCTGCCATGCAACATCCTCACACACTTATGTGTAACCGGCGAGGCAGAGGAGAGTGTGTGTGCGCGAGAGTGAGAGGAAGAAAGTGAGGGAGAGAGAGAAGAGGGATGGGTATGTGCGTATCAGAGAGTGTGGTGTGGTAAGGGGGTTGGTTATATGGTAAATAACAGGGATTGATAGTGGGGTGGCATTAACATGCTCAACGACTCAACCTAAACTCTGAAACCAGCCCTCTCCTTCCATCCCCCTCCTCCTCCTCTCCTTCCATCATTCCTCCTCCTCTCCTTCCATCATCCTCCTCCTCCTCCTCTTCCTCTCCTTCCATCACCCCCCCTCTCCTTCCATCATCCCCCTCCTCTCCTTCCATCATCCTCCTCCTCCTCTTCTCCTTCCATCATCCTCCTCCTCCTCTCTTTCCATCATCCTCCTCCTCCTCTCTTTCCATCATCCTCCTCCTCCTCTCCTTCCATCATCCCCCTCCTCTCCTTCCATCATCCTCCTCCTCCTCTCCTTCCATCACCCCCCCTCTCCTTCCATCATCCCCCTCCTCTCATTCCATCATCCTCCTCCTCCTCCTCTCCTTCCATCACCCCCCCTCTCGTCCATCACCCCCCACTCTCCTTCCATCATCCCCGTCCTCTCCTTCCACCCCCATCCTTCCACCCAAGATCCAATTCCAGAATATTCCACAATTATCTCACATAGGGCAGTAGAGGTGTAAGAGGATGGAGAGCAAGAGAGAGAAAGAGAATGAAGGGTGAGCTTGAATAAGAATGGTTAAGAGAGAGAGGGAGAGAAAGATAAAAAAGAGAGAGGGGGTAGAGAAAGATGGAAAAGGCGATAAAAAAAGGGTTAAATCATTAAAAAAATGTATGGGAATGGAATCAATGCAAGCCGGTCTAGAGGGCGGCCCTCAATTTGGGCATAGAAGGAAGCGTGTCAGAGAGAGAGGAAGGAGGGGGAAAAGAGGAGAGGTGCTAGCTGAGTAGCCGAGACATGGACAAAAAGAGGGAGGGGGTTATGAGTACGATGGTGGGCTAGGGGAACAACCTCTAGTCATTAATACTGAGGGATTTTAACCAGGGGTCTACCCCACAGAGAGGTACCCCCAACACCCTTCAGCGCCCCTCTGCTTAACCCACCTGGTCTCTGTTAATGAGGATCAAAGTAGGGCATTGAGATGTTTGGGTGGGGTGGAGTGGTGTGTGAGAGATCGAGAGAGAGCGTGAGACAGAGAGTGAGAGAGTGCGAGAGAGAGAGAGCGAGAGAGAGAGTGAAAGAGTGAGCGTGAGAGCGAGAGAGTGAGAGAGAGAGTGCGAGAGAGAGAGAGCGAAAGAGTGAGTGTGGGAGCGAGAGAGTGAGAGAGAACGCGCGAGAGAGAAAGAATGTGCACCAATAGGATCTACAGTTGAAGTCGGAAGTTTACATGCATTTAGGTTGGAGTCATTAAAATTTGTTTTTAAACCACTCCACAAATTTCTTGTTAACAAACTATAGATTTGGCAAGTCGGTTAGAACATCTACTTTGTGCATGACACAAGTAATTTTTCCAACATTAGTTTACAGACAGATTATTTCACTTATAATTCACTGTATCACAATTCCAGTGGGTCAGAAGTTTACATACGCTAAGTTGACTGTGCCTTTGAACAGCTTGGAAAATTCCAGAA
Source organism: Oncorhynchus clarkii lewisi (assembly GCF_045791955.1). NCBI lineage: Eukaryota > Metazoa > Chordata > Actinopteri > Salmoniformes > Salmonidae > Oncorhynchus > Oncorhynchus clarkii. The sequence continues at coordinate 71,852,203 of NC_092153.1, forward strand.
AATGATATCATGGCTTTAGAAGCTTCTGATAGGCTAATTGACATCATTTGAGTCAATTGTAGGTGTACCTGTGGATGTATTTCAAGGCCTACCTTCACACACAGTGCCTCTCTGCTTGACATCATGGGAAAAACGAAAGAAATCAGCCAAGACCTCAGAAAAATAATTGTAGACCTCCACAAGTCTGGTTCATCCTTGGGAGCAATTTCCAAATGCCTGAAGGTACCACGTTCATGTGTACAAACAATAGTACACGAGATTCAACACCATGGGGCCACGGAACCGTCATACCTCTCAGGAAGGAGACACGTTCTCTCTCCTAGAGATGAATGTACGTTGGTGCGAAAAGTGCAAATCAAATGCAGAACAACAGCAAAGGACCTTGTGAATATGCTGGAGGAAACAGGTACAAAAGTATCTACAGTGGGGCAAAAAAGTATTTAGTCAGCCACCAATTGTGCAAGTTCTCCCACTTAAAAAGATAAGAGAGGCCTGTAATTTTAATCATAGGTACACTTCAACTATGAAAAATCCAGAAAATCACATTGTGAATGGACACATTCACACATTTCATACAGATGCATTATGGACTCCTCTTTCTCCCTCTTTGCCTCTCCCAGTCTACCTCGCACTCTCCTGCTTCTTTCCCCTGTACTATTGAGTGGTAAATTGGGTGTCAGCTGCAACATTGGAGGCGACACACAGCCACAAGCTTCCAATCTTTAGACAGCCTATCCAGCGGCGGGGCTGTAAATGACCAGGTCTCTACATGGAATACACCTGGCATTTGCCCATTCCCCTGGTGTGCATGTGTGCGACATGGGTGACCATGGTTTGTAGGGGCCATGATTTGTGGGGACGGTGGTTTGTGGGGACCTGGGTCAAATGGCAAGATCTAATTAAAGGTGTATTTGGTGGGACGGAAGGTTTTTGTGTGTGTGTACTAATGAGGCATCGTTGGTCCCCTGTTGACACCTGCCAAAGTCTTTATTTAGATATGCTGTCTGAGGTGTGTGTGTGTGTGTGTGTGTACGCCCATCTGTGTGTGAGTGTGCAATACATATTTGTCGGTGAGTTTGATGTGCTGGAGCGAGTGTGCGTGCTCGCATGCTTTTGTGCATATGTGCCAATGTGCATGCCTGTGTGCATCTGTCTTACCTGTTTGTCGGAGAGTATGTAGATGTGCTGGAGGTCAGGAGAGAAGAGCAGGTCTCGAAGGATGGGGCTGAAGCCATCACTCACAACCAGGTTCTCATAGAGCAGAGCAGGATGCGTGGGACTCACTGAGTTAACCAGGATCTAGACAGAGACACAGAAAGATGGTAGGTTACATACTTGTCCTGTGTTGCTCAGTTGGGTAGTTTTGCTCTTGCAACCCCAAAGATGAATTCCCACTAGGGTCACATAAAATGTATGCACTCACTGAACTATACGTTGCTTTGGATAAAAGACAGATGGGGATGGATTATTGTGAGAACAAAAGTCAAATATATGCTCCTATAGGAGATCTATGGTCCTTTGTGATTTGTTAAAAGTGTAGCACGTTTGATAACTACACTATACCAGAGGTTATATCTGGACAGGAGTGATTCCTCACCAAACCACGACAAAGAAAGATCATGATTTTGGGGAATTTTACAAAATGTAATCCATAGAATGGTCCTTTGGAGGAAGGCTGGTTGACATATACAGTGCCTTGCGAAAGTATTCGGCCCCCTTGAACTTTGCGACCTTTTGCCACATTTCAGGCTTCAAACATAAAGATATAAAACTGTATTTTTTTGTGAAGAATCAACAACAAGTGGGACACATACATGAAGTGGAACGACATTTATTGGATATTTCAAACTTTTTTAACAAATCAAAAACTGAAAAATTGGGCGTGCAAAATTATTCAGCCCCCTTAAGTTAATACTTTGTAGCGCCACCTTTTGCTGCGATTACAGCTGTAAGTCGCTTGGGGTATGTCTCTATCAGTTTTGCACATCGAGAGACTGAATTTTTTTCCCATTCCTCCTTGCAAAACAGCTCGAGCTCAGTGAGGTTGGATGGAGAGCATTTGTGAACAGCAGTTTTCAGTTCTTTCCACAGATTCTCGATTGGATTCAGGTCTGGACTTTGACTTGGCCATTCTAACACCTGGATATGTTTATTTTTGAACCATTCCATTGTAGATTTTGCTTTATGTTTTGGATCATTGTCTTGTTGGAAGACAAATCTCCGTCCCAGTCTCAGGTCTTTTGCAGACTCCATCAGGTTTTCTTCCAGAATGGTCCTGTATTTGGCTCCATCCATCTTCCCATCAATTTTAACCATCTTCCCTGTCCCTGCTGAAGAAAAGCAGGCCCAAACCATGATGCTGCCACCACCATGTTTGACAGTGGGGATGGTGTGTTCAGCTGTGTTGCTTTTACGCCAAACATAACGTTTTGCATTGTTGCCAAAAAGTTCAATTTTGGTTTCATCTGACCAGAGCACCTTCTTCCACATGTTTGGTGTGTCTCCCAGGTAGCTTGTGGCAAACTTTAAACGACACTTTTTATGGATATCTTTAAGAAATGGCTTTCTTCTTGTCACTCTTCCATAAAGGCCAGATTTGTGCAATATACGACTGATTGTTGTCCTATGGACAGAGTCTCCCACCTCAGCTGTAGATCTCTGCAGTTCATCCAGAGTGATCATGGGCCTCTTGGCTGCATCTCTGATCAGTCTTTTCCTTGTATGAGCTGAAAGTTTAGAGGGACGGCCAGGTCTTGGTAGATTTGCAGTGGTCTGATACTCCTTCCATTTCAATATTATCGCTTGCACAGTGCTCCTTGGGATGTTTAAAGCTTGGGAAATCTTTTTGTATCCAAATCCGGCTTTAAACTTCTTCACAACAGTATCTCGGACCTGCCTGGTGTGTTCCTTGTTCTTCATGATGCTCTCTGCGCTTTTGACGGACCTCTGAGACTATCACAGTGCAGGTGCATTTATACGGAGACTTGATTACACACAGGTGGATTGTATTTATCATCCTTAGTCATTTAGGTCAACATTGGATCATTCAGAGATCCTCACTGAACTTCTGGAGAGAGTTTGCTGCACTGAAAGTAAAGGGGCTGAATAATTTTGCACGCCCAATTTTTCAGTTTTTGATTTGTTAAAAAAGTTTGAAATATCCAATAAATGTCGTTCCACTTCATGATTGTGTCCCACTTGGTGTTGATTCTTCACAAAAAAATACAGTTTTATATCTTTATGTTTGAAGCCTGAAATGTGGCAAAAGGTCGCAAAGTTCAAGGGGGCCGAATACTTTCGCAAGGCACTGTACCTGCAGATTCACACTACAGTATTTCATATTTCATGTGGCTAGCTATGACAATGTGTTTGTATTGTTAGTAGTATTGGTTGGGATTATGGTTCATTGTTTAGCGTCTAAACAAAAGACTCAACTTCAGCAGATGATTACATGACCCATCAAGTTTGCCCGGTGTGTCTGGGGGTGATTACGGCCACCTACTGTATTTCATGAACATGTGTACATGTCTAGATAATAGTGACCCGTCCACTTAGCTAGATGTGGCTGGGGGGTGGTTATAGCATTTCTTTCACATGACCCATGAATTTAAACAAGTGTGTCTGGGTAAGCATCATCTAACAATTCTAAAATATTGTTATCCGGACACTTTCTATTATTGATATTGCTACTATACAAATATGCAAGTACCCATTTCACTGTACCGTTTACACCTGTATCCTGTGCATGTGACAAATAAAGAACAACATGACCTGCACCAAAGTCAGATTAGGGTATAGGCAAAGGACTAGATTAAGTGTATTTTTACCTGGAGTTTTTCCTTATTGTAGGCTACTACTTTCACCACGTTTAGTCTTGAAATCTTTGGTTGTTTACTACACTACCGTATTCCCTCTGTTTAGTACATGACCTCACATGTGAATCTGTAAAGAGATGGGTGGGGCTAAGGTTTAAGAGGGAGTGAACGGTGCTGAATAGGTTTAGACAAAGAAGAGCTCTCCAGTAGGTGTACCAAAATATTCAAGGGCCATTTTCGCAATAGCGGCGTTACAAGTTTATCAACTTTCAAAGCAGAATGACTTTCCCATTGTTCCTCAAGTGCAGTGGTTCCGCCTGTAAAAGTTGTGTCATACTGCAGAACACCTTGCGTGCTGCCGCAGAAGTCTATGGCACGTTATTTAATTGTCAGCCATTGTTTCTGTTAATGCATCTTTGAGAATATTGGCTGTATTAGAGAATTTAAAAGCTTTTTTTGTAAGAACATAGTATATGAGATTGATTTTAAGAAATGTAGTTTAATTCATTTGATTAATATTATGGTGTTTCTATTCCAAGAAAAACGAAAAATTAAACCATCAGGGCTTCCATTAGGAAAAAATGGTGCTGTACAACGTGACCGGTTGGGAGTAGTCTAAACTATTAAGAGCATAACATTTACACACCCTAATAGTAGTCTAACCAATACCCAAACAGAGATTCAGTGAAAATAAAAATCTCATTCATTTATCAAGACCAGTCCCCATGCTTGTCTCTGAAATAGTTGACCCCACGTGGATAAACCATTGTTTCAAATTATATTGCTTCTAACTTCAACATGCTTTAAATGACAATGTCACAAATAATTGAACACATACAATTCTCTAAAATTCAAACGCTTTACCATTTAATAATACATGGGGGTGTGCCATGCGGCCATACCTAACGGGAAAGGGGGTGTGCCATGCGGATGTGCCTAACGGGAAAGGGGGTGTGCCATGCGGATGTGCCTAACGGGAAAAGGGGTGTGCCATGCAGATGTGCCTAACGGGAAAGGGGGTGTGCCATGCGGATGTGCCTAGCGGGAAAGGGGGTGTGCCATGCGGATGTGCCTAACGGGAAAGGGGGTGTGCCATGCGGATATGCCTAACGGGAAAGGGGGTGTGCCATGCGGATGTGCCTAACGGGAAAGGGGGTGTGCCATGCGGATGTGCCTAACGGGAAAGGGGGTGTGCCATGCGGATGTGCCTAACGGGAAAGGGAGTGTGCCATGTGGATGTGCCTAACGGGGAAAGGGGGTGTGCCATGTGGATGTGCCTAACGGGGAAAGGGAGTGCGCCATGCGTGTGTGCCTAATGGGGAAAGGGGGGATGGAGCCGGTCGGGCGCAACCCAGGTGACATGGAGATGTGGGGATCTGAGTTCGAGCGAGAGCTGAAGCCACCCTCCCTGCCTGCCCAGAACCGAGAGAAGGGAGAAGTAAAAGAAAAGGTTAAATAAATAAGACCTACTTTTAACAGCACACTATTCAACACTAGGGAAACTCATGTCGCCTACGGTAGACCTACAGTATATCTAAAAATATTTTTTCCACTGACTTGACTCTCCGCCAATAATTACATTTAGAGGACTGGAGGATTTTAAATTAACATCTAAGGGGCAATTTTCGTTATTCTCACAGATCAGATTTGCCCTAAGGGGCTTTTATTTAATTATAATGCAGGGTTAATAATAATAATACTATTTGCTTAGTTTAAAAAATAGAGTTATTTTGGAGAGTGAGAGAAACCAAAAGCTCACCTTGTCTATTTTTTGGACAAGGACATCCCATCCGGCCAAACATTCCCCTAATCCGGACGACGCTGGGCCAATTGCGTGTCGCCTCATGGGTCTCCTGGTCATGGCTGGCACGGGATGTACTACGCGCTTGTATTAGAGCAGTACTGTCTTGACCTCTGAATGCTGTCTTTTAACCCTTCAACTTGCCTCTTCCATTTATTTTGAAAGAGTATTTTCAAGTAAGCATAATCAGTGCTCTAACTCCCCCTTGCGCTGGTCTGGAGCAGTGATGCAGGGCACCGTACTAAACCACAAATTACCCCTAAAACCCGCAGCATAATCTCTAAACTTTTAGTTGAGCAACCACTGTATGACACACATATATATATATATATATATATATATATATATATATATATATATATATATATATATATATATATATATATATATATATATATAGATATATATAGATATATATATATATATATAGATATATATATATATTTAGCTCTGAGTCTCTACAGTACTTTATCCAATGTAAAAAAAACTAATTTCCAATTTTGCAACAGAAGACCGAATCGAATGACATATTTTCAAGTAACTGCATCATGCTATGAGTATGCTTGTAATTGGTAAGGACTGGTGAGTTTTTCAGGATAAAAAATAAACGGAATGGAGCTAAGCATAGGCATAATCCTGGAGCAAAACCTGGTTCAGTCTGCTTTCCACCAGACACTGGGATATAAATTCACCTTTCAGCAGGACACTAACCTAAAACACAAGGCCAAAACTACACTGGAGTTGCTTACCAAGAAGACAGTAAATATTTCTGAGTGAGTTTTTACTTAAATCTACTTGAAAATCTATGACTAGACCCGGAAATGGTTGTATAACAATGATCAACAACCAATTTGACAGAACTTGAATAATGTTTTAAGGAATAAATGGGCAAATGTTGCATAATCCAGGTGTGGAAAGCTCTTAGAGACTTACCCAGAATGACTCAAAGTTGTAATCGCTGCCAAAGTACTTCTACAAAGTCTACTTCTACAAAGTCCTGACTGTGTGAATAGTCATGTAAATGAGATATTTAGGTATTTTCAATGAATTTGCAAACATTTCTAAAAACATTTTGTTTATTTTGGCATTATGGGGTATTTTGTGTATGTAGATGGGTGAGAAAATCAATTTTTATCAATTTAGAAATCAGGCTGAAACAAAATATGGGGCAGTGCATTCGGAAAGTATTCAGATCCCTTGACCTTTTTCCACATTTTGTTACATTACAGCCTTATTCTAAAATAATTTGTTTCCCTCATCAATCTACACACAATATCATAATGACAAAGCAAAAACAGTTTTTTAGAAAATGTTGCTAATTTATATTGAAAACAAACCCTGATATTTTGCATTTACATAAGTATTTTGACCCTAGTACTTTGCTGAAGCACCTTTGGCAGCGATTACAGCCTCGAGTCTTGAGTGTGATGACGCTACAAGCTTGGCAAACCTGTATTTAGCGAGTTTCTCCCATTATTTTCTGCAGATCCTCTCAAGCTCTGTCAGATTGGATGGGGAGCGTCACTGCACATCTGTTTTCAGGTCTCTCCAGAGATGTTAGATCGGGTTCAAGTCCTGGCTTTGGCTGGGCCACTCAAAGACAATCAGAGACTTGTTCCGAAGCCACTCCTGCGTTGTCTTGGCTGTATGCTTAAGGTCGTTGTCCTGTTGGAAGGCGAACATTAGCCCCAAGTCTGAGGTCCTGAGTGCTCTGAAGCAGGTTTTCATCAAGGATCCCTTTGTACTTTGTGCATCTTTCCCATGATCCTGACTAGTCTATCAATCCCTGCCGATGAAAAAATCCCAACAGCATGATGCTTCACCATAGGGATGATGCCATACCTCCTCCAGACGTGACACTTGGCATTCAGGCCGAAGAGTTCAATCTTGTTTTCATCAGCCTACAGAATCTTGTTTCTCATGGTCAGAGTCCTTTAGATGCCTTTTGTCAAACTCCAAGCGGGCTGTCATGTGCCTTTTACTGAGGAGTGGCTTCCGTCTGGCCACTCTACCGTAAAGGCCGGAATTGTGGAGTGCGCAGAGATGGTTGTCTATCTGGAAGGTTCTCCCATCTCCACAGAGGAACTCTAGAGCTATGTCAGAGTCACCATCGGCACGTCCTACCTCGATTGCTCAGTTTGGCCAAGCGGTCAGCTCTAGGAAGTGTCTTGGTGATTCCAAACTTGTTCAATTTAAGAATGATGGAAGCCTCTGTGTTCTTGGGGACCTTCAATGCTGCATACATTTTTTGGTACCCTTCCCCAGTTCTGTGCCTCGACACAATTCTGTCTCGAAGCTCTTCGACCTCATGGCTTGGTTTTTGCTCGGATATGCACATTCAACTGTGGGACTTTATATAGACAGGTGTGCACCTTTCCAAATCATGTCTATTCAATTGAATTTCCCACGGGTGGACTCAAGTTGCAGAAACATCTCAAGGATGAACAATTGAAATTGGATGCACCTGAGCTCAATTTCAAATCTAATTACAAAGGGTCTGAATACTTACACAAATCAGCAATTTCTGTTTGTTTTTTAAATAAATGTGCAAACATTTCTAAAAATCTGTTTTCACTTTGTCATTATGGGGTGTTGTGTAGATTGATTAAGATTTGTTGTATTTAATCCATTTTAAAATAAGGCTGTAACATAACAAAATGTGGAAAAAGGGGGCTGAATATTTTTCGAATGCACTGTATACTGTATGTCAACAGCTCTTCCTCGTCGAACATCATTTTTTTCTGAAATAAATTCTTAACAAATATTTGTAATACTATATTGACAGTAAACATAGCAATTAAATTAGACAAGGGGGACACAATTCCCACCTTTTTCATAGTCAATAACTCCAAATTGCTCATATTCTTGCTGAAGGTTGTTGGCAAGATCACTGGTTTAATACCACAAAAACAACCTAATCTGCTAAATAATGCTGATAATAACTCTATATTGAAAATAGTTTTCAGAGAATAAATTATTTTAAAAATGTAGGTTTATTATCATTTTTTTTTTACACACTGTCTATCTGGTATTAGAGATAGCAAGCAAGAGAATGGGAGGGCAGGGGGGGTGAGAGACTAAAGGAGGGAGGGGGGAAAAGGGTGAGTTTGAAACATAAGCAACATTTGGCTAATTGAATTAAGACAAGCTATTCTCCTGAGCAGACAGAGGCATTCTAATAATTAAGAGAGACACATTTAACATGGTGTGTAGGTTTATACCAGTGCAGGGAGGCCATCGATACAATAGCCTGCATGCAACCAGGAGACGGTCGATAATTATCACTACAGTTTTTCCATTGTGTCTTTCTGACTTTGAGTGTCTGTTGGTTTCAGAGAATATGTAAGGAGGAGCATAAGCTCAGTGGTTTCAATTGAAAATAACTTGATAATTGTAGAGAAAGGAAGAGAAGGATACTGAGAGGCAGAGGTTCCCTGTCTACAAATAGTGTATGTGACACTGAGCTATCTATAGATTAATCCCATCTTCACCCTCATTGTTAACTCCTTTCAAAAACACCTGGTAGGACTAGATAAACATAAGACATTGGCATTCTGATAAGCACTGAGGGAGTGATAAGGCACCTGCTGTCAGTATTGAATGAAAGCTGCCAGAGTGAATGCATCAAAATTAACTCACCCCTGTCATATGACATGCATACTGTGGCGCTATTGGAGAAAACTTAGGGGTGTTCCTCAACAGTCTTAACTGGTCCCCTCTTCTCGTCTACTTTCCTTCATCTGATTCAAACTTCCAAAAACCTTGAAAAATGTACAGCGCTTAGCCATTCAGTATTTAAAACCTAATTGTTTTAGGAGTATGGACAGCAGGTATAATTTCTGCATTTGGCATGGCTTTTAGACAATGGATGTGACCCTATTCCATATATAGTGCACTGTTGTGCACTGTTGACCAGAGCCCTATGGGTGTAGGTCAAAAGTAGTACACTATATAGGGTACCATTTTGGACGCAGACTGAAATTTTGCCTCTAGCCTATGAGTCATCCATTGTGCCTTCATCCAGAGAAGTCCCTATGTAGTGCACTACTTTTGATCAGGGTTCAGAGTGTACTATTTATGGAATAAGGTGTCATTGAGGATGCAGCCCAGCTTTCCCTGACAGGTTCCTGTATATTTAAACACCACCTACCTACAGTACAACACACTACTGAGACAACTGGTAGACTGTATGCATGTGTGTGCGTGTGTGTGTGTGTGTCCTCAGTCTTTGCTATGGGGCTACTGACAGTCTGGTTCTCTGTAGGTGTAATTTTTTCGAGCTGCATGGCGTCCCAAACTTCTTTGATGTTACAAAAGGAAGTGGGGAAGATAGCTAGTTCAGGAGCCACAGACAAACTTGCGGAAACACGCTCACGCAGAGAAACCACACACACCTAATACACTTGTGCACACACATTTGTCCAATCCCTTGCAATCCCCTCTCCTGCTCCCCTGACTGGAGCACAGTCTTGACATAACTGGGTCTCTCCAAGCATAATAGCAGATCAGGCACATTCCACCCTTTGATGTTACAAGGTGAAAATGAAGTGGAGATGTGGCACATCCCGCTCTGAGAGGAACAATTGAGACCAAAGGAGGAGAGGAAGAAAGGAATGAATGGGAGAGTGGTGGTAATTCCAGTCCCCTGTACAAGAGGAGAGAGGTTGACTGATGGCTGGCGTGAGCCCTCGAAGGGAGACAAGGAAATGAGACAAGGAAAGGGAGGTGATGGAAAGTGGCCACGGCAGAGCATTCAGACACAGACCATGTTAAAACACAGCCCATGTCGAAACACAGCCCATGTCGAAACAGCAATGTGAACTTGAGAAGGCAGTCAATAGTGGTTTTAGCAATGAAACTGAACAGGCGAGGGAAGGAGGCCGGGAAAGAGGGAGATAAAAAATGCAAATATTTTGTCTCACATCCCTCTTTCCCTTTCACCATCTCTCAACTCTGTTCATCTCCCATCACTCAGTCACGTCCTCTAAGTGATGAACTCAAAGACAATTGAATTACTTGCATCCAGTCTTGCTCCGAGCTTCATAGAACTGCAGTAGACGCATCACTCACTGAGGTGGCAGAACACTGTGAGCCATTACAGCCCTTGCAAAAGGGGGGTGGGACTCAATTTACTGGTGAGAGTCAGAATAGTAGACTACAGGTGCAATTTTGAAATATGTTTTTTGCATCAGCAGTTTCTCTCTGATAATCACTAAATTACCCCATCTCAGCAAAAAAATAGATTGGTAAGTTAGTCTAGAGGCCAACTATCTAACTTGCAGTAGGCCTAATCATGGTCACATTGATTTTGTTAGTCACTCTCACTCAGAAATCATATTAAAAAGTGCAAACATTTCTCTCCACCCTGTGGCAAAATGTGTAGAATTGCAGCAAATTAGCTGTAAAACTGAATTTTCTCTCTGTGAGCAACTGCAGCCCCTCATGAGTTCAGATTTTTTTTGTGGCCACCACCCCAATCGAAGCTGTAGGTTAATAGGACATTTAACATGTGACGCAGCTTTTACTGGCCGAAATAAGTCTCTCTCTCTCTCACACACACACACACACACACACACACACACACACACACAAACACACACAAGCACACACAAGCACACACACAATCTCTTTAGTATGGCTGAGTGGCGAGAAGCAAAGACTAAAGACCAGAGGCAGCACTACAGATGAACAACCTCTACGGTCCCACTTCTCTCAGACAGTACACACACACACACACACACACACACGTAACATGTAGGTCAGACGACACGATCACACCAAAACACCTCAGACACAAACAGTAGGACAGGCAGAGCTTTACCGACAATGAAGAGAGAACACACACACACAGTCTTATGGTCTGTGAAGCGACCAAAAGTCAACATCCTCTTTTCTCTCCTCTCACATGCTTGTTCAGAGGCTTCTCATGTGTAGTCTGGCTACTCCTGTGCCAGCCATAAACCAACGCTTCATCAATCAAACAAAATACTATTACTTTGGCAAGTAAATGGAATATTAAAGCCTTTTCAATTCAATGGAATTTACTTGTGGATATGAACATGGGAGGGAGAAATACAATGGCTCAGTCCATAGCTGCTTGATGTGAGTCTCAGCTGTGTATAGTGAGTCACAGCTGTGTATAGTTTATACTAGGCATCTGTCTAAAGAGAGAGAGAAAGGTTTTACAGAGGGCTCACTGTAAATCAAAAAGGTCCCCTCTTATCTATACCCACCACTGTGTGGATCGCCGACACAGACATAAATAAGTTCACAAACACACACAATCTCTTTATTCATATATAAAGGACGTGGCCTTTCACATCCGGTGCGGTTAAAAACTACAGTATTAATCCCAAATCCACAGTAACATGACTAGGGCCAGGCTCTTAAAGGAGCCACAGTAACATGACTTGGGCCAGGCTCTTAAAGGAGCCACAGTAACATGACTAGGGCCAGGCTCTTAAATGAGTCACAGTAACATGACTAGGGCCAGGCTCTTAAAGGAGCCACAGTAACATGACTTGGGCCAGGCTCTTAAAGGAGCCACAGTAACATGACTTGGGCCAGGCTCTTGAAGGAGCCACAGTAACATGACTTGGGCCAGGATCTTAAAGGAGTCACAGTAACATGACTTGGGCCAGGATCTTAAAGGAGTCACAGTAACATGACTTGGGCCAGGCTCTTGAAGGAGCCACAGTAACATGACTAGGGCCAGGCTCTTGAAGGAGCCACAGTAACATGACTAGGACCAGGCTCTTAAAGGAGCCACAGTAACATGACTTGGGCCAGGATCTTAAAGGAGTCACAGTAACATGACTTGGGCCAGGATCTTAAAGGAGTCACAGTAACATGACTTGGGCCAGGATCTTGAAGGAGCCACAGTAACATGACTTGGGCCAGGATCTTAAAGGAGCCTCAGTAACATGACTTGGGCCAGGATCTTAAAGGAGCCACAGTAACATGACTTGGGCCAGGATCTTAAAGGCTCCACATACACACACATTGGACGTATTCATTTTCACATCTCTCAGGTTTAGCCAGCTACTGTGTGTGTGTGGGTGTGTGTGTGTGTGTGTGGGTGTGTGTGTGGGTGTGTGTGTGTGTGTGTGTGTGTGTGTGTGTGTGTGTGTGACAAGCACATGGCCAAGCACATCCCGGTGGGCGCGCGCACACACACACACACAAGGCTCTCTCCACCGCTGAAGCGGCAGCACTAAACGTTTTGGCAGCAAATTATGACTATCCTTCAACATTATGGCTTTTACTCCGCGTGTTCCCCGTAAACACCTCTCCATCTCCCCTTCCACTTTCCTTTGCATCCCTCCCTTGCTCCCTCTGAAATGAAATGCCCCCCCGCCGACGTTAAGTATGTGTAGTGAGTCTTTCGACGCAGCGCATTTCAACTTCCAATGATAGCTAAATCACACTAACTCAATCATCGACATGCATGCTGCACACACACACACAGAACAGATTTTAAAGAGGCTCTTCACAATGCATAAGTTCAGAGCACAACCAAAAGATTCCAGCACACAAACAGAATATAGGTTCCAAACTGGTGCGTGTTCAATATTAAGGAAAAAGAACACCGGTGGGTGCTATGCTAGCAGCAAATGGGTGCAATGCTATGCTAACTGGGCTGCCTTAGAAATCAAGTCAAATATTATTTGTCACATGCACTGAATACTACAGGTGTAGACCTTACAGTGAAATGTCTACTTTCAAGCCCTCAACAATGCAGCTTTAAGAAAAAGTGTTAAGTAAAAAAGATAGGTAAAAAATTGCAAATAAAAGTAACAAAGAAAAGAGCAGCAGTAAAATAACAATAGCGAAGATATATACAGGGGTACCGGTGAAGAGTCAATGTGCGGGGGCACAGGTCAATCGAGGTAATTGAGGCAATATGTACATGTAGGTAGAGTTAAAGCGCAAAGATAAGAAACAGAGAGTATCAGCAGCTTAAAGTAGAGGGGGGGGGGGGGGCAATGCAAGTAGCCATTTGATTAGCTGTTCAGGAGTCTTATGGCTTGGGGGTAAAAGCTGTTAAGAAGCCCTTTGGACCTAGACTTGGCGCTCCGGTACCGCTTGCCATGTAGAAGCAGAGAGAACTGTCTGTGACTAGGGTGTCTGGAGTCTGACTATTTTTAAGGCCTTTTTTTTTTTACATCGCCTGGTAATAGAGGTCCTGGATAGCAGGAAGCTTGGCCCCAGTGATGTACTGGGCCGTACGCACTACCCTCTGTAGTGCCTTGCGGTCGGAGGCCGAGCAGTTGCCATACCAGGCAGTGATGCAACCAGGATGCTCTAGCTCAGGGGTGGGCAACTCCAGTCCTCGGGGGCCTGATTGGTGTCACACTTTTTCTCCATCCCTTGCAAAAACAGCTGATTAATCAAATTGCAATTTAAATTGAAGATCATGATTAGGTGATTATTGGACTCCGGTGTGTTAGCTGGGGCTGGGGCAAAACTGTGACACGAATCAGGCCCCCGAGCACTGGAGTTGCCCACCCCTGCTTTAGACGATCCCTGCTTTAGACAGTGCAGCTGTAGAAACTTTTGAGGACCTGAAGACCCATGCCAAATTTTTTCAGTCTAGAATAGGCTTTGTCGTGCCCTCTTTACGACCATCTTGGTTTGTTTGGACCATAATAGTTTGTTGGTGACGTGGACGTGGCTCTCAACCAGCTCCACTACAGCCTCGTCGATGAGAATGGGGGCGTGCTTGGTCCTCCTTTTCCTGTAGTCCACAATCATCTCCTTTGTCTTGATCACGTTGAGGGAGAGGTTGTTATTCTGGCACCACACGGCCAGGTCTCTGACCTCCTCCATATAGGCTGTCTCATCATTGTCGGTGATCAGGCCTACCACTGTTGTCTCATCAACAAACCTAATGGTGTTGGAGTCGTGCCTGGCCATGCAGTCATGAGTGATAAGGGAGTAGAGGAGGGGACTAAGCACACACCCCTCCTAAGCATGCACCCTTGGGGGGCCCAAGTGTTGAGGATCAGCGTGGCGAATGTGTTACCTACCCTTACCACTTGGGGGCGGCACGTCAGGAAGTCCAGGATCCAGTTGCAGAGGGAGGAATTCAGTCCCAGGGTCCTTCGCTTAGTGATGAGCTTTGAGGGTAATATGGTGTCGAAAGCTGAGCTGTAGTCAATGAATAGCATTCTTACATAGGTGTTCCTTTTGTCCAGGTGTGAAAGGACAGTGTGGAGTGCAATAGAGATTGCATCATCTGTGCATCTGTTGGGGTGGTATGCAAATTGGAGTAGGTCTAGAGTTTCTGGGATAATGGTGCTGATGTGAGCCATGACCAGCCTTTCAAAGCACTTCATGGCTACAGACGTGAGCATTACGAGTCAGTAGACATTTTGGCAGGTTACGTTCGTTTTCTTGGTCACAAGGATAATGGTGGTCTGCTTGAAACATGTTGGTATTACAGACTCAAACAGGGAGAGGTTGAAAATGTTACACGCTCGGAGTACACGTCCTGGTAATCAGTCTGGCCCTGCGGCCTTGTGAATGTTGACTTGTTTAAAGGTCTTACTCACATCTGCTGTGGAGAGTGTGATCACACAGTCGTCCGGAACAGCTGGTGCTCTAATGCTTGTTGCAGTGTTACTTGCCTCGAAGCGAGCAAATAAGTAATGTAGCTTGTCTGGTAGGCTCGTGTCACTAGGCAGCTCTCAGCTGTGATTCCCTTTGTAGTCTGTAATCGTTTGCAAGCCCTGCCACATCCAATGAGCATCAGAGCCGGTGTAGTACGATTCGATCTTAGTCCTGTATTGATGCTTTGCCTGTTTGATGGTTCATCGGAGGGCATAGAGGGATTTCTTATATGCTTCTGAGTTGGAGCCCCGATCCTTGAAAGTGGCTGCTCTAACCTTTAGCTCAGTGCGGATGTTGCCTGTAATCCATGGCTTCTGGTTGGGGTATGTACGTACAGTCACTGTGGGGACGACGTCATTGATGCACTTATTGATGAAGCCAGTGACTGATTGGTGTACTCCTCAATGCCATCGGAAGAATCCCGGAACATATTCCAGTCTGTGCTAGCAAAACAGTCCTGTAGCTTAGCATCTGCTTCATCTGACCACTTTTTTATTGACAGAGTCAACACCCCCCTATCCACATCGATGGAACAGTAGTGGAGAGGGTAGTAAGTTTTAAGTTCCTCGGCGTACACATCACAGACAAACTGAATTGGTCCACCCACACAGACAGCATCGTGAAGAAGGCGCAGCAGCGCCTCTTCAACCTCAGGAGGCTGAAGAAATTTGGCTTGTCACCAAAAGCACTCACAAACTTCTACAGATGCACAATCGAGAGCATCCTGGCTGTATCACCGCCTGGTACGGCAACTGCTCCGCCCACAACCGTAAGGCTCTCCAGAGGGTAGTGAGGTCCGCACAACGCATCACCGGGGGCAAACTACCTGCCCTTCAGGACACCTACACCACCCGATGTCACAGGAAGGCCATAAAGATCATCAAGGACAACAACCACCCGAGCCACTGCCTGTTCACCCCGCTATCATCCAGAAGGCGAGGTCAGGTCAGTACAGGTACATCAAAGCTGGGACCGAGAGACTGAAAAACAGCTTCTATCTCAAGGCCATCAGACTGTTAAACAGCCACCACTAACATTGAGTGGCTGCTGCCTACACACTGACTCAACTCCAGCCACTTTAATAATGGGAATTGATGGGAAATGATGTAAAATATATCACTAGCCACTTTAAACAATGCTAGCTAATATAATGTTTACATACCCTACATTATTCATCTCATATGTATATGTATATACTGTACTCTATATCATCTACTGCATCTTTATGTAATACATGTATCACTAGCCACTAACTATGCCACTTTGTTTACATCCTCATCTCATATGTATATACTACAGGGTAGCCTAGTGGTTAGAGCGTTGGACTAGTAACCGAAAGGTTGCAAGTTCATATCCCCGAGCTGACAAGGTACAAATCTGTCGTTCTGCCCAGGCAGTTAGGCAGGCTGGTTAACAGGCAGTTAACCCACTAGGCCGTCATTGAAAATAAGAATTTGTTCTTAACTGACTTGCCTGGTTAAATAAAGGTCAAATAAATAATAAATACCATCTACTGCATCTTGCCTATGCCGTTCTGCATCACTCATTCATATATCTTTATGTACATATTCTTTATCCCTTTACACTTGTGTCTATAAGGTAGTAGTTTTGGAATTGTTAGCTAGATTACTTGTTGGTTATTACTGCATTGTCGGAACTAGAAGCACAAGCATTTCGCTACATATGCTAACCATGTGTATGTGACAAATAAAATTTGATTTGATTTGATTCCTGCTTTAGTTTTTACTTGTAAGCAGTAATCAGGAGGATAGAATTATGGTTAGATTTGCCAAATGGAGGGCAATGGAGAGCTTTGTACGTATCTCTGTGTGTGGAGTAAAGGTGGTCTAGAATTTTTTTTCCCTCTGGTTGCACATTTAAAATGCTAGTAGAAATTAGGCCAAATGGATTTAAGTTTCCCTGCATTAAAGTCCCTGGCAATATACAGCTCATTGACCGCAGTCTTAGTGCCAGCATTTGTTTGTGGTGGTACATGGACAGCTACAAAGAATATAGACATAAACACTCTTGGTAAATGGTGTGGTCTACAGCTTTACCTCAGGCAAGCAAAACCTCAAGATGTAATTAAATTTTGCGCACCAGCTGTTGTTTACAAATATACATAGACTGTCAACCCAGGTCTTACCGGAGGCGGCTGTTCTATCCTGCCGATACAGTATATAACCTGCCAGCTGTATGTTATTCATGTCATCGTTCAGCCACAACTCGGTGAAACACAAGATATTACACTTTTTATGTCCCATTAGTAGTATATACATGATCGTAGTTTGTCTATTTTATTATCCAATGATTGTACGTTGGCTAATAGGACCGATGTTAAAGGTAGATTATCCACTCCCCGTCGGATCCTTACAAAGCACCCCGACAAACGTCCCTGAAGTAAATCCTTTGCGTCCGACTCATTAAATAAAAAATCTTCCAGTACAAGATGAGTAATATAGAAGCTATTTTTGGTTATAAGAAACAGTGGCAGAAACATTATGTACAAAGTAAGTTACAAATAACGCGAAAAAACACACAATAGCACAATCGGTTAGGGACCAGAAAACGGAAGCCATCATCTCTGGCATCATTATCATGTGGATGCCATGCTAGCGGCTAGGCTAGTTGGGCTACCATAGAAAACCAGTGGGTGCTATGCTAGCAGCTAGGCTGGCTGGGCTACCATAGAGAACCAGTGGGGGCTATGCTAGCTGTTCTGGATGCTAGGCTATGTGGCCTTATCAGAGTCAGGAAAGAGAAACCATAGGTTGGGCAGAGCCGCAGAGGCATCGAGGGGCAACAGATGAGACACCACTAGTTACATTGGCACCGTTAGAGAGAACACACACACACACAAGACGACACAGTGGCACCACTCGCTAAGTGTGTTATTGTATTCATGAATGTCTAGCTCACACATGTTCCATAGGCAATGTGTAGAAATATATTAACATAGACTGGAATGGATATCACCTAGATCAGTAATGACACATTCATAAACAAGTGTTTCTGGATGGGAGCATAGCGTAAGATTGGTACAATCTAGATCAGTATTAACTGAGGGGCTGCTATAGAAGTAAATATAAATAATGTATCTCAATGGGGTCTACTCTCATTGGCTTCCTCAGGGAGTGGGGTGTGTGGTGATTACATGGCCACTGTTGTGACTAATAGCTCTAAGAGAAGCAGACATCCGCTATACCGCTACAGAATGGCATACACACTTTTCCCAGGGATTCTGATGGATGCAGAGGAAAATCAGAAGGGTGGAGTGAAAAAGAAGAGAAGGGGAACAGGACGAAAAAGGAACGGGAGAAGAATCCAACATTGTTTACCACTGCATGTGTTGTGTGTTCAGCGTTGTACTCTTGTTTTGATCAACTCTGTCACCAGACCACACCAAGTCAACCCCAAGTGGGCCAAGCCATTCCAAAACCACAGCTCATTCCAAAACCAACTCTCTCTCCCTGCTCAGTCTTTTCTCCCCTCCATGCCGCTTTCTTCCCTTCTCTCCCTGTACTTTGTTTTGCTCTCATTCACTCCCTTGACTCCTCAATACATTTTTCCCTCTTTCCCACTCCCTTGACTACCCAATAAATCTTTCCCTCTTTTCCACTCCCCAATAAATCTTTCCCTCTTTCCCACTCCCCAATAAATCTTTACCCGACTTCCCAATACATTTTTCCCCGACTCCCCAATACATTTTCCTTCTTTCCCACTCCCTCGACTCTACAACAAATCTTTCCCTTCCAGAAACACGGGAGAATAATCCCGACCAGTACGGAAATCACAGCCACAGAAAACCGAGAGAGATGGAGAGAGAGTGAGAGAGAAGCAGAGACAGTGAGAGAGAAGCAGAGACAGCGAAAGAGAAGCAGACAGTGAGAGACAGCGAGAGAGAGAGTGAGAAAGCGAGAGAGACAGGAGGGGAACAATAAAGAGTGCAGCCAAAACGGAAAGAGAGGTCAATAACTTTGTGAAGCATGTTCTGTCTTGACTGGAGGCAAGAGGATTCAGATAGGAAACCCACGCTGTCTAGTCTAACTTAGACCCAAAATAACCAGCAGCCACCACAACAATATCAATGTGTTACGAGCCGTTTTATAAATAACGTTTTTTGTATACAATGGGAAGCTAGTGCTCAAAATTATAGAATTTTAATATAGAATGTAATACAAACCAAAACATTTAAATGGTAACACGATGAGGAAAGTAATAGGATTTATATGGGGTTTTATAATGTGGTTTCGGTAAAATAATATTATATGGTGTGCTATAACTTTGTGCTGTGTGTCTATGTTGAGAACCCATCTACCTCCATCCACCAACCTACCTGCGCTGTTCTCTCTGAAACACACACACACAGAGATCTAATCAATCAATAACTTAAGCAGCAGGCAACCATTTCATTTGGCCAACAGTTGGAACCTGATCAGGGTTCTACAATATCTGAAAGCCAAGCTGCCCCACCCATCCCTCTATCTGCCCAAGGGAATGATTCCTATAACCCCCTCTTTCTCTCCGTATCTTGCTCTTGCCCTAACTCTTCGTACCTCCTAGCTCAAGGTGTGGTTACTGCTATAGAAGGAGAGAAAGGCAAAGGGGGTGAAGGAGAAGTCTGTGCACAACATTCTACCCTCAATGTGTGTGTGCTCAACAAATCACTTGGTGTGTGTGCATGTGTGGTGTGTGTAGACTCAGCAAGGGAAGGTATAGGCAGTATTAGGCTGGACCAGATTGGGGGGGGGGGGGGGGGGGGGTATGGTTTCCCAGATGATTCTGACTTGGCTGGCATTTACCCCGGAATGGATCACAGAAAACAATGGAGGCACATTCCTGACATGATCACCCTAAACCCGCCCTTCATGGAATTTACTGTGTGTGTGTGTGAGAGAGAAAGTGAGAAAGCGCGAGAGAAAAACAGGGAGAACGGGAGACAGCGAAAGAGAGAGATGAGGAATTCAAAATAATTGTGCGCTGCCCTATGGGACTCCCAATCACGGCCGGTTGTGACACAGCCTGGAATCGAACCAGGGCCTGTAGTGATGCCTCTAGCACTGAGATGTAGTGCCTTAAACCGCTTTGCCACTTGGGAGCCCCAAGTGCTTTCAGAGTATTTGTGTCTGCTTCATTTGTCCTTCCTTTTCACCCGTCTTACATTAGCAGTGTAAATATGTTCCAGTCTGGGAGACTGTCTATATAAATAGACCCAATATGAACCAGTAAGCTACACTGACATGTCTTTAGTCCACTCAGCTCATGGTCTTAAAGACAATGCTGTGTTAACAAGAGATCTTGAGTAGCACAAGGGAAACACACACACACACAATGCTCACATCAATGACACTGCTCACATCAATGATTGCACAAGGGTGTAGACAGTCACATTTGTTATGTGAAATGGGGTTCTAAAATTAGGAAATGGGAGTCAATGATGTGACTTCCTGTGTCTGCCAGTCAGCATTTGTTTGGTGTGTATGTCAGCATAACTTTAGATACATTATCTCATAATAAGTCATGTTAATAATACTTTGTGGGTGTCAGTCACACATCTGCTAAATGCCACCATGTTAGACAGACAGAGACACAGACAGGCAGACACATAGACAGATGGACACACACAGATGTACAGACACAGTAAAGGACACAGGCACACTGCTCGCGTCAACGATTGCACAAGGGAGGAAAACATCTAAACGTTGTTTATTGTTGCTTGTACGTTTGTTGTGACATTTTATGCACATAGTACTTTTTAAAAACAGTAGTTAAAAATAAAGTAATTTCATATACATTACATCTAGATATTGTCGTGTCTTTGGCTATGCCGGATTAAGTGATATGACATGCTATTCTATAAAATAATTTATCCGTAATTAATATCACCTGATTGAGCTAATCATGTAAATAACTAGAGAGTCGGGGCACCACAAAATAATATTTATAGAGCTGTTATCTTCCAAATAAACTCTTAAAGACCTAGTAATATTTGACATCAATAGCAGTCAATATTAATCGTCATCTTAATTCAGTCTCATCTGCACGAACCCTGGCTAACAAGTTGAATCAGCAATGCAAAATTGGGTTTGATTATTTATTTACTAAATACCCAACTAATCACACAGAATTACACATACACATAATTAAATCATAACTTGATTACAAATGACGTCATAAAGGAAAACGTCCCTAGCGGGCGGAACAGATATGACAGCTTGTTACACAAAAGAAGACTGAGGAACAAAGGGTGAAGCTGTGCTATCGTAAATACAGAATCTTATGCATTCTAAATTACCGCCCATTTGGAAAAGGAAAATGTAATAAATATTTACTCTGAGCTGCGCTTCAGCAGGTTGGTGGTAGATGGAAGGCCGTATTGCCCAACCGAGTCCTTTGAAGAATGTATCTGCTAGTAAATTGTATACGTTGTAGTAACATCGTTGGGTGGTAGATGGGATACTCTGTCTGTTCCTTCCTAACCTGCGTTTGCAGCTGCTGTTGCTAACTCAACGGCTAGGAGGTATCACTTCTGTAGTTCAAAGTTCATACCATTCGCAACCAAAGCTCATGCTGATGTTGGCTTCGTTCTGTAGTTATTATCTGAACCATTCTGACATCGGACTGTCATCCTCACATCCTCGGAACAAGATATATTGTCATCAAGGCTTTATATGGGAAGGGAGAGGAGGGCGTGTTTGAAAAGTTTTATAGCCCATGTCCCTTCACAGGGGTAGGCCACTGATTGAGCAGAACCCTACCTAATGAAAACCCAAATCTCACATTTTAGAAGCTAAAATCACATTTTATCCCATCACAAATAATTTAATATTCAAACATTTAAATTGAACAACAATTCCATGTGAATCCGATAACTGATGTGTAGACTTTCCACTGTAGAGTTTATGTCATCTTATCATTGATGAGAATGTCTCAGATGACAACCGAACTGACATCATATTCGTTAAGTACCACCGCAAATTTTCAATTGGTCAGATTACCATATAGTTAATTTCCCCCCACCTTCTGATGTTCCCAGAATCTCTATGTTAACCAAAGGGGTTTACAAATGTAACATCAGTAGGGTAGAGAGAGGAAAAAAGGGGGAAAGAGGTATTTATGACTGTCATAAACCTACCCCCAACTCTCAATCCATCCCAACTATCTCCATAAACCCTCTCCTCAGCAACTCTCAGTCTATCCCACGAAAAAATAAAAAATAAATTGCGAGCCTAGTTGGTTTAGCCCCATAAAAAGACAGCAACCCTCCTGCTAGCCGTAATTGGCTGAGATAATGAGTGGGCTGGACATGCCGAGAGATGAGTTTGGATTGGTCTGCCATGTAGCTTCTGTCTATTTTAGCTGGTCAGTATGTGTAGGTAATTTTGTCTTACGTGGCTTTAAAAAATTTTTTATCACGAAGTAGAACTGCATAAGTGTTGCTCTCCACTTTCTGGACGACTGAGTTTTGAAATCAGTGGAATTAGAGTATGATAGCTAAGGAGATGGAGAAAACACGTCTCCGGAAGACATCTTCAACCTAAGGTCAACCATGGCATCCGTGTCAGGGAGAAGCGTCCATCTATGATGTATACGGGTAAGATAGTCTAGCTAGCTAACGTTAGCTGGCTGGCTCATTAGCTAATGTTACATGTATGATCTTATTATTTGTATCTCAGAGCCATTTGCTTTGCTAGTTATAGCCTAATGTTAGCTATAGCCTAATGTTAGTTAGCTATAGCCTAATGTTAGTTAGCTATAGCCTAATGTTAGCTAGCTAACATTGACCCTGGTTGGTTAGCTATATGCAGACTCATGCAGGGTAGTAACGTCATGAGTTGGGATTATTGTTCATCGTTCACCTAGGTAGCTACATGTCTTAACAAAAGACTCCACTATGCAAGTAACCATTTCAATAGAATGTCACTCCGACAACTGTTGATAGACGTAGCTGGTTAGTTCGCCATGGATATCTACTCCAATTTTGAGGCACTCTCGTCTGAGTGTGCCAGAGCACAGAATAACTGACAAATTTACAAACACTCAACACCTGCTGAATATGGCCGGTGTCAGTAAACATTGGCAAAAAAACATAAATTGCTGCCAGTAGAACAGTTAGTCACCAACGCTCTGGATAACATAAAAACAGCCCAAACAGCTCTGCTCGGGAGAGTTAAATGGTTAGTCAGTTGTTCTCTCATTTGTGTCTGGAAGTAGCTAGCAAGCTAGCCAGTTAGCTTGGGTGCTTGACGGTTGTTAGGACAGAACGTTTGGATTAACCCTTAAAGAGATGGTTGGGGTTACAGCTTAAGAGGGTATGAACGATGCTGAATGGGTGTAGACAAAGAAGGACTCTCCAGTAGGTACCAAAACATTCAAAGGCCATTTTCTCAAAAGTGAGATTATAAGTTTATGGACTTTCAAAGCATAATTACTTTTCCATTTTACCTCAGATACAGTGTATGATGTACCATGTTGTAGCTCTGTATCTCTGCTTTAATCCAATGTAAAAAACACTATTTCAAATGTTGCTAAATAAGACTGAATCAAAGCGGTCGGTCAAATATGAGGCCTCTGTGGAAAGGTTTTGCTCTAGGATGCCCACAGAGAGAGGGGGGGACTATCTGTTGTTCCATGTAGTGAATATGTTATTCGATGTGTTTGTATGGGCTAATAGCAGTAAGGGCAGATAAAATGTTTCAATTACTATTTTGAATGTTTTTTATTTTTTTACACTTCGAAGGGTCTTAAAATCCAAATCAAATAGCAAATTTATCCTTGGTATGACCTTCTTAAAACAATTCCATATATCTTAGTAAACACCCCCCCCCCCCCCTCCCCACAGATTTGACAGCCCAGGGGGAAAGTCCCTGCCTTGGGCGTGGCCCTAGTGCCCAACTAACACACTACTGGGGCATCTGCTACTGCTATGACAAGAGGATGACTTCCTATCCTTTTTCCCTCACTCATTCTCTTTCTCCACACACTTCCTTTCTCTTTTCCCTCACTCATTCTCTTTCTCCACACAAACGTCCTTTCTCTCGTTCTCTGCATCTCTCTCATTTCTCCCTCTCCCCCTATCCTTCCTTCACTCTCTCCTTCCCTCTCTCTCCAATACTTTCCTAACAGCCCAGAGGGAGACCCTTGGCTGCTAACCACCAAATACATCTAACATGGCTCAGGGCTGTGCCAAAGGACATGGAGAGCAAGAGAGAGAGAGTGTGAGAGAGAGAGAGAGAGAGCAACAAGCAACGGAGGCAGCCAAGCGAGCAATGCAGAAAAAAAATATCTTGCCGCTTACAAGTTGAATTGTAGTAGAGAGGGGAGGAGAGGGGGAAGGGTGAAACAAAGAGAGAGGAAGGTGGGTGAAGGGAGAGGGCAGGTGAATGAGTGAAGGAGTAAATGTGAAAGCTAATGAGTGTGCACAGAGAAAGGGAAAAGGAGAAATCCATCTAAAGTGAGAGAAAGTGTGTTGTTTCGGAGGAAAAGTTTGCGCTCTGTTTTGTGAATGTGAAAGAGAGGAAAAGCTGCAAGAAAGAGAGAAATCATTATATAACTCCACAATAAAATAAATCCTAGAAATAGTGAAAGGGCTCATCAATCTCCTTCCTTTGGTGAATGTGTAACATCAGGTCAACGTGGGAAAACCGTGGCTCTAACATTGCTGCAACATCAAGTCAACCTGGGAAAGCCATCAATGGCCATGACAGGCCCCAGGAGACCCCCTCCCTAACTGGACCCTGTTACTGACTTAAATAGAGAAACACCTACCATTAATCACTAACACACGTCTGTATGTTTTATGACTGTGTGTGTGTGTGTGGGGGGGTATGGTGTGTTTGTGTGTCGGCCTGTGTAGGCCGTCCGTCCGTCCATCTCCGCCCCTGCGTGCGCCTCCGCCCCTGCGTGCGCCTCCGCCCCTGCGGCCGTCTCCGCCCCTGCGGCCGTCTCCGTCCCTGCGGCCGTCTCTGTCCCTGCATCTGTCTCTGTCCCTGCGTCTGTCTGTCTAACATGGTGGCATTTAGCAGATGTGTGACTGACACCCACACAGTATTATTAACATTACTTATTATGAGATAATGTATCTAAAATTATGCTGACATACACACCAAACAAATGCTGACTGGCAGACACAGGAAGTCACATCATTGACTCCCATTTCCTAATTTTAGAACCCCATTTCACATAACAAATGTGACTGTCTACACCCTTGTGCAATCATTGATGTGAGCAGTGTGTGTGTGTGTGTGTGTGTGTGTGTGTGTGTGTGTGTGTGTGTGTGTGTGTGTGTTCCCCTTGTGCTACTCAAGATCTCTTGTTAACACAGCATTGTCTTTAAGACCATGAGCTGAGTGGACTAAAGACATGTCAGTGTAGCTTACTGGTTCATATTGGGTCTATTTATATAGACAGTCTCCCAGACTGGAACATATTTACACTGCTAATGTAAGACGGGTGAAAAGGAAGGACAAATGAAGCAGACACACAGACTCTGAAGGTCTGCAGTGGGCAGCACCTGTGGTCACTAGGTGGGAGACAGATGCTCCTTCCACCTCTGGTTTGGCCTGTAGCCATGACAACACACATTAGGCCAGGACCACCGGGGACGCTATGGAAGGGGTTGCTGTTATCAGTCTCTGACCCCCCCCCCCCCTAACTTTTTAATCATGGGGAATGTGAAACTGTCTTCCGGACAAGAAAAACGTGTTGAACACTTATGAGTAAGTCTCAGGTTTATCTCATCTAAACATTGCTATGCTGAATCCTTAGAGTCAATGGTCCCGATGACACTGTCCAACCATTAAAGCCTTACCCTACAGACAGAAGAATCACCCGAGAGAACAATGCGGAGAGCACTGGTGCTCATTCAAGACCGACGGACTGTGTTCGCAATACATCCCGGGTGGTCAGAGAAAGAACTAAACCAACTCTAATAGACTATCTTCCTGGACTGAGAACCAAGAGAGGAAGACGTGGGTATCACTCCTTCGGCGGTGAGCTATTTCCTGCCCGCTGGCCTCAACTCCACTGGCGAGAGAGAGACCACCATCCAATAACCCCTCATCCAATCCTGACGGAATCCACATCGACACACAACTAAACACCCTGTTACATCGTTACTATTCTATGAGAGTGGCATTGTGTGTGTAACATAGGTGGAAGTTATTGAGTAGCTGAAAGACGACAGCTCTAATTTACCAACCCATGATCAACACTGTCTTGGCGTTGTCCACATTCGGTTGCGAACTCACAGTTGTTAAAGCATGTGTTTGTGGAGCCTCATATAATCCCTCTCAAAAAGGTTTGGTGAATGTATGTACTGTTGTATTTTCTGATTTGGGTACGGAGGTTAATTTATATTGACCTGTGGAGATTCTCACCTCAAAAACTGCGCTATATCCTGTATACCAGGGGTGGACAATTCCAGTCCTCGAGGGCCTGTTTGGTGTCACAGTTTTGCACGAGCCCCAGCTAACACACCTGACTCCAATAATCACCTAATCATGATCTTCAGTTTAAATTGCAATTTGATTGATCAGCTGTGTTTGCTAGAGATGGAGAAAAAGTGTGACACCAATCAGGCCCTGGAGGACTGGAGTTGCCCACCCCTGCCATATACCCTGCCTTCATATTGTATCTGTTAACTACATAATTTCCCAACTTATTTAGTCTCATAAATAAACCCTAGAATGAATTACTTGTGACATTGAGTTCATGACCGTTCAGAATGAGAATATAGTAAATTGACTGTTGATTAAGACTATTGTTGATAGAGGATTAATGGTATAACGGTGATTGGTAACTACTGATCGAGTTCATTCAAAAGGTCTCTCTAACCCTTAATGGTGCCCCTCAGATTCATTTAGACAAAAAAAACAAATTAATTAAATTAGATCAATTACTTATTCCAGTAATTCATCAGTAAATTATCTTGGATATTCAAAGCCAAAGTGACAATAACCCCAAACAACCCACCCCTAATCCTACCCAGTCATTTAATATGAGGCCAAATGCAACCACAACGGCTCTTCATTGTATACTTAAGCAATGGCCCGAGGCCCGAGGAGGTGTGGTATATGGCCAATATACCACGGCTAAGGGCTGTTCTACGCATGACACAAAGCCGAGTGCCTGGATACAGCCATTAGCTGTGGTATATTGGCCGTATACCACAACCCCCCCTAGGTGCCTTATTGCTATTATAAACTGGTTACCAACGTAATTAGAGTAGTAAAAAAAAATGTTTTGTCATACCCGTGGTATGATATACCATGGCTGTCAGCAAATCAGCATTCAGGGCTCGAGCCACCCAGTTTATACATAGTATTTATGCACATTACACCTTGATCATGTCTTTCTGTGATACACATATTGGCCTGACATTTATTCTTCACATTTAAGTAGCCTACAGCACTTTGGAAATGTTGATGTCAATAAAAAGTGTTCTATATTATTAGAATTGTACTTTTCGTTATATCATTTGGAAGCTATCGCTAAACATCAGTCGAAACTACTGAACTACTGCTACAGTAGTCCCTCAGGCCCAATATATACATCTACAGACCTACAGTATGGGGGAGGGAGAGAGAGAGAGAGTAGAAACAGGGAAGAGAAGTGAGAGAAACAAAACCAAAATGCAAGACAAACCAAAAACCAACCCATTGAAAGCAGATTATTCTAGTGAGAGAAAAGGAGGCATACAACACTGATGTGATGTAACATGATATGATGGTAGCTCTCCATCTTGCGCCCCCTCATTCTCATGACCCAAAGCAGGCCACTGTCTCCTCAATAAGACGTATAGCAACAATGACAGGCAGGGGACAGCAGTCACACACACACATTTGCAATTGTATGTACAAACATAGTATCAAGCTCACAAACACACCACTGGGGGGGTGAAAGACACGCACTTGCTGGCGTAACAGAGGAAATAAGCATACGATGCCAAGTTAGAGAACAGGAAGTGACATTGCCATCATGGCCTCTGTACCCAGTCATCAGGGCTGAAGGAGAGAAACCGGGCGAGACACCATTAATACGCCCTGTTAAACGCTTGCCCGTCACCTCTCCGAAAGGACACACAACGGGATGGGCCGGGACGCCCTCATCACTACACATTTTAATCTCTCCAGTCCCCTGCTCCTCCTCCTCTCACATTCTGTTCATCTTTAGTTCTTTATCTTCCGCCCATCCTTCCCTTGGTGTGTGTTGTTGTATTTCAGACATGTGTCTTAAGCCAGGCGCGGTTAAAACAAAATCACTAAAAATACAGATGTGTGTCAAAGTATGTGGCCCTCGGGTTTGAGATATCTGCTATAAGCAGAGGGCTTCCCTACAAAAGTATTCTATACAAATTCTGTTACTTCATCTCACATGCATTGAACTACACCCACACTTGCATGAACCCAGCGGATAGGAGAATTGGGAGACAGAACGAAAGCGAGAGCGAGCCAACGGGGGAGGAGAGAGCGAGAGAGAGGGGGAGAGAGTTGCAGTTGCATGCCGTTCAAGTGTATTACTCTATGAATCAGAGGAAGGATACACACAAACCAAAGAGCTAGGGATTGATTGGGGTTGCCTGGTGTCAATTAGAGTCCCAAAGCCAAACTGGTGCAACAGAGAGAGAGATTTACAGCAATGATTAAGCTCTAGCAGCTGTAGCCATTTAAACACAACACAAGAATGGGAAACTCTACACACACACACACACACACCTTAGTGCTTTCAGAGAGAACATCACACACACAGCTTTCACAGAGAGCTCATCATGGTAAATGTCTACTTGATGGAATGAATTCAATTCCATTCAAAAAAGCTTGATTGATTATTCAAATAGTTAGACAACATGTTGATGGCATTATGTAGAAGTCAATGCAGATCATTAATGAAACGCCAACGTCGTCTTGTGCTCATTGATTTTTAGTTGTCATGTTAAAGCGTGCATACATCTGGCCGTAGATAAAGGTATTTGCACCTATGTGTCGGTACATGCAAAGTCACTAATCACATAGTCAGAGACCCACTGCCTATAAAACACTAGTAAATATCTTACAAGGTAACCACAGGTCCCTGTTAGCTGACTACTGTCCCTCTCTACCCTCACCAGCCTCCACTGCCCCCCTCCTCCCTCCCTCCCTCCCTCCTCCACCATCAGGGTATAACAGTCCCTCTGGGTCCATGAGGAACCAATACACACAAACCAACTACCAGCATCAACACACCAGATTAAAATGTGTGTCGGTCGTTTAGTCTGTGTGTGTGTGTGTGTGTGTCGGTGGTCAGTCTGTGTGTGTGTGTGTCGGTGGTTAGTCTGTGTGTGTGTGTGTGTCGGTGGTTAGTCTGTGTGTGTGTGTGTCGGTCGGTCAGTCTGTGTGTGTCGGTCGGTCAGTCTGTGTATGTGTGTGTCGGTCGGTAAGTGTGTGTGTGTGTGTGTCGGCCTGTGTGTGTGTGTGTGTGTGTGTGTCGGCCTGTGTGTGTGGGTCGGTTGGTCGGTCAGTCTGTGTGTGTGGGTCGGTTGGTCGGTCAGTCTGTGTGTGTGGGTCGGTTGGTCGGTCAGTCTGTGTGTGTGTGTGTGTGTCGGTCGGTCAGTCTGTGTGTGTGTGTTGTTGGTCGGTCAGTCTGTGTGTGTGTGTGTCGGTCAGTCAGTCTGTGTGTGTGTGTGTCGGTCGGTCAGTCTGTGTGTGGGTGTGTCGGTCGGTCAGTCTGTGTGTGTGTGTGTCGGTCGGTCAGTCTGTGTGTGTGTGTGTCGGTCGGTCAGTCTGTGTGTGTGTGTGTCGGTCGGTCAGTCTGTGTGTGTGTGTGTGTGTCGGTCGATCAGTCTGTGTGTGTGTGTGTGTGTCGGTCGATCAGTCTGTGTGTGTGTGTGTGTGTGTCGGCCTGTGTGTGTGTGGGTCGGTTGGTCAGTCTGTGTGTGTGTGTCGGCCTATGTGTGTGTGTCGGCCTGTCTGTCCGTGTGTGTGTGTGTCGGTCGGTCTGTGTGTGTGTGTGTGTCGGTCGGTCGGTCTGTGTGTCGGTCGGTCTGTGTGTGTGTCATTCGGATGGTCTGTGTGGGTCGGTTGGTCTGTGTGTCGGTCGGTCGGTCTGTGTGCTGGTCTGTGAGTATGGGTCGGCCGGGCTGTATGTTGGTCGGTATGTGTGTCGGTGTGTCGATAGTTCGTTCTGTGTGTTTGTCGGTCAGTCTGTGTGTGTCAGTCAGGCAGTCTGTGTGCGTTGGTCGGTCTGTGTGTGTGTGTCAGTCGGTCTGTGTCTGTGTGTCGGTCAGTCTGTGTGTGTGTCGGTTGGCCTGTGTGTGTCGGTCGGTCTGTGTGTGTGTGTGTGTATGTGTGTCAGTCGGTCTGTGTGTGTGTGTGTCGGTCTGTGTGCATGTGTGTGTGTGTGTGTTTGTGTGTTGGTCGGTCTGTGTGTGTGTGGGTCGGTCAGTCTGTATGTTGGTCAGTCTGTGTGTGTGTCGGTCGGTATATGTGCGTCGGTCTGTGTGTGTGTGTGTGTGTGTGTGTGTCGGTTGGTCTGTGTGTGTGTCGGTCAGTCAGTGTGTGACAGTCTGTGCGTGTGGGTCGGTCGGTCTGTATGTTGGTGGATCTGTGTGTGCCAGTCGGTCTGTGTGTCGGTCGGTCTACCTGTGTGTGTTGTTGTGCGTGTGTGTTGGTCGGTCTGTGTGTGTGTGTCGATCGGTTGGTCAGTCTCTGTGTGTGTCTGGGTCTGTGTGTGCCGGTTAGTCTGTGTGTGTGTGTCGATCTGTCTGTGTGTGTGTGTGTGTCGGTCGGTCGGTCTGTGTTTGTCGGTCGGTCTGTGTGTGTGTGTGTGTGTCGGTCGGTCTGTGTTTGACGGTCGGTCGGTCTGTGTGTGTGTGTGTGTGTGTGTGTGTGTGTGTGGGTCGGTCGGTCTGTGTGGGTCGGTCTGTGTGCGTGTGTGTGTCGGTCGGTCTGTGTTTGTCGGTCGGTCTGTGTGTGTGTGTGTGTGTCGGTCGGTCTGTGTTTGACGGTCGGTCTGTCTGTGTGTGTGTGTGTGTGTGTGTGTGTGTGTGTGTGTGTGTGTGTCGGTCGGTCTGTGTGGGTCGGTCTGTGTGCGTGTGGGTCGGTCGGGCTGTATGTTGGTCGGTCTGTGTGTGTCGGTCTATGTGTGTTGGTTGGAATGTGTCGGTGTGTCGATAGTTCGTTCTGTGTGTTTGTTCGTCGGTCGATCTGTGTGTGTGTGTCAGTCTGTGGCAGTGTGTAGGTCAGTCGGTCAATCTGGCCTGTGTGTGTCGGTCGGTCTGTGTGTGTGTGTATGTGTGTCAGTCGGTCTGTCTGTGTGTCGGTCGATCTGTCTGTGTGTGTGTGTGTGTGTGTCGGTCGATTGGTCTGTGTGTGTGTCGGTCGGTCTGTGTGTCGGACGTTCTGTCTGTGTGTGTGTCGGTGGGTCTGTGTGTGTATCGGTCGGTCTATGTGTGTCGATCAGTCGGTCAGTCTGTATGTATGTGTGTGTGTCGGTTGGCCTGTGTGTGTCGGTCGGTCTGTGTGTGTGTGTGTCGGTCTGTGTGTGTGTATGTGTGTCAGTCGGTCTGTGTGTCGGTCGATCTGTCTGTGTGTGTGTGTGGCGGTCTGTGTGTGTGTGTGTGTGTCAGTCGGTCTGTGTCTGTGTGTCGGTCAGTCTGTGTGTGTGTCGGTTGGCCTGTGTGTGTCGGTCGGTCTGTGTGTGTGTGTGTGTATGTGTGTCAGTCGGTCTGTGTGTGTGTGTGTCGGTCTGTGTGCATGTGTGTGTGTGTGTGTTTGTGTGTTGGTCGGTCTGTGTGTGTGTGGGTCGGTCAGTCTGTATGTTGGTCAGTCTGTGTGTGTGTCGGTCGGTATATGTGCGTCGGTCTGTGTGTGTGTGTGTGTGTGTGTGTGTCGGTTGGTCTGTGTGTGTGTCGGTCAGTCAGTGTGTGACAGTCTGTGCGTGTGGGTCGGTCGGTCTGTATGTTGGTGGATCTGTGTGTGCCAGTCGGTCTGTGTGTCGGTCGGTCTACCTGTGTGTGTTGTTGTGCGTGTGTGTTGGTCGGTCTGTGTGTGTGTGTCGATCGGTTGGTCAGTCTCTGTGTGTGTCTGGGTCTGTGTGTGCCGGTTAGTCTGTGTGTGTGTGTCGATCTGTCTGTGTGTGTGTGTGTGTCGGTCGGTCTGTGTTTGTCGGTCGGTCTGTGTGTGTGTGTGTGTGTCGGTCGGTCTGTGTTTGACGGTCGGTCGGTCTGTGTGTGTGTGTGTGTGTGTGTGTGTGTGTGTGGGTCGGTCGGTCTGTGTGGGTCGGTCTGTGTGCGTGTGTGTGTCGGTCGGTCTGTGTTTGTCGGTCGGTCTGTGTGTGTGTGTGTGTGTCGGTCGGTCGGTGTTTGACGGTCGGTCTGTCTGTGTGTGTGTGTGTGTGTGTGTGTGTGTGTGTGTGTGTGTGTGTGTGTCGGTCGGTCTGTGTGGGTCGGTCTGTGTGCGTGTGGGTCGGTCGGGCTGTATGTTGGTCGGTCTGTGTGTGTCGGTCTATGTGTGTTGGTTGGAATGTGTCGGTGTGTCGATAGTTCGTTCTGTGTGTTTGTTCGTCGGTCGATCTGTGTGTGTGTGTCAGTCTGTGGCAGTGTGTAGGTCAGTCGGTCAATCTGGCCTGTGTGTGTCGGTCGGTCTGTGTGTGTGTGTATGTGTGTCAGTCGGTCTGTCTGTGTGTCGGTCGATCTGTCTGTGTGTGTGTGTGTGTGTGTCGGTCGATTGGTCTGTGTGTGTGTCGGTCGGTCTGTGTGTCGGACGTTCTGTCTGTGTGTGTGTCGGTGGGTCTGTGTGTGTATCGGTCGGTCTATGTGTGTCGATCAGTCGGTCAGTCTGTATGTATGTGTGTGTGTCGGTTGGCCTGTGTGTGTCGGTCGGTCTGTGTGTGTGTGTGTCGGTCTGTGTGTGTGTATGTGTGTCAGTCGGTCTGTGTGTCGGTCGATCTGTCTGTGTGTGTGTGTGGCGGTCTGTGTGTGTGTGTGTGTGTCGGTCGGTCTGTGTGTGTGTGTGTCGGTCGGTCTGTGTGTGTGTGTGTGTGGGTCGGTCGGTCGGTCTGCTTGTGTGTGGGTCGGTCTGTGTGTATGTCGGTCGTTCTGCATGTTTGTCGGTCGGTCTGGCCGGTCGGTCTGGCCGGTGTGCGTGTGTCGGTCAGTCTGTGTGTGTGTGTGTGTCGGTCTGTTTCGGTCGATCTATGCGTGTCGATCAGTCGGTCAAGTCTGTGCTTGTGTGTCGGTCGGCTTGTGTGTGTGTATGTGTGTGTCGGTCGATTGGTCTGTGTGTGTGTCGGTCGGCCTGTGTGTGTGTATGTGTGTGTCGGTCGATTGGTCTGTGTGTGTGTCGATCAGTCGGTCAGTCTGTATGCATGTGCTTGTGTGTCGATCGACCTGTGTGTGTCTGTCTGTCTGTGTGTGTCGGTCGATCTGTCTGTGTGTGTGTGTCGGTCGGTATTTGTGCGTCGGTTGGTCTGTGTGTGTGTGTCTGTCTGTCTGTCTGTGTGTCGGTCAATCTGTCTGTGTGTGTGTGTCGGTCGGTATTTGTGCGTCGGTTGGTCTGTGTGTCGGTCGGCCTGTGTGTGTGTGTCGGTCGGTGTGTGCCGGTCGGTCAGTGTGTGCCAGTCGGTCAGTGTGTGCCGGTCGGTCAGTGTGTCGGTCGATCTGTCTGTGTGTGTGTGTGTCGGTCGGTGTGTGTGTCGGTCAGTATGTGTGCGTCGGTTGGTCAGTCGGTCAGTCTGTGCTTGTGTGTCGGTCGGCCTGTGTGTGTTGGTCGGTCTGTGTGTGCGTATGTGTGTGTCGGTCGGTTGGTCTGTGTGTGTGTCGGTCGGTATTTGTGCGTCGGTTGGTCTGTGTGTGTGTGTGTGTCGGTCGGTCTGTGTGTGTGTGTGTCGGTCGGTGTGTGTGTGCCGGTTGGTCTGTGTGTCGGTTGATCTGTCTGTGTGTGTGTGTGTCGGTCGGTCTGTGTGTCGGTCGGTATGTGTGCGTCGGTTGGTCTGTGTGTCGGTCGGTCTGTGTGTGTCGATCAGTCGGTCAGTCTGTGCTTGTGTGTCGGTCGGCCTGTGTGTGTTGGTCGGTCGGTGTGTGTGTGTGCGTGCGTATGTGTGTGTCGGTCGGTTGGTCTGTGTGTGTGTCGGTCGGTCTGTGTGTGTCGATCAGTCGGTCAGTCTGTATGTGTGTCGATCGGCCTGTGTGTGTGTGTGTGTGTTGGTCGATCTGTCTGTGTGTGTGTGTCGGTCGGTATTTGTGCGTCGGTTGGTCTGTGTGTGTGTCGGTCGGTCTGTGTGTGTGTCGGTTGGTCGGGGTGTGTGTCGGTCGGTCAGTGTGTGCCGGTCGGTCTGTGTGTCGGTCGATCTGTATGTCGGTTGATCTGTCTGTGTGTGTGTCGGTCTGTGTGATGGTCGATCTGTCTGTGAGTGTGTGTCGGTCGGTGTGTGTGTTTCGGTTGGTCTGTGTGTGTGTCGGTCAGTCTGTGTGTGTGTCGGTCAGTCTGTGTGTGTGCCGGTCGGTCAGTGTGTGCCGGTCGGTCAGTGTGTGCCGGTCGGTCTGTGTGTTGGTGGATCTGTGTCGGTCGGTCTACCTGTGTGTGTGTGTGTGTGTGTGTGTGTGTGTGTGTGTGGGTCGGTCTGTGTGTGTCGGTCGGTTGGTCAGTCCCTGTGTGTCTGTCTGTCTGTGTGTGTGTGTGTGTGTCGGTCTGTGTGTGGCGGTCGGTCTGTTGGTCAGTTTGTGTGTGTGTGTGTGTCGGTCGGTCTGTGTGCGTGTGTGTGTCGGTCAGTCTGTGTGTGTGTGTGTGTGTCGGTCGGTCGGTCTGTGTGTCGGTCAGTCTGTGTGTATGTGTGTGTGTGTGTGTGGGTCGGTCAGTGTGTCGGTTGGTCTGTGTGTCGGTCGGTCTGTTTGTGTCGGTTGGTCGGTCTGCATGTGTAAGTTGCGTGTTGTTCTGTGTTTCAGTCTGTCTGGCAGCTAACGGCTTTGAACCACTCTTACATCTGTCCAGTCGTTTCAGATCTGCAAACAGACTCACATTGTCTCAATGTGAACGTTTGCAGGCCTTCGGAAAACCACTCGCAGAATCCACTACAGACATTTAAAGGCACAGCAATATCCCCTAGCCTAACCGTCCAATTTCACCAGGCAAATTAACAAGGAAATTCACGAGTGGCCCAGCCTCGGAACCTAATTGCCGAAGGGTGTGTCCCAAATGGCACCCTATTTCTACATAGTGCACTACCTGCGACCAGAGCCAAATGGGAAAGATCTACAGGCAAAGGTCAAAAGTAGAGCAATATAATAGCATGCCATTTGACACAGTAAAGGTCTAAAGCACCTAAAGAGAAAGGTGCCCTCAATTTCCAATGGCCGACCCTGCCGAATGCCTTCAGTTCTTCAACTGTGATGGGAAATACACTGCTCAAAAAAATAAAGGGAACACTAAAATAACACATCCTACATCTGAATGAATTAAATATTCTTATTAAATACATTTTTTCTTTACATAGTTGAATGTGCTGACAACAAAATCACACAAAAATTATCAATGGAAATCAAATTTATCAACCCAT
The DNA here is from genome assembly GCF_045791955.1 of Oncorhynchus clarkii lewisi. Lineage (NCBI taxonomy): Eukaryota > Metazoa > Chordata > Actinopteri > Salmoniformes > Salmonidae > Oncorhynchus > Oncorhynchus clarkii. The sequence goes on from NC_092153.1 coordinate 71,887,960, forward strand.
GGAGGTCTGGATTTGGAGTCACACTCAAAATTAAAGTGGAAAACCACACTACAGGCTGATCCAACTTTCATGTAATGTCCTTAAAACAAGTTAAAATTAGGCTCAGTAGTGTGTGTGGCCTCCACGTGCCTGTATCACCTCCCTACAACGCCTGGGCTTGCTCCTGATGAGGTGGCGGATGGTCTCCTGGGGGATCTCCTCCCAGACCTGGGCTAAAGCATCATCCAACTCCTGGACAGTCTGTGGTGCAACGTTGGTGGATGGAGCGAGACATGATGTCCCAGATGTGCTCAATTGGATTCAGGTCTGGGGAACGGGCGGGCCAGTCCATAGCATCAATGATTTCCTCTTGCAGGAACTGCTGACACACTCCAGCCACATGAGGTCTAGCATTGTCTTGCATTAGAAGGACCCCAGGGCCAACCGCACCAGCATATGGTCTCACAAGGGCTCTGAGGATCTCATCTCGGTACCTAATGTCAGTCAGGCTACCTCTGGTGAGCAAATGGAGGGCTGTGCGGCCCCCCAAAGAAATGCCACCCCACACCATGACTGACCCACTGCCAAACCGGTCATGCTGGAGGATGTTGCCGGCAGCAGAACGTTCTCCACGGCGTCTCCAGACTCTGTCACATGTGCTCAGTGTGAACCTGCTTTCATCTGTGAAGAGCACAGGGCGCCAGTGGCGAATTTGCCAATCTTGGTGTTCTCTGGCAAATGCCAAACATCCTGCACGGTGTTGAGCTGTAAGCACAACCCCCACCTGTGGACATTATGCCCTCATACCACCCTCATGGAGTCTGTTTCTGACCGTTTGAGCAGACACATGCACATTTGTGGCCTGCTGGAGGTCATTTTGCAGGGCTCTGGCAGTGCTCCTCCTGCTCCTCCTTGCACAAAGGCGGAGGTAGCGGTCCTGCTGCTGGGTTGTTGCCCTCCTACGGCCTCCGCCACATCTCCTGATGTACGGGCCTGTCTCCTGGTAGCGCCTCCATGCTCTGGACACTACGCTGACAGACACAGCAAACCTTCTTGCCACAGCTCGCATTGATGTGCCATCCTGGATGAGCTGCACTACTTGAGCCACTTGTTTGGGTTGTAGACTCCGTCTCATGCTACCACTAGAGTGAAAGGATCGCCAGCATTCAAAAGTGACCCAAAAAAATCAGCCAGGAAGCATAGGCCGTTGAGGCCTTGAGCAAGGCACTTAACCCCCGACAAAGTTAAATACTGCACTGATAGGCTACTGTATAAAACACAACCCTCCATGTGAAGAGCTACTGGGTGTGCAAGCTTTTGACCCAACCCTGCTCAAACACACCAGTCAGATTATCAAGATTCTGTTGAGCAGCTGATTTTTGTTATTTTTTACAATGTGGTGTTCGAGCAGGGCTGGAGCCAAAGTCTGCACCCCCAGTAGCTCCCCTGGACTGTCCTGGAGGATGGTTGGCCACCCTGCAACATTACAATTACAACTAAATATGTTTTGTGTCTTTATAAAACAATTACCTCGTTCAATGAACCAAAGATCAAATGGCTAAGGTGGGCGAGTTTTCTAACTAAGATGTTTATCTATTTGTAAACCTAAAATATGAATGTGAAATGTCAGAACAATAGTAGAGAGAATGATTGAATTCAGCTTTTATATCTTTAATCACATTCCAAGGGGGTCAGAAGTGTACATACACTAAATTAGTATGTGGTAGCATTGCCTTTACATTGTTTAACTTGGGTCAAATGTTTCGGGTAGCCTTCCACAAGCTTCCAACAATAAGTTGGGTGAATTTTGGCCAATTCCTCCTGACAGAGCTCGTGTAACTGAGTCAGGTTTGTAGGCCTAGTTGCTCGCACATGCATTTTCAGTTCTGCCCACAAATTGTCTATAGAATTGAGATCAGGGCTTTGTGATGGCCACTCCAATACCTTGACTTTGTTGTCCTTAAGCCATTTTGCCACAACTTTGGAGGTATGCTTGGGGTCATTGTCCATTTGGAAGACCCATTTGCGACCAAGCTTTAACTTCCTGAATGATGTCTTGAGATGTTGCTTCAATATATCCACATAATTTTCCCCCTCATGATGCCATCTATTTTGTAAAGTGCACCAGTCCCTCCTGCAGCAAATCACCCCCAAAACATGATGCTGCCACCCCTGTGCTTCACGGTTGGGATGGTGTTCTTCGGCTTGCATGGTCATTATGGCCAAAAAGTTATATTTTTGGTTCATCATACCAGAGGACACTTCTCCAAAAAGTACGATATTTGTCCCCATGTGCAGTTGCAAACCGTAGTCTGGCTTTTTTATGGCGGTTTTGGAGCAGAGGCTTCTTCCTTGCTGAGCGGCCTTTCGGGTTATGTCGATATAGGACTCTTTTTACTGTGGATATAGATACTTTGTACCCGTTTCATCCAGCATCTTCACAAGATACTTTGCTGTTGTTCTGGGATTGATTTGCACTTTTCGCACCAAAGTACGTTAGTTTCTAGGAGACAGAACGCATCTCCTTCCTGAGCGGTATGACGACTGCGTGGTCCCATGGTGTTTATACTTGCGTACAATTGTTTGTACAGATGAACGTGGTACCTTCAGCCGTTTGGAAATTGCTCCCAAGGATGAACCAGACTTGTGGAGGTCTACAATTTTAAAGTCTTGGCTGATTTATCTTGATTTTCCCATGATGTCAAGCAAAGAGGCACTGAGTTTGAAGGTAGGCCTTGAAATCCATCCACAGGTGCACCTCCAGTTGACGCAAATTATGTAAATTAGCCTATCAGAAGCTTCTAAAGCCATGACATCCTTTTCTGGAATTTTCTAAGCTGTTTAAAGGCACAGTCAACTTAGTGTACGTAAACTTCTGACCCACTGGAATTGTGATAGTGAATTATAAGTGAAATAATTTGTCTGTAAACAATTGTTGGACAAGTTACTTGTGTCATGCACAGAGTAGATGTCCTAACCGACTTGCCAAAACTATAGTTTGTTAACAATAAATTTGCGGAATAGTTGTAAAACGAGTTTTAATGACTCCAACCTAAGTGTATGTAAACTTCCGACGTGAATGTAACCAAGCAATTAGAATTTAGCTTAAATGTGACTGGCATAACTCCAATCCTTCTATATGGCAACGGAATTTGAGGCCCCCTTTACAACTGAAAATATGGGATAAAAGGCCCACTGAAATTGTACACCAGGAACTTTGTAAAGATATTCTAGGTGTACAGAGAAATGACCCTGTATGGCAGAACTTGGGAGAATCCCCCTTGCACTCCAAATTGAGAAAAGAGCCACCAAATTGTGGATTCACCTAACACACTATGATCAAGAAAATGACTATCACAAGGTGTTCTTATGCAGACCCTGCAAGCCAGAGTGACCCTTTAGAGCAACTGGCTCAAAAGCACCAGCTAAAATCAACCATTTGACCAGAACAAAAATACATACACTAATTTGTTACAAAACTAAATTATATTTAATCACATACTTCAATGTAAGCGAATTCTAAATAGAGATATACAATTAGCACAACATATTTTTAAAACCAAATAATTCAAACAAAGGAAGACATTAACAATGTACAGACCCAGAGACCATAGCATGGCAATATAAACAGGAAGCCATAGAAAAACATGGAAGGTCAGAGAAGAAGAACTAGGTAAGCACTGTGGGTCAGGTGAACTAGAGAACGAGCAGCACGTCCTACTCCACTGCTCCAAATATGACAATCAGAGGTATTTATCTCCAGAAATGTAAAGAGTGTGAGAGGGAGAAAAAGACGCTTAGGTAAAGAAGCATGTAATGTGATTTAACCTTAGACCGTGATAAGTAGAATGGAAATTAGTAATAGCGATTACTCAATATAATTATACCAATGTTTTATTAAACGTCTGAAGGTAGGATAGGGACTCTACAGTTCTACAGTTCTCTACAGTTCTACAGTTCTCTACTCTACAGTTCTACAGTTCTCTACTCTACAGTTCTACAGTTCTCTACAGTTCTACAGTTCTCTACTCTACAGTTCTCTACTCTACAGTTCTCTACAGTTCTACAGTTCTCTACTCTACAGTTCTACAGTTATCTACTCTACAGTTCTACAGTTCTCTACTCTACAGATCTACAGTTCTCTACTCTACAGTTCTACAGTACTCTACAGTTCTACAGTTCTCTGTTCTACACTCTACAGCTCTACACTCTACAGTTCTACACTCTACAGTTCTACACTCTACAGTTCTACAGTTCTACACTCTACAGTTCTACAGTTCTCTACTCTACAGATCTACAGTTCTCTACTCTACAGTTCTACAGTACTCTACAGTTCTACAGTTCTCTGTTCTACACTCTACAGCTCTACACTCTACAGTTCTACACTCTACAGTTCTACACTCTACAGTTCTACAGTTCTCTACTCTACAGTTCTACAGTTCTCTGTTCTACACTCTACAGCTCTACACTCTACAGTTCTACACTCTACAGTTCTACAGTTCTCTACTCTACAGGTCTACAGTTCTCTACTCTACAGGTCTACAGTTCTCTACTCTACAGTTCTACAGTTCTCTACTCTACAGTTCTACAGTTCTCTACTCTACAGTTCTCTACTCTACAGTTCTCTACTCTACAGTTCTCTACTCTACAGTTCTCTACTCTACAGTTCTCTACTCTACAGTTCTCTACTCTACAGTTCTCTACTCTACAGTTCTACAGTTCTCTACTCTACAGTTCTACAGTTCTCTACTCTACAGTACTCTACAGTTCTCTACTCTACAGTACTCTACAGTTCTCTACTCTACTCTACAGTACACTACTCTACAGTTCTACAGTTCTCTACTCTACAGTTCTAGTCTACAGTTCTACAGTTCTCTACTCTACAGTTCTACAGTTCTCTACAGTTCTACAGTTCTCTACAGTTCTACAGTTCTCTACAGTTCTACAGTTCTCTACAGTTCTACAGTTCTCTACAGTTCTACAGCTCTCTGCAGTTCTACAGTCTACTCTACAGTCTACAGTTCTACTCTACTCTACAGTTCTCTACAGTTCTACAGTCTCTACACTCTACAGTTCTACAGTTCTCTAGTTCTACAGTTCTCTACAGTTCTACAGTTCTACAGTTCTACAGTTCTCTACAGTTCTACAGTCTCTACACTCTACAGTTCTCTACACTCTACAGTTCTACAGTTCTACTCTACTCTACAGTTCTACAGTTCTCTACTCTACAGTTCTACAGTTCTCTACTACAGTTCTAGTTCTCTACTCTACAGTTCTACAGTTCTCTACTCTACACAGTTCTACAGTACTCTACAGTTCTACAGTTCTCTACTCTACAGTTCTCTACTCTACAGTACTCTACAGTTCTCTACTCTACAGTTCTACAGTTCTCTACTCTACAGTACAGTTCTACAGTTCTCTACTCTACAGTTCTACAGTCTACTCTACAGTTCTACAGTACTCTACTCTACAGTTCTACAGTTCTCTACTCTACAGTTCTACAGTTCTCTACTCTCTACACTACACTCTACAGTTCTACACTACTCTACAGTTCTACAGTTCTACTCTACTCTACAGTTCTACTACAGTCTCAGTTCTACAGTTCTCTACTCTACAGTTCTACAGTTCTCTACTCTACAGTTCTACAGTTCTCTACTCTCTACAGTTCTCTAGTTCTACACAGTTCTACAGTTCTCTACTCTACAGTTCTACAGTTCTCTACTCTACAGTTCTACAGTTCTCTACTCTACAGTTCTACAGTTCTCTACTCTACAGTTCTACAGTTCTCTACTCTACAGTTCTACAGTTCTCTACTCTACAGTTCTACAGTTCTCTACTCTAGTTCTCTACAGTTCTACAGTTCTCTACTCTACAGTTCTACTACTCTACAGTTCTACACTCTACAGTTCTACACTCTACAGTTCTACACACTCTACAGTTCTACAGTTCTCTACTCTACAGTTCTACAGTTCTCTACTCTACAGTTCTTCTCTCTACAGTTCTACAGTTCTCTACTCTACAGTTCTACAGTTCTCTACTCTACAGTTCTACAGTTCTCTACAGTTCTACAGTTCTCTACTCTACAGTTCTCTACAGTTCTACAGTTCTCTACTCTACAGTTCTACAGTTCTCTACTCTACAGTTCTACAGTTCTCTACTCTACAGTTCTACAGTTCTCTACTCTACACTCTACACTCTACAGTCTACAGTTCTCTACTCTACTCTACAGTTCTCTACTCTACAGTTCTACAGTTCTACTACTCTACTTCTCTACAGTTCTACAGTACTCTACAGTTCTACAGTTCTCTACTCTACAGTTCTACAGTTCTCTACTCTACAGTTCTCTACTCTACAGTTCTACAGTTCTCTACTCTACAGTTCTACAGTTCTCTACTCTACAGTTCTACAGTTCTCTACTCTACAGTTCTACAGTTCTACTACTCTACAGTTCTACACTCTACAGTTCTACACTCTACAGTTCTACAGTTCTCTACAGTTCTACACTCTACAGTTCTACACTCTACAGTTCTACACTCTACAGTTCTACAGTTCTCTACTCTACAGTTCTACAGTTCTCTACTCTACAGTTCTCTACTCTACAGTTCTCTACTCTACAGTTCTACAGTTCTCTACTCTACAGTTCTACAGTTCTCTACTCTACAGTTCTACAGTTCTCTACTCTACAGTTCTCTACAGTTCTACAGTTCTCTACTCTACAGTTCTACAGTTCTCTACTCTACAGTTCTACAGTTCTACTACTCTACAGTTCTACAGTTCTCTACTCTACAGTTCTACAGTTCTACAGTTCTACAGTTCTACACTCTACTCTACAGTTCTCTACTCTACAGTTCTACAGTTCTCTACTCTACTCTACAGTTCTACAGTCTACAGTCTACTCTACTCTACTCTACAGTACTCTACAGTTCTCTACTCTACAGTTCTCTACTCTACAGTTCTACAGTTCTCTACTCTACAGTTCTACAGTTCTCTACTCTACAGTTCTAAAGTTCTCTACTCTACAGTTCTACAGTTCTCTACTCTACAGTTCTACAGTTCTCTACTCTACAGTTCTACAGTTCTCTACTCTACAGTTCTACAGTTCTCTACTCTACAGTTCTACAGTTCTCTACTCTACAGTTCTACAGTTCTACACTCTACCGTTCTACACTCTACCGTTCTACACTCTACCGTTCTACACTCTACCGTTCTACACTCTACCGTTCTACACTCTACCGTTCTACACTCTACCGTTCTACAGTTCTCTACTCTAAAGTTCTACAGTTCTCTACTCTAAAGTTCTACAGTTCTCTACTCTACAGTTCTACAGTTCTCTACTCTACAGTTCTACAGTTCTCTACTCTACAGTTCTACAGTTCTCTACTCTACAGTTCTACAGTTCTCTACTCTACAGTTCTACAGTTCTCTACTCTACAGTTCTACAGTTCTCTACTCTACAGTTCTACAGTTCTCTACTCTACTACAGTTCTCTACTCTACAGTTCTACAGTTCTCTACTCTACAGTTCTACAGTTCTCTACTCTACAGTTCTCTACTCTACAGTTCTACAGTTCTCTACTCTACAGTTCTACAGTTCTCTACTCTACAGTACTCTACAGTTCTCTACTCTATAGTACTCTACAGTTCTCTACTCTACAGTACTCTACTCTACAGTTCTACAGTTCTCTACTCTACAGTTCTACAGTCTACAGTTCTACAGTTCTCTACTCTACAGTTCTACAGTTCTCTACTCTACAGTTCTACAGTTCTCTACTCTACAGTTCTACAGTTCTCTACTCTACAGTTCTCTACTCTACAGTTCTACACTCTACAGCTCTACAGTTCTCTACTCTACAGTTCTCTACTCTACAGTTCTACAGTTCTCTACTCTACAGTTCTAAAGTTCTCTACTCTACAGTTCTACAGTTCTCTACTCTACAGTTCTACAGTTCTCTACTCTACAGTTCTACAGTTCTCTACAGTTCTACAGTTCTCTACAGTTCTACAGTTCTCTACTCTACAGTTCTCTACTCTACACTCTACAGTTCTACACTCTACAGTTCTACACTCTACAGTTCTACACTCTACAGTTCTACACTCTACAGTTCTACACTCTACAGTTCTACACTCTACAGCTCTACAGTTCTACAGTTCTCTACTCTACAGTTCTCTACTCTACAGTTCTACAGTTCTCTACTCTACAGTTCTACAGTTCTCTACTCTACAGTTCTACAGTTCTCTACTCTACAGTTCTACAGTTCTCTACTCTACAGTTCTCTACTCTACAGTTATACAGTTCTCTACTCTACAGTTCTACAGTTCTCTACTCTACAGTTCTCTATTCTACAGTTCTACAGTTCTACACTCTACAGTTCTACAGTTCTACAGTTGTCTACTCTATTTCTACAGTTCTCTAGTTCTACAGTTCTCTACTCTACAGCTCTACTCTACAGTTCTACAGTTCTCTACTCTACAGTTCTACAGTTCTCTACTCTACAGTTCTCTACTCTACAGTTCTACAGTTCTCTACTCTACAGTTCTACAGTTCTCTACTCTACAGTTCTACAGTTCTCTACTCTACAGTTCTACAGTTCTCTACTCTACAGTTCTACAGTTCTCTACTCTACAGTTCTACAGTTCTACACTCTACCGTTCTACACTCTACCGTTCTACACTCTACCGTTCTACACTCTACCGTTCTACACTCTACAGTTCTACACTCTACAGTTCTACACTCTACAGTTCTACAGTTCTCTACTCTAAAGTTCTACAGTTCTCTACTCCACAGTTCTACAGTTCTCTACTCTACAGTTCTACAGTTCTCTACTCTACAGTTCTACAGTTCTCTACTCTACAGTTCTCTACTCTACAGTTCTACAGTTCTCTACTCTACAGTTCTACAGTTCTCTACTCTACAGTTCTACAGTTCTCTACTCTACAGTTCTACAGTTCTCTACTCTATAGTTCTACAGTTCTACAGTCTACAGTTCTACAGTTCTCTACAGTTCTCTACTCTACAGTTCTACAGTTCTCTACTCTACAGTTCTACAGTTCTCTACTCTACAGTTCTACAGTTCTCTACTCTACAGTTCTCTACTCTACAGTTCTCTACTCTACAGTTCTCTACTCTACAGTTCTACAGTTCTCTACTCTACAGTTCTACAGTTCTCTACTCTACAGTTCTACAGTTCTCTACTCTACAGTTCTCCACTCTACAGTTCTACAGTTCTCTACTCTACAGTTCTACAGTTCTACACTCTACAGTTCTACACTCTACAGTTCTACACTCTACAGTTCTACACTCTACAGTTCTACACTCTACAGTTCTACACTCTACAGTTCTACAGTTCTCTACTCTACAGTTCTACAGTTCTCTACTCTACAGTTCTACACTCTACAGTTCAACACTCTAGTTCTACACTCTACAGTTCTACACTCTACAGTTCTACAGTTCTCTACTCTAAAGTTCTACAGTTCTCTACTCTACAGTTCTACAGTTCTCTACTCTACAGTTCTATAGTTCTACACTCTACAGTTCTACACTCTACAGTTCTACACTCTACAGTTCTACACTCTACAGTTCTACACTCTACAGTTCTACACTCTACAGTTCTACAGTTATCTACTCTACAGTTCTCTACTCTACAGTTCTACAGTTCTACACTCTACAGTTCTCTACTCTACAGTTCTACACTCTACAGTTCTACACTCTACAGTTCTACAGTTCTACACTCTACAGTTCTACACTCTACAGTTCTACAGTTCTACACTCTACAGTTCTACAGTTCTCTACTCTACAGTTCTACAGTTCTCTACTCTACAGTTCTACACTCTACAGTTCTACAGTCTACAGTTCTACAGTTCTCTACTCTACAGTTCTACAGTTCTCTACTCTACAGTTCTCTATTCTACAGTTCTACAGTTCTACACTCTACAGTTCTACAGTTCTCTACTCTACAGTTCTACAGTTCTCTACTCTACAGTTCTACAGTTCTCTACTCTACAGCTCTACTCTACAGTTCTACAGTTCTCTACTCTACAGTTCTACACTCTACAGTTCTACAGTTCTCTACTCTACAGTTCTACACTCTACAGTTCTCTACTCTACAGTTCTACAGTTCTCTACTCTACAGTTCTACAGTTCTCTACTCTAAAGTTCTACAGTTCTCTACTCTACAGTTCTACAGTTCTCTACTCTACAGTTCTACAGTTCTCTACTCTACAGTTCTACAGTTCTCTACTCTACAGTTCTACAGTTCTCTACTCTACAGTTCTACAGTTCTACACTCTACAGTTCTACAGTTCTACACTCTACCGTTCTACACTCTACCGTTCTACACTCTACCGTTCTACACTCTACCGTTCTACACTCTACCGTTCTACACTCTACCGTTCTACACTCTACCGTTCTACAGTTCTCTACTCTAAAGTTCTACAGTTCTCTACTCTAAAGTTCTACAGTTCTCTACTCTACAGTTCTACAGTTCTCTACTCTACAGTTCTACAGTTCTCTACTCTACAGTTCTACAGTTCTCTACTCTACAGTTCTACAGTTCTCTACTCTACAGTTCTACAGTCTACAGTTCTACAGTTCTCTACTCTACAGTTCTACAGTTCTCTACTCTACAGTTCTACAGTTCTCTACTCTACAGTTCTACAGTTCTCTACTCTACAGTTCTACAGTTCTCTACTCTACAGTTCTACAGTTCTCTACTCTACAGTTCTCTACTCTACAGTTCTACAGTTCTCTACTCTACAGTTCTACAGTTCTCTACTCTACAGTACTCTACAGTTCTCTACTCTATAGTACTCTACAGTTCTCTACTCTACAGTACTCTACTCTACAGTTCTACAGTTCTCTACTCTACAGTTCTACAGTCTACAGTTCTACAGTTCTCTACTCTACAGTTCTACAGTTCTCTACTCTACAGTTCTACAGTTCTCTACTCTACAGTTCTACAGTTCTCTACTCTACAGTTCTCTACTCTACAGTTCTACACTCTACAGCTCTACAGTTCTCTACTCTACAGTTCTCTACTCTACAGTTCTACAGTTCTCTACTCTACAGTTCTAAAGTTCTCTACTCTACAGTTCTACAGTTCTCTACTCTACAGTTCTACAGTTCTCTACTCTACAGTTCTACAGTTCTCTACAGTTCTACAGTTCTCTACAGTTCTACAGTTCTCTACTCTACAGTTCTCTACTCTACAGTTCTCTACACTCTACAGTTCTACACTCTACAGTTCTACACTCTACAGTTCTACACTCTACAGTTCTACACTCTACAGTTCTACACTCTACAGTTCTACACTCTACAGTTCTACACTCTACAGTTCTACACTCTACAGCTCTACAGTTCTACAGTTCTCTACTCTACAGTTCTCTACTCTACAGTTCTACAGTTCTCTACTCTACAGTTCTACAGTTCTCTACTCTACAGTTCTACAGTTCTCTACTCTACAGTTCTACAGTTCTCTACTCTACAGTTCTCTACTCTACAGTTATACAGTTCTCTACTCTACAGTTCTACAGTTCTCTACTCTACAGTTCTCTATTCTACAGTTCTACAGTTCTACACTCTACAGTTCTACAGTTCTACAGTTCTCTACTCTAGTTATACAGTTCTCTACTCTACAGCTCTACTCTACAGTTCTACAGTTCTCTACTCTACAGTTCTACAGTTCTACAGTTCTCTACTCTACAGTTCTCTACTCTACAGTTCTACAGTTCTCTACTCTACAGTTCTACAGTTCTCTACTCTACAGTTCTACAGTTCTCTACTCTACAGTTCTACAGTTCTCTACTCTACAGTTCTACAGTTCTCTACTCTACAGTTCTACAGTTCTCTACTCTACAGTTCTACAGTTCTACACTCTACCGTTCTACACTCTACCGTTCTACACTCTACCGTTCTACACTCTACCGTTCTACACTCTACCGTTCTACACTCTACAGTTCTACACTCTACAGTTCTACAGTTCTCTACTCTAAAGTTCTACAGTTCTCTACTCCACAGTTCTACAGTTCTCTACTCTACAGTTCTACAGTTCTCTACTCTACAGTTCTACAGTTCTCTACTCTACAGTTCTACAGTTCTCTACTCTACAGTTCTCTACTCTACAGTTCTACAGTTCTCTACTCTACAGTTCTACAGTTCTCTACTCTACAGTTCTACAGTTCTCTACTCTACAGTTCTACAGTTCTCTACTCTATAGTTCTACAGTTCTACTCTACAGTTCTACAGTTCTCTACTCTACAGTTCTCTACTCTACAGTTCTACAGTTCTCTACTCTACAGTTCTCTACTCTTCTACAGTTCTCTACTCTACAGTTCTACAGTTCTCTACTCTACAGTTCTCTACAGTTCTACAGTTCTCTACTCTACAGTTCTCTACTCTACAGTTCTACAGTTCTCTACTCTACAGTTCTACAGTTCTCTACTCTACAGTTCTACAGTTCTCTACTCTACAGTTCTCTACTCTACAGTTCTACAGTTCTCTACTCTACAGTTCTATAGTTCTACACTCTACAGTTCTACACTCTACAGTTCTACACTCTACAGTTCTACACTCTACAGTTCTACACTCTACAGTTCTACACTCTACAGTTCTACACTCTACAGTTCTACACTCTACAGTTCTACACTCTACAGTTCTACAGTTCTCTACTCTACAGTTCTACAGTTCTCTACTCTACAGTTCTACACTCTACAGTTCAACACTCTAGTTCTACACTCTAGTTCTACACTCTAGTTCTACACTCTACAGTTCTACACTCTACAGTTCTACACTCTACAGTTCTACAGTTCTCTACTCTAAAGTTCTACAGTTCTCTACTCTACAGTTCTACAGTTCTCTACTCTAAAGTTCTACAGTTCTCTACTCTACAGTTCTACAGTTCTCTACTCTACAGTTCTACAGTTCTCTACTCTACAGTTCTACAGTTCTCTACTCTACAGTTCTACAGTTCTCTACTCTACAGTTCTCTACTCTACAGTTATACAGTTCTCTACTCTACAGTTCTACAGTTCTCTACTCTACAGTTCTCTATTCTACAGTTCTACAGTTCTACACTCTACAGTTCTACAGTTCTACAGTTCTCTACTCTAGTTATACAGTTCTCTACTCTACAGCTCTACTCTACAGTTCTACAGTTCTCTACTCTACAGTTCTACAGTTCTACAGTTCTCTACTCTACAGTTCTCTACTCTACAGTTCTACAGTTCTCTACTCTACAGTTCTACAGTTCTCTACTCTACAGTTCTACAGTTCTCTACTCTACAGTTCTACAGTTCTCTACTCTACAGTTCTACAGTTCTCTACTCTACAGTTCTACAGTTCTCTACTCTACAGTTCTACAGTTCTACACTCTACCGTTCTACACTCTACCGTTCTACACTCTACCGTTCTACACTCTACCGTTCTACACTCTACCGTTCTACACTCTACAGTTCTACACTCTACAGTTCTACAGTTCTCTACTCTAAAGTTCTACAGTTCTCTACTCCACAGTTCTACAGTTCTCTACTCTACAGTTCTACAGTTCTCTACTCTACAGTTCTACAGTTCTCTACTCTACAGTTCTACAGTTCTCTACTCTACAGTTCTCTACTCTACAGTTCTACAGTTCTCTACTCTACAGTTCTACAGTTCTCTACTCTACAGTTCTACAGTTCTCTACTCTACAGTTCTACAGTTCTCTACTCTATAGTTCTACAGTTCTACAGTCTACAGTTCTACAGTTCTCTACTCTACAGTTCTCTACTCTACAGTTCTACAGTTCTCTACTCTACAGTTCTACAGTTCTCTACTCTACAGTTCTACAGTTCTCTACTCTACAGTTCTCTACTCTACAGTTCTACAGTTCTCTACTCTACAGTTCTCTACTCTACAGTTCTACAGTTCTCTACTCTACAGTTCTACAGTTCTCTACTCTACAGTTCTACAGTTCTCTACTCTACAGTTCTCTACTCTACAGTTCTACAGTTCTCTACTCTACAGTTCTATAGTTCTACACTCTACAGTTCTACACTCTACAGTTCTACACTCTACAGTTCTACACTCTACAGTTCTACACTCTACAGTTCTACACTCTACAGTTCTACACTCTACAGTTCTACACTCTACAGTTCTACACTCTACAGTTCTACAGTTCTCTACTCTACAGTTCTACAGTTCTACACTCTACAGTTCAACACTCTACAGTTCTACACTCTAGTTCTACACTCTCTCTACACTCTAGTTCTACACTCTACAGTTCTCTACTCTACAGTTCTACAGTTCTCTACTCTACAGTTCTACAGTTCTCTACTCTACAGTTCTACAGTTCTCTACTCTACAGTTCTACAGTTCTCTACTCTACAGTTCTACTCTACAGTTCTACTCTACTCTACAGTTCTACTCTACTCTACAGTTCTCTACTCTACAGTTCTACAGTTCTCTACTCTACAGTTCTACAGTTCTCTACTCTACAGTTCTCTACTCACTCTACAGTTCTACTACTCTACAGTTCTACTACTCTACAGTTCTACACTCTACAGTTCTACAGTTCTCTACAGTTCTACTCTACTCTACAGTTCTACACTCTACAGTTCTACAGTTCTCACTCTACAGTTCTACAGTTCTCTACTCTACAGTTCTACAGTTCTCTCTACAGTTCTACACTCTACAGTTCTACTCTACAGTTCTACACTCTACAGTTCTACACTCTACAGTTCTACACTCTACAGTTCTACACTCTACAGTTCTACACTCTACAGTTCTACACTCTACAGTTCTACAGTTCTCTACTCTAAAGTTCTCTACTCTACAGTTCTACAGTTCTACACTCTACAGTTCTACAGTTCTACACTCTACAGTTCTACACTCTACAGTTCTCTACAGTTCTACAGTTCTACAGTTACTCTACAGTTCTACAGTTCTCTACTCTACAGTTCTCTACTCTACACTCTACAGTTCTACACTCTACAGTTCTACAGTTCTACAGTTCTCTACAGTTCTACAGTTCTCTACTCTACAGTTCTCTACTCTACAGTTCTCTACTCTACACTCTACAGTTCTACACTCTACAGTTCTACACTCTACAGTTCTACACTCTACAGTTCTACACTCTACAGTTCTACACTCTACAGTTCTACAGTTCTCTACAGTTCTACAGTTCTCTACAGTTCTACAGTTCTCTACAGTTCTACACTCTACAGTTCTACACTCTACAGTTCTACACTCTACAGTTCTACACTCTACAGTTCTACACTCTACAGTTCTACACTCTACAGTTCTACACTCTACAGTTCTACAGTTCTACACTCTACAGTTCTACACTCTACAGTTCTACAGTTCTACACTCTACAGTTCTACAGTTCTCTACTCTACAGTTCTACAGTTCTCTACTCTACAGTTCTCTACTCTACAGTTCTACACTCTACAGTTCTACACTCTACAGTTCTACACTCTACAGTTCTACACTCTACAGTTCTACACTCTACAGTTCTACAGTTCTCTACTCTAAAGTTCTCTACTCTACAGTTCTACAGTTCTACACTCTACAGTTCTACAGTTCTACACTCTACAGTTCTACAGTTCTACACTCTACAGTTCTACACTCTACAGTTCTCTACAGTTCTACAGTTCTCTACTCTACAGTTCTCTACTCTACAGTTCTCTACTCTACACTCTACAGTTCTACACTCTACAGTTCTACACTCTACAGTTCTACAGTTCTACAGTTCTCTACAGTTCTACAGTTCTCTACTCTACAGTTCTCTACTCTACACTCTACAGTTCTACACTCTACAGTTCTACACTCTACAGTTCTACACTCTACAGTTCTACACTCTACAGTTCTACACTCTACAGTTCTACAGTCTACTCTACAGTTCTACAGTCTCTCTACAGTCTACTCTACAGTTCTCTACAGTTCTACAGTTCTCTACAGTTCTACACTCTACAGTTCTACACTCTACAGTTCTACACTCTACAGTTCTACACTCTACAGTTCTACACTCTACAGTTCTACACTCTACAGTTCTACACTCTACAGTTCTACAGTTCTCTACAGTTCTACTCTAAAGTTCTACAGTTCTCTACTCTACAGTTCTACAGTTCTCTACTCTACAGTTCTACAGTTCTACACTCTAGTTCTACACTCTACAGTTCTACACTCTACAGTTCTACAGTTCTCTACACTCTACAGTTCTACACACTCTACTACACTCTACAGTTCTACACTCTACAGTTCTACAGTTCTCTACTCTACAGTTCTCTACTCTACAGTTCTACAGTTCTACACTCTACAGTTCTACACTCTACAGTTCTACACTCTACAGTTCTACACTCTACAGTTCTACACTCTACAGTTCTACACTCTACAGTTCTACACTCTACAGTTCTACAGTTCTCTACTCTACAGTTCTACAGTTCTCTACTCTACAGTTGTACAGTTCTCTACTCTACAGTTCTACAGTTCTCTACTCTACAGTTCTACAGTTCTCTACTCTACAGTTCTACAGTTCTACAGTCTACAGTTCTACAGTTCTCTACTCTACAGTTCTCTACTCTACAGTTCTACAGTTCTCTACTCTACAGTTCTACAGTTCTCTACTCTACAGTTCTACAGTTCTCTACTCTACAGTTCTCTACTCTACAGTTCTACAGTTCTCTACTCTACAGTTCTCTACTCTACAGTTCTACAGTTCTCTACTCTACAGTTCTACAGTTCTCTACTCTACAGTTCTACAGTTCTCTACTCTACAGTTCTCTACTCTACAGTTCTACAGTTCTCTACTCTACAGTTCTATAGTTCTACACTCTACAGTTCTACACTACAGTTCTACACTCTACAGTTCTACAGTTCTACAGTTCTCTACTCTAAAGTTCTCTACTCTACAGTTCTACAGTTCTCTACTCTACAGTTCTACAGTTCTCTACTCTACAGTTCTACACTCTACAGTTCTACACTACAGTTCTACACTCTACAGTTCTACACTCTACAGTTCTACACTCTACAGTTCTACACTCTACAGTTCTACAGTTCTCTACTCTAAAGTTCTACAGTTCTCTACTCTACAGTTCTACAGTTCTCTACTCTACAGTTCTATAGTTCTACACTCTACAGTTCTACACTCTACAGTTCTACACTCTACAGTTCTACACTCTACAGTTCTACACTCTACAGTTCTCTACAGTTCTACAGTTCTCTACTCTACAGTTCTCTACTCTACAGTTCTACAGTTCTACACTCTACAGTTCTACACTCTACAGTTCTACACTCTACAGTTCTACACTCTACAGTTCTACACTCTACAGTTCTACACTCTACAGTTCTACAGTTCTCTACTCTACAGTTCTACAGTTCTCTACTCTACAGTTACAGTTCTACAGTTCTCTACTCTACAGTTCTACAGTCTACTCTACTCTACAGTTCTACTCTACAGTTCTACACTCTACAGTTCTACACTCTACAGTTCTACACGCTACAGTTCTACACGCTACAGTTCTACACGCTACAGTTCTACACTCTACAGTTCTACACTCTACAGTTCTACACTCTACAGTTCTACACTCTACAGTTCTACACTCTACAGTTCTACACTCTACAGTTCTACAGTCTACAGTTCTACAGTCTACAGTTCTACAGTTCTCTACTCTACAGTTCTCTACTCTACAGTTCTCTACTCTACAGTTCTCTACTCTACAGTTCTACAGTTCTACACTCTACAGTTCTACACTCTACAGTTCTACACTCTACAGTTCTACACTCTACAGTTCTACACTCTACAGTTCTACACTCTACAGTTCTACAGTTCTCTACTCTACATTTCTACAGTTCTCTACTCTACATTTCTACAGTTCTCTACTCTACAGTTCTACAGTTCTCTACTCTACAGTTCTACAGTTCTCTACTCTACAGTTCTACAGTTCTCTACAGTTCTACAGTTCTCTACTCTACAGTTCTCTACTCTACAGTTCTCTACTCTACAGTTCTCTACTCTACAGTTCTCTACTCTACAGTTCTCTACTCTACAGTTCTACAGTTCTACACTCTACAGTTCTACACTCTACAGTTCTACACTCTACAGTTCTACACTCTACAGTTCTACACTCTACAGTTCTACACTCTACAGTTCTACACTCTACAGTTCTACACTCTACAGTTCTACACTCTACAGTTCTACAGTTCTCTACTCTACAGTTCTACAGTTCTCTACTCTACAGTTCTCTACTCTACAGTTCTACAGTTCTCTACTCTACAGTTCTACAGTTCTCTACTCTACAGTTCTCTACTCTACAGTTCTACAGTTCTCTACTCTACAGTTCTACAGTTCTCTACTCTACAGTTCTACAGTTCTCTACTCTACAGTTCTACAGTTCTCTACTCTACAGTTCTACAGTCTACAGTTCTACAGTTCTCTACTCTACAGTTCTACAGTTCTCTACTCTACACTCTACAGTTCTACACTCTACAGTTCTACAGTTCTCTACTCTACAGTTCTCTACTCTACAGTTCTCTACTCTACAGTTCTCTACTCTACAGTTCTCTACTCTACAGTTCTCTACTCTACAGTTCTCTACTCTACAGTTCTACAGTTCTCTACTCTACAGTTCTACAGTTCTACACTCTAGAGTTCTACAGTTCTCTACTCTACAGTTCTACAGTTCTACACTCTACAGTTCTACACTCTACAGTTCTACACTCTACAGTTCTACACTCTACAGTTCTACACTCTACAGTTCTACACTCTACAGTTCTACACTCTACAGTTCTACAGTTCTCTACTCTACAGTTCTACAGTTCTCTACTCTACAGTTCTACAGTTCTCTACTCTACAGTTCTACAGTTCTCTACTCTACAGTTCTACAGTTCTCTACTCTACAGTTCTACAGTTCTCTACTCTACAGTTCTACAGTCTACAGTTCTACAGTTCTCTACTCTACAGTTCTCTACTCTACAGTTCTACAGTTTTCTACTCTACAGTTCTACAGTTTTCTACTCTACAGTTCTCTACTCTACAGTTCTACAGTTCTCTACACTCTACAGTTCTACACTCTACAGTTCTACACTCTACAGTTCTACACTCTACAGTTCTACACTCTACAGTTCTCTACTCTACAGTTCTACAGTTCTCTACTCTACAGTTCTACAGTTCTCTACTCTACAGTTCTCTACTCTACAGTTCTACAGTTCTCTACTCTACAGTTCTACAGTTCTCTACTCTACAGTTCTACAGTTCTCTACTCTACAGTTCTACAGTTCTCTACTCTACAGTTCTACAGTTCTCTACTCTACAGTTCTACAGTTCTCTACTCTACAGTTCTACAGTTCTCTACTCTACAGTTATACAGTTCTCTACTCTACAGTTATACAGTTCTCTACTCTACAGTTATACAGTTCTCTACTCTACAGTTATACAGTTCTCTACTCTACAGTTCTACACTCTACAGTTCTACAGTTCTACACTCTACAGTTCTACAGTTCTCTACTCTACAGTTCTACAGTTCTCTACTCTACAGTTCTACAGTTCTCTACTCTACAGTTCTACAGTTCTCTACTCTACAGTTCTACAGTTCTCTACTCTACAGTTCTACAGTTCTCTACTCTACAGTTCTCTACTCTACAGTTATACAGTTCTCTACTCTACAGTTCTACAGTTCTCTACTCTACAGTCCTACAGTTCTCTACTCTACAGTTCTACAGTTCTCTACTCTACAGTTCTAAATGGTAACAGTCAGTGGAATTGAAATGGGCCATTGACTAAGATCACATTTGATGGAAGGGCAAAAACACAGCCTTGGCTGACATTCAGGTCAATTCTCATGTTCAATGTCAGAGGATCTGGAGGTTGCTTTTCCGTCCTGTTTGAAAAAGCAACTAGCGGAAACCACTGCTAAGAGGGCTAAGGTAAGCTTGACAGAGACTCAAATGGTGCTAACACACTTGGAAGGGGCAGATCACACACACACATTTTTCCCAAAGAAAAATTCAAACACGAAGCAGACCAAACTCTTTGCTCCTTTAAAAACCTGCTGTATGTAAAATATTGTGTGCTATAGCATCGGAAATAAATGCATGGTATTATCCCAGACCTAATATTGAGTCATGCAGGGATCCTTACACCTCCCACCCATCTCTCACATACATGGCCAATGCATTAGAGGAATGACTCAACGGGGGGCGCCAAAGCCCCGAGCAATCAGTGCAGTGTTTCCCCTATATTCATTTAGTGGCCCACTGCTGCTAAATTACTACCACCGCTGCAAAAAGTATGTCATTTGTTTATATGTGTATATTTCTGCCGAGACACGCTTTTAAATGGATAGCCATTGGCTCAAGAACTGGAAGTTGAGACCAGCTGTCCGTCTTGGGCCCAGGCATCTAGCCTGACAGTTGATTTAAACATCAGCCGTATGACTGGGCCCGTAATGAAACTATGGATTTTCCATTCATTCACTGACACAAACTGTCTCGTCCCGCCTGCTTACAGCACATCCATTCTACGTGGCAGGCAGAAGTTTATCCAGGGGGCCGATAAAGCCTAGTCTATAGCTGCTATGAGAAAGGAGGAAATAATACCATATAAAGCCAATAAGGAACATAGCACCTCTACTGTGTGTGTGTGTGCGTGTGTGTGTGTGTGTGTGTGTGTCGGAGTGTGTGTTTCTGTTTTCACGAACGTGTGTGTGTGCATGTACTTTATAGGAATTTCTAGAGCAGTGCAGCAGCTTTAATGAGACCCCTAGAGAGGGTGGTCTTAACAAGAACCCCAGGATGGTCCCCTGTCAGCATCAATGAGGGAGGTTGATGGTATGGCTAACATTTTGCAGCAAAAACAAGTGTTTCTTTTTGGGCAAGTTCAGATGGGACCCTCTGTTTGGGACCCTCTGAATACAACACCCCTGGTGAAGTAAGGGGACCACATTGATTAAATGATCTGTCTATGATTGAATGTTCTTTCACAGACAGAGATACACACGTTTACTTGCCATGGGACATTGGCCAAAAGTGTCTGTGTGTGGATTGTGTGTGCACGTGCATATGTGCGTTTGTGTGTACGTGTCTGCACTTATGTGTTATCCTAGCGGTTAGTAATCGGAAGTTTGCTGGTTCAAATCCCCGAGCCAACTAGGTGAAAAATCTGTCGATATACCCTTGAGCAAGGCACTTAAGCATATTCGGTACTGTAAGTTGCTCTGGATAAGAGCGTCTGCTTAATGACTAAAAAGTCTTTAAGACCGCAGAGGTGGGGTGAGGTGATGCACAAGTGGTCCCTGAGCTGGGGACTAAATAACTTGTCATTGTAACAAGTGCTTAGTAGGGAGAGTCCAGGCTGACTGCAGCTCCATACAGAACCCTAGAGGGATACACACTATGCTATACAATCAACACCAAGAAGTAGGGAAGCAGAACACACGCCAATAGGGACTTACTAAATCAGCAAGACTGCCATCACCGCAGTCTTACTCATTTACACACACGCACACACACACACACACACACGCACACTATACCATGTCCTTTTCCTCTGCAACATCAGCCTACTCTTCCTCATCCCACCATCCTCTTCAGGGCTATAATTATGGTTGCCATAGAAACAGAACAGTAGACCACCATTGGGGTCGGCAAAGACCAGGCATTCATTACAGTCTGTCTCCGTCTCTCTTTTTGTCATTCCAATCGATTCCAAATGGCTTTAAATACAAATACTGTACAACAGACATGTACTCGCAGAGGTTATCAGTCATAGAATATGTTTCAGTTAAAAGGTTGTGTTTTCCGCTTCTCTGCTAATATCCAGAGGAAAAGCATCCAGTGTAATTCCTGGTGAGTGAGACATGATCACCAGCCTTGCTCTGAGAGGACCAATGGTTTCCTTCCGTCCTCTCCTCTTGACTACCGGGCAGCTTTGACTAAAAGAGTTGTGAGGGAACATTCAAGCAAGGTCAAGAGACAACTCACACAGACATACACACACAGAGAAACGCACATCCCCACGAAGACACAAATGCACAGTGCACGCACACACAGCATGACAAAAAGGGACCAACAAGCACCCACTGAAGCTACACGGACATAAAGCCAGCATTGGCAATCACTACACAGAACTACAGATGAGAGAAATTGTCCTTTCCAATCTATGTTTTGTGTCACCTTAAGTCTTTTGGAATACTCTTATGACAAACTACATAACACAAACTGGTCTGGAACCTGCATTTCTGATCATTTGTTCCACAATACAAGAACAGGATGTCTGGCAGAGTCAACATTATCCGGTTACTAAGAGAATAGGAACTAGACCTATTACTAAGTCAACACTATTCTAGGGTCACATATATGTGCATGTTCATGTTTGTGTGTGTGTGTTTATATGGGTCTGTTTGTGTGTGTGCATGCGCTCTGGTGTGTGGGTCTAATGCATGTGCCAGTATGAAGTGTGCAGCATCTCTCCAGGGGTTCTGCTAGCAGTGCTTGAATTAGCCTAATCCACCAACAGCACATGGTGAAAGGGGGGTATACAGCCTTCTGCTGCTCACCATGTTGGCTCCCCCACTCGCTCACCAAACTCCCTAAACCCTGCTGGGAAGACAGAAACTCTCCATCATGGCCGCCTCTCAGTTTAAGTCGAGCCGGCCCCGAGGGAGGGCTCAATTAAAAACTGAGACATGCAGAGTTTGTACCGTAGATCATGTCAACTGTGTGCCTGCCAGATAATGTAAACGGAGTGCCGGCCAGATAATATAAACGGAGAGCCGGCCAGATAATATAAACGGAGTGCCTGCCAGATAATATAAACGGAGTGCCGGCCAGATAATGTAAACGGAGTGCCGGCCAGATAATGTAAACGGAGTGCCGGCCAGATAATGTAAACGGAGTGCCGGCCAGATAATATAAACGGAGTGCCGGCCAGATAATATAAACGGAGAGCCGGCCAGATAATATAAACGGTTTGCCGGCCAGATAATATAAACGGAGTGCCGGCCAGATAATATAAACGGAGTGCCTGCCAGATAATATAAACGGAGTGCCTGCCAGATAATATAAACGGAGAGCCGGCCAGATAATATAAACGGAGAGCCGGCCAGATAATATAAACGGAGTGCCGGCCAGATAATATAAACGGAGTGCCTGCCAGATAATATAAACGGAGAGCCGGCCAGATAATATAAACGGAGAGCCGGCCAGATAATATAAACGGAGAGCCGGCCAGATAATATAAACGGAGTGCCTGCCAGATAATATAAACTGAGTGCCTGCCAGATAATATAAACGGAGAGCCGGCCAGATAATATAAACGGTTTGCCGGCCAGATAATATAAACGGAGAGCCGGCCAGATAATATAAACGGAGAGCCGGCCAGATAATATAAACGGAGTGCCGGCCAGATAATATAAACGGAGTGCCTGCCAGATAATATAAACGGAGAGCCGGCCAGATAATATAAACGGAGAGCCGGCCAGATAATATAAACGGAGTGCCGGCCAGATAATATAAACGGAGTGCCTGCCAGATAATATAAACGGAGTGCCGGCCAGATAATATAAACGGTTTGCCGGCCAGATAATATAAACGGAGTGCCGGCCAGATAATATAAACGGAGTGCCTGCCAGATAATATAAACGGAGTGCCGGCCAGATAATGTAAACGGAGTGCCGGCCAGATAATGTAAACGGAGTGCCGGCCAGATAATGTAAACGGAGTGCCGGCCAGATAATATAAACGGAGAGCCGGCCAGATAATATAAACGGAGAGCCGGCCAGATAATATAAACGGTTTGCCGGCCAGATAATATAAACGGAGTGCCGGCCAGATAATATAAACGGAGTGCCTGCCAGATAATATAAACGGAGTGCCTGCCAGATAATATAAACGGAGAGCCGGCCAGATAATATAAACGGAGAGCCGGCCAGATAATATAAACGGAGAGCCGGCCAGATAATATAAACGGAGTGCCTGCCAGATAATATAAACTGAGTGCCTGCCAGATAATATAAACGGAGAGCCGGCCAGATAATATAAACGGTTTGCCGGCCAGATAATATAAACGGAGAGCCGGCCAGATAATATAAACGGAGAGCCGGCCAGATAATATAAACGGAGTGCCGGCCAGATAATATAAACGGAGTGCCTGCCAGATAATATAAACGGAGAGCCGGCCAGATAATATAAACGGAGAGCCGGCCAGATAATATAAACGGAGTGCCGGCCAGATAATATAAACGGAGTGCCTGCCAGATAATATAAACGGAGTGCCGGCCAGATAATATAAACGGTTTGCCGGCCAGATAATATAAACGGAGTGCCGGCCAGATAATATAAACGGAGTGCCTGCCAGATAATATAAACGGAGTGCCTGCCAGATAATCTAAACGGAGTGCCTGCCAGATAATCTAAACGGAGTGCCTGCCAGATAATCTAAACGGAGTGCCTGCCAGATAATCTAAACGGAGTGCCTGCCAAATAATGTAAACGGAGTTCCTGCCAGATAATGTAAACGGAGTGCCTGCCAGATAATGTAAACGGAGTTCCTGCCAGATAATGTAAACGGAGTTCCTGCCAGATAATGTAAACGGAGTGCCTGCCAGATAATGTAAACAGTGCGTCTGCCATATAATGTAAACGGAGTGCCTGCCAAATAATGTAAACGGGGTGCCTGCCAGATAATGTAAACAGTGCGTCTGCCATATAATGTAAACGGAGTGCCTGCCAGATAATGTAAACAGTGTGTCTGCCATATAATGTAAACAGAGTGAATGCCAGATAATGTAAACAGTGCGTCTATCAGGTAATGTAAACGGAGTGCCTGCCAGATAATGTAAACGGTGTGCCTGCCAGATAATGTAAACAGTGTGTCTGCCATATAATGTAAACAGTGTGTCTGCCATATAATGTAAATGGTGTGCAGGCCAGATAATGTAAACAGAATGCCTACCAGATAATGTAAACAGTGTGTCTGCCATATAATGTAAATGGAGTGCAGGCCAGATAATGTAAACGGAGTGCCTGCCAGATAATGTAAATGGAGTGCCTGCCAGATAATGTAAACGGAGTGCCTGCCAGATAATGTAAACGGAGTGCCTGCCAGATAATGTAAACGGAGTGCCTGCCAGATCATGTAAACGGAGTGCCTGCCAGATCATGTAAACGGAGTGCCTGCCAGATCATGTAAACGGAGTGCCTGCCAGATCATGTAAACGGAGTGCCTGCCAGATCATGTAAACGGAGTGACTGCCAGATAATTTAAATGGAGTGCCTGCCAGATTAGGGTTAAGTGGCTCGCTCAACAGTTCTATCACCTTGTAGGTTCGGGGATTCGAACCAGCAACCTTTCAGTCACTGGCGCAACGCTACAGTCTATTCACATGTAAACATGCATATGTAGATGAGTGCCTGAATATATGCAAACACATATGTCCCACTATGCTATTATCCTGGTCCAAAATGGGGCCAGTTTTACAGGAGGGGGAAACAAGCATTAATAACAGAAGGAATCATCCACTGTAATTGTCGAGAGACAGAGAGACAGAGAGAGAGAGCAAACAAACTAACAAACACTGGCCTAGGGACTAGCCGAGCAATCAGCCAGTCAGTCAACTAATTACTTTTCCCTTGGAGGAAAGAGGAAGAGAGGAGGGAGGGAAGAGAACGGGGAAAATTAGGACAGGAAAGAGGAAAAATTACAGTCAGTAGTCAACCAGCACGCTTGCAACATGTTCACTATACATGCTTGTTTAGCCATTAAGATAAGGATGTGTGGGAGGACTATGACTCACAAGTAAGCAGGGCACATCTATTTCATACCAATGAGGAAAGAAAAAGACACTTACAGAAACATCATCCAGGACAAGCACCCACAGATGGGAACGCATGCATGCAAACACTCACACGCACCCAAACACACCAAAGCCAAAACAGAGTCTCAGAGTACGAACTTCCATAAACCTCACATGGAAGACAGGGAAAGAGAAAAGAAGAAAAAAGTTGCATACATGACTTATTAAAAGGCTCTTCAGTCAGAACAAGAAGACAAGTAGAAGGATTACAATTTCACTATAGAGGGAGCCAGGGATGACATGCACTCTCTTGCATATACACACACACACGAGAGAGCAGTGTTCTATGGTCAGTCAGATGGAAGAAAAAGAGAAGGTGAGTAGAGAGAGAGAGATAGATAGAAAGAGAAGTAGTGGCGGAGAGTGACAGAAAAGAGGGACGAGTGAGTTGTAAAAACCCTAGGGCACCCAGCTAGCAGCTCTCTCTCTCTTCATCATCACTAAGGGCTCAGTTGCGTGTGCATCGTGGCAGGCCTCCAAAGTTTATCTGCAAAACTAATGCTAATGATAACATCAATACTCATATCCTACAGCTAAAACTAATGCTAACACGACTTGGCACAGGGCAGTGGACCAGCACTGGGCTATACTAGCCAGCATTGGTCAAAGGTCAACGCTACCCTCTTCAACGCTCCTTAATGCTAAAGGCTAATGCAAACCGGACTAGAACCCAGGGCAATGGAACAGCATTGAGACTATGCTAGCCAACCCAGGGAAGGCAGGCAGTTAGCCATGACCAGGCTAAAGTTTCCTCCTCTGGAGATGGAGAAGACGATTAGGAAATAGGGCATGGGATGAGATAAGGTGTGCATGTGTGTAATCTCAGCCCTTGCATCCAATCACAGTTCCTGTATGCGTAAGTGTTATTTTTATTTTATTTAAAATAAAAGTGTTCATTCAGTATTGCTGTAATTGTCATTATTACAAATATATATATAAATAAATAAATAAATTGGGCGATTAATCTGTATCGGCTTTTTTTGGTCCTCCAACAATCGGTATCGGTGTTGAAAAGTCATACTCGGTCGACCTCTAGTACTGAGATACAGATACACACTGTACTGAGATACACACAGTAATGCATATCACACACACACACACACACGCGCACACACACACACGCACACACACACACACGCACGCACGCACACGCACACGCACACCACTGACATACTAAAAAGTCTGACTCATGTCAACTCAGCTAACCTAGTTTGCTTTGTGTATGCTAATCACCTTACAACTCACTAAAGATGAGGAACTAATTTTTTAAAAATCTATTAAAAACCTATTAACCATGCGATAGGTAATACGATAAGCTTCATTCATTCAATTCACATAGGAACAATATACAGAACAAGCACATACATATGTGACTTAATTACCCCCCATTTATCTTCAGAGTTTGTACTGTTAGGTGACATAAACTGGGATATGCTTAACACCCCGGCCGGCCTACAATCTAAACTAGATGAAAGTAACTACATAAAGTAATAACCTATCAGGGTTGATGTGGCTACATAAAGTAATAACCTATCTGGGTTGCTGTGGCTACATAAAGTAATAACCTAGCAGGGTTGCTGTGGCTACATAAAGTAATAACCTATCAGGGTTGCTGTGGCTACATAAAGTAATAACCTATCTGGGTTGCTGTGGCTACGTAAAGTAATAACCTATCTGGGTTGCTGTGGCTACGTAAAGTAATAACCTATCTGGGTTGCTGTGGCTACGTAAAGTAATAACCTATCAGGGTTGCTGTGGCTACATAAAGTAATAACCTATCTGGGTTGCTGTGGCTACATAAAGTAATAACCTATCAGGGTTGCTGTGGCTACATAAAGTAATAACCTATCTGGGTTGCTGTGGCTACGTAAAGTAATAACCTATCAGGGTTGCTGTGGCTACATAAAGTAATAACCTATCTGGGTTGCTGTGGCTACGTAAAGTAATAATCTATCAGGGTTGCTGTGGCTAAAAAAACGAGTGCCACAACTAGCAACCAAAAGGCGTTAAATCTAGACCTATTCTATGACCATTTGTCATAGAATGACTATTGGTTACGGTCTAGAAGGTAGGGTATATTAGTGTGACATAAGAGGGGGTGTGAGACAGTGGTTTAATGAGAGCTTCCAATGTCCCTAACCATCCCGAACCAGTACTGTTAAAGTCTGTTAAGAGATCCCTCATTACTGTCTCCAATTCCTCGCACCTACCACTGGGCCTAGCACTATGTGTGTGTGTGTCTCCGTGTGTGTGCGTGCATGCATGCGTGTGTATACCTGCATGTGAACACATGTATGTGCGTGCCTGTGTGTGTCTTTGTGTGCGAGTGTGTATTCATATGTGCCTAGCTGTGTGTCAGACAGCCTTGTCCTTAATTAAACTAAATGAGAGGAAAATTGAGGGCACTAGCTGCATCTCATTGCAAAATCCACTCGGCTCTCCCTCTGCCTATTATCTGACACACAGGGAACTCTTTGATCAGAGCAGGAGAGAGCGATCGAGAGAGAGAGCGGAGAGATGGCATGTTCGAGAGAGCACGCGTGAGATAGAGAGAGCACGCGTGAGATAGAGAGAGAGCACGCGTGAGACAGAGAGAGAGCACGCGTGAGATAGAGAGAGAGCACGCGTGAGATAGAGAGAGAGCACGCGTGAGATAGAGAGAGAGCACGCGTGAGATAGAGAGAGAGCACGCGTGAGATAGAGAGAGAGCACGCGAGAGAGGGGGAGCGCGAGCGAGAGGGGGGAGCGCGAGCGAGAGAGGGAGAGGAAGCGAGCAGGAGAGGGAGTGTGAGCAAGAGAGGGAGTGTGAGCGAGAGAGGGAGCGTGAGCGAGAGAGGGAGAGCAGGACAAAGAGAGAGAGAGTAGGGGAGAGAGAGCAGGAGAGAGAGCGAGCTATTTCTTCAGAGAAAGCTTTGGAGCCAGACTCAGAGGAAAGAGAGAAAGAGAACAAGAGAGAAGAGAAGAGTCACTGGAATAACTAAGACGTTCACTCCTCTTTTAAGAATAGGCAGTGTCTGTGTGCTTCTAAGCTCGGGCCATCAATGAGCTGGTGTGAGCAGAGGCACCTTCTAACATACAGTGGAGACACGCACACACACACCAATATTAGCAGACACATGCAGACACTCCCACAGCAGTTCTCACAGTGTGAGAATCTACCATAGTGTTTAAGGTGTGTAAATGAAACCAGCCATTATATCCCTCTTCTTTTTTAGTCTTCAGGGAACAATGTTCTTTCTTACGTTCTTTGTTTGTTCAGAAGAAGACAGGCAGGCTGCCCATCCAACACACTGTAGCATACCTGGGCATTACTGATTTGAGCTACTTAAAAGCCACATGCTTCATCAATACACACACAGGCAGACAAACACAGGTACACACATGCAAACACACACAGACTCTCACACACATAGTTCCTGGAGTGCAGCTGTGATGGCTTGGAGCATTAGCAGTGTGAAACATAAGAGATTGGCCAGGCTTCAATTCCTAGCTCGGTTCTAGCTCAGCCTGTATCGGCGTCAGGCCAATACAGTGCCCCATTTACACTACAGGGCAGTGTAAACTGCACTGTGCTGCCTTGAATATTTTCTTTATTACATAGTCCATTCCAGCACAGTTCAAGCAACTTACCAGCCAAATTTGGTCAGCGTAAGCAGGCCAACCTAGTGCTACAGGTTTGACCCTGTAATGTGAATCACTTGTATATCATAATACTGATCATCTTAACAAAACTATAATAGAATACTTCCTGATAATTTGATGCAGTTGATACTGATCATGCCCTTCTCTCGCATCTGTCCATCCATCACTCTTTCTGTCTCTCTGATTGAACTGACAATTGCAACATGTCATTCCATCTGCTCACACACTGCCAATGGAAGAACAGACACAAGAAAAAACAAATGCACACAAACACACATTCACATATACACAGACTTTAACAACACGTTTTCTGTGAATGTAATCTAAAAGATTGTGGGCATGCTGTACCAAATCAAGCCATATGTTAACAAATATTACAGGTGAGAGGGAGAGAACAGCTGGTGATATAGAGGGAATGGGAGAGAGGGAGAGAACAGCTACTGATATAGAGGGAATGGGAGAGAGTGAGAGAACAGCTAGTGATTTAGAGGGAATGGAAGAGTGAGAGAACAGCTAGTGATAT
Organism: Oncorhynchus clarkii lewisi; assembly: GCF_045791955.1. Classification (NCBI taxonomy): domain Eukaryota; kingdom Metazoa; phylum Chordata; class Actinopteri; order Salmoniformes; family Salmonidae; genus Oncorhynchus; species Oncorhynchus clarkii. The sequence continues at coordinate 71,917,922 of NC_092153.1, forward strand.
AGAGGGAATGGGAGAGAGGGAGAGAACAGCTAGTGATATAGAGGGAATGGGAGAGAGGGAGAGAACAGCTAGTGATATAGAAGGAATGGGAGAGAGTGAGAGAACAGCTAGTGATATAGAGGGAATGGGAGAGAGAGAGAACAGCTAGTGATATAGAGGGAATGGGAGAGAGGGAGAACAGCTAGTGATATAGAGGGAATGGGAGAGAGGGAGAGAACAGCTAGTGATATAGAGGGAATGGGAGAGTGAGAGAACAGCTAGTGATATAGAGGGAATGGGAGAGAGGGAGAGAACAGCTAGTGATATAGAGGGAATGGGAGAGAGTGAGAGAACAGCTAGTGATATAGAGGGAATGGGAGAGAGAGAGAACAGCTAGTGATATAGAGGGAATGGGAGAGAGAGAGAACAGCTAGTGATATAGAGGGAATGGGAGAGAGGGAGAGAACAGCTAGTGATATAGAGGGAATGGGAGAGAGAGAGAACAGCTAGTGATATAGAGGGAATGGGAGAGATTGAGAGAACAGCTAGTGATATAGAGGGAATGGGAGAGAGTGAGAGAACAGCTGGTGATAGACGAAATGGGAGAGAGTGCGAACAGCTGGTGATATAGAGGGAATGGGAGAGAGGGAGAGAACAGCTAGTGATGTAGAGGGAATGGGAGAGAGTGAGAGAACAGCTAGTGATATAGAGGGAATGGGAGAGAGTGAGAGAACAGCTAGTGATATAGACGGAATGGGAGAGAGTGAGAGAACAGCTAGTGATATAGAGGGAATGGGAGAGAGGGAGAGAACAGCTAGTGATGTATAGGGAATGGGAGAGAGTGAGAGAACAGCTAGTGATATAGAGGGAATGGGAGAGAGTGAGAGAACAGCTAGTGATATAGACGGAATGGGAGAGAGTGAGAGAACAGCTAGTGATATAGACGGAATGGGAGAGAGTGAGAGAACAGCTAGTTATAGAGGGAATGGGAGAGAGTGAGAGAACAGCTAGTGATATAGACGGAATGGGAGAGAGGGAGAGAACAGCTGGTGATAGAGGGAATGGGAGAGAGTGAGATAACAGCTAGTGATATAGAGGGAATGGGAGAGAGTGAGAGAACAGCTGGTGATATAGAGGGAATGGGAGAGAGGGAGAGAACAGCTAGTGATAGAGGGAATGGGAGAGAGAACAGCTAGTGATATAGAGGAAATGGGAGAGAGGGAGAGAACAGCTAGTGATTTAGAGGGAATGGGAGAGAGTGAGAGAACAGCTAGTGATATAGACGGAATGGGAGAGAGGGAGAGAACAGCTAGTGATATAGACGGAATGGGAGAGAGGGAGAGAACAGCTAGTGATTTAGAGGGAATGGGAGAGGGAGAGAACAGCTGGTAATATAGACGGAATGGGAGAGAGTGAGAGAACAGCTGGTAATATAGAGGGAAAGAGAAAGAGTGAGAGAACAGCTAGTGATATAGAGGGAATGGGAGAGAGTGAGAGAACAGCTAGTGATATAGACGGAATGGGAGAGAGGGAGAGAACAGCTGGTAATATAGAGGGAGGGAAAGAGAGAGTGATGGGAAGCTGAGCATTTTAAATAAATCAGGATGACAGTAAACCTATTCACTCCCAAAACAATGTGTTAAAATGACCCTCCCTATACACAGATGGACAACCGGTGTGTGTGTCTATCTTTGACAGTGTGTGTGTTATCCATGTCATTGGGTCTGGTTTGGGCCCCGTCTGTTTTCCAGGCTGGCCAGCAGACCTCTCTCTCACTATGCCTCCTCCACCCAGGAGAAAAGGACTGGACAGTCCACACACACCATCCTTCTACTATACTACTGTCTGTCTCGGTCCATCTGTCCATCTCTTTTTGTTGTATTCCTTCCCTCCCTCTGTCTTTCTATCCATCTCACTGCCCTCTCCTTCTGTCTCTCCATCCCTCTGTCTTTCTATCCATCTCACTGCCCTCTCCTTCTGTCTCTCCATCCCTCTGTCTTTCTATCCATCTCACTGCCCTCTCCTTCCGTCTCTCCATCCCTCTGTCTTTCTATCCATCTCACTGCCCTCTCCTTCTGTCTCTCCCCTCCCTCTCCTCCTCCTTCCTTCCATCCCTCTGTCTTTCTATCCATCTCACTGCCCTCTCCTTCCGTCTCTCCATCCCTCTGTCTTTCTATCCATCTCACTGCCCTCTCCTTCTGTCTCTCCCCTCCCTCTCCTCCTCCTTCCTTCCATCTCTCCATCCCTCTGTCTTTCTATCCATCTCACTGCCCTCTCCTTCCGTCTCTCCCCTCCCTCTCCTCCTCCTTCCTTCCATCTCTCCATCCCTCTGTCTTTCTATCCATCTCACTGCCCTCTCCTTCTGTCTCTCCCCTCCCTCTCCTCCTCCTTCCTTCCATCCCTCTGTCTTTCTATCCATCCCACTGCCCTTAACACTCTTGATCCTGCCCTCACCTTCCATCTCTCCCCTCCCTCTCCTCCTCCTTCCTTCCATCTCTCCATCCCTCTGTCTTTCTATCCATCTCACTGCCCTCTCCTTCTGTCTCTCCCCTCCCTCTCCTCCTCCTTCCTTCCATCCCTCTGTCTTTCTATCCATCTCACTGCCCTCTCCTTCCGTCTCTCCCCTCCCTCTCCTCCTCCTTCCTTCCATCTCTCCATCCCTCTGTCTTTCTATCCATCTCACTGCCCTCTCCTTCTGTCTCTCCCCTCCCTCTCCTCCTCCTTCCTTCCATCCCTCTGTCTTTCTATCCATCTCACTGCCCTCTCCTTCTGTCTCTCCCCTCCCTCTCCTCCTCCTTCCTTCCATCTCTCCATCCCTCTGTCTTTCTATCCATCCCACTGCCCTCTCCTTCTGTCTCTCCCCTCCCTCTCCTCCTCCTTCCTTCCATCTCTCCATCCCTCTGTCTTTCTATCCATCTCACTGCCCTCTCCTTCCGTCTCTCCCCTCCCTCTCCTCCTCCTTCCTTCCATCCCTCTGTCTTTCTATCCATCCCACTGCCCTCTCCTTCTGTCTCTCCCCTCCCTCTCCTCCTCCTTCCTTCCATCTCTCCATCTCTCTGTCTTTCTATCCATCTCACTGCCCTCTCCTTCCGTCTCTCCCCTCCCTCTCCTCCTCCTTCCTTCCATCCCTCTGTCTTTCTATCCATCTCACTGCCCTCTCCTTCCGTCTCTCCCCTCCCTCTCCTCCTCCTTCCTTCCATCTCTCCATCCCTCTGTCTTTCTATCCATCTCACTGCCCTCTCCTTCCGTCTCTCCCCTCCCTCTCCTCCTCCTTCCTTCCATCTCTCCATCCCTCTGTCTTTCTATCCATCCCACTGCCCTCTCCTTCCGTCTCTCCCCTCCCTCTCCTCCTCCTTCCTTCCATCTCTCCATCCCTCTGTCTTTCTATCCATCTCACTGCCCTCTCCTTCCGTCTCTCCCCTCCCTCTCCTCCTCCTTCCTTCCATCCCTCTGTCTTTCTATCCATCTCACTGCCCTCTCCTTCTGTCTCTCCCCTCCCTCTCCTCCTCCTTCCTTCCATCTCTCCATCCCTCTGTCTTTCTATCCATCTCACTGCCCTCTCCTTCCGTCTCTCCCCTCCCTCTCCTCCTCCTTCCTTCCATCTCTCCATCCCTCTGTCTTTCTATCCATCTCACTGCCCTCTCCTTCCGTCTCTCCCCTCCCTCTCCTCCTCCTTCCTTCCATCTCTCCATCCCTCTGTCTTTCTATCCATCCCACTGCCCTCTCCTTCCGTCTCTCCCCTCCCTCTCCTCCTCCTTCCTTCCATCTCTCCATCCCTCTGTCTTTCTATCCATCTCACTGCCCTCTCCTTCCGTCTCTCCCCTCCCTCTCCTCCTCCTTCCTTCCATCTCTCCATCCCTCTGTCTTTCTATCCATCTCACTGCCCTCTCCTTCTGTCTCTCCCCTCCCTCTCCTCCTCCTTCCTTCCATCCCTCTGTCTTTCTATCCATCTCACTGCCCTCTCCTTCTGTCTCTCCCCTCCCTCTCCTCCTCCTTCCTTCCATCCCTCTGTCTTTCTATCCATCTCACTGCCCTCTCCTTCCGTCTCTCCCCTCCCTCTCCTCCTCCTTCCTTCCATCTCTCCATCCCTCTGTCTTTCTATCCATCTCACTGCCCTCTCCTTCTGTCTCTCCCCTCCCTCTCCTCCTCCTTCCTTCCATCCCTCTGTCTTTCTATCCATCTCACTGCCCTCTCCTTCTGTCTCTCCCCTCCCTCTCCTCCTCCTTCCTTCCATCTCTCCATCCCTCTGTCTTTCTATCCATCCCACTGCCCTCTCCTTCTGTCTCTCCCCTCCCTCTCCTCCTCCTTCCTTCCATCTCTCCATCCCTCTGTCTTTCTATCCATCTCACTGCCCTCTCCTTCCGTCTCTCCCCTCCCTCTCCTCCTCCTTCCTTCCATCCCTCTGTCTTTCTATCCATCCCACTGCCCTCTCCTTCTGTCTCTCCCCTCCCTCTCCTCCTCCTTCCTTCCATCTCTCCATCTCTCTGTCTTTCTATCCATCTCACTGCCCTCTCCTTCCGTCTCTCCCCTCCCTCTCCTCCTCCTTCCTTCCATCCCTCTGTCTTTCTATCCATCTCACTGCCCTCTCCTTCCGTCTCTCCCCTCCCTCTCCTCCTCCTTCCTTCCATCTCTCCATCCCTCTGTCTTTCTATCCATCTCACTGCCCTCTCCTTCCGTCTCTCCCCTCCCTCTCCTCCTCCTTCCTTCCATCTCTCCATCCCTCTGTCTTTCTATCCATCCCACTGCCCTCTCCTTCCGTCTCTCCCCTCCCTCTAATCCTCCTTCCTTCCATCTCTCCATCCCTCTGTCTTTCTATCCATCTCACTGCCCTCTCCTTCCGTCTCTCCCCTCCCTCTCCTCCTCCTTCCTTCCATCCCTCTGTCTTTCTATCCATCTCACTGCCCTCTCCTTCTGTCTCTCCCCTCCCTCTCCTCCTCCTTCCTTCCATCTCTCCATCCCTCTGTCTTTCTATCCATCTCACTGCCCTCTCCTTCCGTCTCTCCCCTCCCTCTCTTCCTCCTTCCTTCCATCTCTCCATCCCTCTGTCTTTCTATCCATCTCACTGCCCTCTCCTTCCGTCTCTCCCCTCCCTCTCCTCCTCCTTCCTTCCATCTCTCCATCCCTCTGTCTTTCTATCCATCCCACTGCCCTCTCCTTCCGTCTCTCCCCTCCCTCTCCTCCTCCTTCCTTCCATCTCTCCATCCCTCTGTCTTTCTATCCATCTCACTGCCCTCTCCTTCCGTCTCTCCCCTCCCTCTCCTCCTCCTTCCTTCCATCTCTCCATCCCTCTGTCTTTCTATCCATCTCACTGCCCTCTCCTTCCGTCTCTCCCCTCCCTCTCCTCCTCCTTCCTTCCATCCCTCTGTCTTTCTATCCATCTCACTGCCCTCTCCTTCTGTCTCTCCCCTCCCTCTCCTCCTCCTTCCTTCCATCTCTCCATCCCTCTGTCTTTCTATCCATCTCACTGCCCTCTCCTTCCGTCTCTCCCCTCCCTCTCCTCCTCCTTCCTTCCATCTCTCCATCCCTCTGTCTTTCTATCCATCTCACTGCCCTCTCCTTCCGTCTCTCCCCTCCCTCTCCTCCTCCTTCCTTCCATCTCTCCATCCCTCTGTCTTTCTATCCATCCCACTGCCCTCTCCTTCCGTCTCTCCCCTCCCTCTCCTCCTCCTTCCTTCCATCTCTCCATCCCTCTGTCTTTCTATCCATCTCACTGCCCTCTCCTTCCGTCTCTCCCCTCCCTCTCCTCCTCCTTCCTTCCATCTCTCCATCCCTCTGTCTTTCTATCCATCTCACTGCCCTCTCCTTCCGTCTCTCCCCTCCCTCTCCTCCTCCTTCCTTCCATCTCTCCATCCCTCTGTCTTTCTATCCATCTCACTGCCCTCTCCTTCTGTCTCTCCCCTCCCTCTCCTCCTCCTTCCTTCCATCTCTCCATCCCTCTGTCTTTCTATCCATCTCACTGCCCTCTCCTTCCGTCTCTCCCCTCCCTCTCCTCCTCCTTCCTTCCATCTCTCCATCCCTCTGTCTTTCTATCCATCCCACTGCCCTCTCCTTCCGTCTCTCCCCTCCCTCTCCTCCTCCTTCCTTCCATCTCTCCATCCCTCTGTCTTTCTATCCATCCCACTGCCCTTAACACTCTTGATCCTGCCCTCACCTTCCGTCTCTCCCCTCCCTCTCCTCCTCCTTCCTTCCATCTCTCCATCCCTCTGTCTTTCTATCCATCCCACTGCCCTCTCCTTCCGTCTCTCCCCTCCCTCTCCTCCTCCTTCCTTCCATCTCTCCATCCCTCTGTCTTTCTATCCATCTCACTGCCCTCTCCTTCCGTCTCTCCCCTCCCTCTCCTCCTCCTTCCTTCCATCTCTCCATCCCTCTGTCTTTCTATCCATCCCACTGCCCTCTCCTTCCGTCTCTCCCCTCCCTCTCCTCCTCCTTCCTTCCATCTCTCCATCCCTCTGTCTTTCTATCCATCCCACTGCCCTTAACACTCTTGATCCTGCCCTCACCTTCCGTCTCTCCCCTCCCTCTCCTCCTCCTTCCTTCCATCTCTCCATCCCTCTGTCTTTCTATCCATCCCACTGCCCTTAACACTCTTGATCCTGCCCTCACCTTCCGTCTCTCCCCTCCCTCTCCTCCTCCTTCCTTCCATCTCTCCATCCCTCTGTCTTTCTATCCATCCCACTGCCCTTAACACTCTTGATCCTGCCCTCACCTTCCGTCTCTCCCCTCCCTCTCCTCCTCCTTCCTTCCATCTTTCCATCCCTCTGTCTTTCTATCCATCCCACTGCCCTTAACACTCTTGATCCTGCCCTCACCTTCCGTCTCTCCCCTCCCTCTCCTCCTCCTTCCTTCCTTCCTTCCATCTCTCCCCTCCCTCTCTTCCCCCTTCCTTCCATCTCTCCATCCCTCTGTCTTTCTATCCATCCCACTGCCCTTAACAGTCTTGATCCTGCCCTCTCCTTCCATCTCTCCCCTTCCTCTCTTCCTCCTTCCTTCCATCTCTCCCTCCCTTTTCTTCCTCCTTACATCTCTCCCTCCCTCTTCCATTTCTCCCTCCCTTTCTTCCTCCTTCCATCTCTCCCTCTCTCTCTTCCTCCTTCCATCTCTCTCTTCCTCCTTCCATCTCTCCCTCCCTCTCTTCCTCCTTCCACCTCTCGCTCCCTCTCTTCCTCCTTCCATCTCTCCCTCCCTCTCTTCCATCTCTCCCTCCCTCTCTTCCTCCTTCCATCTCTCCCTCCCTCTCCCTCCCTCTCTTCCTCCTTCCATCTCTCCCTCCCTCTCTTCCTCCTTCCACCTCTCCCTCCCTCTCTTCCATCTTTCCTTCCCTCTCATCCATCTCCCTCCCTCTCTTCCTCCTTCCATCTCTCCCTCCCTCTCTTCCATCTCTCCCTCCCTCTCTTCCTCCTTCCATCTCTCCCATCTCTCCCCCCTCTCTTCCATCTTTCCCTCCCTCTCTCCCTCCCTCTTCCATTTCTCCCTCCCTCTTCCATTTCTCCCTCCCTTTCTTCCTCCCTTTCTTCCATCTCTCCCTCAGTCCATCTCTACCTCCCTTTATTCCTCCTTCCATCTCTCCCTCCTTCCATCTCTCCCTCTCTCTTCCATCTCTCTCTTCCTCCTTCAATCTCTTCCTCCTTCCATCTCTTCCTCCTTCCATCTCTCCCTCCCTCTCTTCCTCCTTCCATCTCTCCCTCCCTGTCTTCCTCCTTCCATCTCTCCCTCCCTCTCTTCCTCCTTCCATCTCTCGCTCCCTCTCTTCCTCCTTTCATCTCTCGCTCCTTCTCTTCCTCCTTCCATCTCTCGCTCCCTCTCTTCCTCCTTCCATCTCTAACGCCCTCTCTTCCTCCCTCCCTCTCTTCCATCTCTCCCTCCCTCTCTTCCATCTCTCCCTCCCCCTCTTCCATCTCTCCCTCCCTCTCTTCCATCTCTCCCTCCCTCTCTTCCATCTCTCCCTCCCTCTCTTCCATCTCTCCCTCCCTCTCTTCCATCTCTCCCTCCCTCTCTTCCATCTCTCCCTCCCTCTCTTCCATCTCTCCCTCCCTCTAGCTATCACAGGAGGCTGGGTCCCATCTGCAGCTTACCCTTAAAAGAGAGAGAAAGAGAGACAGAGATAGAGAGAGAGGAGAGAGAGAAAGAGAGCGAGAGGTAGGGGGGTTTAGTTGCCAGGCGGGGTCGGTCCCATCATTACCAAGCCTGTGGCGAGAGTGTGGGGGGATGATGTCAGTCTGCCAAGTCTCTGACACACAGAAAGACACACTGTACGCTTAAACACAATGCCAGATTGACACACACACAAATCATTACGTGCCTGTAGGACAACAATGATCAGTCAATTAGCCTCTGACACACACAGTGCTCATGGATACACCCGTCACTCTGGAATACCAACGACCGTGTACCATGCCAACGTGGCCAAGAAGATTACACAAACGTGGAATATTTGAAATACTAACCATTTAACTGCAGGGTAAGCAAATCAATTTCCTATCAAGACCATGCTGGTCAAGTTCAATAGCTAACACTTGAGAACATTTAGACTTTGGACTGTTCATTAATGATGCCTACGTCAGGATAGAATGAAAAACAACTAAATGTCCCCTCCACTTTCCACTCCAATAAATCTTCTGTGGTTTCTATGTCAGAGTCAGAGGACCCTCTGAGTGTGTGGTGGGGCATGTGGGAAACCCTTCAGTAGGACAACCTGTGTCTGGCATGCCTGGCACCTCCTGGCACCTCCTGGCACCTCCTGGCACCTCCTGGTACAGTGGCCAGAGAGCAGATGGGAGCGTTGTACCCCCTCTGGTGAAACAGCTGACCATTGCTAACGCTATGGTCATACCAGGGTGGGGTGGGATATGTCGATAGGGAGGACTAGGGGAGGGAAAGGAGGGAGAGGAAGGAGAGAGGGGGCGAGGGAGAGAAGAAGGAGGGAGAGGGGAGGGAGAGAAGAAGGAGGGAGAGGGGAGGGAGAGAGGTAGGAGGGAGAGGGGAGGGAGAGAGGTAGGAGGGAGAGGGGAGGGAGAGCGGTAGGAGGGAGGGGGAGCGAGAGAATGGAAGGAAAGGGGGAGCGGTAGGGTAGGGGGAGAGAGCGGAAGGAGAGGGGGAGAGAGAGAGGAAGGAGAGGGGGAGAGAGAGAGGAAGGAGAGGGAGAGAGAGAGAGGAAGGAGAGGGAGAGAGAGAGGAAGGGGGAGCGAGAGAGAGGTAGGAGGGAGGGGGAGCGAGAGAGAGGTAAGAGGGAGGGGGAGCGAGAGAGAGGTAGGAGGAGGGGGAGCGAAAGAGAGGGTAGGAGAGGGGGAGAACGAGAGGAAAGAGGCAGGGGCAGAACGAGAGGAAGGAGGGAGGGGCAGAACGAGAGGAGGGAGGGGGAGAGGGAGAGAGGAATGAGGTAGAGGGAGAGGGAGAAGGAGAGAGGGAGCGAGAGAGAGGAAGGAGAGGGGGAGAGAGAGGGAGAGAGGGGGAGAGAGGGGGAGGGAGGGGGGGGGGGAGGGAGAGAGAGAGAGAGAGAGAGAGGAAGGTGGGGGGGGGGGAGCGGGGGAGATGGAGAGAGGTAGGAGAGCGGGGGAGAGGAAGGAGAAGGTGAGAGAGAAAGGAGGGAGGGAGGGGGAGAGAGGTAGGGAAGGAGAAGGAAGTAAAGGGAGACAGAGGTTTGATACTAAACTAATTAGCAACAGAATCCTTCAGAGAAAGAGAGGGTTGTGTTAAAAGGAAATGATGGAGACCATGGGACAATCATGAGACTGACAAATGAGGTCACAGATAGAACATAAAACATGCACACCCACTTTGTCTCTCCCTTTTCTATTACCCCTCCCTCCTCTAACTCTCTCTTTCACTCACTCTTTCGTTCTCTCTCTACAGCTGGGAGAGGGAATCGCTACAGGGAGTTTGGTCCCCAAAGACAGACTGATCCATCCATCCATTCAACAGCCTTTCTTACCATCTCTCCCTATTTCCCTTTCCACCTCTCTCTTTCTCTCTGTCTCGCTCCATCTCTCCCAAACACACAAACAGCTCCCTTATGTCTGTACAAGCTAAACTCTCTCTCACACACACACACACACACAGCTCCCTTATGTATGTACAAGCTAAACTTATATTGTGAAACACAAAAGCATGACACACTGACAGACTAACATTCATGGTGGAACCTAATGCATACAACCACACAGACACAGAGAGAGTGCTTGGGGACAAGCCAGAGCCTTTCCCCCACTTCACATTTCAACAGATCCATCAAAAAGAGCTTCCACTGCACGTTGCTAATCCACTGTTCTCCCTCGTCATTCTCTCTACCTCCATCATCATCATCTCCTCCTCTATTCACCCTCTCCCTCGTCATTCTCTCTACCTCCATCATCATCATCATCTCCTCTATTCACCCTCTCCCTCGTCATTCTCTCTACCTCCATCATCATCTCCTCCTCTATTCACCCTCTCCCTCGTCATTCTCTCTACCTCCATCATCATCATCTCCTCCTCTATTCACCCTCTCCCTCGTCATTCTCTCTACCTCCATCATCATCTCCTCCTCTATTCACCCTCTCCCTCGTCATTCTCTCTACCTCCATCATCATCATCATCTCCTCCTCTATTCACCCTCTCCCTCGTCATTCTCTCTACCTCCATCATCATCATCATCTCCTCCTCTATTCACCTTCTCCCTCGTCATTCTCTCTACCTCCATCATCATCATCTCCTCCTCTATTCACCCTCTCCCTCGTCATTCTCTCTACCTCCATCATCATCTCCTCCTCTATTCACCCTCTCCCTCGTCATTCTCTCTACCTCCATCATCATCATCATCTCCTCCTCTATTCACCCTCTCCCTCGTCATTCTCTCTACCTCCATCATCATCATCATCTCCTCTATTCACCCTCTCCCTCGTCATTCTCTCTACCTCCATCATCATCATCATCTCCTCCTCTATTCACCCTCTCCCTCGTCATTCTCTCTACCTCCTCTCTCTCTCATCCTCCCTCCCTCCATCATCATCATCTCCTCTATTCACCCTCATCATTCTCTCTACCTCCTCTCTCTCTCATCCTCCCTCCCTCCATCATCATCTCCTCCTCTATTCACCCTCTCCCTCATCATTATCTCTACCTCCTCTCTCTCTCATCCTCCCTCCATCATCATCATCTCCTCCTCTATTCACCCTCTCCCTCATCATTCTCTCTACCTCCTCTCTCTCTCATCCTCCCTCCCTCCATCATCATCATCTCCTCCTCTATTCACCCTCTCCCTCATCATTCTCTCTACCTCCTCTCTCTCTCATCCTCCCTCCATCATCATCATCTCCTCTATTCACCCTCATCATTCTCTCTACCTCCTCTCTCTCTCATCCTCCCTCCCTCCATCATCATCTCCTCCTCTATTCACCCTCTCCCTCATCATTATCTCTACCTCCTCTCTCTCTCATCCTCCCTCCATCATCATCATCTCCTCCTCTATTCACCCTCTCCCTCATCATTCTCTCTACCTCCTCTCTCTCTCATCCTCCCTCCCTCCATCATCATCATCTCCTCCTCTATTCACCCTCTCCCTCATCATTCTCTCTACCTCCTCTCTCTCTCATCCTCCCTCCCTCCATCATCATCATCTCCTCCTCTATTCACCCTCTCCCTCATCATTCTCTCTACCTCCTCTTTCTCTCATCCTCCCTCCCTCCATCATCATCATCTCCTCTATTCACCCTCTCCCTCATCATTCTCTCTACCTCCTCTCTCTCTCATCCTCCCTCCCTCCATCATCATCTCCTCCTCTATTCACCCTCTCCCTCATCATTCTCTCTACCTCCTCTCTCTCTCATCCTCCCTCCCTCCATCATCATCATCTCCTCCTCTATTCACCCTCTCCCTCATCATTCTCTCTACCTCCTCTCTCTCTCATCCTCCCTCCCTCATTATCTCCTCCTCTATTCACCCTCTCCCTCATCATTCTCTCTACCTCCTCTCTCTCTCTCATCCTCCCTCCCTCCATCATCATCATCTCCTCCTCTATTCACCCTCTCCCTCATCATTCTCTCTACCTCCTCTCTCTCTCATCCTCCCTCCCTCCATCATCATCATCTCCTCCTCTATTCACCCTCTCCCTCATCATTCTCTCTACCTCCACTCTCTCTCATCCTCCCTCCCTCCATCATCATCATCTCCTCTATTCACCCTCTCCCTCATCATTCTCTCTACCTCCTCTCTCTCTCATCCTCCCTCCCTCCATCATCATCTCCTCCTCTATTCACCCTCTCCCTCATCATTCTCTCTACCTCCTCTCTCTCTCATCCTCCCTCCCTCCATCATCATAATCTCCTCCTCTATTCACCCTCTCCCTCATCATTCTCTCTACCTCCTCTCTCTCTCATCCTCCCTCCCTCCATCATCATCATCTCCTCCTCTATTCACCCTCTCCCTCATCATTCTCTCTACCTCATCTCTCTCTCATCCTCCCTCCATCATCATCATCTCCTCTATTCACCCTCATCATTCTCTCTACCTCCTCTCTCTCTCATCCTCCCTCCCTCCATCATCATTTCCTCCTCTATTCACCCTCTCCCTCATCATTATCTCTACCTCCTCTCTCTCTCATCCTCCCTCCATCATCATCATCTCCTCCTCTATTCACCCTCTCCCTCGTCATTCTCTCTACCTCCTCTCTCTCTCATCCTCCCTCCCTCCATCATCATCATCTCCTCCTCTATTCACCCTCTCCCTCATCATTCTCTCTACCTCCTCTCTCTCTCATCCTCCCTCCCTCCATCATCATCATCTCCTCTATTCACCCTCTCCCTCATCATTCTCTCTACCTCCTCTCTCTCTCATCCTCCCTCCCTCCATCATCATCTCCTCCTCTATTCACCCTCTCCCTCATCATTCTCTCTACCTCCTCTCTCTCTCATCCTCCCTCCCTCCATCATCATCATCTCCTCCTCTATTCACCCTCTCCCTCATCATTCTCTCTACCTCCTCTCTCTCTCATCCTCCCTCCATCATCATCATCTCCTCCTCTATTCACCCTCTCCCTCATCATTCTCTCTACCTCCTCTCTCTCTCATCCTCCCTCCCTCCATCATCATCATCTCCTCCTCTATTCACCCTCTCCCTCATCATTCTCTCTACCTCCTCTCTCTCTCATCCTCCCTCCCTCCATCATCATCATCATCTCCTCCTCTATTCACCCTCTCCCTCATCATTCTCTCTACCTCCTCTCTCTCTCATCCTCCCTCCCTCCATCATCATCTCCTCTATTCACCCTCTCCCTCGTCATTCTCTCTACCTCCTCTCTCTCTCATCCTCCCTCCCTCCATCATCATCATCATCTCCTCTATTCACCCTCTCCCTCATCATTCTCTCTACCTCCTCTCTCTCTCATCCTCCCTCCCTCCATCATCATCTCCTCCTCTATTCACCGTCTCTTTCCAAGTACGCTGAGGTGGGCCTAGTTGATCTGGGAGATGACACATTCACATTTGAGTCATTTAGTAGACACTCTTACACAGAGAAAGAGCAAACAACTCCTTACTCCTCCCCCGTGGGAATCCAATCCACAACGTCACAACCATGGTGCTAAAAGCTCCATGCTCTACCAACTGAACAACACAGGACACACACAGAGAAACACACAAGCCCACACACACAGAGAAACACACAAGCCCACACACACAGAGAAACACACAAGCCCACACACACAGAGAAACACACAAGCCCACACACACAGAGAAACACACAAGCCCACACACACAGAGAAACACACAAGCCCACACACACAGAGAAACACACAAGCCCACACACACACAGAAACACACAAGCCCACACACAGAGAGAAACACTCATGCCAACACGCACATGTGCATGCCGGTATAACGGTGCATGATGGAGAACTAGTAGAGAAAAGTATTGTATTTGGTGACGTGGCTACTAATATGTGTTGGGTTTATTAAAAAACTAAGGTCCATGTCTGTTATTCAATGTGTTTTTATGGGATAATTAATAGCAGTTAGGCCAAATAAAATGTTTAATCCAATATTTTTTTTTATATTTGTTTTTGATACTTCAATGGGTCTTAAAATTCTAAATCAAATAGCAAAAGTAACCTTCTTAAAACCTAGTTATCTTTTTTTGTCTTGACACAGATATGTGTATGTACACACGTATGTATGTATGTATGTAATAACAGCTTAGCGCTCTCTTTCTACACACAGAGACGTCACACACACACATTAAATAACACACACACACACACACACACTCAGATACAAAGATTTCAAAATGCAAACACGTAGACACACGATTATACATTCATAATGGTGAATCAATGACAGACAGGCCTTCAGAAGAACAGACAAGGTAACTTGGTGAATTACAATGAGCTCCTATCTACCCCAAGAGCTCTGTCCTTAGACTACAAAACACACACAAACACAAATGTGTATGACAAACCATCATGAACACTTACCAAACACAATCCAAACACAATCCACAGTCAACATACATAGTAGGTACTAATACTGAGACAAAACAAACAACACCACCAACAACAACAACCACCACGCTCTTGGGATGATCACCAAAGATTCAGGGGGAGTAATATTGTGTTGAGGATCAGCGTGTTTCTGGGATAATGGTGTTGATGTGAGCCATGACCAGCCTTTAAAAGCACTTCATGGCTACAGACGTGAGTGCTACGAGTCGGTAGTCAATTAGGCAGGTTACCTTAGTGTTCTTGGGCACAGGGACGATGGTGGTCTGCTTAAAACATGTTGGTATTACAGACTCGGTCAGGGAGAGGTTGAAAATGTCAGTGAAGACACTTGCCTGTTGGTCAGCGCATGCTCACAGTACACGTCCTGGTAATTAGTCTGGCTCTGAGGCCTTGTGAATGTTGACCTGTTTAAATGGTCTTACTCACATCGGCTGTGGAGAGCATGTGTGTAAAAACTATTGGTCTCTAAATCCGGAGAAATGACATGTAAAAAATAGTTGGTAATTAAATCCAGCTAGAAGGACCACGCAAAAACGGTTGGCTGGTATGCCCTCACCAGTCTGAGCAGTCGGCTGTGAATGCTCCCACCCGCTTCTAACGGACTGGTTTGGTTCCTCCCTCTATAGTGCTGTCTGGTTAGAACATGATGTTGAGGCCCATCACTGTACTCTTAATATTCACCACACACACACACACACACACACACACACACACACACACACACACACACACACCTGTTTCCTTTGAAGATGTTTATATGGAGTTTGGTAATCCAAATGACTTGGAATCTTGTTGTGGTTATTTGGATGCATGCAGAACATACAGACCTTCATGTTACCGTTGACATCGTCGTCCCTACGGACGACGATAAGACTCCAGTGTCCAGATACGCATTTCCAAACACTCTGAATGGTTGGGAATGGCAAGGCTATGATGGGTGAGGGATGACTAAAGTAGGCTGAGCAGCCAAACTGAAGGGACTGTGAGGGGGAGTTAGGTAGAGAGAAGAGGAGCAGGACAGCCTTTTTACAGTGTGTAAACCATAGAGGAAGAGGCGAAGCAAAAGGTTTCACTTTTGCTCAAATCTGTAAAAAATAAGCCATGCGTGTCTATGGGCAAATTTTGGACATAAGCTTGTCGCCTGTCTTCCCGCTTAGGGACAACGACTCCCATTGTTAGGGTGGAGAAGTGCATCACTTCATTAAATATAGATCCCTGGTGTAAAATGGGAACAAGCGGACATAAATGCTCATAAAAACTAAAAATAACAAAACCGAGATTCTTGAGATAAAGGCATTTGGAATATCGCGCAAAAACATTGAAATTAATCTAATTTGATATATCGCCCAACCATAGGACACAGCCATAAAAGTTAGGCGGAATCAGAATTTTGATAATACCTAACCATACACAGTGGGACAACCTCCTGTGAATGTGCCAAGACTGTGGGAATGCCTGAAGGTCCACAGAGCATAGGCTAATGCAGTAGACTGGAGATGTACATCCCTTTCCATCTGCAGTCCAGATAGTAGGCCAGGTCCACACACAAGTCAGCAGCACCGTCCACAATAAAGCAGGGGAGAAACAAACTGACATGAACAAAAACCCAGCTCCAACAGCAGCATTCTTCATTGCCAGAAAAAAAACAATAGATCTCTTATTTCTTACCTTCTTCATTCTGCCGTTGCGTGTGCCTGTGAAGGCCACGGTGTTGCCGTGGTAATCGTAAGCGGCCACCGAGGTCATGCCGTCCTCCTTGTCGATGAAGAGCGGTATTCCTTCTATGGTGCTGGTCCCACCCAGCGGCTGGTTAAAGTCCTGGCCGCAAAAGTTGTCATCAATCTGGAGAGGCTGAGAGAAAGAGAGCAGGAGAGAGAGAGCGTGGGAGAGATAGAGAGCCGGGGAAGAGAGAGAGAAAGAGAGCCGGGGAAGAGAGAGAGAAAGAGAGCAGGGGAGAGAGAGCAGGGGGGAGAGAGCGGGGGAGAGAGAGAGAGAGAGAGCAGGGGGGAGAGAGCAGGGGAGAGAGAGCAGGGGGGAGAGAGCAGGGGGGAGAGAGCGAGAAAGCGGAGGAGAGAAAGAGCGGGGGAGAGAGAGAAAGAGCGGGGGAGAGAAAGAGCAGGGGAGAGAGAGCAGGGGAGAGAGAGCAGGGGAGAGAGAGCAGGGGAGAGAGGGCAGGGGAGAGAGAGCAGGGGGGAGAGAGCAGGGGGGAGAGAGCAGGGGGGAGAGAGCAGGGGGGAGAGAGCAGGGGGGAGAGAGCGGGGGGGAGAGAGCGGGGGGGAGAGAGCGGGGGGGAGAGAGCGGGGGAGGGAGAGAGCGGGGGAGAGAGAGCAGGGGAGAGAGAGCAGGGGGAGAGAGAGAAAGAGCGGGGGAGAGAGAGAAAGAGCAGGGGAGAGAGCAGGGGGAGAGAGAGAGAGAGAGCAGGGGGGAGAGAGAGAGAGAGAGAGAGCAGGGGGGAGAGAGAGAGAGAGCGCAGGGGGAGAGAGAGAGAGAGCGCAGGGGGAGAGAGAGAGAGAGCGCAGGGGGAGAGAGAGAGAGAGCAGGGGGAGAGAGAGAGAGCAGGGGGGAGAGAGAGAGAGAGAGAGAGAGAGAGCAGGGGGGAGAGAGAGAGAGAGCAGGGGGAGAGAGAGAGAGAGCAGGGGGAGAGAGAGAGAGAGCAGGGGGGAGAGAGAGAGAGAGCAGGGGGGAGAGAGAGAGAGAGAGAGAGAGAGAGAGCGCGAGAGTGGGAGCAAGAGGGGCAGAGAGAGAGGGGAGCAAGAGAGAGGAGCGAGAAGAGTTTGAAAAAAATTACACATGGGAAAGAATTAACCAAATAACAGAGCAAACTGGAATTATATTTGTCCATAAACAGAGAGTACACAGTGGCAGAATACCTGACCACTGTGACTGGCCCAAAATTGAGGAAAGCTTTGACTATGTAGAGAATCAGTGAGCATAGCCTTGCTATTGAGAGAGACCGCCGTAGGCATACCTGACTCTCAAGAGAAGATGAAGTGGAAACTGAGCTGCACTTCCTGACCTCCTGCCAAATGTATGACCATACTAGACAGATATATTTCCCTCAAATTCCACAGACCCACAAAGAATTTGAAAACAAATCTATTGGGTGAAATACCACAGTGTTCCATCACAGCAGCCAGATTTGCAACCGGTGAAGAACAAACACCATTGTAAATACAACCCTTTTGCACTTTAACTATTTGTACATCATTGCAATAATGACATTTGAAACCTCTACTCCTTTCAAACTTTTGTGAGTGTAACGTTTACTGTTCTTTGTTCATTTCAGAGAAGAGAAGAGTTGAGAGAGAAGAGGGGGATGGAGGGAGGGACACAAGAGGGGAAGGGAGGGAGGGAAGGAGGGAGGGAAGGAAGGAGGGAGGGGGAGGGGGAGGCAGAGGGGGTGGGAGGGAGAGAGAGAAGGGGAGGGATGGAGAGAGCGAGGGGGAGAGAGAGAAGGGAGGGAGGGGGAGAGTTAGAGAAAGAGAGGAGGATGGAGAGAGAGAGGTTAGATGAGTTGTAGCAGTGATATAACAGTGTCTAATATTTGTGTATATATAGCTAACCGCATCAGCATAACCAAAGGTTGTGTGACAGAAAGACAGAGGAAAGGGACAATGTTTTGGGGTCAGTTGTGTGTGTATCTGCATGTCAAAGTACTGTTTGAGTGCGTGTGTCTGTGCGTCTCCTCAACTGATTCTCCAATCCACTCAGTAAGGGGTCTAATTCCAACCTGCTACTTGGGTTGCGAGCTGAACCACTGACACATTAAAACATTCAGCCTAGAGGGTAGAGGTCACCAACCTCACTACTCATATCAAATCAACCTCTCTCAAATCAGTCATGACACACCCTTGACGGTGTGAGTGTGTTTGTGTGCGCGCAACACGCTATGAGGCCTAAGAGGTTGCTACACGAGGAAGGCTAGAATTGAAGGTGTCATCAGTGTGTTTAACACTGGCAACACGCACTTGCACACACACACAGAGCGAGTGTGTAAATGGTGGTGTAATCTAAAATCGTATCACTGCATCATCTGATTGATCCAGAAGAGAACAGATAACGCTTCCTCTCTCCATCTGTCGAAATTGATGCAGCATGGCTTGCGTTGCGTCGATATCCCATAATTCTCCCTTTTCTACTTTTTTCTTCTCCCTCTCTCGCTCTCTGCCCCTTTCTCTCTGCCCCCCTCTCTCTCTCTCCCTCTCTGCCCCTCTCTCCCCCTCGCTCTCCCTCTCTGCCCATTGCTTGCCTCTCACCCCTCCCCCCTCTCCCCCCTCCCTCTTCCTCTCTTCTCCCTCCCTCTCTTCCCCCTCCCTCAAATCCATCCCTTACCAAGCGCTACAGTAGACAAGGACAGTAAATCGACACATCATTATCCTCACTCCTCTCTACCCCCCCCCCCCCCCCCCCCCCCCTTCCTCCTCTCTCCTTTTCTCTCGCTTAATCTATCCAAAAGGTTTCTATCTCACAGCAGGAAAAATTTGGGGTATCAATTCGGTTAACAAAGCCCCCTCGTTCGCCCCGCGGCCTGGTGGAGAGAGAGGAATTGTCATCAACAGAAAGAAAAGGAGAGAAAGCTGCTTTACGGAAACCTTCCATGACTCCCTAGCAATGTGCATCTGGAGAAGCATGGGGAGAAGTGGAGTGAAGTGTGTGTGTGTTTGTCCACTGAAACAGGTATATTTATTCGCTAATGGCCTTGGACTGTCTCCCGTCTGGTCGGTCGGTTTTGTCTACACACACACACACAAGACATATCCCCTAGTCCTAAAGCCTGTAAACCAAAGTGACAAGAGGGACCATATTCAACCCAGTCAAGCAAGTCTCCTTAAATCAGAATTTGACTCAGACACTTATAGTAAGACACAACATGCAGTCCCTTGACACCAGAGTGTGAGTGAAGGACCTCAAAGGGTTAATGCATTTTTGGGGTGGGTGGATTTGAAAGGGTTAAGATGCATTACATAGTACACAGACATAGCTATGGTAAAAGTTAGCTTCGCTACACTGGACAGTATAGTCAAAACACATGCAAAGTGCACGAGCATACAACACAGTAAAAAATGTATATACGGAACACTAAAAATATTTCTGCCGAGGCGCACTTGGAAGATGCTGGAACAGTCCACATTTACTTTCCCTCTGTAACCAAAACAAGTAATGAATAAAACAAATCTGACAACCCCATAGTATACTGAACAAAATTTAAGCACAACATGCAACAATTTCTAAGATTTTACTGAGTTACAGTTCAAATAACGAAATGAGTCAATTGAAATACATTAATTAGATCGGAAAACCAGTCGCTATCTGGTGTGACCACCATTTTCCAAATGCAGCGCGACATCTCCTTCGCATAGAGTTTCATCAGGCTGTTGATTGTGGCCTGTAGAATGTTGTTCCACTCCTCTTCAATGTCTGTGTGAAGTTGCTGGAAAATGGCGGGAACTGGAACACGCTGTCGTACACATCAATCCAGAGCATACCAAACAGGCTCAATGTTGAGTATGCAGAACATGGAAGAACTGGGACATTTTCAGCTTCCAAGAATTGTGTACAGATCCTTGCGACATGTGGCCCTGCGTTATGATGCTGAAACATGAGCTGATGATGGGCACGACAATGGGCCTCAGGATCTCGTCACGGTATATCTACGCATTTAAATTGCCATCAATAAAATGCCTGTCCATACCATAACCCCACCGCCACCATGGGGCACTTTGTTCACAACATTGACATCAGCAAACCGTTCGTCCAAACGACGCCAAACACTGTCTGCTATTTACCCGATACAGTTGAAACCAGGATTCATCCGTGAAGAGCACACTTCTCCCAGCGTGCCAGTGGCCGATAGGGGTGATCATTTACTCACTGAAGTCGGTGATGGACGCTGAACCGCAGTCAGGTCAAGACGCTGGTGAGGACGATGAGCACGCAGATGAGCTTCCCTGAAATGGTTTGTGATAGTTTGGGCAGAAATTCTTCAGTTGTGCAAACTCAGCGCTCTGGGTGGCTGGTGTCAGATGATCCCACAGGTGAAGAAGCCGGATGAGGAGGTCCTGGGCTGGCGTGGTTACACATGGTCTGTGGTGAAGAAGCCGGATGTG
Source organism: Oncorhynchus clarkii lewisi (assembly GCF_045791955.1). Classification (NCBI taxonomy): domain Eukaryota; kingdom Metazoa; phylum Chordata; class Actinopteri; order Salmoniformes; family Salmonidae; genus Oncorhynchus; species Oncorhynchus clarkii. The sequence continues at coordinate 71,938,475 of NC_092153.1, forward strand.
GAGGTCCTGGGCTGGCGTGGTTACACGTGGTCTGTGGTGAAGAAGCTGGATGAGGAGGTCCTGGGCTGGTGTGGTTACACATGGTCTGTGGTGAAGAAGCCGGATGTGGAGGTCCTGGGCTGGTGTGGTTACACGTGGTCTGTGGTGAAGAAGCCGGATGTGGAGGTCCTGGGCTGGCGTGGTTACACATGGTCTGTGGTGAAGAAGCTGGATGCGGAGGTCCTGGGCTGGCGTGGTTACACGTGGTCTGTGGTGAAGAAGCCAGATGTGGAGGTCCTGGGCTGGCGTGGTTACACGTGGTCTGTGGTGAAGAAGCCGGATGTGGAGGTCCTGGGCTGGCGTGGTTACACGTGGTCTGTGGTGAAGAAGCCGGATGTGGAGGTCCTGGGCTGGCGTGGTTACACGTGGTCTGTGGTGAAGAAGCTGGATGTGGAGGTCCTGGGCTGGCGTGGTTACACGTGGTCTGTGGTGAAGAAGCCGGATGTGGAGGTCCTGGGCTGGCGTGGTTACACATGGTCTGTGGTGAAGAAGCCGGTTGTGGAGGTCCTGGGCTGGCGTGGTTACATATGGTCTGTGGTGAAGAAGCCGGTTGTGGAGGTCCTGGGCTGGCGTGGTAACACGTGGTCTGTGGTGAAGAAGCCAGATGTGGAGGTCCTGGGCTGGCGTGGTTACACGTGGTCTGTGGTGAAGAAGCCGGATGTGGAGGTCCTGGGCTGGCGTGGTTACACGTGGTCTGTGGTGAAGAAGCCGGATGTGGAGGTCCTGGGCTGGCGTGGTTACACATGGTCTGTGGTGAAGAAGCCGGTTGTGGAGGTCCTGGGCTGGCGTGGTTACACGTGGTCTGTGGTGAAGAAGCCGGATGTGGAGGTCCTGGGCTGGCGTGGTTACACGTGGTCTGTGGTGAAGAAGCCGGATGTGGAGGTCCTGGGCTGGCGTGGTTACACATGGTCTGTGGTGAAGAAGCCGGATGTGGAGGTCCTGGGCTGACGTGGTTACACATGGTCTGTGGTGAAGAAGCCGGTTGTGGAGGTCCTGGGCTGGCGTGGTTACACATGGTCTGTGGTTGTGTGGCCAGTTGGACACACTGCCAAATTCTCTAAAACGACACTAGTGGCAGCTTATGGTATATAAATTAACATCAAATGTTCTGCCAACATCTCTGGTGGACATTCCTGCAGTCAGCATGCCAATTACACGCTCCCTCAAAACTTGAAACATCTGTGTCATTGAGGTATGTAACAAAACTACACATTTTAGAGTGGCCTTTTATTGTCACTAGCACAAGGTGCACCTGTGTAATGACTATGCTGTTTAATCAGCTTCTTGATATGCCACATTTGTCAGGTGGATGGATTATCTTGGCAAAGGAGAAATGCTCACTAACAGGAATGTAAACAAATTTGTGCACCAACTTTGACAGAAATAAGCTTTTTGTGCATACGGAAAATGTCCGGCACAAACACTTTACATGTCGTGTTTATATATTTTCTTAGTGTAGAATACTTGATCTATATACTAAGTCGGCTTGTTGTTTTCTATGCGAGATAAATATTCCTCTCGAGGCACATTCAAGTTACTAGTGCCATAGGGAGGGATTTCCCAGAATTTAATATAGACTGCAAAAATAGGCTACATTCAAAAAAATATATTTGTCACAAGCGCCAAAAACAAACGGTGTAGACCTTACAGTGAAATGCTTACTTAACCAATGCAGGTAAGAAAAATAAGAATTATGAAAATATTTACTAAATAAACTAAAGTTAAAAAAGTAACAATAAATGGCTATATACACAGGGGGGACCAGTACAAAGTCACTGTGCGGCGGTACAGGTTAGTCAAGGTAATATGTACATGTATGTAGGGGTAAAGTGACTATGCATAGATAATAAACAGCGATTAGCAGTGTTAGGCCTACAGTGGTTCCTCCTTTAAAAGTTGTGTCATACCGCAGCACACCTTGCGGGCTGCTGCAGAATTCTATGGCACGCTATTTAATTGTCAGCCATTTTTTATGTTAATGCAAGTTAGTGCTAGTCTGACCACCAGATGGCATCTTTGAGACGCATTTGATAGTCTCCCATATTGGCATTACTAGATAATTTAAAACCTTTTTTGTAATAACATAGTATATGGGATTGATTTTTAGAAATGTGGCTTAATTCATTTGATTAATATTATGGTGTTTCTATTGCGAGAAAAACGAAACCCTCAGGGTTTCCGTAAGGATGGAATGGAAAATATTGCACTGTACAACATGATGGTCGAGAGTAGGCTACAGCATAAGAGGATTGGAGGATTCTAAATTAATATCTAAGGGGCATAACATTTCCACACCCTAAATGTAGTGTAACCAATACTCATTTCGCCTATGGTGGGCCTACAGTATATTTTAAAATATTTTTTTCAATGACGTGACAATAATTACATTTAGAGGATTGGAGGATTCTAAATTAATATCTAAGGGGAATTTTCCATTAGGATCTGTGAGAATATCTCATTCTAAATGAATTTATTAATAATAATAATCGCTTTGTTTAACCTCTCTGAGCACGGAACCCGGTAGCGGGCTGAAATTCCACAACATACGGTGATCGCTACATAAATAGTCATATTAAGCATTCATCAAAATACAAGTGTCTTACATGTATAGAAAGCCTAGAATGCTAATCCAACTGCGTCGTCAGATTTAAAAAAGGATTTAGTGTGAAAGAATACGATGCGATTATCTGAGGACAGAGCCCCATAAAAAACAACTATTTCAACCAGCACAGGCGTAACAAAATCAGTTCACTGTTTCATTGATTGACTGTATTTTAACCCAATGACCACTGATCGTCTTGAAATCTAGCTGGGAAGATAGCCAATGAGCTGAGGTAAGCGGCAATATGCAATGGTTGTATGTTGGAAGACCAACCCACGTCGTAAACTCCAGTGTAAAGAGAGTCATTCGCTATTGAAGTTTTATTCCGGAAGGAGCTACACATTTTACGCACAGCGTTGTTTTGGTAAACGCACAGATTCAGCTGTTTATATATCAATCAGTATGGCGACTAAGTCAGGGAAAGCTAAATCTAAGTCTAGATATACAGCTGTACACACAATTGTAGAAGAAATTGATCGGAAAAGTGAGACAGAGATCGATTCCCAAGGGGAGGAATATTTTTTGAACGGAGAGGACACCGTTGTAGCCACTGTGTATAATCTGTAACGTGCCTGCAGAAGAGGAACAATGTCACCGTTTTGAACTGGTTCTTCTCATGCTAATGCAGTTGTTTGAAATTAATAATATAAAATATTATTTGTGAAATGAAATAGCCTATTTGAGGCTGAGGGCAGGCCCACAACAATGGCCAAAGTGAAATGGAGACAGTAGATATAGCTGGTCTGTTGTAATATAATAAAGACAGTAGATCTAGCTGAAATTTTTATAATGTAAAAGAGACAGTAGATGTAGGAGGTCTATAATAATATATTCAACCTTATGTTCCCTGTACTCATATATATATATATATATATATATATATATATATATATATATATATATATATGTTTATTATACCTCAGTAGCACAATATTGTGTAGAGCATTGGCAAAGTGGGTGATATCCTTCCTGTTTGGCCCTGTCCGGGGGTCTCATCGGATGGGGCCACAGTGTCTCCTGACCCCTCCTGTCTCAGCCTCCAGCATTTATGCTGCAGTAGTTTATGTGTCGGGGGGCTAGGGTCAGTTTGTTATATCTGGAGTACTTCTTCTGTCTTATCCGGTGTCCTGTGTGAATTTAAGTATGCTCTCTCTAATTCTCTCTTTCTCTCGGAGGAGGACCTGAGCCCTAGGACCATGCTGTCCCCAGTCCACCTGGCCTTGCTGCTGTTCCAGTTTCAACTTTTCTGCCTGCGGCTATGGAACCCTAAACTGTTCATATTTACTCTTGAGGTGCTGTCCTGTTGCATCCTACTACTGTTTAGTGATTATGTGATTATTATTATTATTATTATTTGACCCTGCTGGTCATCTATGAACTTTTGAAAATCTCGGCCATGTTCTGTTATAATCTCCACACGGCACAGCCAGAAGAGGACTGGCCAGCCCTCATAGCCTGGTTCCTCTCTAAGTTTCTTCCTAGGTTTTGGCTTTTCTAGGGAGTTTTTCCTAGCCACCGTGCTTCTACACCTGCATTGCTTGCTGTTTGGGGTTTTAGGCTGGGTTTCTGTACAACACTTTGAGATATTAGCTGATGTACGAAGGGCTATATAAATACATTTGATTTGAAAGAGGACTGAGGGTCTTCCAAATATTGAAAGTGTGTAAATAGTTACCCATGTTATTTTGTAAATGTATATATTTTTTTCTTCATATTTTTTTCTACATTTTTTGGGGGGGTGTGTTCGAATACCATTTTGGCATTTTGTATATAGTTATTTGTTTCAAAATGTATACCTTCACCAATTTGGCCACTTGGGTACATTTGGGCTACTTGTGTGGGACACCTGGGTGACTTCATGATAAATGTCATGTAGCCCACTCATTTTGGAAGTTATCATTCTGAAACTTTGCACAAGTACTGTCGCCCTCTTATATTTTCCACTGAAATTGTCCCCATCATCCTATCTGAATGTTAGTTTTTATCTTGTTCATTTTAAAGATGATACAACAATAAAAATAAAAAACGTATGTTTTTTTTCATTGTATTATCTAAACCTGATCTATTCTGTTATATTCTCCTACATTCAATTCACATTTACAGGCCTACAGTACATCAAAGAATATGACATGACTCTCCGCCAATAATTACATATATTTCTGTAATTCAGTGATATTTATTCCCCATAGTAACTCATTATGGATCATAACGAAATAAACATTGGCATTTTGAATGAGTATTTTTAATCATTATTTTATTTTAAAAAAGCATAAAGATGCCATTATTAGTTACATTGTTTTAGTTTGAACGTGCAGACTGGCACTAACAACAGCGGGAAAGTTGCCCTATTCAGTGCCATTATTAGTTACATTGTTTTAGTTACGAACAGCGGGAACATGTTCCTAGTCGGCACCATAAGTGCAATGGCCCTTATATATTTTGGAGATTATTTTGTTTTCAAATAACGTAAAATGAGCCGCTCACAGAATGGAATTCACAACACAACAGCTCCTGGGTCTTGGGTAAAAAGTGTTTTATCTTGATTTAAAAGGTTTCCGACCCGCAGTGTAATTTTTCTGAAGAGCAAGCCGACCCGCGGTTTGAAAGGATGTTTTCATTCCACCCGCCAGCTGATTTCTTTTGCGGCTCAGCTGTGGGGAACCGTGGGAATCCGACCTAATGCAGGACTCCACTAATTATTAGCCAACCCAATAGGGTAAATGCAGATAGGTAAACCCATGCTTCAGTCTTTCTATAATGCTTATTGCTAATAGCATACTAATAATATGGACCATGCATCTGTCTATACAGAGAAACCCACATGTACACACCAAGTAGAGGTATGCATTGATTCACCGGCACATTTTATATAAGTACTTCACAATATGTAGCTAAATACGCACACACACTCATAGGGGTAATATTGTCATGTTATCTTACAGGTTATAGATAGATTGTAGCTTATATATATATTCTTATGACCAAAAGCATACACACACGCACAAACACACTGATGTAGAGCCTCTAGTTGGGTTCGGAGGCAGAGTAGCCGATCACAAATACGCACACACTGATGTAGAGCCTTTAGTCGGGTTCGGAGGCAGAGTAGCCGATCAGAGACACACACGCACACCGCCCCTAGGATAACCCCGATTCTACCCTTTAATTGACAGCTGCTGTCTGCAGGCACTGACCCCAGATGAGAGAGAAAAGGAGAGAAGGAGAGCAGAGACAATTTGAGAAAAGGAGAGGCGAGAGGAGGAGAGAAAAGGAGAAGGGGGTAGCTAGCACCATCTCTTCTGAGCTCCGACACTGCTGACAGGATGGTTTCAGGATGGTTTCGGGACTAGCCTCAATTCATCTGTGCGTGTGTGCAGGCGTGTGTGTCCTGTCACCCTCTTGCCCTCCGCTCCTCTCTATTCATTAGCTGTCTTCTCATTAGGCAGCATCCATTGGCCTTCACTTGCCCTCACCTCTCAAACACACAAGGCATGCATGCAGATACACACACTTCTCTTCACCAATACATAATGTGCAAAAACACACACACCTCTCTTCACCAACGCATTATGTGCAAACACACACACACAGATTCATTTCTTTTCTCTTCGATTATAATCACAGCCGTATATATTCCCCCCCAAGCAGACACATCGATGGCTCTGAACGAACTTTATTTGACTCTTTGCAAACTGGAATCCACATATCCTGAGGCTGCATTCATTGTAGCTGGGGATTTTAACAAGGCTAATCTGAAAACAAGACTCCCTAAATTGTATCAGCATATCGATTGCGCAACCAGGGCTGGCAAAACCTTGGATCATTGCTATTCTAACTTCCGCGACGCATATAAGGCCCTCTCCCGCTCTCCTGTCTGCCTACAAACAGAAACTAAAACAAGATGCTCCCGCGCTGAGGTCTGTTCAACGCTGGTCCGACCAATCTGATTCCACACTCCAAGACTGCTTCCATCACGTGGACTGGGATATGTTTCGTATTGCGTCAAACCACAACATTAACGAATACGCTGATTCGGTGAGCGAGTTCATTAGAACGTGCGTTGAAGATGTCATTCCCATAGCAACGATTAAAACATTCCAAATCCAGAAACCGTGGATTGATGGCAGCATTCGCGTGAAACTGAAAGCGCGAACCACTGCTTTTAATCAGGGCAAGGTGACCGGAAACATGACCGAATACAAACAGTGTAGCTATTCCCTCCGCAAGGCAATCAAACAAGCTAAGCGTCAATATAGAGACAAAGTAGAATCGCAATTCAACGGCTCAGACACAAGAGGTATGTGGCAGGGTCTACAGTCAATCACGGATTACAAAAAGAAAACCAGCCCAGTCACGACCAGGATGCCTTGCTCCCAGGCAGACAAAATAACTTTTTTGCAAGCTTTGAGGACAATACAGTGCCACTGACATGGCCCGCAACCAAAACATGCGGACTCTCCTTCACTGCAGCCGAGGTGAGTAAAACATTTAAACGTGTTAACCCTCGCAAGGCTGCAGGCCCAGACGGCATCCCCAGCCGCGCCCTCAGAGCATGCGCAGACCAGCTGGCTGGTGTGTTTACGGACATATTCAAATAATCCCTATCCCAGTCTGCTGTTCCCACATGCTTCAAGAGGGCCACCATTGTTCCTGTTCCCAAGAAAGCTAAGGTAACTGAGCTAAACGACTACCGCCCCGTAGCACTCACTTCCGTCATCATGAAATGCTTTGAGAGACTAGTCAAGGACCATATTACCTCCACCCTATATGACACCCTAGACCCACTCCAATTTGCTTACCGCCCAAATAGGTCCACAGACGATGCAATCTCAACCACACTGCACACTGCCCTAACCCATCTGGACAAGAGGAATACCTATGTGAGAATGCTGTTCATCGACTACAGCTCAGCATTTAACACCATAGTACCCTCCAAACTCGTCATCAAGCTCGAGACCCTGGGTCTCGACCCCGCCCTGTGCAACTGGGTACTGGGCTTCCTGACGGGCCTCCCCCAGATGGTGAGGGTAGGTAACAACATCTCCACCCCGCTGATCCTCAACACTGGGTCCCCACAAGGGTGCGTTCTGAGCCCTCTCCTGTACTCCCTGTTCACCCACGACTGCGTGGCCACGCACATTTCCAACTCAATCATCAAGTTTGCGGACGACACAACAGTGGTAGGCTTGATTACCTACAACGACGAGACAGCCTACAGGGAGGAGGTGAGGGCCCTCGGAGTGTGGTGTCAGGAAAATAACCTCACACTTAACACCAACAAAACTAAGGAGATGATTGTGGACTTCAGGAAACAGCAGAGGGAACCCCCCCCTTTCCACATCGATGGAACAGCAGTGGAGAGGGTAGTAAGTTTTAAGTTCCTCGGCATACACATCACAGACAAACTGAATTGGTCCACCCACACAGACAGCATCGTGAAGAAGGCGCAGCAGCGCCTCTTCAACCTCAGGAGGCTGAAGAAATTTGGCTTGTCACCAAAAGCACTCACAAATTTCTACAGATGCACAATCGAGAGCATCCTGTCGGGCTGTATCACCGCCTGGTACGGCAACTGCTCCGCCCACAACCGTAAGGCTCTCCAGAGGGTAGTGAGGTCCGCACAACGCATCACCGGGGGCAAACTACCTGCCCTCCAGGACACCTACACCACCCGATGTCACTGGAAGGCCATAAAGATCATCAAGGACAACAACCACCCGAGCCACTGCCTGTTCTCCCCGCTATCATCCAGAAGGCGAGGTCAGTGCAGGTACATCAAAGCTGGGACCGAGAGACTGAAAAACAGCTTCTATCTCAAGGCCATCAGACTGTTAAACAGCCACCACGAACATTGAGTGGCTGCTGCCAACACACTGACTCAACTCCAGCCACTTTAATAATGGGAATTGATGTAAAATATACCACTAGCCACTTTAAACAATGCTACTTAATATAATGTTTACACACCCTACATTATTCATCTCATATGTCTACGTACTGTATACTGTACTCTATATCATCTACTGCATCTTTATGTAATACATGTATCACTAGCCACTTTAAACTATGCCACTTTGTTTACATACTCATCTCATGTATATACTGCACTCGATACGATCTACTGCATCTTGCCTATGCCGTTCTGTACCATCACTCATTCACATATCTTTATGTACATATTCTTTATCCCTTTACACTTGTGTGTATAAGGTAGTAGTTTTGGAATTGTTAGATTACTTGTTGGTTATTACTGCATTGTCGGAACTAGAAGCACAAGCATTTCGCTACACTTGCATTAACATCTGCTAACCATGTGTATGTGACAAATAACATTTGATTTGATTTATTAATTCTATGTGCGTTCATGCATTTATACATGTATGATCAGTGTTGGGATATTACATGTTATATTTAACAAAATCAACGCGCTACAATGTTACTTTGCATGAAAAGTAATATTACATATTACTTTCTTATTTTTTTAATTTTACCTTTATTTAACCAGGCAAGTCAGTTAAGAACAAATTCTTATTTCCAAGACGGCCTAGGAACAGTGGGTTAACTGCCTGTTCAGGGGCAGAACGACAGATTCTGACCTTGTCAGCTCGGGGGTTTGAACTTGCAACCTTCCGGTTACTAGTCCAATGCTCTAACCACTATTACGTTAAATGCCTTTTATTTCAACACAATTTTGTGTCGAGGATTTACCTGACATTGTTTGCATTTAGATTTTATGGGGATCTCGATTAGCCGACGCCAGGGGCGATAACTAGTCTTCCTGAGGTCCGAAAAATAACGAAAACATGAACCTAGACATTAGACTTACACGCATACATATATTACTATATACAGTGCCTTCAAAATGTATTTAGACCCATTGACACTTTCTACATTTTGTTGAAAAAGTCCACCTCGTTTCTTATGAGTTCAAACGGTCAGATAGTTTTCCGCATGTGAGAACACAACAGCACGCGCCACAAAGAAAAAGAAGCAAAACAGAGGTAGGCTACAGTTTGTTAACGTCTGCTCTATAATTCACACACTGTAGGCTACAAAATTCACTCACTGTAGGCTACATAATTCACTCACTGTAGGCTACATAGCCTAATTAAAACATATATATAAATGCATATTCTCATGAAACTGATATAGATATATATATATAGATATATATATAAAACAAATGTATTTCACCTTTATTTAACCAGGTACCTGGCCAAGATAAAGCAAAGCAGTGTGACAAAAACAACACAGAATAACACATAGGATAAACAAACATACAGTCAATAACACACAGAAAATCTGTATACAGTGTGTGCAAATAAAGTAAGGAGGTAAGGCAAAAAAAATAGGCCATAGTGGCGAAATAGTGTTGGAGCAGAGAAAAAAAAAAAAAAAAAAAAAAAAAAAAATGGGGATGAGGTAGGGATGGGCTATTTACAGATGGGCTGTGTACAGCTGCAGCGATCGGTAAGCTGCTCTAACAGCAATGCTTGAAGTTAGTGAGGGAGATATAAGCCTCCAGCTTCAGTGATTTTTGCAATTCGTTCCAGTAATTGGCAGCAGAGAACTGGAAGGAAAGGCGGCTAAAGGAGGTGTTGGCTTTGGGGATGAACAGTGAAATATACCTGCTGGAGCGCGTGCTACGAGTGGGTGTTGCTATGGTGACCAGGGAGCTGAGATAAGGCAGAGCTTTACTTAGCAAAGACTTACAGATGACCTGGAGCCAGTGGGTTTGGCGGCGAATATGTAGCAAGGACCAGCCAACGAGAGCATACAGGTCGCAATGGTGGGTAGTATATGGGGCTTTGGTGACAAAACGGATGGCACTGTGATGGATGTAGTCTAATTTGTTGAGTAGAGTGTTGGAGGCTATTTTGTATATGACATCGCCGAAGTCAATGATGGGCAGGATAGTCAGTTTTACGAGGGTATGTTTGGCAGCATGAGTGAAGGAGGCATTGTTGCGAAATAGGAAGCAGATTCTAGATTTAATTTTGGATTGGAGATGCTTAATATGAACCTAGTAGTGATACTAGGCAGGTGGGCAGGTGCGGGCAGCGATCGGTTGAAGAGCGGTTTGTTAACACAGTGTCCAAAGAAGGGCCAGAAGTATACAGAATGGTGTCGTCTGCATAGAAGTGGATCAAAGAATCACCAGCAGCAAGAGCGACATCGTTGATATATACCGATAAAAGAGTCGGCCCAAGAATTGAACCCTGTGGCACCCCCATAGAGACTGCCAGAGGTCCGGACAACAGGCCCTCCAATTTGACACACTGAACTCTATTAGAGAAGTAGTTGGTAAACCAGGCGAGGCAGTCATTTGAGAAAGCAAGGCTGTCGAGTCTGCCAATAAGAATGTGGCGATTGACAGAATCGAAACCCTTGGCCAGGTCGATGAAGACGGCTGCACAGTACTGTTATTTATCGATGGTGGTTATGATATCGTTTAGGACCTTGACCTTGAGGTGCACCCGTGACTAGCTCGGAAACCGGATTGCATAGCGGAGATGGTACGGTGGGAATCGAGATGGTCGGTGATCTGTTTGTACACTTGGCATTTGAAGACTTTAGAAAGGCAGTGCAAGATGGATATAGGTCTGCAACAGTTTGGGTCTAGAGTGTCTCCCACTTTGAAGAGGGGATACGAAAGAGAGGTTGTACAGATTAGTAATAGTGGTTGCGACAATGGCAGCGGATACTTTTAGGAAGAGAGAGTCCAGATTGTCTAGGCCAGCTGATTTGTAGGGATCCAGATTCTGCAGCTGTTTCAGCTGTCTGGATTTTGGTGAAGGAGAAGCAGGGAGGACTGAGATCAAATGGTTGGTATGCAGATGCTCCATGGAGATTTCACCTGTAAAACTGAAGAGACCTATCTATTACGATTCATAAATGTGCCTAACGTAGATGTAAAAAAAACAGGAGAGTGCGCAGCCTAGACCGCTACAGCCGCAGCCTAGACCGCTACAGCCGCAGCCTAGACCGCTACAGCCGCAGCCTAGACCGCTACAGCCGCAGCCTAGACCGTTACAGCCGCAGCCTAGACCGTTACAGCCGCAGCCTAGACCGTTACAGCCGCAGCCTAGACCGCTACAGCCGCAGCCTAGACCGCTACAGCCGCAGCCTAGACCGCTACAGCCGCAGCCTAGACCGCTACAGCCTAGACTGTTACAGACTGTTAGAGCATTAATTCCGATAGCAGGAGAGGAGGGGAGCCCCCTGAGAGATTGCTACCGGCGTAACAATTTGATTCTTAAAGTAATGGAAGCGTTACCTGACAAAGTAACAAAAATATTACGTTATCGTTATATTACATTGTTAGTCATAAAAGTAATATATTACTGTACTGTTACTTTTGTGATGCATTACTCCCAACACTATCAGTATGCAGCGTGCATGGATATGCAACGGTCTGATTCTGTGATTGGTCAGGTCTGTGCACACACACACACACACACACACTATAAATAGATGCACATACTGGTGAGGGTGTACCTAAACACACGCTGTCACATCCCACACATATGCTAAAACAGCCTGGCATCTCTCAGCACAGACATATTATTCACACATCCCACTGGGTAACAGCTCAAAGCACTTGGGTTAGGTATTGACACCAACGTCCAAAGCTACACTGAACAACATGTCCTACTAGTGAGCTGTACTTCCAGTAACAAAGTACACAGGACCGTATGTACATGTCATGTTCCTCTCACCACCAATGTGACAGACAGAATACATTCCACCGGGGGCACTCTTGACCTACAGCCCAAATTCAAGCGTTGTCACGCATCACTGCTTAAGCTCAGGGGTCCACACACAACGCACGCACACACACACACACAAAAAGAATGATGCAGTTGCAACTAGCACCACACAATAACACACACATATGTGCACATCTAACACACACACACACGCAATATGCACACACAGTTTTAAAAAACATATCATTACAGGCTACCTGTAAAATCTCTCAGGGGGCCAATCTCTCACATCAGATAGGCCTATAACGCCATGGCAATGGAGCAAACCAAATCAAATTGTATTTATCACATACACATGGTTAGCAGATGATAACACGAGTGTAGCGAAATGCTTGAGCTTCTAGTTCCGACCATGCAGTAATATCTAACAAATAATCTAACAATTTCACAACAACTACCTTATACACACAAGTGTAAAGGAATGAATAAGAATATGTACATACAAATATATGGATGAGCGATGGCCAAACAGCATAGGCAAGATGCAGTAGATGGTATAGAGTACAGTATATACATATGAGATGAGTAATGAAGGGTATGTAAACATTATACAAAGTGGCATTGTTTAAAGTGGCTAGTGATGCAATTACTGCATCCATTTTTAATTATTAAAGTGGCTAGAGATGAGTCAGTATGTTGGCAGCAGCCACTCAATGTTAGTGAGAGCTGTTTAACAATCTGATGGCCTTGAGATAGGAGCTGTTTGGAGATGGGAGTGTTTGATTGGTTGTTTCTACTTACATTTACATTTTAGCCATTTAGCAGACGCTCTTATCCAGAGTGACTTACAGGAGCAATTACCATTAAGTATCTTTGCGCAAAGGAACAGCGGCAGATCTTCCAATTGGTCGGCTTGGGGATTTGAACCAGCAACCTTTCAGTTCCTGGCCCAACACCATTTTCTGCTAGGCTACCTGCCATCCCTACTTGTAGCGACAAGCCTTGAATTGTATTTAAATGCACAAGTCGGAAGTTTGCATACACCTTAGTCAAATACATTTAAACTCAGTTTTTCACAATTCCTGACAATTAATCCTAGTAAAAATTGTATTATGTCTTAGGTCAGTTAGGATCACCACTTTATTTTAAGAATGTGAAATGTCAAAATAATAGTAGAGAGAATGATTTATTTCAGCTTTTATTTCTTTCATCACATTCCCAGTGGGTCAGAAGTGTACATACACTCAATTAGTATTTGTTAGCATTGCCTTTACATTGTTTAAATTGGGTCAAACATTTCGGGTAGCCTTCCACAAACTTCCCACAATAAGTTGGGTGAATTTTGGCCCATTCCTCCTGACAGAGCTGGTGTAACTGAGTCAGGTTTGTAGGCCTCCTTACTCGCACAAACTTTTTCCGTTCTGCCATCATATCTTCTATGGGATTGAGGCCAGGGCTTTGTGATGGCCACTCCAATACCTTGGTTTTGTTGTCCTTTTTTTGCCACAACCTTGGAAGTATGTTTGGGGTCATTGTCCATTTGGAAGACCCACTTGCAAACAAGCTTTAACTTCCTGAATGATGTCTTGAGATGTTGCTTCAATATATCCACATAATTTTCCTACCTCATGATTCCATCTATTTTGTGAAGTGCACCAGTCCTTCCTGCAGCAAAGCATCCCCACAAAATGACGCTGCCACCCCCGTGCTACACGGTTGGGATGATGTTCTTCGGCTTTTTCCTTCTTCCCCCTTTTTCCTCCAAACATAACAATGGTCATTATGGCCAAACAGTTCTATTTGTGTTTCATCAGACCAGAGGACATTTCTCCAAAAAGTATGATCTTTGTCCCAATGTGCAGTTGCAAAGCGTAGTCTGGCTTTTTTATGGCGGTTTTGGAGCAGTGGCTTCTTCCTTGCTGAGCGGCTTTTCAGGTTATGTCGATATGGGACTTGTTTCACTATGGATACAGATACTTTTGTACCTGTTTCCTCCAGCATCTTCACAAGGTCCTTTGTTGTTGTTCTGGGATTGATTTGCACTTTTCGCACCAAAGTACGTTCATCTCTAGGAGACAGAATGCGTCTCCTTCCTGAACGGTATGACGGCTGCGTGGTCCCATGGTGTTTATACTTGCGTACTATTGTTTGTACAGATGAACGTGGTACCTTCAGCCGTTTGGAAATTGCTCACAAGGATGAACCAGATCATAGACGTCATCCTGACCAACTGGCCCTCCAAATACACCTCCGCTGTCTTCAACCAGGATCTCAGCGATCACTGCTTCATTGCCTGCATCCGCTACGGATCCGCAGTCAAACAACCACCCGTCATCACTGTCAAACGCTCCCTAAAACACTTCTGTGAGCAGGCCTTTCTAATCGACCTGGCCCGGGTATCCTGGAAGGACATTGACCTCATCCCGTCAGTTGAGGATGCCTGGTCATTCTTTAAAAGTAACTTCCTTACCATTTTAGATAAGCATGCTCCGTTCAAAAAATGCAGAACTAAGAACAGATATAGCCCTTGGTTCACTCCAGACCTGACTGCCCGCGATATGCAACTGTTCAGGGAAGTCAGGAACCAATACACGCAGTCAGTCAGGAAAGCAAAGGTCAGCTTCTTCAGGCAGAAATGTGCATCCTGTAGCTCTAACTCCAAAAAGTTCTGGGACACTGTGAAGTCCATGGAGAACAAGAGCACCTCCTCCCAGCTGCCCACTGCACTGAGACTAGGTAACACGGTCACCACCGATAAATCCATGATTATCGAAAACTTCAACAAGCATTTCTCAACGGCTGGCCATGCCTTCCTTCTGGCTACTCCAACCTCGGCCAACAGCTCCGCCCCCCCCGGAGCTACTCGCCAAAGCCTCTCCAGGTTCTCCTTTACCCAAACCAGATAGCAGATGTTCTGAAAGAGCTGCAAAACCTGGACTCGTACAAATCAGCTGGGCTTGACAATCTGGACCCTCTATTTCTGAAACTATCCGCCGAAACTAACTTCTGACCCACTGGAATTGTGATACAGTGAATTATAAGTGAAATAATCTGTCTGTAAACAATTGTTGGAAAAATTACTTGTTTCATATCACAAAGTAGATGTCCTAACTGACTTGCCAAAACTATAGTTTGTTAACAAGAAATTTGTGTTGTGGTTGAAAAACGAGTTTTAATGACTCCAACCTAAGTGTATGTAAACTTCCGACTTCAACTGTAGGTAGTGTGTGTGAGTATATCTTGCAAGAAATACACAATGTGTTATTCTGTTATGTTCCATTAGGAAGTCAGCATGCATTGCACTGTAGACATTGGTAACATTTCATGTACAGTATCAGCTTCCCAAATGTATCAAACCACTTTCAACATGTTTCTCTGACAATATAAGCGATGGTAAAAGTATCAGGCATAGAAACTAGAGGGCCGCTACCAATTTTGGGGGGTCAAAGAGGCCGATGGTCAATATTTCAGGCTGATATTCAATATCATTACATTTTTAAAAAGTAATGACAAAATTTCCCAGACAGCCATGTATGCATTAATTAGAAAGTGTTTTTAGCAATCTGACGGCATAACATATTGGTCATAATTTCATTTGAATGGTAAATATCTTGATAAGCAGTTTTCCAATGTAGAGGGACTGTCGGCAAATCCGATGGAGAAGGGGCGATAGACTAGAAAAGGCAATATCGGCCTGATATATCGAATGGTCTCTAATAAAAAAAACAGACACACACGCATGCACACACACACACACACACACACACTAAGGGTAGATGAAACAAGCCATTTCACACTAAATCCATTGCACTGCACTCTACGGGGGAGACAAATACAGCTGTAAGCGCTCCACCGTTGTGTGCCATGACACACAGTAGGCACGGGCAGTATACCGTATACTAGGGTATTTGGGAAGAGGCACGGAATGTTTTTTAATTAGCATCAATACCATTGAAACAATTTTTTAGAAACATTTTCATACATTTGAATATTTCCAGCTACTTTTTAAATAAATAACCTGCAGTCAACTATTGCAATATCATGTTCTTCATTTCACCTGTCAAATAATTTTTCATTATGAAGCGTACTGGTAGTCCCGAGTCACGTGGTGTTGGTTTACAAGCACACAATGACGAGAGACAAGAGCCTTGTGAGTCACTGTTGTGCAGCACACACTAGGTGATCTAGTTACAGTATGGAATTCACAACTAAATGTTTGCCAACTAGATATCTCATAACTATTAAGTTAACGGTCTAAAATGTGCTAAATCCTCTGCAGTTGTGCATTTTGTTTGCTCATTTAGTAGCTAGTTAGCTATCTAGCTAAGTGGTTAGCTTCTTCCAAAATCAAGCTTAATTTTGTATCAGCAGAGAATTCCCCTCCTGGATCAAGAGACTTGCTGTCTAATATTTGTTTTGTGTGTGCAGCAAACTGTGAGTAGTATTTTTTAGTTACTTGTATAACTATGAGCTGGGATGTCCATCCTGCAAATAGTTTTGGTGAGAGACTGTATAAAATGTTCGCACTGCGCTCATTAGCATTTAGTTAGCATTCTCTATGGGATTGTACATGTACTTGTTAACCTTCAGATTACAGAGGCTCAGTGGGGTATGAAAATAGCGCCCCTTCTGTTCAGTGACGGTTTTACCGAATATCCCCCAATCGGACAAGGTCGGTATGAAGGTATGACAATCTGGATAGTGCCCAAGCCTTACACACATATACACGCACACATGCACACAAAAGCTTACAAAACAGCCAATCAGGCATACACAAACTGAGTGTCCAAAAAAAACGTAAAAACATTAAGAACTCTTCCATAACATAAAAGTGACCAGGTGAATCCATGTGAAATCTATGATCCCTTACTGATGTCAGTGTTGATGAAGGTTGAAAGACATTTTAAAGAAGGATTTGTAAGCCTAGAGACAATTAAGATCTGTTTGATGAAAAAAAATGTATTTAACCTTTATTTAACTAGACAAGTATTTTAAGAACAAATTCTTATTTGCAATGACGGCCTACTGGGGAACAGTGAGTTAACGATCTTTTTCAAGGGCAGAACATTTTTTTTTAACCTTGTCAGCACAGGGAATCGATCCAGCAACCTTTCAGTTACTGGCCCAATGCTCTAGCCACTGGGCTACCTGCCGTCCCATGTGAATGGGAAAGATAAAATATTTAAGTGCCTTTGAACGGGGTATGGTAGTAGATGCACATTTTATTTGTCACAAATTTGATTTGCCAGGCGCATCGGTTTGTTTGTATCAAGATCTGCAACGCTACTGGATTTTTCACGCTCAACAGTTTCCTGTGTGGATCAAGAATGATCCACCACCCAAAGGACATCCAGCCAACTTGACAACTGTGAGAAAGATTGTAGTCAACATGGGCCAGCATCCTTCTGGAACACTTTCAACACCTTGTAGAATCCATGACCTGACGAATTGAGACTGTTCCGAGGGCAAAGGAGGCTGCAACTCAATATTAGGAAGGTGTTCTTAATGTTTTGTAAACTCAGTGTATATACACACTATCAATATTGACACAAATAATGTAGGTGTAGGCAGATATCTGCATCCACCTTCAAGAGCTTTAAGCTGATGTGAGTAAGCAACACACACACACACACACACACACACACACACACACACACAAGGGTCAATACATAATTACACTCACAATTAGTATCATTAGCATGGGGTTGGAGATTTGTGAGCTAAAAACTCCTCGGAGAGGGAACTGTCAGAGGGGAAGAGAAAGAGTGAGAGGCAGAGAGAGAGTGAGGGTGGAGTAGGGAGGTAAAGAGAGACAGAGATAGAGAGGGAGAGAGAGCGAGGTAGAGAGATGTTGCTTCCAAATGCAGAATCCCACCCAACTAACTAACTAGTCATATTGTTCAGATTCACTTGTTAAAGAGATTATTGTTCTGTTTCAATAGGCAGAGGCTCTCTCACAAACACACACACAAACACTGGTGCACACACACCTCGGTATGGGGCCGTTTTGCATGGTATTTTCCTACCACAATAGGATGAGAATATATGTGGTGTGATAATGTGAGACTGTTTACAAGCTCAACACACATGCACAAAGAGACACACATGCACTCATAAGCGAACAAACAGGTAGACACACCTCCAATGGAGTGCTTGGTTTGGCAGTAAATCAAATCAAATTGTATTTGCCACGTGCCGAATACAACAGTGAAATGCTTACTTTAAACTGCATTGTTGGCTATGGGCTTGTAAGAAAAGTGTTAAGTAAAAAAATAGATCTAAAAAAACGAAGAATTAAAGTGCAGCAGTAAATAACAGTAGCGAGGCTGTATACAGGGGGTACTGGTACAGAGTCAACGTAACTCACACTTACTGTAAGAATGTATGATATTAGTTTACTATATTTTCCCATAAGTTGAACCTAGTAATTCTCACGGCTCAGCTCATTACGTCTCAATTAACTAAGAATAATCCGGTGGTCGTCAATGTCGTCGTCCCAATTAATCATGCTTAATTACCTCTGTGCGTTTACCGTCACATTATTCTGATTAAGGGAAGAGGAATAGTCCCATGTTTTACAATTATGATAATTACCGCTCAGACTCTTTAAGGCAAATATATTTAAATATATGTAACAAGGTTATTAGTTGGCTTTGCTTGGGCTGACCTTTGAAACGTAGTAAATATCATAGTCTTACCAGACTTAGGTTTAAAAAGCTTTAAGCTTTTGCTATAGCTTGCCTGGAGTGCCAAATGGGCGGGGTTTAAAATCAGTATCACATTTTATTATCATCACATGCTACGCAAACAACAAGTGGAGGCTAACAGTGAAATTATTACTTACGCGCCCCTCCCAACAACGTAGAGAGAAAGAATATAGAGAAATAGAAAAGTAAAATCCATAATAATATAAATACACAATGAGTAACAATAACATGGCTATATAGGCGGGGTACAAGTACGAAGGGGTACGAAGTAGATATGTACATATAACTAGGAATAAAAGGATAATAAACAGTAGCAGCAGTGTACGTGATGAGACGAAAAAGTGCAAAAAGGATCCGTGCAGATTTGGTTAACTATTTAGCAGTCTGATGGCTTGGGGGTAGAAGTTGTTCAGGGTCCTGTTGGTTACACACTTGGTGCAGCGGCACCTCAGAGAAAACAGTCTATGACTTTGGTGGCTGGAGTCTTTGACAATTTTTAGTGCCGTCCTCTGACACTGATCGCACTTTTAGGACTGTTCCATAGGTTCCATTGCACCAACCAAGCTAAATCAAGTATTTAAAATGATTTTGAATAGCATTTGAAACAGGTCTGTTTGCAACACAGTCAATTCTGAATCTGATATTGGACCGTTATCCAACTCAACACAGTTCAATAAAATTGTATTTCCCCCACAATTGCCTCAGTGGGGAATAAATAAAGTTATATTGAATTGAATGCCATGCTACATGATCAAAATCAGCAGAAAATGAGTTAGAACTGACCTGTGCTACCTCTAAAGTCTACCCCTTCCTTTTTCGAACATTCTGTTAAAAATCGCGCAACTTTTCAGCGTCCTGCTACTCATGCCAGGAATATAGTATATGCATATGATTAGTATGTGTGAATAGAAAACACTCTGAAGTTTCTAAAACTGGTTAAATCACGGCTGTGACTATAACAGATCGTGTGTTTCATTGAAAAACGCAAGAAAAACTGCTCTCTGAAAGCTAAAAATAATTTCCATAAGTCACTTTCATGAGTTGTTAAAAGGGCACAAAATTAATTATGGATCTGCAATTCATACAGATTCCACACGATGTCGCCATTGTCGTCATTTTCAATTGAGTTTTTTCTTGGAAAATCCAACTAACTGGATTCTGTTTCTTCCGGTCTCCACCAGGATGTTTTGAATGTGCACATTGGCAGCCATTGATTTGCAGACGAGGAGCTATTGAATATACATCGCCCTGTAATCATTTTGATAGATTATAAATGTTTACTAATACCTAAAGTTGGATTACAAAAGTATTTCGAAGTGTTTTGTGAAAGTTTATCGTCGACTTTTTTAATTTAAAAAAATGACGCAGCGTTTAAAAACGATGTTTTTTTCTGAATGACACAGCTTCCATAGAAAGCTATTTTGGGTATATATGGACCGATTTAAACGAAAAAAAGACCCAATAGTGATGTTTATGGGGCATATAGGAGTGCCAAGAAAGAAGCTCGTCAAAGGTAATGAATGTTTTATATTTTATTTCTGCGTTTTGTGTAGCGCCGGCTACGCTATATCTTTGTTTACATCGCATTCAGGCATTTTGGGGTGTTGCATGCTATCAGATAATAGCTTCTCATGCTTTCGCCGAAAAGCATTTTAAAAATCTGACTTGTTGGCTAGGTTCACAACGAGTGTAGCTTTAATTCAATACCCTGCATGTGAATTTTGATAAAGGTTTGAGTTTTAACGAGTACATTTAGCATTTAGCGTAGCGCATTTGCATTTCCAGGTGTCTACTTGAGACATCTGCGTCTCAAGTAGGAGCAAGAAGTTAAAAGAGATTGAGTGAGTGTTAGTGGATTGTATTAGTGTAAAGTCTTCAGTAGCCTATCTAGGCTTATCGTAATGTACATCAGTTTAGCGGAGGCTTCTAAAACAGCGTCTCAAATGGCATCCTATTCACTATAATGGTCCACTACTTTAGCAAGGGCTATACAGGGAGCAGGGTGCCATTTGGGATGCATTCGGTGTCTTTTGTATGCACTCTCAGGAGTGGAGGCTAATCTGCAGCACTATCACACTCCAGAGACTCCCTGCATGGGGAGAGGAGACGTACATCCACTCTCACTTTGAGGAGATCTCAGTTTAATAGTGATGTTATAGTATACACATACAGTCAAAAGAACATGGCGATAAACACATGCTGAAATTTGTCATGAAGAACCATGCAAACACACTTTCGAATGAATGACAAAAATGAGGACCGAGAGAAAGAGAGAAATGGATGAACGGATTGAGTTGTAGTCTTGTATTGTGTTAGTCTATTACAGACTCCATGAGCGCGTGCACATACACACACACAAAATCACTACCGTGCCAATACTAATGGATATTCTCCACCATTGTTATTCTCCTATTCACTTACTGAAAGGCATATATGTCAAGATGTCACCTGACGTGGAGCTTCCTCTGGGATGCTACCAACCCCCAGCTGGCGTGGCAGGTCAGGGGCAGCAGTAGAAAGGGCCTCCCTGTCAACTTGTGGATGATGGAAAGGCGCTGCAGTGAAGGTGACAGCACAGCGCCAGGGTGACAGACACCAATATTATTTGTGCTGGAGCATGCGTTCAATCATCTCCATCTCCTGTTGCTGCTGTGTAGCTGCTGGGAGACATAGCTACAGAACGCCTGTACAAGCCATCTAACCATTATTTTCCTCTCTCTTCATCTGCTGCAACCACTTCTCTCCCCCTTTTCTCAGCAGATATAGGCAGCGAAGGCTAGTTCCTGCTCTCTTTCTAGGGCTATTGCTCTCTAGCTCACTATTTCTTCCAACCATTTTTCTTCCCCTCTCGCTCTCTCCCTCCATCTCTCTCATTATCCTCCATCCACTTGTTTTCCCAGTCTATTTATCTCTCTCCCTCTCCCCGTCTCTCTCCCTCGCCCCGTCTCTCTCCCTCGCCCTCCCCCCGTCTCTCTCCCTCACCCTCCCCCATCTCTCTCCCTCTCCCCGTCTCTCTCCCTCGCCCCGTCTCTCTCCCTCGCCCCGTCTCTCTCCCTCGCCCCGTCTCTCTCCCTCGCCCTCGCTCTCTCTCCCTCGCCCCGTCTCTCTCCCTCGCCCTCGCTCTCTCTCCCTCGCCCCGTCTCTCTCCCTCGCCCCGTCTCTCTCCCTCGCCCCGTCTCTCTCCCTCGCCCCGTCTCTCTCCCTCGCCCCGTCTCTCTCCCTCGCCCCGTCTCTCTCCCTCGCCCCGTCTCTCTCCCTCGCCCTCTCCTACTTTCCCTCGCTCTCTCTCCCTCCCTCCCCCGCAGTGGGGAAATGTTTTTTATCGATTCCCTCTCAGAGTGGTGGAAGGTCATGGGATCACTAATAAAACTCAGACAGATGAGGGCCTGAGGACACTTCCTGGGGTCACCTCCGCTAGCTGTGTGTGAGTAAGATACAGGATAAAATAATTACATAATAAATATTTACAACACCACGTGGGCACACACAGTCCATTTGCAGGGACAACAAAGGGAGCTGACAGTACAGAAGACCATCCATCATGATTGGCAGGCTGACGGGCACAGCCTATGGCCTGCCTGCGTCTGCCTCGCCTGCCAGCCGCTCTTCACCAGGGTCAACTGCTGACCTCATCTTCCCCTCCCGGAGCAATGGGCTGAAATCACCTCCAGATCTAAGGTCAGTTTTTGATGGTTGAGGTTCAAAGGTGGGGGAGCGGAATGCTGATTCAAGACCTGTGCCTAGAGGATAACTTTGATTCAATGAGTCCTCATTGACCTAAGCCTGACCTAGGGTCACCATGGGGTCAAGGGCAAGCCAATCAGCTTAATGTAGAAGCCATTTCATCACAGTTCCCACCAGGGCAGGAGAGCTTTGGCAACGAGTGGTCTTCAAAAGCAGGAATTCAGAATGAGCTGTGTGACTGATTGGCTGACTACGCAGGGTGTGGAGTGTTATTTAGGAGAAAAATCACAGAAAGTGGCTTTGGATAATAGTTTACTCCTTAATGATGTGCATGAGGACAGGATATTTGTACACAGAAAGCCATAGCCCATTGTCAAAATAACGCTAATGGGGGAAACAGAGAGAGAAGAAGAGTTGAAAAGAAAGGAGAAACAGGAAATCATCTACAGCAGAGGAGGAGTGAGGGGACAATCTGAGTGCCTCAACTGGGCCATTCACAACTCCCTCTCTTTTTCTCTCTCCCTCTCCTTTCTAGGTTGAAAGAGGACATACTGGCGGACTCAACTAGGCTATTCACAACCTTCTTTCCTTCTTTATGGTGTGTAGTGTTTACATCTGTACTCATTTCAACACCATTGTGACCATTTAAGGCACATATGTCAGAGTCAAGGCCCGCGGGCCACATCCGGCCCGCAAGAAGGTTTTTTACGGCCCCTGGGATGATCTTGATTTATTATTAGAACCGGCCCGCAGCAAGCCGGCAGCCCGCAGATCTTTTACACGCACCAATACTACATTTCCCACAATGCAAAGGTGACGCACCGAGCAGTAGGCTGCTTCATTTCAATATTTATTGGCACAGCAGTCGTCAGCATCACAGTAAAATTAACTTTCAGATACCCATCAAAAATGGCAAAACGGAAGGTGGATACTGAGAACCGGGGGTTTCAAACAAGGTGGGAGTCGGAGTATATGTTCACGAAGGTAGCTGGAAAACCTGTGTGTCTTCTGTGTGGAGAAAGTGTGGCGGTACTGAAAGAGTATAATCTGAGACGACATTATGAAACGAAACACGCGGACAAAAACAAGAATATGGACATGGAACAAAGGCTACAAAAGGCAGAGGAATTAAAACGAGGCCTCAAATCTCGACAGGCTCTGTTCAAAAAAGCCAAATCACAAGGCCAGGCTGCTGTCAAGGCCAGTTTTATTTTGGCAGAAGAGATCGCTAAATCAGCCCGGCCATTTACGGAGGGGGATTTCATCAAAAACTGCATGATTAAAGTTTGTGACGAAGTTTGCCCAGAAAAAAGGCAACTCTTTTTAAATGTGAGTCTGAGCAGAAACACCATTGCCGAGAGAGTAGACCAGTTGTCCATCAATCTAAAAGAGCAGCTTGTGAAAAAGGGAAAAGATTTTATTGCATATTCCTTGGCTGTGGATGAGAGCACCGACATTTCTGACATTGCCCAGTTGTCAATTTTCATCCGCGGAGTGGACTCCAACCTAAGCGTGACAGAGGAGTTTTTGGCTTTACGTCCTATGCATGGCACAACTACGGGGCATGATTTGTATGAAGAGGTGTCAAGATGTGTAAATGAGATGGAGCTGCCTTGGGAAAAACTCGTGGGTTTGACAACCGACGGAGCACCTGCGATGTGTGGACACAGGAGCGGACTGGTGGCGAAGATACGGGAAAAGATGCAAGAGGAAAACGCGACAGGTGAGCTGACAGCTTATCATTGTATCATACACCAGGAAGCGTTGTGCGGTAAAGCCTTGAAAATGGAGCATGTAATGAGCATCATCACGCGCACAGTTAACTTTATCAGAGCCAAAGGTTTGAATCACCGCCAGTTCAAGGCATTTCTGACGGAGTTAGAAACGGAGCATGGTGATTTGCCTTATCACACAGAGGTGCGATGGCTAAGCCAGGGAAAGGTGCTTCAAAGATGTTTCGAGCTTCGTGAGGAGATTTGTCTGTTCTTGGACAGCAAAGGGAAAGACACAACACAACTCCGAGACGAAATGTTTCTGTGTGAAATGGCTTTTCTGTGTGACATTACGAGTCATCTGAATGCAATAAACTTGCAGCTGCAGGGTCGGGATCGTGTCATCTCTGATATGTACAGTACAGTGAAGGCATTTAAAACCAAACTGACTCTGTGGGAGACGCAGATGCGGAAAGAAAATTTGAGCCACTTTCCCAGCTGCCAGACCATGAAAGAGAAGCTCTCTACCAGTGCGTTCCCGAGCACACAGTTGGCTGATAAAATAGGTATGCTTGCCGCTGACTTTCGACGCCGATTTGCTGACTTTGAAGCACAAAAAAGCAGGTTGGAACTGCTCGGTAACCCATTTGCTGTTGACGTGGAAAGCTCACCACCAAACCTCCAAATGGAGTTGATTGACCTCCAATGCAATGATGCACTGAGGGCAAAATATGCGGCAGTGGGTGCTGCGGAGTTCGCCCGTTTCCTCCCCGGCACAATGCCCCAGCTGCGCATCCAGGCTGCTCAAACGTTGTCTATGTTTGGCAGCACATACCTGTGTGAACAACTGTTTTCTTTGATGAACCTGAACAAAACATCACACAGAAGTCGACTTACTGCTGAACACCTCCACTCAATTCTGAGGATTTCTTCAGCTCAGAGCCTTACCCCGAACATTGATGAACTTGTGGAAAAGATGGGACACCACCAAGTATCACCCTCAACCTCAAACAAGTGAACATTACTGTGCAATCACATATTTAGAGTTTTTACTCAGTTCAAGTTTAAAAGTTAAAATGTAATATTTGTTTTCACTGCATGTTACTTCTCCTTAAACAAAGTGTTGTTTTTGATTAATAGATTTTTGCACTTAATTTTTTTGTATTTCAATCCAATTATATTTTAAAAATATTTCAGTTGAGTGGATGATAGAAAATTGCTATTATTGTTTTTTCTTTGAAGTAAATTTAGCCCACTTTTGCTAAAATAGAAAATATAGTCTACTGATGGTGCCTTGAATACCGGTTTCTTTCATTTAATGTTCATGTTATGGGGATATTTATATAAAGGAAATTTGTCTTTTGTGTCTGTTGAAAATTAAAGATTACTGACAGAGCCATAAGAAAATATTGCTTTATTTATCTGATCATATTGTAATATATTTGTTAGGTTTTCAGTAGGTTCAATTAGGTTCACTAGACTATATGCGTCATTTAAAAAATTTTCAATGAACATTCGAACAGTCCGGCCCTCGTCTTGTAGCTGATTTTTTTATTTGGCCCTCCGTCCATTTGACTTTGACACCCCTGATTTAAGGTGTACAGCTGTACTCATTTCAACACCATTATGACCATTTAAGGTGTACAGCTGTACTCATTTACACACTATTATTACCATTTAAGGTGTACAGCTGTACTCATTTCAACACCATTATGACCATTTAAGGTGTACAGCTGTACTCATTTCAACACCATTGTGACCATGTGTGTACAGCTGTACTCATTTCAGCATCATTATGACCATGTGTGTACAGCTGTACTCATTTCAACATCATTATGACTATACAGTGGATCCTCCTTTAAACGTTGTGTCATACTGCGGAACACCCTGCGTGCTGCTGCAACATTCTGTGGCATGTCATTGAATTCTCAGCCATTTCTTCTGTTACTGCAAGATATTGCTAGTTTGACCACCAGAGGGAATCTTTGAGAAGCATTTGATTGTTTTCCATATTGGCATTGCCATAGAATTTAAAACATTTTTTGTAATAACATAGTATATGGGATTGATTTGAAGAAATGTGGCTTAATTAATTAGATTAATATTATGGTGTTTCAATTCAGAGAAAAACGAAACCCTATTGAGACCTGCTCGCGTTGTTTTATAGTTAGAATGTAAACAACAAAAATAATAATTGGAACTCTGTGGTCTTTCCATTGTTTTCTGTGGGGGAAATATAGGCCTGACTGTCTATTTTCGCCAAATATCTCGCAATGTGTATATTTGGAAAATGTTTCCCTTGGAACGCTGAGCTCCCCCTGTTGTTTTCCTACGGAGAAGCATGCTGGTCTATTTCACCAAATATCTCACTGTGTATATTTTGTATTTTTCAAATCGGGTGTAACCGGTGTGAAATGGCTAGCTAGTTAGCGGGGTAAATGCTAATAGCATTTCAATCGGTGACATCACTCGCTCTGAGACCTTGAAGTAGTTGCTCCCCTTGCTCTGCAAGGGCTGCAGCTTTTGTGGAGAGATGGGTAACGATGCTTCGAGGGTGGCTGTTGTCGATTTGTGCAGAGGGTCCCTGGTTCGAGCCCAGGTAGTGGCGAGGAGAGGGACAGAAGCAAAACTGTTACACAGGCACCATTTTCAAATCAGGAGAATCTCCTCTTTCTAATTATGCAAAGTCGGGGCAGCGAGAAATAAAGACCAGACCAGAAATATAAGTCACATTTGACACCATCGAGGTGCGGATGTTGACTTTCTAGACGTTCTTTCTACACAAGTAGATTTTTTCCCAGTTTCATCCGATGAACAGATTGCAGTGGTAAAATATATAGGAATATATATATTTGTAATTCTTTTTTTTACCCCCTTTTTCTCCCCAATTTCGTGGTATCCAATTGTTAGTAGTTACTGTCTTGTCTCATCGCTACAACTCCCGTACGGGCTCGAGAGAGACGAAGGTCGAGAGTCATGCGTCCTCCGAAACACAACACAACCAAGCCGCACTGCTTCTTAACACAGCGTGTATCCAACCCGGAAGCCAGCCTCACCAATGTGTCAGAGGGAACACCGTACACCTAGCGACCTGGTCAGCACGCACTGCGCCCGGCCCGCCACAGGAGTTGCTAGTGCGCGATGAGACAAGGATATCCCTACAGGCCAAACCCTCCCTAACCCGGACGATGCTTGGCCAATTGTGCGTCGCCCCATGGACCTCCCGGTCGCGGCCGGCTGTGACAGAGCCTGGGCTCGAACCCAGAGTCTCTGGTTGCACAGCTAGCACTGCGATGCAGTGACGTATTCCACAGGAATACATACTTAATGGAATTCTAAGCATCACTCCAGTCAAAACAGGCTCTGCGAACATTTGATTCCATTAATTTGCTATGGGCTCGTGCTCCAGTTTAAGAACGTGCCTATCCAATATGCTGTGTCTATGGGGCCAGATTGCACTTCCCAAGGCTTCCAGCAGATGTCAACAGTCTTTAGAAAGTTGTTTGAGGCATCTATTGTGGAAGGGGGTCGAATAAGAGCTGTTTCAACAAGTGGACTAGGCTGTGGCCAATCAGTTGTTTACTGCGCGGTCATGCGGGAGCGCCGTTCCTTCTTTTTCCTCTGCAATGAAAATGCTATTGTCCGGTTGGAATATTATTGAAGATTTATTATAAAAAGACCCTAAGGATTGATTGTAAACATCATTTGACATGTTTCTACAAACTGTAATGGAACTCTTGACTTTAGGTCTGGATTTTGCGCTCACACATAGTGAACTAAATGTGCGAACAAAACTGAGGTTTTCGGACATAAATATGGACGTAATCGAACAAAACAAACATTTCTTGTGGAAGTGGGAGTCCTAGGAGTGCATTCCGATGAAGATCAGCAAAGGTAAGTGAAGATTGATAATGCTATTTATGACTTTTGTTGACTCCACAATTTGGCGGGTAACTGTATGGCTTACTTTTGTGGCTGAACGCTGTTCTCAGATTATTGAATATTGTGCTTTTGCCATAAAGCTTTTTTGAAATCTGACACAGCGGTTGCATTAAGAACAAGTTTATCTTTAATTATATGTAAAACATGTATCTTTCATCAAAGTTTATGATGAGTGAGTGTTTCTGTTATTTGATGTGGCTCTCTGCAATTTCTCAGGATGTTTGAGGCATTTCTGAACATGGCGCCAATGTAAACTGAGGTTTTTGGATAGAAATATGAACTTGATCGAACAAAACATACATGTATTGTGTAACATTGAGTGCTGGGAGTGTCATCTGATGAAGATCGTCAAAGGTTAGTGATTAATTGTATCTATATTTCTGTTTTTTGTGACACCTCTCTTTGGTTGTAAAATGGCTGAATGCTTTCTGTGACTAGTTGCTGACCTAACATAATGATATGTTCTGCTTTCGCTGAAAAGCCTTTTTGAAATCGGACACTGTGGTTGGATTAACGAGAAGTGTATCTTTAAAATGGTGTAAAATACTTGTATGGTTGAGGAATTTTAATTATGAGATTTATTGTTTTGAATTTGGCGCCCTGCAATTTCACTGGCTGTTGGCGAGGTGGGACGCTAGCGTCCCGAACAATCCCAGAGACGTTAAGCTGTTTTTCAGCCTTGGGTGATTCTTGACTTGTTTTATTGTCCAGCCTACAGATAGCCAGAGCGAATTTACGAAAGCACTCGAATGTCCATTGAGAAAGCACAACAACTACACCATTTAACTAAGCTAAGAATGACGAGAATAATCAAGTCAATAAACGTTGGGTATTTAGATAAAATATAGTTAACATACTGGCAAGTTTGATGTATAACTACTAACGTTAGGTAGCTAGCTAACATACCGGTACATACTGCAGTAATGATTTGCTATGTCGTTTGTAAGGACAGCGTAGCTAACAAATTGTCAGCCAACATAACATGTAAGGTAACTTATTTGAAAGTCATTACTTTATTACATTGAGCAACAAGCTACCCTTTGTTTGTTAGGGCAAATCTGGTCTGTGATAGGAGGTTGGATTTGCACACCTAGCTCGGCTTTTAGACTATTCTTTAGTAAAGGTTGAAAAGTCTATTTTTCAGCTATTAGCCCTCCGCCCCAATTTGCAACAAATTGTTGTTCCCATCTCATTCCTTTTCCTCTTCCACACATCATTCCGCTCCTGAGTGGCTCGCTTGTGGGTGTACTGTCAGGATATGGCAGCATCTTCGGTTGTGCGTCAAGAATTCTGCATACACGTTTGCACATTTGTGTGAAGATGTGGTTATTCACAGGCAAATTGTTTTATGCTATGGAGGTACATGTCATGTGTCTTTTTGTCGAGAGCAAAACCTTTTTTATTTTCAATCAAAAATAATTGTTCTGAAAGCAACTTTTTTCCGACACAAAGGAAGTGAAAGCGGACACCTACGAAGACGTCATCTCAGGTAAGCAGCACTGGGCTGTATTGACGTATCCTAAAAATCATCTGCTGCTTTAGATTGAACGGTCATATCTCAGTTATTGTTTTCTTTACTTTCAGAGTGCGAGCTGATAAAGGGTTCAAAAATGTTGACATTGCCAGATGTCCTGTTCCTCGGACAGTGAGCGTGGAAGCTTTATTGCTGGCAAAAGTGTCCATAACCATAACTGCTCTGTGTTCTTTTTCTCCATCTCTACCTGTCTTGTTGTACATGGAACCTGTCTCACATGCATTAATTAAAAATACCTTAAATGTCAGCTGCTAATTTTCAGGTTTACACCACATAAACACACTAGTTTTCACTGGATTATCTGTTGCTGCCAAGTCATGGTTTCCCTGGGGGTTAGCCTGGCAATAACCAAGTGGTGAGACACATAGCCCTCTATATTTAAATGTTTCAGGTACACTCCGGTAGGTGTCTGCGGCACATACAATATCTTCTATTGAAATTATCTTCTACTGTTTGTCCTCATGTCTGTTTTTCAGCCTAAAGTACTCTGTAGCCACTTAGTGTGGACACCAGGTGAGACCACACACACACACACACAACAACAGTCTCTCTTCTTCACTTTATCCCTGTCCTCCTTCTCCCTAAATCCTCTAGGTTAGATCAGCTGTTTTGGTGAACCCCTCCCGCATCTGAACTGGCTGACACAGAGGGCACAGCATGATCATAGGTGAGATGTCACTTCCTCGGGTCAAGAGGAAGTATTATTAAAGAGATGCTTTACAGACATAGATGTAGTAGTCCCAGAGTGACTGACCATGTTAGAGAAGAAGGCTTAATCATGCCATCTCTCTATCCATCTGTCACTCGTCTGCAGGTATGTTTTGACGTGAGAAGAAGTCCCGTCATCGCCACGTCACCCGTTCTTAAGATAACCTTTTGGCAAACTGGGGGCCCAAGGCTGGTTAGGAGACACCACAATTGTGATGAACTGAGAGAATATTAGGGTAGCACTGTAATTCATTAATCATATGCTGTCTACCGCTGTTCTTACCTCTTTCCCTTTCTGTCTTCTATACCTCTCTCCCCACCTCGTCTTTCTTCCCTGTTTTATAATGCACACCATATGTGCATTGAAGTACAGACTGAACGTATTTATAATATTACAATTATCATAATTATAATACATTTTATGTATTTATAACACCTGGATAATGAACTTCTTTCAATAAAGCGTTTCACGTTCTCCACAGATTGGAATAGTATCCTGTGTCCTCAGATTAATGCAGATGAAGGGAGTTAGATATGCATAGTTTTTTTCTGTATATATGAATTACAAATCAATCATGTTTCTAGTCTATTGCATAGTTACAATATGTAATCATTGATGTCCCAGGACCAGGAGTGGTAAACACTGAAGTGTATAATTGTAATACATACATGCAGACACAGCATCATTCAAATAATGGACTTTGATATGACTGAAAAATAATGTCTCAGAGATTCATACCTGAACTGCACCTTTATTTGCCAAGGAAGAGTACATGATCAGTGAATATATTCAACGAACAGGCTACAATGTGGGAATCTCCACAGTACATGTATATAGGACTTGCATCCTTGGCACAATAAAGTTATTACATTCTACTCTATCAATATGTAACAGTATAGCTTCTGTCCCTCTCCTTACCCCTACCTGGGCTCGAACCAGACACCCTCTGCACACATCGACAACAGCCACCCTCGAAGCATCGTTACCCATCGCTCAGAGCAAGGGGAACAACTACTTCAAGGTCGCAGAGCAAGTGATGTCACCGATTTTAACGCTATTAGCGCGCACCCCGCTAACTAGCTAGCCATTTCACACTGGTTACACATAGGCTTCATTAATGACATTCAGACTTGAAGTTGATACAACAACTATGATAGCAGAGATTCATAGTTCTGAACTAATATTCATACATTTCAGGGTCCATACACAGATTGGCTACACATCCATAGGCATACAGATATTTTATCCTCCACTACGCAATAAGCAAGTAAATAGTTAGCTAGCTATGTTACTTCATCTGCACTGCAAGGCAAGATTACACAATTGTATATTCGATTTGCAGTAAATGCTTTAGCTAGCTAGATTCTTTACATCCACTGTTTCACAAGACGACAGCCTGGTTTTCCCAGGAGTCCCTAAAGCATTAAACAACACAAATTACAAATTCATTCTCCCAACACTAGCTAGCTGGCTAATGTTAGCTAGTCAGATAACTTGCTAAATAGAGATTTTCGTAAATTCACTTTATGAAAAAAAAATATGCACAAACGTTTGTCTCTACATTAACATATTCCTCTCAATTGTACATTTTGTCAGCCATCCTCACTCAGGGACCAGTGGCACACATCAAAATTCACCATTGGAACCATCATTGGAATCACCACCTTGTGGTGGTCTGGATCAATGAAGCCATGACGCTGGGTACCTCTAAGTCCCGCGGTGCAAGCTCGCAGGAACCACTGTATAGGGTGTACAGCTGTACCCATTTCAACACCATTATGACCATATGGGGCGGCAGGGTAGACTAGTGGTTAGAGACTAGTAACCGGAAGGTTGCAAGTTCAAACCCCCGAGCTGACAAGGTACAAATCTGTCGTTCTGCCCCTGAACAGGCAGTTAACCCACAGTTCCTAGGCCGTCATTGAAAATAAGAATTTGTTCTTAACTGACTTGCCTAGTTAAATAAAGGCAAAATAAAAAAAAATAAAAAATAAGGTGTACAGCTGTACCCACCGAGAGTGAATGAACAAGCGAGCGAGATTGACTGTGTATTGCATTCATCTCAGCCTGGTGTGGGTGTGCTCTGTAATGCCACGCACGGTGGATCAGTGGGGGGAAACCCAGCCAAGCCTCTGTCTTCCCTGTGGGGCCTAGCACTGCATACAGCATCCGATCAACCCTCTCTCAATGAATTAGTGTCTGAGTTTGTGTGTGCGTGCCTCAGCCATTCGTTTGAGTGACATTTCACAAATTCCAGGGACAGGGCTAATGATGTCCCTGTTGGACTAAATCAAATCACTCAGAGGTTCCAGGAAGAAAGCAGGGTGAGTATGGGAACTGGGTTCAGTCAAGACGCGTCACAGCGCCTCTCGCTAATTAACACTGTTCTAAAGATGGCCCCAGGGAAAAGTTGTCGAATGGGACTGAACCTAAATGCCAGCATCATGGCAGAGAGGTGTTGAGAAAGGCCCAAGGCAAAGCACAATGTCAGAGGTCAGCAGGCTAGCTATTAATTGTATAGCATTCCAATGTATAGCCTGTTATAGAATTACAGTATAACTGTAGTATATTTCAACAGCACACATACAGTGGGGCAAAAAAGTATTTAGTCAGCCACCAATTGTGCAAGTTCTCCCACTTAAAAAGATGAGAGGCCTGTAATTTTCATCATAGGTGCACTTCAACTATGACAGACAAAAAAAAAAAAAAAAAAAAACAGAAAATCACATTGTAGGATTTTTTTATGAATTTATTTGCAAATTATGGTGGAAAATAAGTATTTGGTCACCTACAAACAAGCAAGATTTCTGGCTCTCACAGACCTGTAACTTCTTCT
The DNA here is from genome assembly GCF_045791955.1 of Oncorhynchus clarkii lewisi. Taxonomy (NCBI): domain Eukaryota; kingdom Metazoa; phylum Chordata; class Actinopteri; order Salmoniformes; family Salmonidae; genus Oncorhynchus; species Oncorhynchus clarkii. The sequence goes on from NC_092153.1 coordinate 71,971,950, forward strand.
TTAAGAGGCTCCTCTGTCCTCCACTCGTTACCTGTATTAATGGCACCTGTTTGAACTTGTTATCAGTATAAAAGACACCTGTTCACAACCTCAAACAGTCACACTCCAAACTCCACTATGGCCAAGACCAAAGAGCTGTCAAAGGACACCAGAAACAAAATTGTAGACCTGCACCAGGCTGGGAAGACTGAATCTGCAATAGGTAAGCAGCTTGGTTTGAAGAAATCAACTGTGGGAACAATTATTAGGAAATGGAAGACATACAAGACCACTGATAATCTCCCTCGATCTGGGGCTCCACGCAAGATCTCACCCCGTGGGGTCAAAATGATCACAAGAACGGTGAGCAAAAATCTCAGAACCACGCGGGGGGACCTAGTGAATGACCTGCAGAGAGCTGGGACCAAAGTAACAAATGCGTACCATCAGTAACACACTTCGCCGCCAGGGACTCAAATCCTGCAGTGCCAGACGTGTCCCCCTGCTTAAGCCAGTACATGTCCAGGCCCGTCTGAAGTTTGCTAGAGAGCATTTGGATGATCCAGAAGAAGATTGGGAGAATGTCATATGGTCAGATGAAACCAAAATAAAAACTCAACTCGGCGTGTTTGGAGGACAAAGAATGCTGAGTTGCATCCAAAGAGCACCATACCTACTGTGAAGCATGGGGTGGAAACATCATGCTTTGGGGCTGTTTTTCTGCAAAGGGACCAGGACGACTGATCCGTGTAAAGGAAAGAATGAATGGGGCCATGTATCGTGAGATTGAGTGAAAACCTCCTTCCATCAGCAAGGGCATTGAAGATTAAACGTGGCTGGGTCTTTCAGCATGACAATGGTCCCAAACACACCTCCCGGGAAACGAAGGAGTTGCTTCGTAAGAAGCATTTCAAGGTCCTGGAGTGGCCTAGCCAGTCTCCAGATCTCAACCCCATAGAAAATCTTTGGAGGGAGTTGAAAGTCCATCTTTCCCAGCAGCAGCCCCAAAACATCACTGCTCTAGAGGGGATCTGCATGGAGGAATTGGCCAAAATACCAGCAACAGTGTGTGAAAACAGTGTGTGAAGACTTACAGAAAACGTTTTACCTCTGTCATTGCCAACAAAGGGTATATAACAAAGTATTGAGAAACTTTTGTTATTGACCAAATACTTATTTTCCACCATAATTTGCAAATAAATTCATAAAAAATACTACAAATGAGATTTTCTGGATTTTTTTTTCTCATTTTGTCTGTCATAGTTGAAGTGTACCTATGATGAAAATTACAGGCCTCTTATCTTTTTAAGTGGGCGAACTTGCACAATTGGTGGCTGACTAAATACTTTTTTGCCCCACTGTATGTTGCCAAAAGCTCTAGAACAACGACACGAAGAGCATAGAGCTGGCTGGGTAGCTGACAGCTATGTCTGGTAAGACAAGAGGCAAGGTTGTGTCCATTTGTCAATAACAGCTGGTGCATGATGTCTAATATTAAAGAAGTCTCGAGAACTGCATGCCTAATGTAGAGTACCTCATGATAAGCTGTAGACCACATTTTCTACCAAGAGAGTTCAACTATATTATTCGTAGCCATCTATTTACCGCCACAAACCCATGCAGCAACAAAGACCGCACTCAACAAGTTTTATAAGGCCATAAGCAAATAAGAAAATGCTCATTCAGAAGTTGCGCTCCTAGTGGCCGAGGACTTTAAAGCTGGCAAACTTAAATCTGTTTTACCTTATTTCTACCAGCATGTCACATGCAACCAGAGAAAAAAAAAACTTGACTTTTACCTTTACGCCACACACAGAGACATATACAAATCTCTCCCTCCAGTTGGAAAATCTGACCATAACTCTATCCTCCTAATTCCTGCTTACAAGCAAAAACTAAAGTAGGAAGTACCAGTTACTCTCTCAATATGGAATTGGTCAGAACTCGCGGATGGTATGCCACAGGACTTTTTGCTAGCACAGAGTGGTATATGTTCCGTGACTCATCCAATGGCATTGCCAGGACTGAGGTGATATCCAATGGTATATCACCTCAGTCACCGGCTTCATCAGTAAGTGCATTGATAACGTCATCCCCACAGTGACCGTACGTACATATCCCAACCAGAAGCCATGGATTACAGGCATCAGCCGCACCGAGCTAAAGGCTAGAGCTGCCGCTTTCAAGAAGCAGGACACTAATCCTGACGCTTATAAGAAATCCTGCTATGCCTTCAGACAAACCATCAAACAGGCAAAGCGTCAATACAGGAATAAGATTGAATCCGACTACACCAGCTCTTTTGCTTGTCAGATGTGGCAGGGCTTTCAAACTATTTTGAACTATAAAAGGAAACTCAGCCGCGAACTGCCCAGTGACACAAGCCTACCAGACAAGCTAAATGCCTTTTATGCTCGCTTCGAGACAAGCAACACTGAAGCATGCATGAGGGCACCAGCCGTTCCGGACCACAGTGTAATCACGCTATCCGTAGCAGATGTGAGAAAGACCTATAAACAGGTCAACAATCACAAGGCCGTGGGGCCAAACGGACTACCAGAGCATGTACTCAGACCATGCACGGACCAACTGGCAAGTGTCTTCCATTATATTTTCAACTTCTCCCTGACCGAGTCTGTAATACCCACATGTTTCAAGCAGACCACCATAGTCCCTGTGCCCAAGAACGCGAAGGAAACCTGCCTAAATGATAACCAACCCAGAGCACTCAAGTCGGTAGCCATGGTAGGCAACAACCCATCTGCCACGCTGATCCTCAACACCGGGGCCCCACAGGGGTGCGTGCTTAGTTCCCTCCTGTACTCCCTGCAATGTGGTGCCAGGGCAACAACCTCTCCCTCTACGTGAGCAAGACAAAGGAGATGATCGTGAACTAGAGGAAAACGAGGGCAGAACAGGCCACCATTAACATTGACGCAGCAGTAGTGGAGTGTTTTGAGAGATTCCTTGGCTTCCACATCACCAACAAACTATCATGGTCCAAACATACCAAGAAAGTTGTGAAGAAGGCACAACACCCCCCCCCCCTGAAAAGATTTGACATGGGTCCCCAGATCCTCAAAAAGTTATACAGCTGCACCATCGAGAGGACCCTGACCGGTTGCATCACCGCCTGGTATGGCGTTTGTCTGTAAGGCGCTACAGAGGGTAGTGCGTATGGCCCAATATACCACTGGGGCCTAGCTTCCTACCATCCAAGACCTATATACTAGGCGGTGTCAGAGGAAGGCCCACAAAACTGTCTAAGACTCCAGTCACCCAAGTCATAGACTATTTTTACTGCTACCGCACAGCAAGTGGTACCGCAGAGCCAAGTCTGGGCTGCTGAACAATTAATCAAATGGCCACCTGGACTATTTAGATTGACCCCCCACCTTTGTTTTTACACTGCTGCTACTTGCTGTTTACTATCTATGCATAGTCACTTTACCCCAACCTACATGTACCAACTACCTCAACCTTCTTGTACCACAGCACATTGACCCTGTATATAGCATCGTTATTGTTATCTAATTTTATTGCTTTACTTTTTTTAAATTGACTTTAGTTCATTTAGTTAATATTTTCTTAACTATTTCTTGAACTGCATTGTTGGTTAAGGGCTTGTAAATGAGCATTTCATGGTAAGGTCGACACCTGTTGTATTAGGCGCATGTGACAAATAAAATTTGATTCGGCTGAAACTATGGTCTCTTCAAGTTTGACAGATGTTCAGTGAGATTACAGTATGCCTTGCCCTTGTCTAACCACAAGGTGTGCCATTACAGAGCTTAGGCCTCATGTTCAATACTCTCTGAAAATACATAATAGGAATCAAAGAGGCCCGAATTTGTGGGGCATAGCAGAATTGAATCAGAGAATCAGATAGAGATCAATATTGTTTGTCTTTTCCTACTACCACTAACTTTGCTGATAACTTCTTGAGAGGAAAAATATACTTGCTACCCCTGTGATATGTGGTTGTCCCACCTAGCTATCTTAAGATGAATGCACTAACTGTATGTTGCCCTGGATAAGAGCTTATGCAAAATTACTCAAATGTAAATGTATTCAGAGGGCCACAGGACTCACTGAGTTGTGATGTAGGCATAGCAGAACTGAATCAGATCGAGATCAGTAGCGTTAAGAAGGCCACAGGACTCACTGAGTTGATGCAGGCCAGTTCCTTGTTGAGCAGCCAGGGTAGTGAGAGTTTCCCCTCTCCCCGGTAGCAGGACTGGATGCGCTCCTTGATCTTCTCCTTGATGCGGCGCAGTGTGAACAGGCACAGGGCTGACTCCTTGGGCGGCTTGGCCCGGTTCTTCTGGCCCTGGGAGAACACAGTGAACAGGATGTCCTCGTCTTCGGAAATTCCTAAGGAGTCAGCCAACTGCTTGCCGGGACGGCTGAGGTAGGCGTCCTGGACGAGACGATACTCCACCCCATCCTTGGTGCAGCCGATGGGGAACTCCACGTACGAGTAGAACTTTGAGTCATCCACACAGAGGCGGACAATCTTGGATGTGAAGAACTGTTCACCAGAGGCGTCAGGCGAAGTGAGCTGAGTGTCCAGCTGCATGGTCAGGTAGTAGACAAAATGTTCGCTGCTGAAGCCGTAGATATAGTAGATGTCAAATGCAGGGAATTTGCTGAGAGTGTCCGAAGGGATCTTGAGCTGCGAGGAGACAAACTCATCCTGATAGACAAAGCTGAACATGTCAGCGTTCTCCTCGTTGGACATCAGCTTGCGGCTGGAGAGCGTGGGGAAATACTCGGACTTGCCGTCAATGGGTGTGCCGATGAAGAGCTTGCTGGCGGGGCTGTGCTGGGATGTGATGATGACCCCAGACATGGTGCCAGACTCGGTCACGCTGGACAGGTAGTGCTCCTTACGGTGGTGCGGCTCACCCAGTTTGAACAGGTCGTCCAGCCTGAGGAACTGACAGATTCCCTGGGAGGTGCTCCCGCAGGCGATGAGTCGGTTCTGGGCATAGTCGATGAGAAGCAACTTGTTGACGTTGTTGGTCTGGGCAAGGTCGTGGGGGCACGACTGGACACTGGGCGGGGGATAGCACTTCTCGTTATCCGCCACGGGGCCAGTCATGTGGCTCCGCAGCTTGGTAAGGTTGCTAGAGAGCTTGAAGATCCAGTTGACCGTGCCAACGTAAACCTCACCCGTCTTGTTGTGGATGGCCAGGTGTGTCAGCCCCCAGTCTGGTGGAGAGAAGGATTTGAAGGGCTGGGGTTGACCTCTGGTCAAGGACGGGACTGTCAAGAGGACCAGCACCCCCAGAAGGAGCAGGTTCCCCAGGCGAGGGGCAACGAGTGACCTCAATAGGGGCCACATATCTGGGGGTTGCAGGAGACAAGTCTGGGGGAAGGGATGGGGAAGGTGGGTGGGTTCACTCCGTCACCTAGTCCTGATCTGTTTATGTCCTAGCTTATATTCCCCTGGAAGGAGGCTGGATGGGCCGAGGGGAAGAGGGGGAAAGCTCCTATTTATCCAGTGTCTTTCTCTCTGTGTTATGAGTTTTCATCCAGAGCATCATCCACAGCAGCACGGGTGAGAGCCCTGCAATAAAAAAAACACATTATGAGTCGCAATGGAACATTTCCTATTGATTATGCATCAGCCGGAGAGCCGATAAGCAGATGAGATGCACTGCTAAATTTAGACAAAAGTTAGTAGGGAATTCACCCACCCCAGATTAATGATGCAAAGTGATATCCGTGACTGCATTATGAAGGAAGATAGCTAACGAGAGTCACAGGAGGATTACAAAATGCACAGTACAATAATGAGTCACACGGCAATGAGTTTAAGACACACAACTTCCTGCCATTAATATTTCATAAGTTCAACAGTATCGTGAAGGATCGGAGATGGTCTGCTTAGAAAATTGCCAGAGGGGGCGCCATACAGACGGCAGCAAGCTTGTGGTTAGACCATTGGGCCAGTCACTGAAAGGTCCCTGGTTCAAATACCGGAACAGACAAGGTAAAACATCTGTTGATGTGCCCAAGGCAAGGCACTTAACCCTGTAAAACAACAAATTTTACTACAATTATTCAGTGCATGCGACTATAAAACTTGTTTTTTTCTATTGAAACCCCGCAAGTTGTATCCAGGTCTGCTCCCTCCCAGGCCTCCCAGTGTGTGGGTTGCTGTATGTGGTATCAGGAGACTACCCAACATCCCCCTCTTCTCCCAATTAGGGCCTTGTTCTGTCAATAGCATCGAGGCATGGTTCGCTTTTAATCTGTGGCAGATCTGCAGCTCTCTGATTGCCAAAACATGTTTGCTACCCTGAGGGAGGTAGAGTAAAAACAATGATGATTCAGCACCCTTATGCTGCAATCAGGATGTAGAGTACAATATAAGCTAGAAGAAAATGAATGAATGAGATGGATCTAGATTTGAGACACGTATACCACACACATCCCAGAGAGATACATTGCAGTTGTTGTCGTTGTCTGTTGTTGCGGCTCCAATAATGCAAAACACGTTTTCCACTCCAGCCAAAGTATTGCTCGCCCACCCAACCCAGTCATCCAGTCCAGCCAACCCAACCCAGTCCTCCACTCCAGCCAACCCAACCCAGTCCTCCACTCCAGCCAACCCAACGCAGTCCTCCACTCCAGCCAACCCAACCCAGTCCTCCACTCCAGCCAACCCAACCCTCCACTCCAGCCAACCCAACTCAGTCATCCACTCCCAGCAGTCAGATGTTAATTATCTGCTTCCCATCCAAACCGAAGTAGGCTCATATGTGACATGTGACATGTGCCAGCACTCACTCGGCTTCCATACATTAATTTAAATGAATCCTGTTTCATATGTTACCACAATGCCCCAAGAGTTGGATTCCCATGGCACAGAAGATCCAGGAGACACAATATGGAGAGAGGAGGAACGGGCAGGGGGATTGATTGACGGGGGAGTGGAAGTAATGGACAAGGATTTTTTTCCCTTTCTTTTGGGTGTCCTCCAGTGACAATGATGGCAGAGAGCTTTGAGCTGGCTTGCCTCAGTGCTGCTTGACAGGCCAATTAAGTTCCGGCGATACCGGGACATTAGTTCTCTTGTAAATGCTGATTATGCCAAATTGTGCGCAGCAACTCTCAGAGGCCCGGCTCAATTTCACCTTGACTATGAAAGTGTCGGCGGAGGGGTATTTTATGACTGAACTGAATTGGGAAAGATGAGAAACAGTAGGGAGGGAGGGAGGAGGGAACAAAAGCATGAGAGGTAGAGAAAATCAAACAGAGAAGGAGGGGAGGGAGAATGAGGAATGTTATTTCTTCCTTCCCTTATCTTCGGTTTTCCTCTGGAGAGTGATTGAGGGGTTGGCCTATCTGTCAATCACTCCCCAAGGATGCACAGAGGAACTACGGTCAGTTTACCAATGTGTGTGTGTGTGTGTGTGTGTGTGTGTGTGTGTGTGTGTGTGTACACACATTGGAGGAAGATTCAGGGGGAAAATGTGCCTTTTTACAAACCAAAAAGTGAACCATAAAATGCACAGCAATTGCCACCTCTTTTCCTCCATCTACAGTGAGTGAAGGTCGGTACAAGACAGTATGGAATTGCAAACCATGGCAGCTCTAGTAACAGCAAGGTTCAGGGGGATTTGTGTCATTAAATTTCCACAAATGAAAGCCTGGACAAGATGAATGTGCTGTGGAGAGAGGGAGAAGCAGAGAGAGATGGAGAAAAAGAAAAAGGAGAGCATCTGGAGGAGGCGACGACAAGAGAAAAGTTCTGGCAGGCAGCTCCACCTGAATTTAAATAAAGACCTGGCTTTCGGCTTCATGTCGAAAAGGGATACCTAAACTAATAAATGCACAGTGCCAGCCCAGCCAGTTAGTAGATATGGCTGTGCATCTAAAAAATTATTATTTTCTTTTTTTTAATATTCACCTGTGTAAGAGATTCCTCAACATAAGCAGGTGCAATAAAGTGATGAGTTAGCCGATGTATTTTTTTATTTTATTGTTCAGCGTTACGATCACGTTGTGCGCATCGAGAGCAGATGTCAATTTAAAGCGTGGCATGGGCTGGCTAGCTCTTTTTCATTCTTGTCATTTCCGTGAGCAAAAACGTGAGAACGAAAAAGAGAGAAAGTTGTCTCAAGTAATTCCTCTTCATTTTCAGCCGACATGACATAACAGAGCGTGAATAGAGCAACACATTTAATCTGCCTGGGTCTCTGGCTGGTTGTCATCTACCCAGAGTAATAAGGAAAATGCTATCACGGCAGACTGTGTCCAATGCATGCTATTGCAAAATACAATGTCAGCTCACTCACAATGGCTAATTCTATAAAATGGGAGGCTGAAATGCATGCCAGGCTTAAGCCTATGACCCTATCAATAGAGTCAGCTTTACATGGGAGAGGAGAGAGCAGGTTGGGAATGGACACATTTCTCCCAAATCCCTATGGAATTATTGACAGATGAGGAAATTGTCAATCCCTCCCCAATAAAGAATTTGCCACCATGACCAGGTTAGTACAGATTTCCTCTCTCGTTTTTCAATTTTCCCTCTCTTCCTTTTACCCCTTCAGAAAAAGGCTGTAAAACCAGGCTGAACGCTATATCGGGGGAAGATCAGGAAAACATGTCAATCATTTGGGGCTTCAGCACGTTTCACCTTTTAACCTGTCAGTTGAGAATCTACAGAGACATCTAGGCCCGCGCTGTAATCACATTCAAAACGCAAAAACAGTACCGTGAACCTTTTCCTTTCGGGCTTTTCAAGATTGATTGGTTTTTATATCAGAATGACCCATCGATTGTTGTCCCAACGGGCTTCAGTGTGGGTCCAGTTGGAATGGATGGGACTGGGGGGGTCACTTAAAACCTTTTCATTCAGTTTGTTTGGATTAACAGTGGTTAATGAGTGAGCTTGGGTTAGCGGGGGAGGGGTGGGTATGTGTGTGTGTACATTGGAGGAAAATTCAGTGGGGGAAATGTGACTTTTTACAAACCAAAAAGTTCACCATTAAAATGCAGCGTGTGAGTGTGTGTAGTCCCCGAGAAGAACATGAAGAGGGGGCGACATAATCAAACAGAATGTATAAAATCAGGTCTCTTCCTCAACCCGCTCTCTCGCTCTGTGCTCTCTCTCACCTACGCCAAATAAAATAAAATGTATTTGTCACATGCCTCGTAAACAACAGGTGTAGACTAACAGTGAAATACTTACTTATGGGCCCTTTCCAACAACGCGCCACTTGGGCTCCCGAGTGACACAGTGGTCTAAGACGCGACATCTCAAAGCAAGAGGCGTCACTGCAGTACCTGGTTCGAATCCAGGCTGCATCACATCTGGCCGTGATAAGAATTTGTTCTTAACTAGTTAAATAAAGGTTAAATAAAATAAATACAAAAAATGCAGAGAGAAATTAAATAGAGAAATAACAGAAAAGTAAAACACGTAATAAAAAAAGTTATAATAAATACACAATGAGTAACGATAACATGGCTATTATATAGACGGGTAGCCTAGTAACCAGTTGCATACACCTCTTTGACGGAGCCCGGCGCTAAACCTGTCCGTTCAGATAATGGCCCCCGCTCGGCCCCGGCGCACAGCTGATTTATTGCCGGTGGCATATCAATTACAGCACTTGCCGCTCGGTGAGGAGGGGAGAGAAGAAAAAAGCCAAGTGACTGACTCCTCGCACAGAGCTCAAGCTAACTTTCTCCTTGCTGCATTTTTAACATGTGGGTCACATCTGTGACATCGGTAGGAAAACCAAGCGTCGTCGGACCAACGCTGCAGTAGGTGGGAGAGAGAGAATGGTAACCACACACAGCCTCACCAACACTAGCAGTAGTAAACACACACAGCCTCACCACCACGAGCAGTAGTAAACACACACAGTCTCACCACCACTAGCAGTAGTAAACACACACAGCCTCACCAACACTAGCAGTAGTAGACACACACAGCCTCACCACCACTAGCAGTAGTAACCACACACAGCCTCACCAACACTAGCAGTAGTAACCACACACAGCCTCACCAACACTAGCAGTAGTAAACACACACAGCCTCACCAACACCAGCAGTAGTAAACACACACAGCCTCACCAACACTAGCAGTAGTAAACACACACAGCCTCACCAACACTAGCAGTAGTAAACACACACAGCCTCACCACCACTAGCAGTAGTAAACACACACAGCCTCACCAACACTAGCAGTAGTAAACACACACAGCCTCACCACCACTAGCAGTAGTAAGCACACAGCCTCACCACCACTAGCAGCCACAGCCTCACCGCCACTAGCAGTAGTAACCACACAGCCACAGCCTCACCAACACTAGCAGTAGTAACCACACAGCCACAGCCTCATCGCCACTAGCAGTAGTAACCACACAGCCACATCACTAGCAGTGGTAACCACACAGCCACAGCCTCACCGCCACTAGCAGTAGTAACCACACAGCCACAGCCTCACCAACACTAGCAGTAGTAACCACACAGCCACACCAACACTAGCAGTAGTAACCACAGCCACAGCCTCACCGCCACTAGCAGCAGTAACCACACAGCCACAGCCTCACCAACACTAGCAGCAGTAACCACACAGCCACAGCCTCAACAACACTAGCAGTATTAACCACACAGCCACAGCCTCAACAACACTAGCAGTGTTAACCACACAGCCACAGCCTCAACAACACTAGCAGTATTAACCACAGCCTCACCGCCACTAGCAGCAGTAACCACACAGCCACAGCCTCACCAACACTAGCAGCAGTAACCACACAGCCACAGCCTCACCGCCACTAGCAGCAGTAACCACACAGCCACAGCCTCACCAACACTAGCAGCAGTAACCACACAGCCACAGCCTCACCACCACTAGCAGTATTAACCACACAGCCACAGCCTCACCACCGCTAGCAGTAGTAACCACACAGCCACACCACCACTAGCAGTAGTAACCACACAGCCACATCCTCACCGCCACTAGCAGTAGTAACCACACAGCCACATCACTAGCAGTGGTAACCACACAGCACTCAACAGGCTGACCAATACAAGGGTTGAAATTTGCCCGAGCCATCCACAACCAGGTTGGAAAGTGACAGTGAAGATGAGGCCTCAGAGTCTGATGTTCAAGAGGTGGACATTGAGGTCCAGGGAGAAGACATGGAAGCCTGAGAAGAAGACAACCAACGCTTTAGTTTCTAGATTATAATTTTACAGATGTATGTTAAAGGTTTTTGTGAAATGCGATAAATCATTGGGATCATTCAATATTCCCTTTTGTTGTTCATTGAAATCATCCCATGTGAAGAGTCAACTCATTTAATTAAAGTTCAATTCGTAACGGAATTGTTTTTATTATTTCTATTGGAAGGATTTAAAAATATCCCAATGCCCCAGGGCAGTGATTGGGGACACTGACCTGTGTAGGGTGCCGTCTTTCGGATGGGACGTTAAACGGATGTCCTGACTCTCTGAGGTCATTAAAGATCCCATGGCACTTATCGTAAGAGTAGTGGTGTTCACCCTGGTGTCCTGGCTAAATTCCCAATCTGGCCCTCAAACCATCACGGTCACCTAATAATCTCCAGTTTACAATTGGCTCATTAATCACCCTCCTCTCCCCTGTAACTATTCCCCAGGTCGTTGCTGCAAATGAGAACGTGTTCTCAGTCAACTTACCTGGTAAAATAACGGATAAATAAATAACTTGCAATTATGCCTACTTATGATAAGCTAAAAGGTTTATGTTTCCATATGATATGGTAACTGTATTCAATGCAAAAAACATCTACATTTAAATGGAATTCATTTTAATTTGCATATATTTCCATTAATTCCCACAGAAAGTTTCCACCTATGAATATTTCCCAAAATGTGCAACCCTAGTTACCATTCCTATGGGTTACTATTCATATTGGTTACTATTCATATGTGCTGAGGAAAGGGGGTCATTTCAGACATGTATTCATTCTGCAGTTCACACACACACACACGAAAAGGCATGCAAGCGCACACACACGGGAAGTACAGAGGGCATAGGGTAGACTGGTCATTTAAAGCTTCATTACTCCAGGCAATGAAACATATGCATAGTCAGACCAGGGATGAATGGGTGGCAGGACGTAGGAACCCACATTAAACTAATTATATATTCAACTACTGAAGGTACTTACGTCACAGACGAGATACCCGCCAATGATTCAAAAAAAAATTCTGTCAAAATGTATTGTGAAAAATAGCCAATTCAAGTAATTGGCTATTAATTAAATGCATTATTCCCAGTAGTAATTGGATAATAAGTGTCAGTACACAGTATCAGTGATCTAACAGTGCATGGTCTGATATAAAAACTCTGTTCTGCAAGGTAAACTCTGCAAGGGGAAGAGCTGACTGGCATGGCTGGGGGGCAGAAAAATAACTTATTTTAATGCCAATGTAAATCACTTTAGTTGAGGACAAGCGTTGTTCCCTTGCTTCCACAGGTGCTCTGCCAAGGTAAACTTGAGAGCAGGTCTAGAGAAATGTTGAATTTATTTTATTACGTTGACTCTCAAGGAGCTGATCAGGATTTAGAGGATGCACCTTACAAAAAAACAGGTTACACAAGTTACACACTGCCCCACCCCCACCACACTCCCGTTCTGAAACCTCAATCAGGGACAGAGTTAAAAAGACAGACTGGGGTTGCATTCAGTGTGATGAAACAATATGAGGTGTTGCAGATAGGAATGCAAGCAGCACAACATGTGTCACAACCGCCCCACCCCTAAAGCCTTGGAAAAACAGAATAAGGATAACCAAGTCTTCCAATGACTGAACACAGCCCCAGTGTGCATCAGCACTTAGCCCCCCAAGCATCTCCTCAAGCCCCCCCACAGGCCCTCTGCCCCTCTCGTTATATATTCTCCTCTACTCCCTCTGTCTGTCTCCCACTTTCCCCCTACTATCTCTCTTTCTCTGTTCATTTCTCTTTCCCATGTATTCTATCCACCTCCCCATCACCACCATGCCCCTCACCTTCACCAAGGACTTGTCAAGGAAGGAAGAAAAAGCCCTGGTGCAGTCAGATATGATCAACAAACCACAAGGGTTTAGTTCATCTGAAGGTGCTCGCCGTGTTGTGCTTGTGTGTTCTTCATGTGTATCCTCTTGATGTGGGTGGGTTTAATGCGACCGCTTGCACGCGGTATTTCCGCCTCGACAGCTACAGTCAGTGTCAGTTCTGGGTTCCTGACAACTCAGCAGGAACTGTAGAGCTTGAGTTGCCACTGTTTGAATTTGCTTGTATTTTGTATGTTTGTGTTGCTCCTGGTTTAGGCTACGGGTACAACCCTGTTACGCATTGGCATTGCATGCTAGTTGGCAAGTTATTATATTAGTCACAAACTATCCATGTCATTTTCACATGGGGCTTTCCCTAGCGTGAACCACCTTGATTTCCTCCATAATGTTAGTTGTTCGGTTCACTGAGTTGAACATAATGAAATGCGAACTCTCCTCAGAAAGGTCTATTACAAAATACCAGTGTCAAGATTCGTTGTCCCTATATTCTCCAACCCTTTCGCTCTTTTCCCATCTCATCTTTCGCTGTCCATGTTCATTTATGAGCTCACCTGACCTGGACACCCAGAGCGCTGCGAAGGCTCACAACTCACCAGACATGCTGCTGCACCGACTACTCCCAAAAGAGGATAGTCATGAAAGCATCCATCGTTATTATAAATCCCGCAAGGAGAGAAGGGGAAAAGAGTACAACGGGAAAGGCATTAAAAGGAATCACTGGTGTCTTGTATTCGGTCATAAATGTTTCCTCACTTTGACTTCATATTTTTGTTTGGGGACAATGATACCCGCGTTGTCCACCGGCCAAATTGTTACCGCATCGAGGAGAGGGGTGTGATTAATGTCTAGCTTGTATTGGAATAGGTCTGCATATTTGAAACAATGCTGGTAGAGGCTAAGTGGATAATAGGTTAATATTTCATAAAATGAGGAAAAGCGTGCTAGCACCAGTAGCGATAGAGAATGTCTAGAGAACGTTTTCAAGTTGGCCAACAGAACTGAGGATGAACTAAAGGGGGCATATACAAATCTAAAATTAGAAAAGGAAAGAAGTTCCCAAAGCAAGAGCTTGGTCCAGACTTCATATCTTCAGCATGAGGAATGACACTTGTCATACACAAACATGGAGACCATCGTCATACCAAGAAAGGGAGAAAAATTATAGGTAACCCATGTGAGAAAAACAAACAGGTCTACATGGCTATTAATCCATTCATTGATACACTGAACAAACCTGTTTCCTCCTCCTCCCCATTAGTTCACCCACTAGATTACACGCTCTGATTAGAACAGAGAATTGCAAAATGGCGCTGCCAAGCACTATGACAGCACTGGCTGCATTCACAATGGATTTGCATTGCCGTGTCTTCATGGCTGTGTTTACACAGGCATCCCAATTCTGATATTTTGCCAAATTATTGGCTTAAGATATGATTGGTCAAATAAACCACTAAGGTAAAATAATTGGGGTACCTGTGTAAACACAGCCAATCTTTCACCACACACTATCAATCAATCAAATGTATTTATAATGCCCATTTTTACATCAGCCGATGTCACAAAGTGCTGTACAGAAACCCAGCCTAAAACCCCAAACCGCAGGTAATGCAGATGTAGAAGCACGGTGACTAGGAAAAACTACCTAGAAAGGCCGGAATATAGGAAGAAACCTAGAGAGGAACCAGGCTCTGAGAGGTGGCCAGTCCTCTTCTGGCTGTGCCGGATTGAGATTATAACAGAACATGGCCAAGATGTTCAAACGTTCATAGATGACCAGGAGGGTCAGATAATAATAATCACAGGGGTTGTAGAGGGTGCAACTGGTCAGCACCTCAGGAGTAAATGTCAGTTGGCTTTTCATAGCCGAGCATTCAGAGTTAGAGACTATGACTCCTTTATTTTTAGATAGGTGCCACGATCACATCTAGCCTTCCCTCTCCATGAAGACTAGTTACGCATGTAGCTTTCAAGGTCAGTTTGGAAGCACCGCACACTCCATTGCCCTGCTATACAGAGAGGAAGAGAGGGACAAAGAGAAAGAGACAGAGAGAGATAGAAAAGGGAAGAGGGGAAAAGATAACAGAGAAAAATGGAGATAGCGAGATGGTGAGTCAGGAGGTAGAAGATTAAAAAAAGTGAGACACAGCAGGGGTGGGGGAGAGAGAAGAGAGATGAGAGAAGCAAGAGATAACTTTTAGAGATAACCAGTGAGGCTGAAAGAGTTCCATTGCGATAAGAGGAGAGCAGTTTGTGCATGTTCCTGCATCAGTGGGCAATGGACTTTGACAGCTATTGGGCAGAACAGGTTTGTCAAACTTTTTAACAAGACTTACTATAACCGCTTTGGCTTTCGATTGTAACGAGACATACCAAAACAGTCAGTAAATGATCTTGAACCTGCCAAATGATGTGTAAGTTAGATTGACTAGTCGCAAATGGCAGGCCTGCCAGGTCAACCAGTCTGGCCAGTAGGCCTAGTAACAGCTGCCATGTGAGTCAGACCGAGGGAAAACTGAAAGAGGAAGGAGGGTTGAACAGTTTACAAACCAAAACAGACCATTCCTTAGGACATATTGCTTTCAGACATGCTTTCCACACCAAAGACTGGGTAATTAACAGTGTGGAACCTTGTGTAAATTAGAGGTCGACTGATGACTTTTCCTCGCCGATACCGATTATTGGAGGACCAAAAAAAGCTGATACCGATTATTGGAGGACCAAAAAAAGCTGATACCGATTCATCTGACATTTTTTTGTATTTTTTGTAATAATGACAATTACAACAATACTGAATGAACACGTATTATATTAAGTTAAAATAAATCAATAAAAATCTATTTAGCCTCAAATAAATAATGAAACATGTTCAATTTGGTTTAAATAATGCAAAAACACAGTGTTGGAAAAGAAAGTAAAGTGCAATATGTGCCATGTAAAAAAGCTAACGTTGAGTTCCTTGCTCAGAACATGAGAACATATGAAAGCTGGTGGTTGCTTTTAACATGAGACTTCAATATTCCAAGGTAAGAGGTTTTAGGTTGTAGTTAATATAGTATTTATAGGACTATTTCTCTCTATACCATTTGTATTTCATATACCTTTGACTAGTGGATGTTCTAATAAGCACTTTAGTATTGCCAGCGTAACAGTATAGCTTCCGTCCCTCTCCTCGCCCCTACCTGGGCTTGAACCAGGAACACATCGACAACAGCCACACTTGAAGCATCTTTTACCATCGTTCCACAAAATCTGCGGCCCTTGCAGAGCAAGGGGAACAACTACTCCAAGTCTCAGAGCGAGTGACGTTTGAAACACTATTAGCGCGCACCCCGCTAACTAGCTAACCATTTCACATCGGTTATACCATACTCAGGAGTTGATAGGCTTGAAGTCATAAACAGCTCAATGATTGAAGCACAGCAAAGAGCTGCTGGCAAAACAGACGAAAGTGCTGTTTGAATGAATGCTTACGAGCCTGCTGCTGCCTACCACCGCTCAGTCAGACTACTCTATCAAATATCAAATCATAGACTTAAATATAACAAAATAAAACACAGAAAAACGAGCCTTTGGTCATTAATATGGTAAAATCAGGAAACTATCATTTCGAAAACAAAATGTTTATCATTTCAGTGAAATACGGAACCGTTCCGTATTTTATCTAAACAGGTGGCATCCCTAAGTCTAAATATTGCTGTCACATTGTACAACCTTCAATGTTATGTCATAATTATGTAAAATTCTGGCAAATTAGTTCACAACGAGCCAGGCGGCCCAAACTGTTGCATATACAGTGTGGCAAAAAAGTATTTAGTCAGCCACAAATTGTGCAAGTTCTCCCACTTAAAAAGATGAGAGAGGCCTGTAATTTTCATCATAGGTACACTTCAACTATGACAGACAAAATCAGAACAAAAATCCAGAAAATCACATTGTAGGATTTTTAATGAATTTATTTGCAAATTATGGTGGAAAATAAATATTTGGTCAATAACAAAAGTTTCTCAATACTTTGTTATATACCCTTTGTTGGCACTGACAGGGGTCAAACGTTTTCTGTAAGTCTTCACAAGGTTTTCACACACTGTTGCTGGTATTTTGGCCCATTCCTTTTTTGTCCCACTGTACCCTGACTCTGCGTGCAATGAACGCAAGAGAAGTGACAATTTCACCTGGTTAATATTGCCTGCTAACCAGGATTTCTTTTAGCTAAATATGTCAGTTAAAAAACAAATACTTCTGTGTATTGATTTTAAGAAAGGCATTGGTGTTTATGGTTAGGTACAGTCGTGCTACGATTGTGCTTTTTTCGCAAATGTTAAATCATCCCCCGTTTGACGAAGTTGGCTGTCTTTGTTAGGAAGAAAGTCTTCACACAGTTCGCAACGAGCCAGGCGGCCCAAAATGCCGCATATACCCTGACTCTGTTGCTAGAGAAGTGACACAATTTACCTAGTTAAAAGAAATTCATGTTAGCAGGCAATAACTAAATATGCAGGTTTAAAAATATATATTTGTGTATTGATTTTAAGAAAGGCATTGATGTTTATGTTTAGGTACACGTTGGAGCAACGACAGTCCTTTTTCACGAACGAGCACCACATCGATTATATGCAATGCAGGACACGCTAGATAAACTAGTAATATCATCAACCATGTGTAGTTAACTAGTGATTATGATTGATTGATTGTTTTTTATAAGAGAAGTTTAATTCTAGCTAGCAACTTACCTTGGCTTCTTACTGCATTCGCGTAACAGGCAGGCTCCTCGTGTAGTGCAATGAGTTAATGCGTTGAACTAGTTAACTGTAAGGTTGCAAGATTGAATCCCCGAGCTGACAAGATAAAAAAAATGGTCGTTCTGCCCCTGAACAAGGCAGTTAACCCACTGTTCCTAGGCCGTCATTGAATATAAGAATGTGTTAACTGACTTGCCTAGTTAAATAAAGATTTAATTAAAAAAATTAAATAATAATAAATAAATAAAAAATCGGCGTCCAATAATACCGATTTTCCGATTATTATGAAAACTTGAAAATCGGCCCTAATTAATCTGTCATTCCGATTAATCGGTCGACCTCTAATATAAATGTGTGTGGGGTTGTTTCATTGGAGATGGGTGAATGACCGAGGGTACTGAACTTTCCCACAAAGAAGGAAAACAGATAAGGAGGGGGGTGGTGGAGGATGAGAGGAGGGACGATCAGTGACAACAATAGAGGAGTAAGAGATAGAGAAGAGGAGCGAGATGCTATCTATGTACGAATGTAGAAGAAGAGAGAGACCAGGGGCTTAAATGAAACATTCTGGAATGTCCAGCTCGATAAAGACTGTCTAGAACAGACTTGATTCACTGCCACATAGAAAAGAGGAATTAGGTCAGCTACTTTCTCAACATTACACTACAGTGTAAGAGCTTCATCTACTCTGCAAATCCAGCCCAGAGCAGCAGGGGGTAAACATATTACCCAAACAGCCAAGGCAAATGACCTGCCGTGTTACGCCAATACCCCAAAGCGACTAGCCCGCCCGGCGGCCGCCAATCATTCCCGCTATACCTTCCCTTTTTTCAATCACTTGAGAAGAGATTGGAAAATATGACAGCATTATTTGTGCTGCCGAAAGCCGTTAAAAGTTGCTTAGAATGCCTCTCAGCTAAGTGCTAAAGTAAAGTAGATGGCGTTAGTAGCGACAAGGGAAATGCTGAATACAATTATGGAGCAATACAAGGAAATGTGCAGAACAAGGCAGAAAGGCCATACAGGCAACAAACGGATTCATTTCTAGTATTGCTGCTTTCGTAGGCGGTCGAGGGTCATCTTTGACAGATAAGACTGGTTGTAAATGTTATGTGGAAGCATTTGGTTTGAGTGGACTTGATACTTCAGATATTCAGGGTTATAAGGCTGGGGGGGTTTCAGGACAGTGCCTCAAGTCTTCAGATGCGAGCCTGTAGGAATTGCACTGAACCCATCAGTTGGACTCCTCCCACCATTTAGTGTAAAATTGTTTTAGGGGGATTTAGACCTTTTCTCTGGTATCGCTGTTGATCCGACATGCTCAGTCTACTAAGTGTTCTGTGTGGTTAATTCTATGACCAGCTCCCTGTTGTAAACACTAATGTGGTTTTGGCAGGGCTAACAGGGGTGACAGAGGTGAGCTCATGCTAGGAGTGTGGCAATCCTAAGACCTCTACCCACAGTGGCATGAGACAGGAAGTGAACAAGTATCGGTCTCTCTCCTTTCCTTCTCCCCCTCTTTCACAGAAACATATCATGAGAATCTCTAGCCCTCATTTGAATTTCAACAGCAAAAACAAAACGGTTCAATTGTCGGGGAGAATGTGCATTTTTCCGACCGATGGGGCACCGACCGAAGGCGGCACTCCTTTGACCTTTAGAGATTTGAAAATTCCATTTATCCCGGCGTCGTGCTTGTGGTTGGTGCTAATGAATACCCTGGACTAGACAAAGTGACAGTGTAATCCCCTCCATTTGCCAAAAAGTGACCATTAGCATATCACATGGAAATGCTAGTATTAATTGAATTACAGATATGGCCGTCGTCTGCCTGCATGCGAGACGAGTATTCTTATTTCTTTCCCTCAGCGTAAATGTGACTGAGAATTAATTTGCAAAAACATCTCCAGGGTATTAAATTGTGTAATTATGAGTGAGTTTGGTGTTGGGCAGTGCGACATAACCAATGCTCCGATCTGGGAGTCTTACTGTGATCATATTTGGGTGTCCCTGCAGACAATGCAGCTCTTACTAAAAAGGGACATGCCATGGCTACATATGGAGCTTAGCGCCAAGTAGTAGGAATGCTACTGAAGTCATCAAGTAAACTCCTTCACCCAGGAACTATACTGAACAAAAATATCAACCCAACATGTAACCTGTTGGTCCCATGTTTCCTGAACTGAAATAAAAGATGACCAAATTATCCATATGCACAAAAAACGTATTTCTCTAATTCTGTGCACAAAATGGTTTAGTTAGTGAGCATTTCTACTGTGCCAAGATAATCCATCCACCTGACAGGTGTGGCATATCAAGAGACTGATTAAAAATCATGATCATTACTAGGGGTGCAAAGGGTCAGAAAATTTCCAGCAAAATGTCCAGAATTTTTCAGGACATTTTCCATGGGAAGTTAAGCCCAGGAATTTGGGGAATTTTGCTTAAATTCATCAAAAAGGTTAGCTTATAACAGGGAACCTTTTTTGTGGAATACACATAAGGCAATTCTAGGTCTTGTGGCATATTTTGGTTAAACTATCCCCAATTCATTGGAATTGCAACCCTCTGCATCCACAGAGCACTCTTCCATCACATGTACAGCTGATTCTCAAAATCTTGCACACTACCACACTGTCTGAGCCAAGGACTACATGCTTTAATACTGTGTGGGGTGAATATATTTTATATTACTTTATTTTTTGTTAACTAGTGAATAGTAGCCTACAGCAAAGTGTGTTTTAATCATTTCTAACTTGTTAACAATTTCTGCTAGTTAGTTTTTGCTACCATGTGTGTTTTCACTTGCTTGAGCCTACTAACTAGGGAGTGTTATTTCACCTGTTTCCATACATGTTTCATTTTAAAACATCTATCTTTCAAAAGGAGTTGTTTAATCTAACTGCTTAACTATTTATCTGTACATGGAATTGTATTTAGAAAAAAAATACACATTTTGTTCTAATGTTTACAGGAAAATTATGTGTGGAGACAGCAGCTAACGTAGAAGGAAAAGCTGTGTACATTTGCAAATACTGTGCCAAATCATATGTGAAGAATGCAACAAATATGCAGAACCATCTGTCCAAGTGCATAAAGTTCATCTACTTCTATTCGAGGTGAAAAAGAGGAATCAGACACCTTATCGATAGCAACATCTCATGGTCCTCCTGGAATCAGAAGTTTTTTTGACTCCATGGAAGAACATAGTCAGATCAAGCAAATGAACACTGGAGTGAAAGATGTGCATGATCATCTGCACAAGTAGAAATACTGGTGTGCAAAAGAGCAAAAAAAGAAAATAAAAACAACATGAGGTAGGTTGTTGGATAGGCTATTTACAGATGGGCTATGTACAGCTGCAGTGATTGGTGAGCTGTTCAGATAGCTGATGCTTAAAGTTAGTGAGCGAGCGAGATATACGTCTCCATCTTCAGCGATATTTGCAAATCGATCCAGTCATTGGCAGCAGAGAACTGGAAGGAAAGGCGGCCAAACTAGGTGTTGGCTTCGGGGATGACCAGTGAGATATACCAGCTTGAGCGCGTGCTACAGGTGGGTGTTGTTATGGTGACCAGTGAGCTGAGATAAGGCAGAGTTTTACCTAGCAAAGACTTATAAATGCCCTGGAGCCAGTGGGTCTGGCGACGAATATGTAGTTAGGGCCAGCCGACGAGAGCATACAGGTCGCAGTGGTGGGTAGTATATGGGGCTTTGGTGACAAAACGGATGGCACTGTGATTACTCAGCAATCTGTTGGAGGCTATTTTGTAAATGAAGTCGGGGATCGGTAGGATAGTCAGTTTTACAGCGTGAGGGAAGAAGGCTTTGTTGCGAAATAGGAAGCCGATTCTAGATTTAGTTTTGGAATGGAGATGCTTAATATTAGTCTGGAAGGAGAGTTTACAGTCTAGCCAGACACCTAGGTATGTGTCGTTGTCCACATATTCTAAGTCAGAAGCGTCCATCGTAAGGATGCTAGTCCGGAGGGCGGGTGCGGGCAGCGATCGGATGTAGAGCATGCATTTAATTTAACTAGTGTTTAAGAGCAGTTGAAGGCCACAGAAGGAGTGTTGTGGCATTAAAGCTCGTTTGGAAGTTAGTTAACACAGTGTCCAAAGAAGGGCCAGATGTATACAGAATGGTGTCGTCTGCGTAGAGGTGGATCAGATAATCACCTGCAGCAAGAGCGACATCATTGATATACACAGTGAAAATGGCCGTCCCGAGAATTGAACCCTGTGGTACCCCCATAGAGACTGCCAGAGGACCGGACAACAGGCCCTCGAATTTGACACACTGAACTCGGTCTGAGAAGTAGTTGGTGAACCAGGCGAGGCAGTCATTTGAGAAACCAAGGCTGTTGAGTCTGCCGATAAGAATACAATGATTGAGAGAGTCGAAAGCCTTGGCCAGGTCGATGAAAATGGCTGGGAACTGAGGGGGTCTATACCAGGCGGCAACAGTGAGAGACTTATTTCTGGAGAGATTAATTTTTAAAATTAGAAGCTCGAACTGTTTGGGCATAGACCTGGAAAGTATGACAGCCTGCAAAGTTCTATCTCTGCAGTAGATTGCAACTCCTCCCCCTTTGGAAGTTCTATCTTGACGGAAAATGTTGTCGTTGGGGATGGAAATCTCAATTTTTGGTGGCCTTCCTAAGCCAGGATTCAGACGCGGCAAGGACGTCATGTTTGGCGGAGTGTGCTAAAGCAGTGAGTAAAACAAACTTAGGGAGGAGGCTTCTAATGTTAACATGCATGAAACCAAGTCTTTTACGGTTACAGAAGTCAACAAATGAGAGCGCCTGGGGACACACAGGACCTGGGTTAACCTCCACATCACCCGAGGAGGAGTAGGATGAGGATACGGCTAAAGGCTATCAAAATCGGTCATCTAGTACGTTGGGGACAGAGAATAAAAGGAGCAGATTTCTGCGTGCGGTAGAACAGATTCAGGGCATAATGTACAGACAGGGGAATAGGGTGCGGGTACAGTGGAGGTAAACCCAAGCATTGAGTGACGATGAGAGAGGTTGTATCTGTGGAGGCACTAGTTATGCTAGGTGAGGTCACCGCATGTATGGGAGGTGGGACCAAAGAGGCATGTTGAGAGGAGATAGGGGCTCCGCAGTAAAATAAAACAATGATAACTACCCTAAACAACGGTATACAAGGCGTATTGACATTAGAGTGAGATATAAAGCGATGCATAAAGCAATCACAGGTGTTGATTGGGAGAGCTAGCTAAGACAACAACGGGTAAGACAACAGCTAATTAGCTAAGACAACAACAGGTAAAATGGCGATGAATGGACAGAGAGGGTTAGTTAACTACACACAGGCCCTTAGTTGGAGGCTGGGGCCAACAGATAAACAAAATGGAGTACAGTGATTAATGAACAGTCCAGCAGGCATCAGCTATGTAGCCAGGTGATTATAGGGTCCAGTGAACAGCAATAGATGAAACAGGGAAGCCGCGAGGTAGTCGTTACTATGCTAGCAAGCGGGAGACACGGCGTACATAAAGATAGCAGGCCGGGGCTAGCAGAAGCGTCTTCACCTACGTCCGGCAATGGTCAGTTGAGGGCACAACGGACGGAATTACGTCGGCAGACCAGTCGTGATGGATCGGCGGGGCTCCGTGTTGACAAAGGGTCCAGGCCAATTGGCAAAAGAGGTATTGTAGATGGAGTAATTTTGTTTGCACCTGACTTGAGGCTAATTGGTGCTAGCTTCGGGACAAGGGCGTAGAGCCACTAAAGCCACTCGGAATCAGCTAGCTAGCTGCGATGATCCGATGCAAAGGTCCAGAGCTTAGGGCAGGAATCCGGTGATGTAGTGGCTTCTAGTCGTGCTAGTGAAGAGTCCGGGAGGCATCAGCTGTGTAGCCGAGTGATCATAGGGGCCACTGAGCAGGCCGGGAGATGGGCCTGGCTCAAGGCTAGCTTTGGGGCTGAGCAACTCAGTAGCAGCTAGCTAGCTGCTATGATATGGAGTACTGGTCCAGAGCGTATGGCAGGTATCTGGTGATATAGTGTAGAAGAGAAGAGCAGTCCGGTATGTTCCAGGCTAAAAGTGGCTGGTGTCGGAGCTGAAGGTAAAGGCCGCTAGCAGTGGCTAACAATGACTAAATAGCTAATTAGCTGGTTAGCATCTGATGGAGGTTCTAGCTATAAGGTCTAAAAATAGCAGATCCGTATCACATTGGGTGAGGCGGGTTGCCGGAAGGTATATTTAATTTAAAATTGGAAAAAGAAGAGATTGAAATATACAAAAAAAACTAACGGGACAATGACAAACACGTCTGTACTGCTCCGCCATCTTGGATCGGAAGAAGTTCAAGAAAGTTCCATTTGTAACTAAAGTTTCTTTTTAAATTTCTATTGGAAGGATTTATTCATTGGCAATTATGTCTACTTATGATAAGGTAAAATGTTTATGTTTCTGTCTCCATATGATATGGTAAATATATCTAATGCAAAAAACATCTACATTTAAATGGTATTAATATTAATTTGCATATATCTCCATTAATTACAATATTCCCGTTAATTCCCTCTTAATATTCCCCAAAATGTGCAACCCTAATCATTTCACAGGGGCACCTTGTGCTGGGATCAATAAAAGACCACTCTATAATGTGCAGTTTGTCACAAAACAATGGCACAGATGTCTAAGGTTTTGAAGGAGCCAGAGAATTTAATGTTAATTTATCTGGCATAAGCTGCCTCCAATGTCATTTTAGAGAATTTGGCAGTGCATCCAACCGGCCTCACACCCGCAGATCACGTGTAACCAATACCTCCACATCCAGCTTCTTCACCTGCAGGATCGTCTGAGGGGGAGATTGATTAGGAGTATTTCTGTCTGTAATAAAGTCCTTTTGTGGGGAAAAACTCATTCTGATAGGCCCACCATCTTGAGAGCCCGGTCCAGCCCAGCCTATGCTCTCGCAAGCTCATCCATGGCTGCGCCCCTCATACAAAATCCATAAATTAGGGCCTAAAGAATTCATTTCAATTGACTGATTTCTTTCTATGAAATGTAACTCAGTAAAATCTTTGACATTTTTGGATGTTGCGTTTATATTTTTGTTCAGTGTAGTAGCATCAGAGGTGAGAGAACATTTCAGACAAATGTGTCTAATTCATGTCAAATCATTGAAAGCTCAAGCCATCAGGCCAATAGTATTTTGTTATAGCTTTGTGGTGCTCACCGTCTCATGTGTTCTAAGTTAAATCCAACACCAGCTCATACTCATAAATGTGTGGTCATGCAAATTGAACACAGAAATCTGGGGTAATGTGTTGTAAGGTGGGGGTTGTCTGGATTAGTGTGCGGTGTGTTTCGTGCATGCATGTGAATGAATGTTTAAACACAGGCTAAATATGCTGAGAAGGCACACCCATCCCTCAGTCTAACAAGGCTGTTGGTGTGTGTTTAAATATACTTGTCACAAGAATAGTAAATAAACAAAAATTTAACTGAGGACTGAGGACATTGTTAGTATTTTACCTTGTAGGGACTATTTCTAGGAGGTTTAGGGTTAAGAACAGAAATATGTTAATAATTAGGTTTAGGGTTAGTTTTGGGGGTTAAGGTTAGGGGAAAAAGGATACTGAATGGGGTTTCCCCACAAGGTTAGTATTACAATATTTATATACACATACACACACTGCATTCAGAAAGTAATTAGACCCCTTGACTTTTTCAACTTATAACAGCCTTATTCTGAAATGGATTATTCCCCCCCCCCCCTTCAAATCTACACACAATTCCAAATACTGACGAGAAAAAACGCTACAAGCTTGGCACACCAGTATCTGGGTAGTTTCTCCCATTCTCCTCTTCAGATCCTACAAAGCTATGTCAGGTTGGATGCGTTGCTGCACAGCTATTTTCAGGTCTCTCCAGATATGTTTGATCGGGTTCAAGTCTGGGCTGGGCCACTCAAGGACATTGAGACTTGTCCCGAAGCCACTCCTGCATTGTCTTGGCTGTGTGCTTAGGGTCATTGTCCTATTAGAAGGTGAACATTTGCCCCAGTCTGAGGTCCTGAGCACTCTGGAGCAGATTTTCATCAATGCTGACATTTTTTGTACCCTTCCCCAGATCTGTGCCTCCACACAATCCTGTCTCAGAGCTCTACGGACAATTCCCTCGACCTCATGGCTTGTTTTTTTTGTATGACATGCACTGTCAACTGTGGAACCTTAAATAGACAGGTTTTTTTTCAAATCATGTCTAATCAATGGAATTTACAACAGGTGGAATGCAATCAACCTGTAGAAATATCAAGGATCAATTTTGAGTCTCATAGCAAAGGGTCTGAATACTTATGTAAATAAGGTATTTGTAATAAATTTGCAAAAATATCTAAAAACCTGTTTTTCCTTTGTCATTATGGGGTAATTTGTGAAGATTGATGAGGAAATATTGTTTTTTAATCCATTTGAGAGTAAGGCTATAACGTAACAACATGTGGAAAAAGTCAAGGGTTCTGAATACTTTACGAAAGCATTGTATATGACTGTACGCAGCATGTGTGTGGCATATGAATATCTGTTTCCTCCCAGATGTGTGCAGTACTGTGCTCTGCTGTTCTTTCCTCGCTCTGCCTCTCCCCATCTCTCTGTGTCTGTCTGGCTGGCTAGAGAGTGGAGCGGTCGTTTAAGTTTAAAAATGTGATTGTGATTAGCTTGGAAGCCAGAGCTGAGCTGTTCCAGCTATGTTGTTTTACTGGGCCTCTGGGGAGACTGTCAGCCTGACCATGTACAAGCCGATCACCAACACCAGTACCACGGACACACAAATGAAAGGAAGCTCAAGCAGAGGAAGCCCATGCATGACTAGGGAGAAACGTAGAAATGTCCAGCCTGAGCCTGCGTGGAAGAGGACAGACCGAGATAGAGAGAGAGGGGGGAGTGTGGGTGACAAGGACAAGGACAAGGGGTGTGTGTGAGAGAGCGAGAGAGAAACTGAAATGGTCAAATGAAAGTATTGAAAGTCATAGGTAATCACTTTAGGAGAGGAAAGAACCTAAGGTAAAATACTTCCCACACAAATCTTTTGAGTCATAGCTGTAGGCTAGAATCTCTCTTAACTTGATCATAAAAGATTGAGAAAATACATTTTGTACTTGGCTGTGATGGCAAAGCATGCATTAACTCCTTCCCATTTTTCGAGGGAAACGGGACAGTTAACGAGAGAGAGTAAGAGAGAGAGCAAAAGACTAAACAGTTAACGAGAGAGAGCAAAAGACTAAACAATGCTTAAGCATCCGGCCACAAAGCAGACATGCTAACAGTGTTTCAGTACCCCTGCCAGTTACCAAGATCTGCCTTTCCTGTTCCACCTGCGCACACACACAGCAACAAGCATGATACGCACACTAACACACCGAAACCTCACCCCCTCCAACACCGTAAGCTGTATGTTACACACACACACTCAGCTTTCTGTGGCAATATCCTAGAACCATGCTAACTAAGACCTACTGGAACACTTATGTTGTTGCTGCCAAAGGAAGAGGCTTTACTCACTAGCACAGTCTGTCTCTCGATTTACTTCCCTCTCTATACTTGTCTCGCTCCCTCCCGCTCCCTCTCCAGATTGTTATTGTTGTGGTTGTGGGCTGCCACACATTTTTCTACTGTATCTATAGTTGGGATCTTTTGTTGTCAGGGTGTTACACAAAATACAATTGTGAATATCACATGCTTTGTAAACAACAGGTGTAGACAAACAGTGTAATGCTTACGTATAGGCCCTTCCCTACAATGCAGAATACAATAACATAATAATATAAAAAAATATCTAAACAAGGAATAAGCACGATGAGCAATGATAGCTTGATACATGGGATACCAGTACTGAGGCGATGTGCAGGGTTACGAGGAAATTGAGTTAGATATGTACATATAGGTAGGGGTAAAGTGACTAGGCAACAGGATAGATAAGACAGTAGCTACAGCGTATGTGTTGAGTGTGGGAATGTTTGTGTGTGTGGTGAATGTGTGCACATGATGTGTGAGTGAATGTGTCTGTGTGTACGTGTTGGAGTGTCAGTATGTGTGAGTGTAGTCCATTGTATGTGCAGAGTCAAAAGGAGTTAGTGCCAAAAGGTTTCATGCAAATAGTGCATGTAGCTATTTAGCAATCTTATTGCTTGGGGATAGAGCTGTTCAGGAGCCTTTTGGTCCCAGACTTAGCGCTCTGGTACCGTTTGCTATGCGGCAGCAGAGAGAATAGTCTGTCTTGGGTCTGACAATTGAAGGCCTTCCTCTGGCACTGCCTGGTATAGAGGTCCTGGGTGGCAGGTAGCTCGTAAGCACTACACTCTGTAGCGCCAAGATGCAAGATGCCAAGCAGTTGAAGCAGTGATGCAGCCAGGCAAGTTGTGCTCAATGTCGCAGCTCTAGAATTTTAAGGATTTTCAGCCATCTGAGAGGGAAAGGCGTTGTTGTGCCCTCTTCACAATGGTTTTGGTGTGATTGGACTATGATAGGTCCTTAGTGATGTGGACACAGAGGAACTTGAAGCTCTTGACCCACTCCACTACAGCCCCATTGATGTGAATAGGGGCGTGTTCGGCCCTCCATTTCCTGTTGTCCACGATCAGCTCCTTTGTCTTGGTCACGTTGAGGGAGAGGTTGTTGTCCTGGCACCACACGGCCAGGTCTTTGACCTACTCCCGAAAGGCTGTCTCATCACGGTTGGTGACCAGGCCCATAAACGTTGTGTCATCTGCAAACTTGATGTTGTTGGAATCGTGTGCGGCCACGCAGTTGTGGGTGAACAGGGAGTACAGGAGGGGACTAAGCACACACCTCTAAGGGGCCCCCGTGTTGAGGGTCAGTGTGGTGGATGTGTTGTTGCCTACCCTCACCACCTGGGGGCGGCCCGTCAGGAAGTCCAGGATCCAGTTAAAGGTGTTCAGTCCCAGGGACATCAGCTTAGTGATGAGCTTGGAGACCACTATGGTGTTGAACATTGAGCTGTAGTCAATGAACAGCACTCTCACATATGTGTTCCTTTTGTTCAGGTGGGAAAGGTCAGTGTGGAGTGCAATCGAGATTGCGTCCAGCCTTTCAAATAACTTAATTGCTACAGACCCGAGTGCTACGGGTCAGTACTCATTTAGGCAAGTTACCTTGGTGTTCTTGGGCACAGGAACTATGGTGGTCTACTTAAAACATGTAGGTGTTACAGACTCGACCAGGGACAGGTTGAACCCTGGGGCATAGGCCTACTCTTGTATTATATACGATCTGTAGATCTCTAGCAATGCAACTGCTAGCCATATCAAGATCAAACTAACTGCTAGCCATATCAAGATCACACTAACTGCTAGCCATATCAAGATCACCCTAACTGCTATCCATATCAAGATCACATGCACTGCTAGCCATATCAAGACCACATGCACTGCTAGCCATATCAAGACCACATGCACTGCTAGCCATATCAAGACCACATGCACTGCTAGCCATATCAAGACCACATGCACTGCTAGCCATATCAAGACCACATGCACTGCTAGCCATATTAAGCAGTTACAGTGCCTGTTTAATATGGCTAGCAGTTAGTGTGATCATAATATGGCTAATAGTTAGTTCAATATGTTAACCATATTACAGAGGCACGTTTACTGCTAGCCATATTAAGGAGACTTGGCTGAGAAAAAACTCAATCTATTTAAATCGCTTCACTAGTCCCAAGCAAGCACATGGTGTTGAATGCAGTCAGTGTGCACGGTTGATGAGGTTACCATTAATTAAGCACTTTATCTACTTCCCCAGAGTCAGATGAACTCATGAATACCATTTTTATGTCTCTGTATCCAGTATGAAGGAAGCACAATGACTGGAAGTTTATAGTATGTACTAGCATACTAGCAGTTCTCATAGACCTCCAATTATTGCCCTAACGCTAGTTAGCAACTACTTTTAAACTGCACACAAAGACATAAATGGTATCAATGAGTTCATCTGACTCTGGGGAAGTAGATAAAGGACTTCATTGGCAACATCCTGAAATATCCCTTTAAAAGACCACATCTAGTCACTTTGAACTAATGTCTAATTAGCTAGCAATAAATGTTAACGTTATGGTTCATACCAAAATTAACGTTTGTCTGATGTTCAGACCCCAAAGGTGGTCAAATCTAGAGTTAAGATACGTCCCTGTCCCACACCATCTGTTGTGTAGAACAAGACACTGTCCCTTTAATGACTCATTTAATACAGTGACTGCTATTGTGCCCACTTGCTTCCCTTTACTCTCTTAAACCGGTTGTTTTCCTATGCTGTATGTCAGACACACTGGTAGTCCTTTGTGTTCATGTGTCTATCCTAATCACACTATAGCAACCATGAGTAGCAGGTTTTTGTTTGGCTTTTCCACTACTGATGGACGCGGGACTGTTTACCTCAGGAATAAAATGATGTCGGTGGGAAGCAAGAGGTCGGGACAGTAAGAGTTGTGTGTGCGTACACTGTGGTTGTGCTTCTGACACAGAGGCTGCTTTCCCTCTTGACACAGCATCAAGTAGCATTTAGTAGTCCTCACACATACAGAGAGCAAAGATCAAGTTGCATCATTTTTTGCTCACACAACAGCAACATAGACAGGACGTGTCATCTGGAATTACAAATTATGTTTTACCTGCGTTCGTTTTGTGCAAATCTGTTGCTCCACCAGGGCAGAGAGAGCGAGGGATTGGGGGTGAACGGGTCACATCCTTACGTTGGCTATCTGTGTCAGCATAATCATCACCAGTTGTTTATATGTGGTTCTGATCTAGCTAGTGCAATACAGAAACAACAGCTGGGATAAAGCCCTTTCATGGGGCTAATGCTACGCTAAATGCCTATGCTATATGTCTAATAGAATCAGAACCAGTAGAGTGCAGCAATTAGCAAAGTATTGGACTGTGACACCAGTGGTGCAGATAGGGACAAATGGGCCCAGTGTAAACGTGCGAAAGAAACCAATAGCCAATGTCCATTGACAGCATGTTCACCAAAGTACTAGAGCTGTACTGCAGGCTAATTCTATATCTAGGCCTTTCTTAATTTGTGAATTGTGAGTAAAGCCGGGTGGACACTAAGCGATTTTGGCACCGATATGTTTGAGATCGGTGACAAAATCCCCATATGTTGCCTAGTCAGGGCGTGCGGCTGTCCCCGACGCTCGTTTACGTCCCGATATTTTCAAATATGTTTGATTTTAAAAATCGGCACAAAATCTGCAATGCTCTTGTAATGTGAGATGTGCAACGACAAGTTTTGAGAACTGTGATCAGCAATTGGCAATGAGAGCTTGTGACGAAATCAGGCAGAAGAGGTGGACGCTAGCTAGCGTAGCATTAAAAAAAACATTGCTTCAAAGAGCTGGGAGCACTCCACGGTCTGTGGACACGAGATGGAACGGAGGCTGGAGGAACTTTGGCACGATCACGAGAGTGCCTGTCCGATGTCTCTTCTGAGTTTCACCACAACCGGACTGAAAAAGAAAAGAGCTGGAAAGACACTGCCACTGCTCTTCAACAACCAGGTGAGCAAAATAGCTTGATATCTAGCTAACGTTAGGTTGCTTTCCATTTACATTATTGCCATGCAAAAGAAGAACAGCCTATCACTATCAGGAATTTTAAATAACTTTGTTATGCATGTAGATAGCGGTTGCTCAACTAAAAGTTTTGCGATTATGCTGTGAGACTTAGATGGAATTTGTGGTTTAGTATGGTACCCTACGTCACAAGTTCATTGCTCCAGCGCAAGGGGGAGATAGAGCACTGATTATGCTTTTGGGTCCCAAGGAACTGCAGTCTCTTATTTGACAATGAATGGGCGACATACACCAAATAGAAACTAATAATTGTGCATGACTTCAAAATTGAATTTCAATTAACTGAATGTTGAGGATGAAGGTGATTGAATTTAGAACAATAGTGTAAAAATTGCTATTCCTCTGTCCTGCACGCGCATATCCGGAAAACACACTTATTGTTTGTTACTACTCCTCAGTATTAATTACTAAAAACTGCTGTTACACTAAGGTTTTATTCTAAGAGAAACGAAGACTACAATTAGGGTGTGGAAATGTTAGGATTATTTTGCTCTTACTGCAGTCTACTCCTGAAGCAATAGACTAAGCCTATGGTCAACTATTTCAGCACCGTTTCGAGCTGCTCAGACAAGCACGGGGACTGGTCTTGATAAATCAATGAGATTTTTTTTCGTTTGGGTATTGGTTAGACTACAATTAGGGTGTAGAAATGTTATGCTCTTAGTACTGTAGCCTATTCCCGACCGTCACCTTGTATAGCACCATATTTTCAATTCCATCCTAACGGAAACCCTGAGGGTTTAATTTTTTTTTGTTTTTCTTGGAATAGAAACACCATAATATTAAGCAAATTAATTAAGCAAAATTTCTTAAAATCAATCCATATACCATGTTCTTACAAAAAAAGGTTTTAAATTCTCTAGTACAGCCAATATTGAAGGCTATCAAATGATTCTCAAAGATGCCCTCTGGTGGTCAAACTAGCACTAACTAGCATTAATGGTAACAATGGCTGACAATTAAATAACGTCCCATAAAATTCTGTGGCAGCCCGCAAGGTGTGCTGCAGTATGACGCAACTTTTAAAGGAATAACCACTGTAGCTACAGGCATTTTAATCATTTTGTTATGGATGTAGCTAGCTACAGGCATTTTAATCACTTTGTTATTGATGTAGATAGCTACAGGCTTTGTCACGGTCAAAGCCACTTACCACCGGCCATTTAAATAGTTAAATGAAAATGTTTGTGCCCCAATTGCCCACTCTTCGCCTTGAATTGAGCATTTTTGCTAAAGCCAAAGCCAAGTTGGAGCAGGAATACCCAGACTGGCTGTGTTTGCTTTTGAAGAATCTAGACACCCCCAAAAAGATGTGATGCACCACCAAAGTGAGACCAGTGTAAGCATAAACACATTGAGCACATCATGTGCTATAACCTTGGGTTGTGCAATATTATTGACAGTTGTATAACCTATCTAGCATGTAGTCCTATCTGACAGATTGATTGTTGTGAAGTACTTTCATTAAACAAATCAAACAGGATGTAATAGCATTTGAAGGTCACTGACACTTGTTCTCTCTCTTCCAGCTCGATGTGAGGATAAAGAGATATGCTGCATGAGACAGAGGATAACTTGGATGATGTCAGAGATATCTGAAATGTCTTTCTCCACATCACCAGCAGCTCTGTTAAGACCTGTGACGCTGACAATTGACATATGAGCTATTAAGCCTCAATCACGACGTGGTACCCCTTCTCCTGGCCCCTCGGAGAATCCATCCACCGCCAGCAGGAAGGAGACTGAAAATATGGCTTAGAAGAAACGCAGCAAAGAGAAGCAATCGGAGCAGGTCAGCTCCAGAAGCTTGTTTGTTTTAAGCGAATGTCTGAAAAAGTACAGAATATTGGCGCCAAGCAGCCTGTTGACACAGAAGTTACATTTGGAAATCAGGTGGCAGCTGAACTAATAAAAGACCCATCAGTCAAAACAGCAGTCAAAAGAAACATTAGGATACTGTTAATTCTTCCTTCATGACCTGATGCAGGGCTTCACATGTCTCCATAACAATATTGGACACAGTGGTGTTCCCAATCCTGTATTGGGATTTGAACGTTTCACCTTCACAAGAAAATACAAACATTTAGAAAACATAAAATGCACACATATATATTCAATAGACAAAACAATGTGCCAAAATGTTTATGTTCAAAAGAGATAACCAAATAATTTCATTGATTTTGGCACATTTTGAATACCTGTACTTGTTATTGGTTATTTGAGTGATATTAGGACATACTACATGCACTGTATGAAAACATAAATTAGCAGGCTAGCTAGCTGTGTGGATTGGGCTTTATTTACCTCCAACACTCTCTGCAGTACAGACCACGCAAACTGGCCACGTCTCCCCAACCATGGCCTCACCCAAATTCGCAGTCTTTTCTTCTTGTGTTTCTCCGTGCAAATCCCCGCACACACAACAAGTGTGACCAGCTGCTGTTCACTGTCTAGCTCCATCTTTGTTTTGCCACTGTCTGGCTCGTGACAAACTCTCGTTGCGGTTTCTAGGGACAGCGTGGTTTCGAAAATCCTCACAACCAAATAAAGAATATTGTAGTGTATGACAGCCTGTCTGTGACAGATAATTTTGTGTGTGCACCACTATGTTGGCAAAAAAAAAAACTACAGGAACGATAGTCTTTAATGTGACAGGCTCAGAGATGTTAGGATTTTGAAAGTCGTGTAGTGTCCATCCGAATTAAGTTTCTGAAGGAGGCCTCCCAAAAGTTTTATCTTATTTTCAAATATATCAGACAAAGTACATTTAATTAGATCGGAGATGGAAATACTAGCAGCTCTCTTCTCTAGCTTTCACAAGACCAGAGAGAGAGCCAGAAAAAAAAGGTAAGAAAGGGGAGCAGTGAGTGATGCCCATCTTTCCCCTGGCAAGTTGCCATCAGTGAGTGATGCCCATCTTTCCCCTGGCAAGTTGCCATCAGTGAGTGATGCCCATCTTTCCCCTGGCAAGTTGCCATCAGTGAGTGGTGCCCATCTTTCCCCTGGCAAGTTGCCATCAGTGAGTGGTGCCCATCTTTCCCCTGGCAAGTTGCCATCAGTGAGTGAGTGAGTGAAGAGCCCCCACCCACACACAACAGGGGAAGGATCTCTGGGACCAAACGGAGCGCAGGGTTCAGCCACTGAAGGAGAAGCAGGGAGCAGAGCAGTCAATTAATGGAGTGATGCATTTACACATCAAATGGAGCTCTCCCTCTATAATCTCTCTCTGTCACACTCACACATCTCCACTCCATGCTCATCAAAACATGCAAGGTTAAAGCGACAGAGGGAGACAGAAAAGGGGGGGGTGAGTGGGTGAATGAGAGTGCGAGCAAGATTGAGGGAGACAGAGTTGCGAGGGCAGTTTTTCACTGAAGAGTCCCTCACTCAAGTGGCAGTGCCCTGGGCTGTACACACTCATTCGCTGCCTTCATTAAAAACATAGGTACAGTGCCTTGCGAAAGTATTCGGCCCCCTTGAACTTTGCAACCTTTTGCCACATTTCAGGCTTCAAACATAAAGATATAAAACTGTATTTTTTTGTGAAGAATCAACAACAAGTGGGACACAATCATGAAGTGGAACGACATTTATTGGATATTTCAAACTTTTTTAACAAATCAAAAACTGAAAAATTGGGCGTGCAAAATTATTCAGCCCCCTTAAGTTAATACTTTGTAGCGCCACCTTTTGTTGTGATTACAGCTGTAAGTCACTTGGGGTATGTCTCTATCAGTTTTGCACATCGAGAGACTGACATTTTTTCCCATTCCTCCTTGCAAAACAGCTCGAGCTCAGTGAGGTTGGATGGAGAGCATTTGTGAACAGCAGTTTTCAGTTCTTTCCACAGATTCTCGATTGGATTCAGGTCTGGACTTTGACTTGGCCATTCTAACACCTGGATATGTTTATTTTTGAACCATTCCATTGTAGATTTTGCTTTATGTTTTGGATCATTGTCTTGTTGGAAGACAAATCTCCGTCCCAGTCTCAGGTCTTTTGCAGACTCCATCAGGTTTTCTTCCAGAATGGTCCTGTATTTGGCTCCATCCATCTTCCCATCAATTTTAACCATCTTCCCTGTCCCTGCTGAAGAAAAGCAGGCCCAAACCATGATGCTGCCACCACCATGTTTGACAGTGGGGATGGTGTGTTCAGCTGTGTTGCTTTTACGCCAAACATAACGTTTTGCATTGTTGCCAAAAAGTCAAATTTTGGTTTCATCTGACCAGAGCACCTTCTTCCACATGTTTGGTGTGTCTCCCAGGTGGCTTGTGGCAAACTTTAAACGACACTTTTTATGGATATCTTTAAGAAATGGCTTTCTTCTTGCCACTCTTCCATAAAGGCCAGATTTGTGCAATATACGACTGATTGTTGTCCTATGGACAGAGTCTCCCACCTCAGCTGTAGATCTCTGCAGTTCATCCAGAGTGATCATGGGCCTCTTGGCTGCATCTCTGATCAGTCTTCTCCTTGTATGAGCTGAAAGTTTAGAGGGACGGCCAGGTCTTGGTAGATTTGCAGTGGTCTGATACTCCTTCCATTTCAATATTATCGCTTGCACAGTGCTCCTTGGGATGTTTAAAGCTTGGGAAATATTTTTGTATCCAAATCCGGCTTTAAACTTCTTCACAACAGTATCTCGGACCTGCCTGGTGTATTCCTTGTTCTTCATGATGCTCTCTGCGCTTTTAACGGACCTCTGAGACTATCACAGTGCAGGTTCTGCCCCTGAACAGGCAGTTAACCCACTGTTCCTAGGCCGTCATTGAAAATAAGAATTTGTTCTTAACTGACTTGCCTAGTAAAATAAAGGTAAAATAAAAATACATTTAAAAAACACCTGAATGTTCCAAAATGCTATCTTAGAAAGAGGAAATATCTAAAGATGCAACCGTAGGATTGTGCCTTACAGTAGAAGGAATAATGCTGGTTTCAATGGCATATCATTAAAGCTTTTTTTCTATAGTCACATTTTGGCTGTAGGCTGTAGGCAAGGTATGCTAGACTATGTATAATGTCCAGGTTTCAAACAATGTGGCTGGCCAGGCATCACATATGTAATTATTTAGGTAATGGAAAGGTATAATATTAGAATATTGGACAAACAGGCCTATTAAAATGCACATTTGACTGTCTCCCAGCCTGTCTGCGGCCCACCGGACCAGAGCCGATGTCCCTGACATTGTAAAATGTGCGAAGAATTTCTGCCTCGCGCTGGAACACTGCCTGGCTGGGGGCTGTGCGTGCACACGTGAAGATCTGAGTGACAGAATCATTTTTAGAAGCGCTGCACACAGGCATAACAGGCATAAAAGTCTGTTAAATTTACTTGAAAACGGAGGTCTACCAATATTTGACTTTGTCCTTGGCTATTTACACTGCTCAAAAAAATAAAGGGAACACCTAAACAACACAATGTAACTCCAAGTCAATCACACTTCTGTGAAATCAAACTGTCCACTTAGGAAGCAACACTGATTGACAATAAATGTCACATGCTGTTGTGCAAATGGAATAGACAACAGGTGGAAATGATAGGCAATTAGCAAGACACCCCCAATAAAGGAGTGGTTCTGCAGGTGGTGACCACAGACCACTTCTCAGTTCCTATGCTTCCTGGCTGATGTTTTGGTCACTTTTGAATGCTGGCGGTGCTTTCACTCTAGTGGTAGCATGAGACGGAGTCTACAACCCACACAAGTGGCTCAGGTAGTGCAGCTCATCCAGGATGGGACATCAATGAGAGCTGTGGCAAGAAGGTTTGCTGTGTCTGTCAGCATAGTGTCCAGAGCATGGAGGCGCTACCAGGAGACAGGCCAGTACATCAGGAGACGTGGAGGAAGCCGTAGGAGGGCAACAACCCAGCAGCAGGACCACTACCTCCACCTTTGTGCAAGGAGGAGCAGGAGGAGCACTGCCAGAGCCCTGCAAAATGATCTCCAGCAGGCCACAAATGTGCATGTGTCTGCTCAAACGGTCAGAAACAGACTCCATGGAAAACATTCTGCTGCCTGCAACATCCTCCAGCATGACCGGTTTGGCGGTAGGTCAGTCATGGTGTGGGGTGGCATTTCTTTGGGGGGCCGCACAGCCCTCCATGTGCTCGCCAGAGGTAGCCTGACTGCCATTAGGTACCGAGATGAGATCCTCAGACCCCTTGTGAGACTATATGCTGGTGCGGTTGGCCCTGGGTTCCTCCTAATGCAAGACAATGCTAGACCTCATGTGGCTGGAGTGTGTCAGCAGTTCCTGCAAGAGGAAGGCATTGATGCTATGGACTGGCCCGCCCGTTCCCCAGACCTGAATCCAATTGAGCACATCTGGGACATCATGTCTCACTCCATCCACCGTGGAGGAGGCCGTAGGAGGGCAACAACCCAGCAACAGGACTGCTACGGACTGCTGCCTTTGTGCAAGGAGGAGCAGGAGGAACACTGCCGTGTCTGTCAGACTGTCCAGGAGTTGGAGGATGCTTTAGTCCAGGTCTGGGAGGATATCCCTCAGGAGACCATCCAACACCTCATCAGGAGCATGCCCTGGCGTTGTAGGGAGGTCATACAGGCACGTGGAGGCCACACACACTACTGAGCCTCATTTTGACTTGTTTTAAGGACATTATATCAAAGTTGGATCAGCCTGTAGTGTGGTTTTCCACTTTAATTTTGAGTGTGACTCCAAATCCAGACCTCCATGGATAAATTTGATTTCCATTGATAATTTTTGTGTGATTTTGTTGTCCGCACATTCGACTATGTAAAGAAAAAAGTATTTAATGAGAATATTGCATTCATTCAGATCTAGGATGTGTTATTTTAGTGTTCCCTTTATTTTTTGGAGCAGTGTACATTGTTTCGTTCACAAGCGAAGTTGTTTTTCAATGTTTGAGTTTTAACTGCTAGGTAAGAGAAACAACACCATACTATTCAATCTCACAGGCACAAACATGACTCGAGTCACATTACCACAGTAAAATTCCGCCCTTAAAGGGGCAGGTGACATTTTTGTCTTATCTGCAATAAAGAAAAATGAAATTAAACAATACCACATTACTTCTTACTAGTAATACATGTATTATTTTAGAAACATTACAAAGCATGCCATCTGTTTTATGTTTTGTTGTTGCAATTTTAACAACAACAAAAATTGTGCTGGTAAAATCTGAGTGGCTGCTTTTTATCTACCTGCTACAGCGGGAACACACACACCTTATTTATTGTATATTATTGTGTTATGTTGTTTAATGGGGCAGCTGGTGGTGGAATATAACGTCTCCAACTTAACCTCTAGTGACACACCATCCCGTGAATGGGACCGTTGTCATCATCTGACACTAATTAGCATAATGCAACGGTCATAAATATTACTAGAAAATATTCCTATTCATGAAAATCACAAGTGAAATATATTGAGACACAGCTTAGCCTTTTGTTAATCACCTTTTGTTAATCAAAATATGCTTTACAGCCAAAGCTAGACAAGCATTTGTGTAAGTTTATTGATAGCCTAGCATAGCATTTTGTCCAGCTAGCAGCAGGTAACTTGGTCACGGAAATCAGAAAAGCAATCAAATTAAATAGTTTACCTTTGATGAGCTTCGGATGTTTTCACTCACGAGACTCCCAGTTAGATAGCAAATGTTCATTTTTTCCAAAAATATTATTTGTTCTTCACGTTTGGCTGAGAAAATCGGCCGGAAATTGCAGTCACGAAAACGGTGAAAAAGATTCCAAATTAGCTCCATAATATCGACAGAAACATGGCAGACGTTGTTTATAATCAATCCTCAAGGTGTTTTTCAAATATCTATTCGATTTAAATATCCATCGGGACAATTAGTTTTTCAGTAGGACCGATTGGAGTAATGGCTACCTCTGTATTTTACGCGAGAATCTCACTGGGAGCATCAGCTGAACACTGATGCCTACGGGTATTCTTAAACATAAATGCGTAAAACTACGTCACAATGCTGTAGACACCTTCGGGAATACGGAGAAAGAGTAATCTGGTTGATAGCCCATTCACTGCTCAATAGGGACACATTGGAACGCAGCGCTTTCAAAACATGGGGCACTTCCGGATTGGATTTTTTTCAGGCTTTCCCTGCAACATCAGTTCTGTTACACTCACAGACAATATTTTTACAGTTTTTGAAACTTTAGAGTGTTTTCTATCCTACGCTGTCAATTATATGCATATTCTAGCATCTTGTCCTGACAAAATATCCCGTTTACTACGGGAACGTTTTTTTTTCAAAAATAAAAATGCTGCCCCCTAGTCACAAAAGGTTAAGTTTATTCAGTAACCAGTTTACAATAACATTGTTCTCTCAGATATATTACATGTGGTTAGCATTTTCAATTAATACATTATAAATAATGTAATGGATGTTTGTTTTCATTAAGATGCAAAAAAATTTATTTTCTTAAATTAAGTTCATGTAAGACTGACTATCTGTCTCAGAAATATACGAATTACTTTAAAAGCACTGCAAATGACCTGGACCCATGTTGGCATATCAAAACTTAAAAATAACAAGTACTTTAATTTTGGGACGGTTCAAGTTAAATTTGAGACAGTTGAAATTGCACTTCGGGACATTACCAGGGAAAAAGTTAGTTCCGAGCCCTGGGCACACCCATCCCTCAACCTAACAAGGTTCTGCAGATAGTTCATTTGAGGTTAACAGACACTAAAATCCCTGAACACTGCCTTACTGTAAGAAAACAACAGTAGTCTACACAATCTCTACAGAGCCCAAAGCTATAGGCTACATAATTTTTTATTTGTTTCTAATGAAACTGGAAATAGTGCAGAGGAAAAGGTTAAATCATTGGACTTTGAGAAAGCGTACCGCACTCTAGCGGTAAATTCATTACATCTCTGGGGGGTAAAAAGAAAGCAAGCACAAAAATAACAAGCTTCCTCGCTCCCCAGTCTACCTCACACAATTTAACATGTTCTCTAGCTTCAGTGTCAAACCAGCTGCAGAGAATTGCTGTCTGTGCTTATTCAAAGCCCCCCTCACTGCTTTGAAAAACTACCCAATTCAACAACGGAGAAAACAGACCGTCTGGCTATGCAGTACAGTCTCATTACATATGTCAAAATAGTGACATCGTAGTGATATCACCTAAACTGACATGAGGGTGTGGGGGGTTGGAGAAAGGAAGTACATTATTGGGCTGATGTCAGCAACCTTATGCTATACAAGCTATAGCACGTAGATTCTTAAACTTGATCAAGGAAAATATGACGGATCTTGTTACCAATTATTACCGTGATAGCTTTAAATAATAGATGATGATTGTTATGATTTGGATAAAGTATAGTATGTAGACATATATCCCGCTATAGTCATAATCACTACGCTATCTTTTTGACTCAAAATTGTGTGTGTGTACATAGAGCGCGAGGGTTGCAGACAGATACTCAGCACTTCAACTAGAAAGTATCCAATAGGAGAAAGACAAGAGCTGTGTTTGAAAACTCATACTAAGCACACAAACCATACTATTGTGATGTAAATTGACCATGTAGTATGCTTATTGGTCATAGTATGGATATAGTTAGTAGACAATTGCAAGTGATTAAACCCTTTCAATAAAAATCCAAAAACAATTTAGTTACGAATTGAACTTTAATAAAATGAGTTGACCATTCACATGGGATATGTAAAATGATAGTTTCTAAACTAAAGCTTTGGTTGTCTTCCTCTCGGGCTTCCATTTCTTTTCCCTAGACATCAAAGTCCACTAAAGGTAGACTGATTATGATTTTTCAATGCCGATACCGATTATTGGAGGACCAAAAAAAGCCGATACCGATTACTTCGGTTTTTCTGATGACTGCCTTGCCTGGTTCACCAACTACTTTGCAGACAGAGTTCAGTGTGTCAAATCGGAGGGCATGCTGTCCGGTCCTCTGGCAGTCTCTATGGGGGTGCCACAGGGTTCAATTCTCGGGCCGACTCTTTTCTCTGTATATATCAATGATGTTGCTCTTGCTGCGGGCGATTCCCTGATCCACCTCTACGCAGACGACACCATTCTATATACTTCCGGCCCTAACCTCTAACCTCCAAACGAGCTTCAATGCCATACAACACTCCTTCCGTGGCCTCCAACTGCTCTTAAACGCTAGTAAAACCAAATGCATGCTTTTCAACCGTTCGCTGCCTGCACCCGCACGCCTGACTAGCATCACCACCCTGGATGGTTCCGACCTTGAATATGTGGACATCTATAAGTACCTAGGTGTCTGGCTAGACTGTAAACTCTCCTTCCAGACTCATATCAAACATCTCCAATCGAAAATCAAATCTAGAGTCGGCTTTCTATTCCGCAACAAAGCCTCCTTCACTCACGCCGCCAAACTTACCCTAGTAAAACTGACTATCCTACCGATCCTCGACTTCGGCAATGTCATCTACAAAATTGCTTCCAACACTCTACTCAGCAAACTGGATGCAGTTTATCACAGTGCCATCCGTTTTGTCACTAAAGCACCTTATACCACCCACCACTGCGACCTGTATGCTCTAGTCGGCTGGCCCTCGCTACATATTCGTCGCCAGACCCACTGGCTCCAGGTCATCTACAAGTCCATGCTAGGTAAAGCTCCGCCTTATCTCAGTTCACTGGTCACGATGGCAACATCCACCCGTAACACGCGCTCCAGCAGGTGCATCTCACTGATCATCCCTAAAGCCAACACCTCATTTGGCCGCCTTTCGTTCCAGTTCTCTGCTGCCTGTGACTGGAACGAATTGCAAAAATCGCTGAAGTTGGAGACTTTTATCTCCCTCACCAACTTCAAACATCTGCTATCTGAGCAGCTAACCGATCGCTGCAGCTGTATATAGTCTATCGGTAAATAGCCCACCCATTTTTACCTGCCTCAACCCCATACTGTTTTTATTTATTTTCTTTTCTGCTCTTTTGCACACCAGTATCTCTACCTGTACATGACCATCTGATCATTTATCACTCCAGTGTTAATCTGCAAAATTGTAATTATTCGCCTACCTCCTCATGCCTTTTGCACACAATGTATATAGACTCTCCTTTTTCTACTGTATTATTGACTTGTTAATTGTTTACTCCATGTGTAACTCTGTGTTGTCTGTTCACACTGCTATGCTTTATCTTGGCCAGGTCGCAGTTGCAAATGAGAACTTGTTCTCAACTAGCCTACCTGGTTAAATAAAGGTGAAATAAATTTTTAAAAACTCGGCCAATTCTTATATATATATATATATTTGTAATAATGACAATTAAAACAATACTGAATGAACACTTATTTTAACTTAATATAATACATAAATTACATCTATTTAGTCTCAAATAAATAATGAAACATGTTCAATTTGGTTTAAATAATGCAAAAACAAAGTGTTGGAGAAGAAAGTAAAGCGCAATATGTGCCATGTAAAAAAGCTGACGTTGAGTTCCTTGCTCAGAACATGAGAACATATGAAAGCTGGTTGTTCCTTTTAACATGAGTTGAATATTCCCAGGTAAGAAGTTTTAGGTTGTAGTTATTATAGGACTATTTCTCTCTATACCATTTGTATTTCATATACCTTTGACTATTGGATGTTCTTATAGGCGCAATCGAATTGCCAGCCTAATCTCAGGAGTTGATAGGCTTGAAGTCATAAACAGAGCTGTGCTTCAAGCATTGCGAAGAGCTGCTGGCAAACGCAGGAAAGTGCTGTTTGAATGAATGTTTACAAGCTAGCTGTTGCCTACCACCGCTCAGTCAGACTGCTCTATCAAATCATAGACTTAATTATAATAAACATACAGAAAAACGAGCCTTAGGTCATTAATATGGTGAAATCCGTAAACTATAATTTCGAAAACAAAACGTTTACTCTTTCATTGAAATACGGAACAGTTCCATATTTTATCAAACGGGTGGCATCCCTAAGTCTAAATATTGCTGTTACATTGCACAACCTTCAATGTTATGTCATAATTATGTACAATTCTGGCAAATTACGTTTTTTGTTAGGAAGAAATGGTCTTCACAGTTCGCAACGAGCCAGGCGGCCCAAACTGCTGCATATACCCTGACTTTGCTTGCGCAGAACGCAAGAGAAGTGACAATTGCCCTTGTTAAAATAAATTCATGTTAGCAGGGAATATTAACTAAATATGCAGGTTAAAAAATATACTTGTGTACTGATTTTAAGAAAGGTATTGATGTTTATGGTTAGGTACATTGATGCAACGACAGTTCTTTGTTCGCGAATGTGCTTGTTAAATCATCACCCATTTGGTGAAGTAGGCTGTGATTCGATAAATTAACATGCACCGCATTGATTATTTGCAACGCAGGACAAGCTAGTTAAACTAGTAATATCAACCATGTGCAGTTAACTAGTGATTGTTTTTATAAGGTAAGTTTAATGCTAGCTAGCAACGTACCTTGGCTCCTTGCTGCACTCACGTAACAGGTGGTCAGCCTGCCACGCAGTCTCCTCGTGGAGTGCAATGTAATAGGCGTCCAAAAACGTAGAGGCCCGATTGTTATGAAAACTTGAAATCAGCCCTAATTAATCGTCCATGCCAATTAATTGGTCAATCACTAAATGTTCACCTCTTGAACATCAGACTGAGGCCTCATCTTCACTGTCACATTCCAACCTTTTTGAGGATGGCTCATTGTCAGGCTCAAAAAGCCTCCAATTTGCCCGGATGGCCACCAATTTTTCAACCCTTGTATTGGTCAGCTTGTTGCGTGCTTTAGTGTGCGTGTTCCCAAACAAGGATCAATTGCGCTCTGAGGCAGTTGATGTTGGTGGGATTTGGTGGA
This sequence comes from Oncorhynchus clarkii lewisi, assembly GCF_045791955.1. Lineage (NCBI taxonomy): Eukaryota > Metazoa > Chordata > Actinopteri > Salmoniformes > Salmonidae > Oncorhynchus > Oncorhynchus clarkii. Next base: position 72,016,199 of record NC_092153.1, read on the forward strand.
TGATAGAGGCAGCAGGGGAAAGAGCCTCAGATCCACAAAGTCCAATCCACTAGGTGGCTGATGAGATATGTTGGCACGACTGCCATATTGCAATGCCATCCCAAAGCCCTTGCTTGGAAGTGTACTTCACCAGACTGCCAAGAACCTTGCCCTCATCCAGGCCATGGTGGCGAGAGACGGTAGTGATGACACCATAGCCTTGTTGATCTCTGCACCAGACAGGATGCTCTTGGCAGCATACTTGGGGTCCAACATGTGCGCTGCGAGGTGTATGGGCTTCAGGCAGAAGTCTTCAAGCTTTGTGATGATGTATTTCAGAACTGCAGTTTCCTCTGTTTGGAGCAACAGTGAAGTGGGCAGGGCAATATGGATTTTTTTCTTCTTACATCTGCAAGCAGAGTCTGAACATCAGACAGGATGGAATTGTTCCCCTCAATCCGTGCAATGGCTACTGCTTTAGGTTTTAAGAGTTTCAGGCTGCTTACCACTCTCTCCCAAAATACATCATCCAGGAGGATCCTCTTGATGGGGCTGTCCATATCGGCAAACTGTGATATGGCCATTTCTTGGAGAGATTCTTTCCCCTCCAGGAGACTGTCAAACATAAATGACAACACCACCCCAACGGGTATTGCTGGGCAGCTAAAATGTGGTGCTCTTATTCTTCTCATTTTGCTTGGTGAGGTAGATTGCTGCTATAACTTGATGACCCTTCACATACCTAACCATTGCCTTGGCTCTCTTGTAGAGTGTATCCATTGTTTTCAGTGCCATGAGGAGCAGACTCAATGCATGAGCAGCACAGCCAATGGGTGTGATGTGAGGGTAGGACTCCTCCACTTTAGACCAAGCAGCCTTCATGTCTGCAGCATTGTCCGTCACCAGTGCAAATACCTTCTGTGGTCCAAGGTCATGGATGACTGCCTTCATCTCATCTGCAATGTAGAGACCTGGTGTGTCTGTTGTCCCTTGTCTGTGCTCTTGTAGAATACTGGTTGAGGGGTGGAGATATTGTAGTTATTTTTTTCTGTTATTAATTTTCTCTGCTAGTTAGCAAGAGTTCAACAGAGTTCAAGTGAAGGCCAAGCAAATCAGAGAAGCAGACTGTCATCTCTGATGGGTGGTCGAGTGTTCGTGGGCAAGGAAAAATAAAGCATGTCTGGTTGGATAAAGCATGTCTGCTTGGAGGGTGTATGCTGGGCGAAGAACATTCAGAAATCTCTTCCAACACACATTGCCTGTGAGCATCAGAGGGGAACCAGTTGCATACACAGCTCGAGCAAGACATTCATCAGCATTTATCCGGCTACGTTACTCCATTGAGTCAAAAACACTTCTGATTCCAGGAGGACCATGAGCTGTTGCTATCGATAAGGTGTCTGATTCCTCATTTTCACCTCGAATAGAAGTAGAGGGACAGAGGTTGCTTGTTGTGAGCACTGCAGGAACTTTATGAACTTGGCCAGATGATTTCTGAAATCTTTGTTGCATTCTTCGCATATGATTTGGCACAGTATTTGCACAGCTGTACACAGCTTAGCCTTCTATATTAGCTGCAATGAAATGTCTCCACACAATTTTCCTGTAAAGATTTTTTTTTTAAAGAGTAAAAAAATAAATACAATTCCATTTATAGAGAAATAGTTAAGCAGTTAGATTAAACAACTCCATTGTAATTTAAATGTTTTAAAATCAAACATGCATGGAAACAGATGGATTAACACTCAGTTAGCAGGCTCAAGCAAGCGAAAACCCACATGGTAGCAAAAACTAACTAGCAGAAATTATTAACAAGTTGGAATGATTTAAACACAAAAAAATCATGTATGTCATATAGAGCTGGGCAATACAACGATATATATCTCGCGACGATAGAAAAACTTTGTGTATTTCATTGTGTCGCAAATCACACTCTTTACGGCAATATTTTTTGTCAATGAACAGGGCACAGAGACCGTACCTTAAAGAGGGGCTACTTCGGTCGCATGGACATGGTTTGGGTATGAAAAGTCTGACATGGACCAGAAAACCGCCCACCACAAAATATGTCGCAGGCCGGTCCCGACAACAGGCTTAACTTCATTGGGATAGAGGGCAGCATTTTCACTTTTGGATGAAAAGCGTGCCCAGAGTAAACAGCCTCCTACTCGGTCCCAGATGCTAATATATGCATATTATTAGTAGTATTGGATAGAAAACACTGACATTTCTAAAACAGTTTGAATGATGTCTGAGTATAACAGAACTCATATGGCAGGCAAAAACCTGAGAAAAAATCCAAACAGGAAGTGGGAAATCTGAGGTTTGTAGTTTTTCAACTCAGCCCCTATTGAAGATAGTGGGATATTGGTTGTTGCACTTCTTAAGGCTTCCACTAGATGTCAACCGTCTTTAGAACATTGTTTGATGCTTCTACTATGAAGGGAGGCTGAATGAGAGGGGAATGAGTCAGGTCTGCCAGCAGCCACGAGCTCAGTCACGCGCATTCACATGAGAGGTAGCTCCCGTTCCATTGCTTTTCTACAGACAATGGAATTCTCCGGTTGGAACATTGTTGAACATTTATGATAAAAACATCCTAAAACGATTGAATCTATACATCGTTTGATATGTTTCTACGACCAGTAATATAACTTCTTGGAATTTTCTTCTGACCTTTCCGCTGGAAGTTGCACGCGCGTTTCGATGTGTTTACCAAACGCCCTAACAAAAGGAGGTATATGGACATAAATTATTAACTTTATAGAACAAATCAAACATTTATTGTGGAGTGCATTCTGATGAAGATCATCAAAGACAAGTGAATATTTATAATGCTATTTCTGACTAATGTTGACTGCGCAACATGGCGGATATTTATTTGGCTGGTTTGGGCTCTGAGCTCCGTACTCAGATTATTGCATGGTATGCTTTTTCCGTAAAGTTTTTTTGAACAGCGGTTGCATTAAGGAGAAGTTTATCTAAGGTACCATGCATAACACTTGTATTTTCAACAACATTTATAATGAGTATTTCTGTAAATTGATGTGGCTCTCTGCAAAATCACTGCATGTTTTGGAACTACTGAACATAAAACACGCCAATGTAAAATGAGATTTTTGGATATAAATATGCACTTTATCGAACAAAACATACATGTATTGTGTAACATGAAGTACTAGGAGTGTCATCTGATGAAGATCATCAAGTGATTAATTGTATCTCTGTGCTTTTTGTGACTCCTCTCTTTGGCTGGAAAAATGGCTGGGTTTTTCTGTGACATAATCGTTTGTGGAGCTTTCACTGTAAAGCATTTTTGAAATCAGAAACTGGCTGGATTAACGAGAATGGTATCTTTAAAATGGTGCCTAATACTTGTATGTTTGAGAAATTTGATTTATGAGATGTCTGTTGATTTGTATTTGGTGCCCTGCAATTTCATTGGCTGTTGGCAAGGGGTTCCGCTAGCAGAACGGGGTTCCAGGACAGGTTAACCTCTTACTCCCACCCGACACGCAGACGTCCCATCTAGACACCTGGAAATGCAAATGCGCTACGCTAAATGCTAAATGTACTCGTTAAAACTCAAACGTTCATTAAAACACACATACAGGGTAATGAATTAAAGCTACACTCGTTGTGAACCTAGCCAACAAGTCAGATTTTTAAAATGCTTTTCGGCGAAAGCATGAGAAGCTATTATCTGATAGCATGCAACACCCCGAAATACCTGAAGGCGACGTAAACAAAATAATTAGCGTAGCAGGCGCTACACAAATAGTAGAAATAAAATATAAAACATTCATTACCTTTGACGAGCTTCTTTGTTGGCACTCCTATATGCCCCATAAACATCACTATTGGGTCTTTTTTTCGATTAAATCGGTCCATATATACCCAAAATATCCATCTATGGAAACTGTGTGATTCAGAAAAAAACACAGTTTCAAAACGCAGCGTCATTTTTTTAAATTAAAAAAGTCGACGATAAACACTTCGAAATACTTTTGTAATCCAACTTTAGGTATTAGTAAACGTTAATAATCTATCAAATTGAACACGGGGCGATGTGTATTCAATAGCTCCACGTCTTCAAATCATGTTCGGGAAATCTCTCTTCCAAAACGTCCTGTCGGAGACCGGATGGAATGGAATCTCTCTCCTTTATTTGACCAAGAAATAACTCCCAGGAAATTTCCCATTTAATTTGGTGTCCCTTAAACAATACATGCAAGTGGCGCATGGATATTTTTTCCAGTTTTCAGTGACCAGTTTTTCTTGCGCTTTTCGATGAAACACACGCTCTGTTATAGTCACAGCCGTGATTTAACCAGTTTTAGAAACGTGAGAGTGTTTTCTATCCACACATACTAATCATATGCATATACTATATTCCTGGCATGAGTAGCAGGACGCTGAAATGTTGCGCGATTTTTAACAGAATGTTCGAAAAAGTAGGGGGTCGACTTAAGAGGTAGAAAATTCCCAGCCTTAACTTCCCATGGAAAATATCCGGAAAAATTCAGACCCTTTGAAACCCTACTCTGGATGACATGAAAACAGCCTAACCAGCTCTGCTAGGGTGAGAAAAATGGTCAGGTAGGAGTTCTCTCATTTGTGTCTGGAAGTAGCTAGCAAGATGGCCAGTAAGCTTGGGTGCTTGACTGCCGTTGTTTAGTCAGAACACTCTGATCAACAATATAAACTCTACTCCTCTGGGCACACACTTCGAGTGTGCACTCTGAACGCTCAGAGCGAAACGCTCTGAATTTATGTACGATCAATCTGACAACTCTGAATTTACGAATGCCCAGAGCGCATTCTGGCACTCCAGATTGATTTACGAACACACCCGAAATCTTAAGAGATATAGCTAGTAATTTGTTATGCTAACAAGTTAGCAAGAGGTCACATAGCAACAGCATCAATTTCCGGTAGATAGGTGAAGCGCTAGTACGTTCAACTGAAAGGATGTTCACAAAATACTAAAATAATAGTATATACACTGATTAAGTATGTAATATACAGTATGTTAGTAAGGGTATTTGAACACAGCTAAGGTCAATAACTCTGATCAAGTGATAGCATGTCTCCATGCATGTCTGCATAAGTGTGTGTGTGTACAGTTGAAGGTTTCTCTCACTCCCTCCCCATATCCATCTCCCCTCCATATGAGTAGTGAGAAAGATCCCACCGCTGCCACCAAAATACCCACCCAAAATACTAAACCCATAAACGTACAATACATGACCAAAAGTACGTGGACACGTGCTCGTCGAACAACATTCCAAATTCATGGGCATTAATATGGAGTTGGTCCCCCCGATTGCTGCAATAGCAGCCTCCACACTTCTGGGAAGGCTTTCCACTCGATGTTGGAACATTGCTGCGGGGAATTGCTTCCATTCAGCCACAAGAGCATTAGTGAGGTCAGGCACTGATGTTGGGCGATTAGGTCTGGCTCGCAGTCGACGTTCCAATTCATCCCAGAGGTATTAGATCGGGTAGAGGTCAAGGCTCTGTGCAGGCCAGTCAAGTTCTTCCACACCGATCTCAACAAACGATTTCTGTATGGACTTTGCTATGTGCATGGGGTATTGTCGTGCTGAAACAGGAAAGGTCATTCCCCAAACTGTTGCCACAAAATTAGAAGCACAGAATCGTCTAGAATGTCAATGCATGCTGTAGAGTTAAGATTGCCATTCACTAGAACTAACGGGCCTAGAACGAACAATTAAAAACAGCCCCAGACCAATATTCCTCCTCCACCAAACTGTTCTCCTGGCATCTGCCAAACTCAGTCTGTCAGAATGCCAGATGGTGAAGCGTGATTCATCACTCCAGAGAACACTGCTCCAGAATCCAATGGCGGCAAGCTTTACACCACTCTAGCCGACGCTTGGCATTGTGCATGGTGATCTTAGGCTTGTGAGCAGCTGCTCGGCCATGGAAACCCATTTCATGAAGCTCCAGACGAACAGTTCTTGCGCTGTCGTTGCTTCCAGGGGCAGTTTGGAACTTAGAGAGTAGTGAGTGTTGCAACCAAGGACAGACAATTTTTACATGCTGTGCGCTTCAGCACTTGGCTCTCCTGTTCCGTGTGCTTGTGTGGCCTACCACTTCACGGCTGAGCCGTTGTTCCTCCTAGACATTTCCACTTCACAATGACAACACAGAGAAGACTGGAGCAGCTCCAGCAGGGCAGCAATTTGACGAACTGACTTGTTGGAAAGGTGGCATCCTAAGACGGTGCCACGTTGACAGTCACTGGGCTCGCTAATAAGGCCATTCTACTGTCAATGTTTGTATATGGAGATTTCTTTGCTCGATTTTGTACACCTGTCAGCAACTGGTGTGTCTTGAAATAGCCGAATCCACTAATTTGAAGGTGTCCACATACTTCTGTCTATATAGAGTATCTGGAGATGGGGTGTAGATTTGTTTCAATCTTCCCCAAAATAACTTACATTTCCGGCTTAAAACCCCTACATAACATCTGTCTAGCTTCCAAAAAGCCCTAAAGCCACAGGGTGTTCTGATAGCTGGATCAGGCCATAATTAAAGTTTGAGTCAGCTGTCTCCCTCTCAGTTTTGTCATCCTTCCCCTGCCCACACACACACACAAAAAAAACTGTCTTTGCCATAACAACGCTCCCGGTGAGCTTCGTGCAGACAGCTAAACTAACTACGGTGCCAAGTTTCCTCCCTTCCTCTCCTCCTCTCTTTTCTGTCTGAGGCGGCTGGGCATAGTTGTCAAAATTCCTTGTTACTCTCCTAAATGAACACCCAAGCTTTCTTGTTCCTTAAATTATAACACTTCTGAAACTATTTCAGTATTCTGGAGTTCGTACTTTGTCTGAGCCGAGGCCAAGTTCTGACAGCACTGTCTATTCCTAAGGGCAAAAAAAGAGGTGGGCCTCTTCAATGAGCTCAAACTGATTGTCATGCTGTTGGAATAGAGTGAATAACTGTGCAAGTTTGATAGGCATACAGTACCAGTAAAAAGTTGTCACCCACTCATTCAAGGGTTATTCTTTATTTTTGCTATTTTCTACACTGTATAATTATAGTGAAGACATCAAAACTCTGAAATAACACACATGGAATCATTTAATAAAAACGTGTTTAAAAAAATCTAAATATATTTAAGATTTGATATTCTTCAAATATCCACTCTTTGCCTTGATGACAGCTTTGCACACTTCTGGCATTCTAAAATCAAATGAAAGTTTATTTGTCACATGCGCCAAATACAAAACAGTGTAGACCTTACAATGAAATGCTTACTTACAGGCCCTAACCAACAGAGGACATTTTAAATAAAGAATTGGTTTTATGTGAACAATAGATAAGAAACAGAAACAGTAAAAAGACAGTGAAAACTGTGGGAAATACACATGCGGAGATCATCCATTCACCCACAACGCATCTAACAAAGACACGGCAGTCGGTACAAAATATCTCGAATTGACTCAAGAACAAAGGACAAATTTCCACCGGTCTAATGTTCATTGCTCGTGTTTTTTGGCCTAAGCAAGTTGCTACTTGTTATTGGTGTCCTTTAGTAGTGGTTTCTTTGCAGCAATTCAGCCATGAAGGCCTGATTCACGCAGTCTCTCCTGAACAGTTGTGTGTTACTTGAACTCTGTGAAGCATTTATTTGGGCAGTAGTCTAAGGTGCAGTTAACTCTACTGAACTTATCCTCTACAGCAGAGGTAACTCTGGGTCTTCAATTCCTGTAGCGGTCCTCATGAAAGCCCATTTCATCATAGCGCTTGATGGTTTTTGTGACTGCACTTGAAGAAACTTTCAAAGTTCTTGAAATGTTCCGGATTGACTGAACTTCATGTCTTAAAGTAATGATGGACTGTCATTTTTCTTTGCTTATTTGAGCTGTTCTTGACAAAATATGGACTTGGTCTACTTCCAAATAGGGCTATCTTCTATATACCACACCTACCTTGTCACAACACAACTGATTGGCTCAAACGCATTAAGATGGAAAGAAATTCCACAAATTAACTTTTAATAAGCCACACCTGTTAATTGAAATTCATTCCACCTCAAGAAGCTGGTTAAGAGAATGCCATGAGCGTGGCAATGGGTGGCTACTACATGATTGTGTGATTTCATAGTTTGTCTACACTATTATTCTACAATATAGAAAATAGTAAAAATAAAGAAAAATCCTTGAATGAGTAGGTGTTCTAAAACTTTTGAGAGAGCGAGAATATATATATATTTTTTTTTAATGGCACAGGAGGGGACTTATCCATTGCGCAGACCGCAGTGATGGCACAACAGTCTCACCCACCAGTAGTACTTTTACCATTAATTCCAATCATTTCTAATCAACAATGTTTGTTTGGTTACGGTAATTTCTGTTAATGTATTCAATATATTATTATTACAGTCTTTTACTGTTCTCATTGTCAGATTGGACACGTTGTCTTCAGACCGCACCACCTAGGCTACACCTGTGAGGAACAAGTTGAAGTTTATTTCATTCCATTTACGAGTTGTCAATTTATGAATTGTCTTTTATTTGTAGTGCTCCTGTCAGTGTTGAGTAAGAACGCGCACCTGATTATGCATAGAAGTAGGCCTAGGCTACATGGCCTGCACGCAAATATAGGCCTATAAAATGTGCCCATTTGGGGATCTGTTAGCATGCTAGACTTTACTCACCACCACTGTGGAGCTTCTCAAAATTATTTTTTTCCTCACCTCAAACAGCAAGTAAACAAGTTCCTTGCAGACAGGCCATGCAAAACCATTTGATTTATAGGATATTTATTTTTATCGGGATATTTTCTACCTGCAGGCTGCAATGTTTTTTATTTGTTTCCTTTGTGTAGGCTATTGTTACACGGTTAGCAATGGCAATTGAAGTTACTTTTATCATTTTTATTAACCATATGAAATTATTGAGATATGAAAACTTTATTATAAATTAAACTGTTCCACGAAAATGTGCATACGAATATCATAACCAGCACGCAGATCGATAGAAATTATTAGATGAATTGGCACTCCAAACGGAAAAGGTTGCCGACCCCTGGTGTAGCCTAATACCTACCTGCAACTTCGGGAGCGTAACAGCAGAATCTGCCAAGGCAAACAGCAGCGGGAAGAAGAGGTTGGGAAATAGTTTTTTATTATTGATCTGGTTAGGCTCTCTCTGGCTCCCTCGAGTCATTTGTGTGTCTTAATTATTTATTCACGGTGTGCTTAAAGCATCAGACAAGCTAAGAAGAATACATATCGTTGATTTGATACACGGTTAAAAATGTTGACCAATCAATTGTTCGAAAGAACAGATTACTCTGGGTCCCCAAGATGTTTTAGTCAGGCACAACCCTACTCTACACAACTGAAGTTGACATACATTTAGGTTGGAGTCATTAAAAGTCATTTTTCAACCACTCCACTGATTTCTTGTTAACAGTTAACAGTTTCTAATATATGCATTTTATTATTAGTATTGAAAAGAAAACACTAAAGTTTCTAAAAACTGTTTGAATAATGTCTGTGAGTATAACAGAACTCATATGGCAGGCAAAATCCTGAGTTGAAATCAAAACAGAAAGTCAGAAATCTGAGCTTTGGATGTATTCACCAGAGTCGCCAATGAAATGCCCTTGAGATATGAATGATTTTGCACTGCCTAGATGTCAACCATCAATATAAATTATAATGAGACTTCTATGATGTTGTGGGAGTGAATGATAGCAGAATCAGTCAGGTGTCTGGCAGTCAGCCATTTTCTGATCATTTTTATTCCTCATGGTAGTCACTTGCGTTCCATTGCTCACGAAGAAGGAGAACTACGGTTGGAACTTTATTGAAGCTATATGTTAAAAACATCCTAATGATTGATTCTGTACTTAGTTTGAAATGTTTCTTCGACCGGTAATATCACTTTTTGAAGTTTTTGTCCGATAACGCTGACCAGAATTAGCGTTTGGATATGTATACCAAACGTGCTAACAAAAGAAGGTATTTGGACATAAATAACAGACATTTTCGAACAAAACAAACATTTATTGTGGACCTGGGATTCCTGGAGTGCTTTCTGATGTAGATCATCAAAGGCAAGGGAATATTTATCATGTAATTTCTTGTTTTTGTTGACGCCATCTTTGCGGCTGTGGTGTTTTTACTTCTGAGCGCCGTCTCAGATTATTGCATGGGTTTCTTTTTCCGGAAGTTTTTTTTTTTATCTGACACAGCGGTTGCATTAAGGAGAGGTATATCTATAATTCCATGTGTATAACCTGTATTATCATCTACATTTATGATGAGTATTTCTGTTGAATCGATGTGGCTATGGAAAATCACTGGATGTTTTTGGAACTAGTGAATGTAGTGCGCCAATGTAAACTCAGATTTTCTGATACAAATATGAACTTTATCAAACAAAACATGCATGTATTGTGTAACATGAAGTCATATGAGTGTCATCTGATAAAGATTAGTGATTCATTTTTAATTTTATCTCTATTTGTGCTTTTTCTCTCTCTCTTTGGCTGGTAAAATTGGCTGTGTATTTTAGTGAGTTGTTGGTGACCTAACAATCGTTTGTGGTGCTTGCCCCGTAAATCCTGTTTGAAATCGGACACTGTGGTGGGATTAACAACAATACTACCTTGAAAACGATATAAAAAAATACATGTATGTTTGAGGAATTTTAATTATGAGATTTCTGTTCTTTTGAAAATGGCGCCCTGTACATTCACTGGATGTTGTTATATCGCTCCCGGTAACAGGATCTCAGCCATAAGAAGTTAAATAGCTTGGAAAATTCCAGAAAATTATGTAATGGCTTTAGAAGCTTCTGATAGGCTAGCTAACATCATTTGAGTCAATTGGAGGTGTACCTGTGGATGTATTTCAAGGCCTACCTTCAAGAATCAGTGCCTCTTTTCTTCACATCATGGGAAAATCAAAAGAAATCAGCCCTTAGAAAAAAGAATGATAGACCTCCATAAGTCTGGTTCATCCTTGGGAGCAATTTCCAAATGCCTGAATGTACCACGTTCATCTGTACAAACAATAGTACGGAAGTATAAACACCACAGGACCACGCAGCCGTCATACCACTCAGGAAGGAGACGCGTTCTTTGGTGCGAAAAGTGCAAATAAATCCCAGAACAACAGCAAAGGACCTTGTGAAGATGCTGGAGGAAACAGGTACAAAAGTATCTATATCCACAGTAAAGTCCTGAGTCCTATATATGAGTCCTATATCGACATAACCTGAAATGCCGCTCAGTAAGGAAGAAGCCACTGCTCCAAAACCGCCATCAAAAAAAGCCAGATTACGGTTTGCAACTGCACATGGGGACAAAGATCGTACTTTTTGGAGAAATGTCCTCTGGTCTGATGAAACAAAAATAGAACTGTTTGGCCATAATGACCATCATTATGTTTGGAGGAACGACAACGACAACAGCCACCATCGAAGCAGCGTTACCCATGCAGAGCAAGGGGAACAACTACTAGAAGGCTCAGAGCGAGTGACATTTGAAACGCTATTAGTGCGCACTAACTAGCTAGCCATTTCACTTCGGTTACACCAGCCTCATCTCGGGAGTTGATAGGCTTGAAGTCATAAACAGTGCAATGCTTGACCCACAACGAAGAGCTGCTGGCAAAATGCACGAAAGTGCTGTTTGAATGAATGTTTACGCGCCTGCTTCTGCCTACCACCGCTCAGTCAGATACAAGTATCTAAGTATGCTTGTATGCTCAGTCAGATTATATGCAACGCAGGACACGCTAGATAATATCTAGTAATATCATCAACCATGTGTAGTTAACTAGTGATTATGATTGATTGTTTTTTATAAGATAAGTTTAATGCTAGCTAGCAACTTACCTTGGCTTACTGCATTCTCGAAACAGGCAGTCTCCTTGTGGAGTGCAACGAGAGAGAGGCAGGTCATTATTGCGTTGGACTAGTTAACTGTAAGTTTGCAAGATTGGATCCCCTGAGCTGACAAGGTGGAAATCTGTCGTTCTGCCCTTGAACGAGGCAGTTAACCCACCGTTCCTAGACCGTCATTGAAAATAAGAATGTGTTCTTAACTGACTTGCCTAGTTAAATAAAGGTATAAAAAATATATATTAAATACAGATTTCCGGCATTCCGATTAATCGGTCGACCTCTAGTGGCAGCATCATGTTGTGGGGGTGCTTTGCTGCAGGAGGGGCTGGTGCACTACACAAAATAGGTGGCATCATGAGGATGGAAAATTACGTGGATATATTGAAGCAACATCTCAAGACATCAGTCAGGAAGTTAAAGCTTGGTCGCAAATGGGTCTTCCAAATAGACAAATGACCCCAAGCATACTTCCAAGGTTGTGGCAAAATGGTTTAAGGACAACAAAGCCAAGGCATTGGAGTGGCAATCACAAAGCCCTGACCTCAATCCTATAGAAAATTTGTGGGCAGAACTGAAAAAACATGCGAGTAAGGAGGCCTATAAACCTGACTCAGTTACACCAGCTCTGCCAGCTCTGTCAGGAGGAATGGGCCAAAATTAATTGTGGAAGGCTACCCAAAATGTTTGACCCAAGTTAAACAATTTAAAGACAATGCTGCCAAATACTAATTGAGTGTATGTAAACTTCTGACCCACTGGGAATGTGAACTTCTGACCCACTGGGAATGTGATGAAAGAAATAAAAGCTGAAATAAATCACTCTCTACACTATTATTCTGACATTTCACATTATTCAAATAAAGTGGTGATCCTAACTGACCTAAAACAGGGAATTTTTACTCAGATTAAATGTCAGGAATTGTGAAAAACTGAGTTTAAATGTATTTGGCTAAATTGTATGTAAACTTCCAACTTAAACTGTACATACCAGGCACAGCCCTACTCTATACATAGCATTTCTATCTGCAACATTTAGAACGTTTCACCTCACTGAAGACACACCCCCATCATAACCGTCAGTCTGATGACATACCAAAGGCCATGACCGGTCCATTCAAAAAACACCGGTAACAATGGATGAGGGGTCGATCAACTGGAACAACCACATTCCTCAAGCACTCACTTGGGATGGTTTATAGGGGAACTGAGAGAGGGAAGGAAAGAGAAAGAGAAAGCACAACACACCAATCACAAGTTACACACCCCATTTAATAGGAATGCAGTGCTCAACAATAGAGACCTGCTGCCCAATTCAATTCAATCATATCACCTCCGTCTGCATTGATTCATCTTTGGGCCCTAGTGGTCACATGGCTGTTCCTTAACCAAATCACTCCCAACAACTAGAAGGGAGCATGCGTGTGCATCACATGCACAACAATTGACTAACACTGAGAAGTCTGATGTTATGTTATCCCCCCTTCTCCAGTGTCCAGCCCCTTTTCCCCAGTGAGCTGGTATAGTCCTGACCTCAATGACAGGTCCTGGGGGTGGATGTAACCACGTATGCAGAACGAATGGTGGGGTTGTCAAAGGCCAGCCTTCCACCTTAAAGAGGGATCTGTCTAACCTTTGACCTTCCCTCCTCCCCCACTCTCGGTATTCCCCGCAATCCTCCCCGTCTCCGCATTGACTCCCCAGCAATAATTATTCCCAGATTTTTAGGGAGGTCGGGGTGTATGCCCATAAGTGAAGTGGTATTCCCTAAAGGAATTAGCGTAGTCAATGTTCTGCACAACATGGCTTGAGTGGCTTTTCACTTCACAAGCTAAAGGAGAAGGGCAGGAGGGAGGGAGGTTGGGAAAGAGGGGGGGGTCTTATGATCCTGAAGCACGTTTCCCTCAAGGAGAAACAGAGAGCCTCCAAATCTCCTAAGAACTTTGGCTAATGAAGTGTTCACATCAGTTAACAAAGTGTTTTAATCCGTTCATCAGAGACCCACAGCCATTGCACTTGTGTATTCTACTCCAGAAGTAGTACACCTGATTGTGATTGAAGATTAGTTGACCAAATTAATCAGGTGTGTTAGTGCTGGAACAAAACCAAATACCTGCACCGGCAATGGGTCTCCTTCCAATAGGATGGAAACATGTCTTTGACCCACTAACCATTGGAAACCTTTGCATCGCTTTGCATTAGGGTGAGGCAAAGGCTGTTTAGCAAATTAGCGGTAGCCTTAAGGTGGAAAAAATGATCTGGTAACATACAGTATCTGTGGTCGACCAACACTTTGTTTTTGCATTATTTAAACCAAATTGAACGTTTCATTATTTATTTGAGGCTAAATAGATTTTATTGATGTATTATATTAAGTTAAAATAAGTGTTCATTCAGTATTGTTGTAATTGTCATTATTACAAATAAAAAATACAATTAAAATCGGCCGAATTATCGGTATCGGCTTTTTTTGGTCCTCCAATAATCAGTATCGGCTTGAAAAATCAGAATCGGTCGACCTCGACATCAGTCCAGCTGGGAGAACCCACGGGGTGTGCAGTGTTTTCCCCACTTACATTTCTGATTCAAATACTCAAATGGCTTGATGACTAGTTGAATCTGTTAGAGCTAGAACAAAAAAAAAGTGGTCTCATTCGACATAGCACCTGACTCTGACCGCGCATCAGTTCCACGCGGTGCTCTTATCTAAAGTTTATCTACAGTTTGCTCCGCGGAACAGTCAGTGCTTGGAATTGCAGATACTCCTCAGGCAGAGATAGACACAACAGAGAGATTAGGAGCAAAACGTCACTAGGAGTTTAGCTAGTGTGGTGAGAGCCTGGAACATGAACTAGTGAATCTAATCAACATTACTGGGAAAAATAAATGAATCTTCCAGTGGCTATCACCAACTTCCAGGAATTCATTCATTCATTTTACCAACACCACAGCTAGATTTGGTATCAACTATTTCACTGTGAAGTGACTGGTCTTTTTAACACCTACCCACACGCCTAACTACCAGACGCAGGCCACTTCTGAGGAAACAAAATGAATAAATTAACACTTGTGTACCAGATGTACATACACAGGTGCTGACTTTAGAGTGGGTGGAGTATATGTGTACAATTCCACACACTCTGCTTCTCTCTCTCACACACTGCCTGAAGGCAAAGCAGTGATGTTACCTCCCTCAAAAGAGCCTTCCTTCTCCTTCACGTCGCCACACCTCACCTGATTTATAGGGGCATGCGGCCATGCTTTCCCTGGGCAAGTGGCTCTAAAAGGCCCAGCACTGTGTTCTATTTGTCTTATTTACAGGCTAGTGAATTATTTAAATTCCCCTCTGTAAATAAAACAAACTAAGAGAGGGCTAGGCCCAAGGCAGGTACTGCAGAGGAGACGAGGCAATTTTGAAGCGAGCCTGCTGCACCATTAACATTAATTGCAACAATAAATGCCTGTGTGCTTATGTAAACTATTCTCCATTTAATCTTCCCCACAGAGGAGAACTGAGAAATAGGAAGGCAGACACACACTAAGGCCTTTTTAGTTCTGTATGTTGCACAGAAATTGTGGTGCTTCAACAAAAGCCACACACACACCGACTCCACTGAGCTCTACAAGCAACCACTAGGCTCCCCCAACCTTTTTGAAAATATAATCAACAGCAGCATCATCATCAACAGCAGCATCATCAACAGCAGCATCATCAACAGCAGCATCATCAACAGCAGCATCATCAACAGCAGCATCATCAACAACAACAGCAGCAGAAGCAGCAGCAACAACAGCATTCTACCAACAATATTCTATTTCATGAAGACCTACGTTCACTGATTTTGGCAATTAATGGTTTTCCAGGGATTCAATATTTGCTCTGGTGGAGGACTTCCATCTCCTGAATTAAAAACTTGATTAACGCAAAGAACAGTGCTTTGGGAAACCCTGGGTTCTGTTTATTAAGCACCAAATTTAAGGAAACAGACTGAAACGAGGGATTAACTGGTCCAAAAAGAAACATGCGTTTCCGCTTTCCATGTCAAAACGATTTCCCTCCTGAAAAAGACACTGGCTTCGGGGTGTGTGGGACTGCAGGTTGGCAATTACTCTTCCTCCAGATGTCTGAACGGTAACTTTAACCGGTGACTTCCTGATCGATACACTTCCTGGACAGCTCCATTGACCGACTGTTCCCTCAGCAGAGGAAGAAGGGAAGCGTTTTTGTTGTTTGATGGGCCAAGTGGTGCCTGTGTAACCGATCTGAAATGGCTAGCTAGTTAGCTGGGTGCACGCTAATAGCGTTTCAATCGGTGACGTCACTCGCTCTGAGACCTTGAAGTAGTTATTCCCCTTGCTCTGCAAGGGCTGCGGCTTTTGTGGAGCGATGGGTAACGCTGCTTCGGGGGAGGCTGTTGTAGATGTGTCCCTGGTTCAAGCCCAGGTAGGGGCGAGGAGAGGAACGGAAGCTATACTGTTACACTGGAAATTCTATAGTGCCTATAAGAACATCCAATAGTCAAAGGTATATATAATACAAATGGTAGAGAGAGAAATAGTCCTATAATTCCTATAATAACTTCAACCTAAAACTTCTTACCTGGGAATATTGAAGACTCATGTTAAAAGGAACCACCAGCTTTCATATGTTCTCATGTTCTGAGCAAGGAACTTAAACGTTAGCTTTCTTACATGGCACATATTGCACTTTTACTTTCTTCTCCAACACTTTGTTTTTGCATTATTTAAACCAAATTGAACATGTTTCATTATTTATTTGAGACTAAATTGATTTTATTGATGTATTATATTAAATTAAAATAAGTGTTCATTCAGTATTGTTGTAATTGTCATTATTACAAATACATTTTAAAAATTGTCCGTTTAATCATTATCGGCTTCTTTTCTTTCTTTTTTTTTCATATTTCGGTCGACCTCTAATTATCAACCATCCTGGGGTCTGTTCAAAAGGATAGTGAGAGAACGAGTGAACGAGAGAGAGCGCGACACAGCCAGGACAGCCCGAGAGACCGACGGGCAGCGCAGCCCGAGAGACCGACGGGCAGCGCAGCCCGAGAGACCGACGGGCAGCGCAGCCCGAGAGACCGACAGGCAGCGCAGCCCGGGACCTACAGCCAACGGAAGCAAAACAAACAAAAGGAGAAGAGAGAAGCGGAGGAACAGAGAGAGGAAAGAGAGAAGCGGAGGAACAGAGAGAGGAAAGAGAGAAGCGGAGGAACAGAGAGAGGAAAGAGAGAAGCGGAGGAACAGAGAGAGGAAAGAGAGAAGCGGAGGAACAGAGAGAGGAAAGAGAGAAGCGGAGGAACAGAGAGAGGAAAGAGAGAAGCGGAGGAACAGAGAGAGGAAAGAGAGAAGCGGAGGAACAGAGAGAGGAAAGAGAGAAGCGGAGGAACAGAGAGAGGAAAGAGAGAAGCGGAGGAACAGAGAGAGGAAAGAGAGAAGCGGAGGAACAGAGAGAGGAAAGAGAGAAGCGGAGGAACAGAGAGAGGAAAGAGAGAAGCGGAGGAACAGAGAGAGGAAAGAGAGAAGCGGAGGAACAGAGAGAGGAAAGAGAGAAGCGGAGGAACAGAGAAGCGCAGGAACAGAGAGAGGAAAGAGTGGGAAGGGAAGAGAGAAGCGGAGGAACAGAGAGAGGAAAGAGTGAGGGAAGGGAAGAGAGAAGCGGACGAACAGAGAGAGGAAAGAGTGAGGGAAGGGAAGAGAGAAGCGGAGGAACAGAGAGAGGAAAGAGTGAGGGAAGGGAAGAGAGAAGCAGAGGAACAGAGAGAGGAAAGAGTGAGGGAAGGAAAGAGAGAAGCGGAGGAACAGAGAGAAGAACGTGTGAGGGAAGGGTTAAAGATTTAAGAGAGGACGAAGGTAAAACTACAACCCACCTCCAAGCCTTGGCCCACAACCCCAAAAACATAACACCTCCACCGGTACGTATAGGAAAGCAGATATTCCATTACGCTCTATTGAGGAAGCCTCAATCATCTTTAAAGGAGGGCCGAACTTCCTGATTTGGCCTCGTTTTTCAGCAGGTTCATTAAGAAATGCAGCGGCCATGATTGAAGCCAAATGAGAGTTGTCTTGGGGGGGGGGTGTGGTTTAGCGTGGGTGTCTCGTGTGTGCTCGCACGTGGCAAGTGTTTGCACATTCACTCTACCAAAACAGTACACAGTTACAGTCACTCATCCTTCTAGATAACTTGAAATGTCTAACCAGGTCTTCAGCCAGATGGTGTGAAACTGAGGCAACGTTCGTCAGGATTGAGATAAACCCAACATGAGGAAAACTATTACGGTACCCTTAACTCTGACATACCATGTTTTCCAATCAACTCGCAAATCTCAGTTTTGGATGAGACTGACTTCATGACCAAAATTATCCTTCTGACACTTTGTAGTACATTTTGACACTATAATAAGTGACGGATTTGACCTAATGAGCCGAAACCCACAACTAAGAGAAGTTCAAACAGAGAGAGGGGAAGTGGAGATTCCAAAATGTGGAAATCATGCCAGAACTAAGAACATGATGAAAGTAGGGGCACTCCGCAGAGGGAAAAACACACAGCACTGACAGTAGAAAAAGAGGGAGGGCCTGAAGGAAGATCGAGGGAAAGCGAAAGAGTGGTAGAATAACAGCAAGAGAGAAAGAAACAGCAGGAGTGAAGGAGAGGGAGAGATTATAATTATTATTATTTTTTATCAGGATGAGGTTGTCACACCGGTTTAAAATGTCTGGCAGTCAAGGTGCCCTGAAAAGAGACCAATATGCATGCGCACACACACACACAGGAGACCAACAACAAACGCCCAACGCACGCGCGCACACGACCAACTCATGCGCACACACAACCAACTTACGCACGCACGCACACACACAACCAACGCGCACACGACCAACGCTCACATGCACATGACCATGACACGCGCATGCACACACACAGGACCATCATGTGCGCACACACACACACACACACACACACACACACACACACACACACACACACACACACACACACACACACACACACACACACACACACACACACGGCCATCACGCGACCAACACGCACACGCGCGACCAACACACGGACACGCACGACCGACCGACCAACCAACACACACACACACACGCGCGACCAGCACACGCGCGACCAACGAGCGTACACACACGACCAACACGCACACACACGACCAACGAGCGTGGGCGTACACACACGACCAAAACGCACACACACGACCAGCACGCACGCACACACGACCAGCACGCACACACACACACGACCAGCACGCACACACACACACGACCAGCACGCACGCACACACACACACGACCAGCACGCACGCACACACACACACACGACCAGCACGCACGCACACACACACACGACCAGCACGCACGCACGCACACACACGACCAGCACGCACGCACACACACGACCAGCACGCACGCACACACACGACCAGCACGCACGCACACACACGACCAGCACGCACGCACACACACGACCAGCACGCACGCACACACACGACCAGCACGCACGCACACACACGGCCAGCACGCACGCACACACACGGCCAGCACGCACGCACACACACGACCAGTACGCACGCACACACACGACCAGCACGCACACACACACGACCAGCACGCACACACACACACAACCAGCACGCACACACACACGACCAATACGCACGCACACACACACACACAACCAATACGCACGCACACACACACACACAACCAACACTACACACATACACTGGAGGAAAGTACTGGCTACTGAGTCCCTGCCCATTCGCACTACAGAATCAAGTTAGAAAGTAGGTCAACTGCAGCAAGTATGTGCTCATGATAATGGTTCTCCTCATTCCAGGTGATAGCATCACAAGATCAGTGAAATGCCATCCAATAAAAAAATAGACCAACACGGGTCTATTGAGGCAGATTTGTATCATAACATGTCGAGGGTGGTGGATTGCTAATCATTTTCTGGACGTTATTTGCGATGCCACACTCGGGACACGTATGATAAGATGAAATGTGAGGATCCACACATAATTAATTGATGACAGGCATTGGTAGACTTGGACCGGAATAAGTGTCGGTACTCATTTGGGGTTTCTGTACCTTTTATATTTAGATGCAGGAGCTCCACAACACTTTTGAGGAGGAACAAGAGCTCAAGCAGTAGAACATTTGAGATGCCTGTACTCAGCTCCGGTGAGCTCCTGCCCAAGTCAAGCACTGATGGAGTCAAGCCATGGAGTCATAACTACACTATTCCTTCAAAGATGTCCATATGGGGCAGATACAGCGTCTGTGTAAGTGAGAAGAAAAATATAACCTTAGCAGATATTGCATTTATCAAGCAAAACGTCAGGTTCAATGTATCAAATTCCCCTCAGAAGATTGTCCAACAACTTGGTAAGAGGTGCAGGTGAGTTGGGCTCAAGATGAAGAAAAAAGTGCAGCATCATCATTCCTACTGCAAGTGTCATTCAGCTAAATTGTTGCCACTGGTCGCTGTTGGTCGTGAACTGATAACATTGTCAGGGCTCTACACTGCCGTTTTTTACAACAAGCACGTGTGCGCCTAAGTTGGAAAATGTAGGTGCACATAAATATTTATTTGAGGTAATTAAGCTAGAATTTTTCTAGGCGCACTGAAATATATGTATTCACATATGCAAGTAAAATGGTAGCACTGTAGAGACCAGTTTGTCTCTGTGAATGGTTTGTCCTCTGACAAGTCAACTGTAAATTTCGGTGTTCCTAAAGGTTCCGTTTTAGGACCACTATTGTTTTCACTATATATTTTACCTCTTGGGGATGTTATTCGAAAACATAATGTTAACTTTCACTGCTATGCGGATGACACACAGCTGTACATTTCAATGAAACATGGTGAAGCCCCAAAATTGCCCTTGCTAGAAGCATGTGTTTCAGACATAAGGAAGTGGATGGCTGCAAACTTTCTACTTTTAAACTCAGACAAAACAGAGATGCTTGTTCTAGGTCCCAAGAAACAAAGAGATCTTCTGTTGAATCTGACAATTAATCTTAATGGTTGTACAGTCGTCTGAAATAAAACTGTGAAGGACCTCGGCATTACTCTGGACCCTGATCTCTCTTTTGAAGAACATATCAAGACCATTTCAAGGACAGCTTTTTTCCCATCTATGTAACATTGCAAAAATCAGAAACTTTCTGTCCAAAAATGATGCAGAAAAATGAATCCATGCTTTGGTCACTTCTAGGTTAGACTACTGCAATGCTCTACTTTCCGGCTACCCGGATAAAGCACTAAATAAACTTCAGTTAGTGCTAAATACGGCTGCTAGAATCCTGACTAGAACCAAAAAAAATTATCATATTACTCCAGTGCTAGCCTCCCCACACTGGCTTCCTGTCAAAGCAAGGGCTGATTTCAAGGTTTTACTGCTAACCTACAAAGCATTACATGGGCTTGCTCCTACCTATCTCTCTGATTTGGTCCTGCCGTACATACCTACACGTACGCTACGGTCACAAGACGCAGGCCTCCTAATTGTCCCTAGAATTTCTAAGCAAACAGCTGGAGGCAGGGCTTTCTTCTATAGAGCTCCATTTTTATGGAACGGTCTGCCTACCCATGTGAGAGACGTAAACCCGGTCTCAACCTTTAAGTCTTTACTGAAGACTCATCTCTTCAGTTTTTCATATGATTGAGTGTAGTCTGGCCCAGGAGCGGGAAGGTGAACGGAAAGGCTCTGGAGCAACGAACCGCCCTTGCTGTCTCTGCCTGGCCGGTTCCTCTCTTTCCACTGGGATTCTCTGCCTCTAACCCTATTACAGGGGCTGAGTCACTGGCTTACTGGGGCTCTCTCATGCCGTCCCTAGAAGGGGTGCGTCACCTGAGTGGGTTTATTCACTGATGTGGTCATCCTGTCTGGGTTGGCGCCCCCCCCTTGGGTTGTGCCATGGCGGAGATCTTTATGGGCTATACTCAGCCTTGTCTCAGGATGTTAAGTTGGTGGTTGAAGATATCCCTCTAGTGGTGTGGGGGCTGTGCTTTGGCAAAGTGGGTGGGGTTATATCCTTCCTGTTTGGCCCTGTCCGGGGGTGTCCTCGGATGGGGCCACAGTGTCTCCTGACCCCTCCTGTCTCAGCCTCCAGTATTTATGCTGCAGTAGTTTGTGTCGGGGGGCTAGGGTCAGTTTGTTATATCTGGAGTACTTCTCCTGTCCTATTCGGTGTCCTGTGTGAATCTAAGTGTGCGTTCTCTAATTCTCTCCTTCTCTCTTTCTTTCTCTCTCTCTCGGAGGACCTTAGCCCTAGGATCATGCCCCAGGACTACCTGACATGATGACTCCTTGCTGTCCCCAGTCCACCTGACCGTGCTGCTGCTCCAGTTTTAACTGTTCTGCCTTATTATTATTCGACCATGCTGGTCATTTATGAACGTTTGAACATCTTGGCCATGTTCTGTTATAATCTCCACCCGGCACAGCCAGAAGAGGACTGGCCACCCCACATAGCCTGGTTCCTCTCTAGGTTTCTTCCTAGGTTTTGGCCTTTCTAGGGAGTTTTTCCTAGCCACCGTGCTTCTACACCTGCATTGCTTGCTGTTTGGGGTTTTAGGCTGGGTTTCTGTACAGCACTTTGAGATATCAGCTGATGTACGAAGGGCTATATAAACAAATTTGATTTGATTTGATTGTGTCAACTTGCCATAGAGTGCTACAGCATTGAAACATTGTAGCTGCAATTAGCTGTGTAGACTAGGCTACAATCCATCTGCAGTGGAATCTGACATTATTTTCAGAGGCTAGAAGACCAACCAGTCTGTCATTCAGTGATTTACAAGCCAAAGCAATTAGCTGTGTAGACTAGGCTACAATCAATCTGCAGTGGAATCTGACATTATTTTCAGAGGCTAGAAGACCAACCAGTCTGTCATTCAGTGATTTACAAGCCAAAGCAATTAGCTGTGTAGACTAGGCTACAATCAATCTGCAGTGGAATCTGACATTATTTTCAGAGGCTAGAAGACCAACCAGTCTGTCATTCAGTGATTTACAAGCCAAAGCCATGCCAACCCTATGACTGATTAGTGTCGGTGACATTCAACTAGTACCGCCTACTAAACAAGCATTTGTTTCAGGTTTGATATCTTTCATAATTGACATGTGAATAGGTGTCATAGCCTTTAACCACCAAGCCAATAAAACTGGGGGCAAGGACAAGACAAATTCATCACAACAGATTTAAATGCCTTTGCTTTTATATAAATTCACATTTGGTCAGGGGGAAAAATATATATGTATTTGAATTGGTGAATGATGTATTTTTGACGTGTAATTTGCTCACAAGAATAATACTGAAAAAGTATTTGAGCAAATGCAATAGAGAAGCCTATAGCAGCGCATATTCAAGAGGACTTTCGATGCATGGGGTAGACCAACACACCCACAGACAACTCTCATCCTTCTATTACTCCTCAATATGCAATTATTGCTGTTGAAACAAAGCCTTCAAATTGCCTCTCACTAGTCAGCAGATTATGGCTCTTTTCACACACCATTTTTCATTATTTTAAAGTTAATAGGGTACTCGATTTTTTTTGCTCCTAAGCCACACACTGGTTCACATGAGAAATGCTACACTCCCTTACGTCCATTTAGGCTGCATTTAGACAATTCCGATATGTTTTCAAATAATTGGTCTTTTAAACAAATCACATCAGATTCTTTCACATAATACATTGTTCAGAGCTGATCTGATCGGTCAAAAATATCAGAATTGGGCTTCCTGTCTAAACGCAGCCTAAGTAAGAAGCGTAGAACGACTAAGAAGTAACCCTATTAAATAACCCCATACATGAGAGCATGCCGCGAATTTCAATGTAAAGACAAACACGAGCCACACATGCCTCCCCACCCAAGAAATACTTTTTTCCAGGCGACAGTGTCTGTCTGTCAGTGAATAGCTATAATTATGTAGTCTATGGAGACATTCCTTCTCAAAAACGCAATGCAACAGCATTCCCTTTACAATGAGGTAACTAATAGACAAGTCTGCTTTCCCGTTTTGAAACTATAGGTCCTTGCCCATGTTTGTTCAAATATAAAAACAAAACGGATATAAGGATGTTAGGAAAGGACGTGTGATAAAACATCGGTGAATTCAGCAATGACGTAGAGTGCCCAATTAGGCTCGAACTCTTCTGCTCAGCTTATTGAAGTATCCTATGCGCTTGTACTGTAGAACAGTAAGAGGATGCATCCACACACAACCCTTGCCAACGACCCAATATCCGCAGTTTTCCCACTTCGGTGTTGATCAACCCTTCAACTGGTTGAATTGGGCTACATAAAAACATATATATTTAAAAAAAACTGTTGTATGCGCATCCAAGACAGCATGAAAAACAACGACTTGTGAAGTGCAATAGGCTACACCGGTAAATAGACGGGTTACCAAAGCGCAACCAGTTGTTCGCCTAGTACAAGGGCTGTTTAGAAATCACAAGCTTCAAACTTGCAGTCAGACGCAACTGTTAAACAGACAAGACAAACTGTCAACATGGGAGCTTAAACACCCACATTTGTCAACCCCAAATAAACGTTTATCTCATTCAAACAACGCACAAATTGATCTGGATAGGCCTACTTACAAATTCAAGTGATCCTTGTGTTCGATATCCATGCCATGATTAAATTCCAAAACTTAAGGACATTTTCACTCGTCACGGACTACTAGTGCGCTCACCACGCCGGCTCCCTTCCTGTGAATGGAGAGGAATGCAGCTCGAGGCTTCCAGTGAGAAGCCAGCCTCGATGTGAGCAAGAGGGGCGCGAGCCAGTAGCGCGTGGATATGCGCTGTCTTGTCCCAATACCTTGTATGGTCCACAGAGGGCGTCAGCGAGTCGGCTTGTGGCCACAGCATGTATTTGGCAAAACAATCTCACTTTCTTGGTCTTTGATCTCGTTTCATAAAATGAGAGAGACATTTTCTCTGGGTGGAGCTGTGGAATGAATAAGGTTAGACAATATGAATACCAAATTACCAGTCTACATTTTTCTTTGTCAATAAGAGAGATTATTGCTTCAGGATAGGCTTGGTTGTTCAAAAAGGGTTCATTACAGACCTGTCTATAGAAAATGTTCTTTAAGACAGTAGAAGTGACTTTAAAACCTGAAATGTTAATATTCATAAATAGTCTCACAGAATCTCAACATCTTACAAAGTGTGTATTGGGCACAGTTCCATGGGTCCCTCGGCAAGGAAGCTTTTGGGATAGCTGAGTTATTCCAACAACATCCTGGCTCTGCGTGTGTGCGCATGCATGTAAGTGCATGTGTGTGTGGCTGTCCTGATTTGGAGAGGTAGTAAACAGAGGATACAACTTGGTCTGGAAGCAGAGAGAATATTTAAGAGTAGCTATTTGTTTGTTTTTTGTTGTTGTTATTTTTCTTTGTATTTGTTTTTATTCATTTAATATTAACGTGCTCGGGAAAAGAACAAGCAGTTACATTGGACACATGCAGTCGAAATATGTACTGACTGATCTGCAGTTGAAATATGTACTATCTGATCTGTTCGGGGGCAAATCTTTGGTTTTAGAAGTGGGGGGGGGACATAACTTGGTGGGGGTCCTGCCATTTTGGGGGGCATCTGAAGCTCATTTCCTGCATTCTACACAATCTAATATGACCCATGGCCCTTCTAGTTGTCTCTATTTAGAACAACAAAAGGTAAGCAAAAATGCCCCCAGTCATCAAGCTAGGTAAGAGATCATTATTAAATATGTTTAAGTGATTGATAAGACTGAACTAGATCAATGGTAATTCAATAATCAGTATTGTGTTGCACCTTCAACCAATAGCCTAACAAATGAACAACTCTTACAAATAAAGTACAAAGACATCGTCTATAGCAAATGTCAGCCAGACCGCCCAGCCAGCTCGAGCCGCCTCTCTCCCCAACACAACTTCCTTCACATCCTTTTTTTGTTATCTCAAGGGAAAGGTTTGGAAAAACAAAAGTTTAATAAAAACACACATACACATTAACACACAGAAACAGTACACCCTTCATATAATTCATATCATAGGCCTAATAGTACTGTAGAGCTCTTTTTACTTGCACACAATATAGCTGGGTCACCTCGTCCTGCCCCTAGGGGTCCATGGCACTGCAGCACCCCAACCCAACACACCCCACTCAGCTTTTGGATCTTAGCGAAACTTTCATTATTGGTTTCAGGTGTGTTAGGCCAAGGCCAGAGTGACAACCAACAGGACAGCAGACCCATAGGGCCAGGACTGAGCAGCCCAGCAGCTAGGGATTGCCTAAATAGTTATCTCCCCTGACCTGGGCATGTTTTCAATACAGACTCTTTTTGTTGTACAGTATTCCATATCAGGCATCCAGTGATACATAACTTTATATTTCTTCCATCCATTGTGGGAGGATAACCAATCTTCCAATAAATGGCAATGCATTTTTTAGCCATTATGAATGCTAGGTTACAGTTTCTTCTGATAACAGTCTCCAGTATCAACATTTCCAACCAAACAAAAACAGGGAAAAGGGAGAAGGTGTAGACATTTTGAGATAAAAGCACATACTCTTTGCCAGAATTCAGCCAGCCATACCATATAGAAATATGTCCCATTTTGTGTTTTACACCTCCAGCAGAAGAATTACATATGTACATATTGGCATATAGTACATTCTACAGATTGTCTTAAAATGCAGTGATTTGTGTGTGAGATTACATGAACATGACTGGGCATTTAACATATCTGTATCCATTCATCATCAATAACATCTCCCAGCTCTTCCTTACATTTTTGTTTTACATATTTTGGGTCATTGGGAAAATACTATATCAACCCTTGACACAGTTTGGTAATCAACTTTAGAGGTTTGGCAGACTGCCTTAAAATATTTTGAATCTTTGAAGCTTCTGGCTTGTCCAGTGTTTGCTGCACAGAGAATAAAGTGTTGCATCTGCAAAAGTTCTCCTCTGCGCTGTCACAGACTGGTCTTCCCTGGTTGCCTGACCCTGATGAGACTCCTGTCACCACCTGATCCTGCTAAAACATGATGAGCATAGTGTTGTGTACTGACTGTTACACCATGACAGTGAAGCCTGTATAGCTGTTTATACCGTGTCAGTATGAAAGTAGGGAATAAGCTAGGGAAACTGACAGATCAATAAAGTTACATTGCTATACTGACTAATAAAAACTCACATTGTGCTGAAAAAACATCAGAATATTGGTCTTCAATCGTTTGGCTGTTGGTTTCAGTGAGCCCGCTAGCTAGCTAATGTTAGCCAACTTGTGGCTAGCTCTAGTTAATGGTACAATGATGTCATCAAATGTACTTCTGTTGAAATGGGACAAAACATTAGCTACAAAACATTTCCTTACACAGCTGTTAGAAACTGTTACTTGACAGATGCTAGAGGCTAGCTGGAGCTGAACTGGCTGTGGTAGCTACTTGCTAGCTAACTAACTGCTAATAGTTAATTCACTTCAGTCAAGAGGGGATGAAACATTAGCTAACGTAACATGTCACTTACCCTACTAGCTCAGCACTGGTGATGTTTTTTTTTGTTTCTGTCAAACAGCAGTTACCTTGCCAGCTAGATCAGTCAACTAAAGAGTAGCTAGTTTCTGCTCTGGCTGTTTTTAAAACTGAGAGAAAAAGCAGAACACAGACAGCACCTGCCTCTGTTTATCTCTCCCATGCTGGTCCTGTGGTGTCCATGGCATCCTAAATCCAGCCGACTGAAATCAGGGAAAACAGCCTGCCGATCACTCTGAGGCGTCCGCATGGTCCTAAAGCACACCAGGGCCGCATTTTTCTGAGGTCTTGGCTGATTTTCTTTAGATTTTCCCATGATGTCAAGCAAAGAGGCACTGAGTTTGAAGGTAGGCCTTGAAATACATCCACAGGAACGCCTCCAATTGACTCAAATTATGTCAATTGGCCTATCAGAAGCTTCTAAAGCCCTGACATCATTTTCTGGAATTTTCCAAGCTGTTTAAAGGCACAGTCAACTTAGTGTATGCAAACTTCTGACCCACTGGAATTGTGATACAGTGAATTATAAGTGAAATAATCTCTCTGTAAACAATTGTTGGAAAAATGACTTGTGTCATGCACAAAGTAGATGTCCTAACCGACTTGCCAAAACTATAGTTTGTTAACAAGAAATTTGTGGAGTGGTTGAAAAACAAGTTTTAATAACTCCAACCTAAGTGTATGTAAACTTTTGACTTCAACTGTACCAAAGGCAGTAGCCTCCACTATCCTTATGTAGCACATGGGGATGTGTGAAACCTACTCCTCAGCCTGAAGTGTCCGGCTTGCGTCACCTCATTAGCTAGCTTTTTGAGGTGGCGCGATCGGGTAATATGCACTTGAGGAGGGAGGTCATGTGTGTTTGTGAGGCAGAGGTCCAGAGTTCGTGCCAGGTATGGCCTGAATCTGGAGGAAGTGGTACTCGCTAAGCAAGAAGTGTGATATCCTTTACAGTGGTGCCGTGACCCAGATCTACAGTTGTGCTGGGGTCGCTGTTGAGTAAGTTTGAGGGGTATATGTAGCACATAGGGGTGTGGGAAACCTAGTCCTCAGCCTGAAGTGTCGCCTCATTAGCTAGCTTTTGAGGTGTTTCGATCAGCTAAGATGCTTGAGGGGGGCAGTTACGTGTGTTTGTGAGGCAGAGGTCATGAGTTTGCACCTGGTACTCGCTATGCAAGCAGTGTGACTTCCTTTACACCTACAGTGCATGTCCCCTACACGCAAACACACACAAAAAACACACACACACAGATTAGCACTCTTATACAAGCACACACTATACACAAATATCACACACACTTGAATAAACACACTCAAATGTGCATATACGGTAGACGCACTCAAACACATCTTGTGCAAAAACATTTACACACTAGACACGTGCTCTTACATGCATTTCCAGTATGCATATTTACACCCACTCACTGCAGTTCTCCATCTTCATCAGATCAATTGATCTCACCACAGGGGACACTATTTACTCTGCAGAGACACCTGTTACCCGAGGTGACACGTCACGCTAAGACCAACCAGCTAATGAGGATGTAATTGGCTAATTGTTAGCTCATGCATCCACATAAGCCTGTCAGGTCATTTACAAATTTCATTATGAGATTCATCCATACCAGATGAGGAAACAAGTCGCCCAGGAACTGCCAATGACGATTAGGACATTAAACAAGTATTACATGGCAGACAGTTGATCAGATATGCTGTATGAACCTGTTGCTTGTGATTGATCACATATCACAAGGGGGCAGTAAATAAGTAAAGAACTCTTAACACTAGAAGTGCCGAGGCAGTCATTTTAACTGCATGTGAATTTAAAATTGATGTCTCCCCCGTGGTGAGATGAATTGAGATGAATTGATCTGATTACGATGGAGAGCTGCATCGAATGTGTGTGAACATGCACGTGTCTAGCGTAGGCTACGTGTGCCATCTTTAAATTCATGTAGTTCTGTCCTTGAGCTGTTATTGTCTATTAATGTTCTGTATTATGTCATGTTTCATTTTTGTGTGGACCCCAGGAAGAGTAGCTGCTGCTTTCGCAACTTCTAATTTGGATCATAATAAAACTAAAACATTTAAATATCTCTGCCCATTTCTTAAGTCATGCCCCCCTCCATCCTTGACTTTTCCTTATTAAGTATATTTAACATGTTCATGTTGTTAGAATTTCGATATCTCAAACTGAATTTGTGTTATAAGCAGCTTTAAGACAACCATAACATAGATGCAGGAAGTCAGGATACAAGCGCAGTGTGAGTTTAATGATAAACACAAAACAAGGGAAGCGTCTAACAAGGAAAAAAAACAGTGATAGCACACATGTAAAGACTTCAACACAGGAATGACCAATATCAATATTCAGACTATGGAGTCACTGCAGAATAATTAAAAGGTTCTAAGGAACATCAGACCAACGTCCCCTAAACCCAGAATAAAGGGAAGCACGTCATAAAGAAGTGTTTTTGACTTGTCATTATGGGTTATTGTGTGTAGATCGAGGAGGGGAAAAAGAACAATACTACCTGATGACTGACAGAACAGAGTGCTAGATAAATGGTAAGTAATCAAGGTAGTAATGAAGTCCAGCTGCGACTGAGGATGGTTGCCAGGACCGGTGGTTAGTAAACCGGCAACATCGAGCGCGGGAGCGGGAGTAGACGTGACAAAGATATGTCATGTTTAGAATTATTTTGATAAGAGAGCACCAAAAAGTGACTTTTTGAAATCTTCCTACAGTCACATGCAGGTAAGACATTTATATATAGTATCAGAAAAAAACAGAATCTGAGTTTTCCAAAACACTTAGCATTGCCAACATTTTCCAAAATTTAACCATTGTTCCATGCATGCATGGCTGCAGAATGCAGTCATGAAAATTCTTGCAAATATTTTTTGGGAGATATTCTAATGTTACTCAAGACCTTCATAAACACAACCAAAGGATAATTTTTCAATAGCATATATGAAATGCATTTATTAGACTGGTAGAATGTTATAGTCAAAATGACTAGTCATTGGCTCAAAGTGGGGTCCCTCAAGGCCCGGCTTTTCTAGTAACCCACTGGGCACATACTGGTTGAATCAATGTTTTTTTCCACATCATTTCAATGTAATTACATTGAACCAACGTGGAATAGACATTGACTTTACATTTGTGACCAGAGGGAAGGTAATATGAGTTAAGCATATCTTTCATATTCATGATTCATTTCAGAGTGCATTTCAGTTGTGGGAAGCTTTAAAACACTCAGGAGGCTTGTATCTTAGTAAACGGCATGCAACCCTATAGGCAGGGTTATTGGCTATGATTTAATGAGCATCTTCATATACCTCAATTATCAATTAACTATAAACACCACTGGGAATATCATCCATTATAAGCGGATCACCTGTCTGATCAAGAGCTATTCGGTAATGTTTTCCTCTCTGGAAACAATTGACTGACATTTGCTAAAAGGTGTATGTCATGTTTTCTAAGCGCTTTCCACTTATGTTTAAAACACAGATTAGCGCACAGACTACAATGGCAGAGGAACATTTTCACTTTGAATTCTAGATAACGTATCTTCTTCAAAGCTCTTCAAATGTATGTTTACATTATACCAGGTAGTATTTGTGTAATCAATCGCTCACTACCTTCGGGTGGGTGGTAAATGATGCTAAGCTACAGTACTTAGCAGCTCAGCTTACCCCTACTTTAAAGATGAAGGCACCTAGCTTTCACATCTACAGACTGAAGTACCCAATTATTATTACAATCTGGGGGAAGCGAACAGAACCCAATTAGTGGCAAACAGTCTTTTTCGTTGTTCCTCTGCTGGAATCAAACTTTCTTCCTCAGCCTCTGAAGTCTCTGCCTTGATGTGTGCGATGTAGGGTAGCTGGAAAACAGCAGCTTTTGACTGAACTCAACACATTTAATTATGATCAAGATTACTGGAACTTGTGTTCCGACATCTCTTTGACACATTAGCGGTTTTATGTAGCTCCCAGGGATGTTCAATTTGGAGGACACTGGTGACAGAGAGATGACACTGGAGAGAGAGATGGGGGAAGAGGACGGACTCAGCCAAACTAAAAAGTTATAAAGCAAACCAAATGCAACTATATGGAGATATTATGTTATAACATGTAAAAGCAACAGGAAAACATGATCTCATGTGAAATAAATGTGACCACAATGTCAACTTGATACCATGAAACTACACATAGGGTTCTTCAAACCATCCCAAACCATTATAAGTAAAGAATGAAATGGTACGAGTTTTTAAAACAAATGGTATGCTGTTCAGCTAAAACATGATCCGACCTGTGATTTGAACACAAAACCTCTGGATTTTAGGTGAGCAGATCTTTCTGATGCGCCACATAGTCTGTAGCATTCTACTACACATTCAGTAACTACACTAGATCTATGCACTTAGCAAAAGAGTGCCTTCTGCAGTGCTGTTTTAGTTATCAGTTAATATGACATTTCACTCATTATTGATTTCATTTACAGTGCCTTTAGAAAGTATTTATACCCCTTGACTTATTCCACATTTTGTTACAATAACGACAAACCAAAAAATGCGTTTAAATGTGAAATATCATATTTACATAAGTATTCAAAACCTTTACTCAGTACTTTGTTGAAGCACCTTTAGCAGTGATTACAGCCTTGAGTCTTCTTGGGTACAAAGCCACAAGCTTGGCACAGCTGTATTTGGGGAGTTTCTCCCTTTCTTCTCCAAAGATCCTCTCAAGCTCTGTCAGGTTGGATGGGGAGCGTTGAAGCATAGCTATTTTCAGGTCTCTCCAGAGATGTTTGATCGGGTTCAAGTCCGGGCTCTGGCTGGGGCACTCAAGGACATTCGGAGACTTGTCCCGAAGCAACACCTGCATTGTCTTTGCTGTGTGCTTAGTGTCATTGTCCTGTTGGAAGGTGAACCATCACCCCAGTCTGAGGTCCTGAGCGCTCTGGAGCAGGTTTTAATCAAGGATCTCTCCGTACTTTGCTCCATTCATATTTCCCTCGACCCTGACTAATCTCCCAGTCCCTGCCACTGAAAAACATCCCCACTGCATGATGCTTCCACCCCCATGCTTCACCGTAGGGATGGTGCCAGATTTTAGGCCAAAGTGTTCAATCTTGGTTTCTCATGGTCTGAGAGTGTTTAGGTGCATTTTGGCAAACTCCAAGAGGGCCTTCGTGTACCTTTTTACTGAGGAGTGGCTTCCATCTGGCCACCCTACCATAAATGCCTGATTGGTGGAGTACTGCAGGCAGAGATGGTTGTCCTTCTGGAAGGTTCTCCCATCACCCTAGAGGAAGTCTGAAGCTATGTCAGAGTGACCATCAGGATCTTAGTCACCTCCATGATCAAGGCCCTTCTCGATTGCTCAGTTTGGTTCCAAAATTTGAAAAACCTGTTTTCGCATTGTCATTGTTGGGTATTGTATGCAGATTGATGAGGATTCTTTTTTTTAAATCCATTTTAGAATACGTCTGTAAAGTAACAAAACGTGGAGGAAGTCAAGGGGTCTGAAAACTTTACAAATGCACTGTATTTCAACAGTTTCAGGGGGTTGTCTAATGTTAGTGGGGAAAATATATTTTTTCTTGAGCATATTTCTAACAAAACTGAGATTAAGTTTGAAGTCCAAAGTGTAGGAATACAGGTGAAATCAGTTATTGACTCTCTCTCACTCTCTTTACCGCACCTGCTGTCTCGACTATGCTCAGCTATGAAAAGCCAACTGACATTTACTCCTGAGGTAATAACCTGCTGCACCCTCTACAACCACTGGGATTATTATTATTATGTTTTATTTAACCTTTATTTAACTAGGCAAGTCAGTTAACAACAAATTCTTATTAACAATGACGGCCTACACCGGCCAAACCCGGACAACACTGGGCTAATTGTGTGCGGCCATATGGGACTCCCAATCACGGCCGGTTGTGATACAGCCTTGATTATTTGACCCTGCTGATCATCTTTGAACATCTTGAAGAACAATCTGGCCTTAATAGCCATGTACTCTTATAATCTCCACCCGGCACAGACAGAAGACGACTTCTTTATCCCTTTACACTTGTGTGTATAAGGTAGTAGTTTTGGAATTGTTAGGTTAGATTACTTGTTGGTTATTACTGCATTGTCGGAACTAGAAGCACAAGCATTTCGCTACACTCGCATTAACATCTGCTAAACATGTGTATGTGACAAATAATTTTGATTTGATTTTGATTTGATTTGGTCACCCTTCAAAGCCTGGTTCCTCTCTATGTCATGTACTGTCATGTTGTGTCTTGTCTCTGTCCTTTCCCTTCACCCTGTCTCCCTCTGCTGGTCGTTGTTAGGTTACCTTTTCTCCCCCGCTTTCCCCCAGCTGTTCCTTGTCTCCTCTGACTACCCATTCACCCCGTTTCCCACCTGTTCCCTTTTTCCCTCTGATTAGGTCCCTATATCTCTCTCTGTTTCTGTTCCTGTCCTTGTCGGATTCTTGTTTGTTGTGTTTCATGCCTGAGCCAGACTATCGTCATGTTTGCTGTAACCTTGTCCTGTCCTGTCGGAATCTGCCGGTCTATCTGAGCCTACCTATGTTTGGTTATTAAAGAAGCTCTGTTTAAGTTAGTTCGCTTTTGGGTCCTCATTCACTCACCATAACAGAAGAATCCGACCAAGAATGGACCCAGCGACTTCGGATCCTCTCCACTCAGCCGTCGGGATCCAGGGAGCGATGCTAGGCAGACACGAGCAGGAAGTGTCTGCTGCTCGACATGCCGTTGAGACCCTGGCCACCCAAGTCTCCAACCTCACAGAACAGGTTCACCATCTCCGCCTCGATCCACCGGCCACTTCCAGGGCTTTCGAATCTCCGGAGCCCAGAATCAATAACCCGCCGTGTTACTCTGGGGAG
The DNA here is from genome assembly GCF_045791955.1 of Oncorhynchus clarkii lewisi. Taxonomy (NCBI): domain Eukaryota; kingdom Metazoa; phylum Chordata; class Actinopteri; order Salmoniformes; family Salmonidae; genus Oncorhynchus; species Oncorhynchus clarkii. Next base: position 72,050,579 of record NC_092153.1, read on the forward strand.
CCCACTGAATGCCGCTCGTTCCTCACCCAGTGTGATATTGTGTTTTCTCTCCAGCCCAACACTTACTCCAGGAGCACTGCTCGTGTCGCCTACGTCATATCTCTCCTTATTGGACGGGCTCGTGAGTGGGGCACGGCAATCTGGGAGGCAAGGGCTGAGTGTACTAACCAGTATCAGGACTTTAAGGAGGAGATGATACGGGTTTTTGATCGATCTGTTTTTGGGGAGGAGGCTTCCAGGGCCCTGTCTTCCCTATGTCAAGGCAATCGATCCATAACAGACTACTCTATTGAGTTTCGCACTCTTGCTGTCTCCAGTGGCTGGAACGAGCCGGCCTTGCTCGCTCGTCTTCTGGAGGGTTTCCGCGCAGAGGTAAAGGATGAGATTCTCTCCCGGGAGGTTCCTTCCAGCGTGGATTCCTTGATTGAACTCGCTATTCGCATTGAGCGACGGGTTGATCTTCGTCACCGAGCTCGTGGAAAGGAGCTCGCGCTCTCCGTCGCCTCCCTCTCCGCATCACTACCATCTTCCTCTGCCGGCTCGGGTGCTGAGCCCATGCAGCTGGGAGGTATCCGCATCTCGACTAAGGAGAGGGAACGGAGAATCACCAACCGCCTCTGTCTCTATTGCGGTTCCGCTGGTCATTTTGTCACTTCATGTCCAGTAAAAGGCCAGAGCTCGTCAGTAAGCGGAGGGCTACTGGTGAGCGCTACTACTCCTGTCTCTCCTTCAAGATCCTGCACTACCTTGTCGGTCCATCTACGCTGGACCGGTTCGTCAGCTTCCTGCAGTGCCTTAATAGACTCTGGGGCGGAGGGCTGTTTTATGGACGAGACCTGGGCTCGGGAACATGACATTCCTCTCAGACAGTTAAAGGAGCCCACGGCCTTGTTCGCCCTGGATGGTAGTCCTCTCCCCAGGATTCAGCGTGAGACGCTACCTTTAACCCTCACTGTTTCTGGTAATCATAGTGAAACCATTTCTTTTTTAATTTTTCGTTCACCTTTTACACCTGTTGTTTTGGGCCATCCCTGGCTAGTTTGTCATAATCCTTCCATTAATTGGTCTAGTAATTCTATCCTCTCCTGGAACGTCTCTTGTCATGTGAAATGTTTAATGTCTGCTATCCCTCCTGTTTCCTCTGTCTCTTCTTCACAGGAGGAGCCTGGTGATTTGACAGGGGTGCCGGAGGAATATCACGATCTGCGCACGGTGTTCAGTCGGTCCAGGGCCACCTCTCTTCCTCCACACCGGTCGTATGATTGTAGTATTGATCTCCTTCCGGGAACCACCCCCCCCCCCCCCGGGGTAGACTATACTCTCTGTCGGCTCCCGAACGTAAGGCTCTCGAAGATTATTTGTCTGTAGCTCTTGACGCCGGTACCATAGTCCCCTCCTCCTCTCCCGCCGGAGCGGGGTTTTTTTTTGTCAAGAAGAAGGACGGGTCTCTGCGCCCCTGCATAGATTATCGAGGGCTGAATGACATAACAGTGAAGAATCGTTATCCGCTTCCTCTTATGTCTTCAGCCTTCGAGATCCTGCAGGGAGCCAGGTTTTTCACTAAGTTGGACCTTCGTAACGCTTACCATCTCGTGCGCATCAGGGAGGGGGACGAGTGGAAGACGGCGTTTAACACTCCGTTAGGGCACTTTGAATACCGGGTTCTTCCTTTCGGCCTCGCTAACGCTCCAGCTGTCTTTCAGGCATTAGTCAATGATGTCCTGAGAGACATGCTGAACATCTTTGTTTTCGTTTACCTTGACGATATCCTGATTTTTTCACCGTCACTCCAGATTCATGTTCAGCACGTTCGACGTGTCCTCCAGCGCCTTTTAGAGAATTGTCTTTTTGTGAAGGCTGAGAAGTGCACTTTTCATGCCTCCTCCGTCACATTTCTCGGTTCTGTTATTTCCGCTGAAGGCATTAAGATGGATCCCGCTAAGGTCCAAGCTGTCATTGATTGGCCCGTCCCTAAGTCACGCGTCGAGCTGCAGCGCTTTCTCGGCTTCGCGAACTTCTATCGTCGTTTCATCCGTAATTTCGGTCAGGTGGCAGCTCCTCTCACAGCCCTTACTTCTGTCAAGACGTGCTTTAAGTGGTCCGTTTCCGCCCAGGGAGCTTTTGATCTCCTCAAGAATCGTTTTACATCCGCTCCTATCCTTGTTACACCTGACGTCTCTAGACAGTTCGTTGTCGAGGTTGACGCGTCAGAGGTGGGCGTGGGAGCCATCCTTTCTCAGCGCTCCCTCTCTGACGACAAGGTCCACCCATGCGCGTATTTTTCTCATCGCCTGTCGCCGTCGGAACGTAACTATGATGTGGGTAACCGCGAACTGCTCGCCATCCGGTTAGCCCTAGGCGAATGGCGACAGTGGTTGGAGGGGGCGACCGTTCCTTTTGTCGTTTGGACTGACCATAGGAACCTTGAGTACATCCGTTCTGCCAAACGACTTAATGCGCGTCAGGCGCGTTGGGCGCTGTTTTTCGCTCGTTTCGAGTTCGTGATTTCTTATCGTCCGGGCTCTAAGAACACCAAGCCTGATGCTTTGTCTCGTCTCTTCAGTTCTTCAGTAGCCTCCACTGACCCCGAGGGGATTCTCCCTGAGGGGCGTGTTGTCGGGTTGACTGTCTGGGGAATTGAGAGGCAGGTAAAACAAGCGCTCACTCACACTCCGTCGCCGCGCGCTTGTCCTAGGAACCTTCTTTTCGTTCCCGTTCCTACTCGTCTGGCCGTTCTTCAGTGGGCTCACTCTGCCAAGTTAGCCGGCCACCCTGGCGTTCGGGGTACGCTTGCTTCCATTCGCCAGCGTTTTTGGTGGCCCACCCGGGAGCATGACACGCGTCGTTTCGTGGCTGCTTGTTCGGTCTGCGCGCAGACTAAGTCCGGTAACTCTCCTCCTGCCGGCCGTCTCAGGCCGCTTCCTATTCCCTCTCGACCGTGGTCTCACATCGCCTTAGATTTTGTCACCGGACTGCCTTCGTCAGCGGGGAAGACTGTTATTCTTACGGTTGTCGATAGGTTCTCTAAGGCGGCTCATTTCATTCCCCTTGCTAAGCTTCCTTCTGCTAAAGAGACGGCACAAATCATCATCGAGAATGTTTTCAGAATTCATGGCCTTCCGTCAGACGTCATTTCGGACAGAGGTCCGCAATTCACGTCTCAATTTTGGAGGGAGTTTTGCCGTTTGATTGGGGCTTCCGTCAGTCTCTCTTCCGGCTTTCACCCCCAGTCTAACGGTCAAGCAGAACGGGCCAATCAGACTATTGGTCGCATCTTACGCAGTCTTTCTTTTCGTAACCCTGCGTCTTGGTCAGAACAGCTCCCCTGGGCAGAATACGCCCACAACTCGCTTCCTTCGTCTGCGACCGGGCTATCTCCTTTTCAGAGTAGCCTCGGGTACCAGCCTCCGCTGTTCTCATCTCAGTTCGCCGAGTCCAGCGTCCCCTCCGCTCAGGCTTTTGTCCAACGCTGCGAGCGCACCTGGAAGAGGGTCAGGTCTGCACTTTGCCGTTATAGGACGCAGACTGTGAGGGCTGCTAATAAGCGTAGAACTAAGAGTCCTAGATATTGTCGCGGTCAGAGAGTTTGGCTCTCCACTCAGAACCTTCCCCTTAAGACGGCTTCTCGCAAGTTGACCCCGCGGTTCATTGGTCCGTTCCGTATTTCTCGGGTCATTAATCCTGTCGCAGTTCGACTTCTTCTTCCGCGATACCTTCGTCGCGTCCACCCGGTCTTCCATGTCTCCTGCATCAAGCCCGTCCTTCGCGCCCCCGCTCGTCTTCCCCCCCCCCCCCCCCCCCCCCCCCCCATCCTTGTCGAGGGCGCACCCATCTACAGGGTCCGTAGAATTTTGGACATGCGTCCTCGGGGCCGTGGTCACCAGTACCTCGTAGATTGGGAGGGGTACGGTCCTGAGGAGAGGAGTTGGGTTCCCTCTCGGGACGTGCTGGACCGTGCGCTGATCGAGGATTTCCTCCGTTGCCGCCAGGTTTCCTCCTCGAGTGCGCCAGGAGGCGCTCGGTGAGTGGGGGGGTACTGTCATGTACTGTCATGTTGTGTCTTGTCTCTGTCCTTTCCCTTCACCCTGTCTCCCTCTGCTGGTCGTTGTTAGGTTACCTTTTCTCCCCCGCTTTCCCCCAGCTGTTCCTTGTCTCCTCTGACTACCCATTCACCCCGTTTCCCACCTGTTCCCTTTTTCCCTCTGATTAGGTCCCTATATCTCTCTCTGTTTCTGTTCCTGTCCTTGTCGGATTCTTGTTTGTTGTGTTTCATGCCTGAGCCAGACTATCGTCATGTTTGCTGTAACCTTGTCCTGTCCTGTCGGAATCTGCCGGTCTATCTGAGCCTACCTATGTTTGGTTATTAAAGAAGCTCTGTTTAAGTTAGTTCGCTTTTGGGTCCTCATTCACTCACCATAACACTCTAGGTTTCTTCCTAGGTTCATGCCGTTCTTGGGAGATTTCCTGGCCACTGTGCTTCTAATTTACAGTACCAGTCAAAAGTTTAGACACACCTACTCATTCAAGGGTTTTTCTGTATTTTGACAATTTTCTACATTGTAGAATAATAGTGAAGACATCAAAACCATGAAATAACACATATGGAATCATGCAGTAACCAAAAACAAAATCAAAATATTTTTAGATTTTAGATTCTTCAAAGCAGCCACCCCTTGCCTTGATGACAGCTTTGCACACTCTTAGCATTCTCTCAACCAGCTTCACCTGCAATGCTTTTCCAACAGTCTTGAAGGAGTTCCCACATATGCTGAGCACTTGTTGGCTGCTTTTCCTTCACTCTGCCGTCCAACGCATCCCAAACCATCTCAATTGGGTTGAGGTTGGAGGATTGTGAAGGCCAGGTCATCTGATGCAGCACTCCATCACTCTCCTTCTTGGTCAAGTAGCCCTTACACACCCAGGACATATGCAGGATCATTGTCCTGTTGAAAATCAAATGATTGTCCCACTTAGCACAAACCAGATGGGATGGCGTATCGCTGCAGAATGCTGTAGTAGCCATGCTGGTTAAGTGTTACTTGAATTCTAAATAAATCACTGACAGTGTCACCAGCAAAGCACCCCCACACCATCACACTTCACGGTGGGAAGTATACATGCAGAGATCATCCGTTCACCTACTCTGTGTCTCACAAAGACATGGCGGTTGGAACCAAAAAATCTCAAATTTGGACTCATCACACCAAAGGACAGTTTTCCACTGGTTTTCCACTGGTCCAAGAAAGTCTGGCCCAAGAAAGTCTCTTCCTCTCATTGGTGTCCTGTAGTGGTGGTTTCCTTGCAGCAATTCGACCATGAAGGCCTGATTCACGCAATCACCTCTGAACAGTTGATGTTAAACCGGCGACGTCGAACACCGGAGGGGAGGGGCGGGAGTAGACGTGACAGTCTTTTACTTGAACTCTGTGAAGCATTTATTTGGGCTGCAATTTCTGAGGCTGGTAACTCTAATGAACTTATCCTCTGCAGCAGAGGTAACTCTGGGTCTCCCATTCCTGTGGCGGTCCTCATGAAAGCCAGTTTCATCATTGCTCTTGATGGTTTTTACGACTGCATTTGAAGAAATTTTCAAAGTTCTTGAAATGTTCCGTATTTACTGACCTTCATGTCTTAAAGTAATGATGGACTGTTGTTTCTCTTTGCTTATTTAGGATGTTCTTGACAAAATATGGACTTGGTCTTTTACCAAACAGGGCTATCTTCTGTATACCACCCCTACCTTTTCAGAAGTCACTAACTTTCTATAAAATTCTATTCTAGTGAGATCATTTTTTATTTCGAATAATGAGTATGTCCACTTCACCATTGGACCACTTTATTGGTAAACTACACAGTAATGTAAAAGTTGGAATTTTTAGAGATCGAATACGTAATATGGTATACTTAATATAATTCAGTTTTAATCCAGAGAGGTTAGAAAAATTATCTAGATCCTCTATGAGGATGTGCAGGGATCCAATTTGCAAAACAAAAAACAACATGAACCGTCAGCGTACAATGACACCACCTTACAATGACACCTTTTTTAAGCCCTGGATTTCTAGCCCCTTGATATTATTGTTGGATCAGATTTTAATAGCTAACATTTCGATGGCCATAATAAATAGATATGCCGATAGCAGACAACCTTGTTTTACTCCTCTTATCAGATTTTACACCTGGGGTTACTAGACATAACTTTAACCCATTGTATATGAAATTCCCCAAAATTAAAATAGTCCAGTCATACTTTATCAAAGGCCTTCCCAAAGTCAGCTATGAATATCAGTACGGTTATTGTGGAATTGAAAAAAGTTCTAATTTAATGCAGTTGATACGTGTATGTTTCCAGATAAGATGCACTGAAATAAAAGCAATTTCCGAAAATGAACACTCGGTTTTCGGAAATTGCTTTTAATTCAGTGCATCTTATTTGGAAACATACACGTATCAACTGTATTAAATTAGAACTTTTTTCAATTCCACAATAACCGTACTGATATTCATAGCTGACTTTGGGAAGGCCTTTGATAAAGTATGACTGGACTATTTTAATTTTCATTCGCATCAACTGTGATATTTTGTCTGATCTCGCAAACATTGTAATGTATGTGTAATCTAGAGCCAAACATGTTCATTTTCAATCTGAGGGTATCCTGCTATTGACACACTTGTGGAATTATTCAACTGAACATGACAACAACAGTAATTAATGAGGCAGTCTGGATAGCTCAGGTGTGTGCAGGTAGGCCTAGACAGAGGACGTGTTTGTGGATCCAGCCCCTTTAGGTTAATGAATTCATATATGCAAATACACCAGTGTATTTATGGAAATTAGGCACAGAATTTGTTATTTTAACACATAATATAAAATAAATACCTGATACCATTACAAAATGTATATATGAGTGCATTCTAAGAAAAAACGGGGAAATTTGACAATACATTTTACCTGAATTTACACCAAAATCCCTGAACTCATTATTTGTCCGTGCCAGTAAAATATTTTATGTGCTATAATTCAATCCAATACCTGATGGATTTTTAAAATTCAAAGAGTTTGGAGTAACTTCATCCATTCTCCAACTGTTGCATTTATTATAATAAAAAATAAAAAACTTCTAACATTTTTGATGACCATTGCTACTGTAAGCCTTGTACCATCTTGTCCAATAACTAATAACACTAGTGTAACATTGGTGTTACTGTAGAAAAGCTGCATCTGTGAAGTTGGTTGATTTTTCAAGAGAATGAAGGAGAACTACTGTTGATAAATAATTATGAAAAGCATGGGTTTTACTGAGTGGACGTCACATTTTGGGTCTACTCAAACGTGGAGGGTTTAGGATAAAGAGTTCTCAACCAATAATGTCAGCAAATGTACAATGCTTGACCTGACTGGAATGTCCATAGAAGAATGTGTGGTAGGCTAATAGAAGTGGAGAAGGAGGAATTTAACTACTGAGTAATACCACATCATGTTTTTCCCTTTGTTTTCTCCTCTGTGTGTGTGTGTGTGTCTGTAATGGTCGTCGTATGAAGAAGGTGTGGACCAAAGCGCAGCATGGTACGTGTTCATGTTATCTTCATTTAAACTGAACACAAAACAAAATAACAAAGAGAATGAATGAAAAACGAAACAGTCCTGTCAGGTGCAGAAACACAAAACAACTACCCACAAAACCCATGTGGGCAAGAGCTACCTAAGTATGGTTCTCAATCAGAGACAACGACAGACAGCTGTCCCTGATTGAGAACCATACCCGGCCAAAAACAAAGAAATACAAAAACATAGAAAAAAGAACATAGAACGCCCACCCTAGTCACACCTTGGCCTAACCAAAATAGAGAATATAATGCCTCTCTATAGCCAGGGCGTGACAGTACCTGACTCTAAAGGGGAGGGTCCGGGTGGGCCTTCTTACCACGGCGGCTCGGGTGCGGGAAGTGGACCCCGCTTCACCTCAGTCTTGGCCCACTCAGGCCCCGGACTGAAGACCCTCGTAGAGGGCGCCACTGGACTGAGGGGCGCCTCTGGACTGAGGGGCTGCAATTCTGGCAGCTCCGGAGTGAAGGGCGACTCTGGCAGCTCCGGAGTGAAGGGCGACTCTGGCAGCTCTGGAGTGAAGGGCGACTCTGGCAGCTCCTGACTGACGGACGGCTCTGGCAGCTCCTGACTGACGGACGGCTCTGGCAGCTCCTGACTGATGGGCGGCTCTGGCAGCTCCTGACTGACGGGCGGCTCTGGAAGCACCTGACTGACGGGCGTCTCTGGCAGCTCCTGACTGACGGGCGGCTCTGGCAGCTCCTGACTGACGGGCGGCTCTGGCAGCTCCTTACTGACGGGCGGCTCTGGCGGCTCCGGACAGGAGGGAGACTCTGGAAGCGCCGGACAGGCGGGAGAACCTGGAGGGAGGAGACGAAGAGACAGCCTGGTGGGTCCTGTGGCAGCCCCATGCACCAGAACGCACACCCTAGTCACACCCTGGCCTAACCAAAATAGAGAATAAATGGCCAGGGCATGACAGTGTCGACAGACAGACACACGCACACACACACACATGACAGTGTCGACAGACAGACACACGCACACACACACACACACACACACACACACACACATACAGGATCCTCACTAACAGTCCTCCGACATTAGCTCCCCAGTGAGCCAGAACAATTCAACACAACAAGCTTCTTTTATGTATGTCAAAATAGTGACATTTAACCATTGTAGTTATAAGTCAATTGAGCTGAGATATTAGTTGTCACTGTGGGTCCTTCCTCTCCCCACTCTCCATCTCCGCCTCTCCCTGTGTGTCTCTCTATTGTTGCACGCTCACACTCCTTCAACCTCTATCCTCCATCACTCTCTCTTTCTAGATGTCTTTGTCTACCCTTTGTCTCTCTTTCTCTCTCTGACAAGGCAAGGCACTCATTGCACAGATGTAGGATCTTAATGTGAGCCAGTTTGCTACAGCAGGAAAATAATCATGTAGCAAAAGGAGATGTGAATTACCATGTGGGTTATAATTCATGGACATATTTTTAGGCGTCATACATTTTTCATAAGGGAAAATCAAGTCTGAAATTCAAAAGTGGGAATTACGAACTTCAGAAGCCTTCTAAAACCTCAAATACACAACCAGTTTTAAATGTTATGCATTCCATGAAAGTTGTCCGGCAACAGGGTGATCAAATTAAGATCCTACACCTGTACAGTATGTGTCTCACTGTTACACCCACAAAGACTAAACACAGGAAAGTGATGTAAAATTGTGCTGCAGTACTATTGTCAGTGTGTGTTTGTGTGTGTGTTTCTGTGAGTGTGTGTGTGTGTTTCATGCATGCATGTGTATGAATGTTTAAACACAGGCTAAATATGCTGAGAAGGCACACCTATCCCTCAGTCTAACAAGGTACAGCAGACAGTGTACTCCACATAGTTAATTTGAGTTTAACAGACATTAAAATCCCTGAACACTGACTTACTGTAAGAAAACAACAACACCAACAGTCTACACAATCTCTACCGAGCCCAAAGCTATACAACATTTTTCTTTTTTTTCTAATGAAACTGGAACTAGTTCAGAGGGAAAGGAGAATCATTTGACTCTGCTTGTGTCCTTTGAGATAGCGTACCGTGCTCTAGCGGTAAATTCACTGCGTCTTTGGGGGGTAAAAAGAAAGCGAGTACGAAAATAACAAGCTTCCACGCTCCCCAGTCTACCTCACACAATTTAAAATGTTCTCTAGCTTCAGTGTCAAACCAGCTGCAGAGAATTGCTGTCCGTGCTTATTTGAAGCCCCCTCAGTGCTTTAAAACACTACCCAATTCAATGAGGGAGAAAACAGACTGTCTATGCAGTACAGTCTCATTACAATATGTCAAAATAGTGCCGTTTAACCATGGTAGTTATAAGTCAATTGAGCTGAGATATTAGTTGTCACTGTGGGTCCTTCCTCTCCCCACTCTCCATCTCCGCCTCTCCCTGTGTGTCTCTCTATTGTTGCACGCTCACACTCCTTCAACCGCTATCCTCCATCACTCTCTCTTTCTAGATGTCTTTGTCTACCCTTTGTCTCTCTTTCTCGCTCCAACCACCTTTCAGTCTCTCGTTATCTCCTTCACTACTCACTTCTCCTACCTCTCCACATCTGTCTTTATTTCTCCCATTGTCTTTCTTGCAGAGACAAACAAATGCAGTCCTTGCTCGCTTAAACACACTCATTCAATGACGCTTGATCACTTTTGCCTTCCTTTCGTGATATTCCTTAATTTCTCTTTCAAATACGTTCAGGTTAAATGTATAGTATTCATACTGTAGGTTGCGACTGTACCACTCGACAGAAAAAGGCAAGTTTGTGCTAACAAAGTCTACTAACAAAGTACACAATGCAGCGAACGTATGCTATTGACTTGTTGGTCGGTCTGAGTGCAAAGGCCTACAGAATGACTAAGGCCTACAGAATGACTAAGGCCTACAGAATGGCTAAGCCAGGCACTCAATGTAAGGATGTACTGTATGTGTGTGTATGTATACGTGTGTGTGTGTGCATACGCATGAATGTTTAAACAGTCTAACATGATACTGCAGACAGTGTACTCCACATAGTTAATTTGAATTTAACAAAGATTAAAATCGCTGAACACTGACTTACTGTAAGAAAACAACAACAAGTCTACACAATCTCTACCGAGCCCAAAGCTATACATCACTTTCCTTTTTTTTCTAATTTTATTTCACCTTTATTTAACCAGGTAGGCGTTGAGAACAAGTTCTCATTTACAACTGCGACCTGGCCAAGATAAAGCAAAGCAGTGCGACAAAAACAACACATGGGATAAACAATCGTACAGTCAATAACACAATAGGAAAATCTGTATACAGTGTGTGGAAATTAAGTAAGGAGGTAAGGCAATAAATAGGCCAATAGTGGCGAAATAATGACAATTTGGCAATTTACACTGGAGTGATATACAGTTGAATACATTTAAACTCAAATACATTTAAACTGAGTTTTTCACAATTCTGACATTTAATCCTAGTAAAAATGTCCCTGTCTTAGGTCAGTTAGGATCACCACTTTATTTTAAGAATGTGAAATGTCAGAATAATAGTAGAGAGAATTATTTATTTCAGCTTTTATTTCTTTCATCACATTCCCAGTGGGTCAGAAGTTTACATACACTGAATTAGTATTTGGTAGCATTGCCTTTAAATTGTTTAACATCGGTCAAACGTTTGGGGTAGCCTTCCACAAGCTTCCCACAACACAATTGGTCCCTTTCCTCCTGACAGAGCTGGTGTAACTGAGTCAGGTTTGTAGGCCTCCTTGCTCGGACAGGCTTTTTCAGTTCTGCCCACAATTTTTCAGAGCTTTATGATGGCCACTCCAATACCTTGACTTTGTTGTCCTTAAGCAATTTTGCCACAACTTTGCAAGTATGCTTGGGGTCATTGTCCAATTGGAAGACTCATTTGCGACCAAGGTTTAACTTCCTGACTGATGTCTTGAGATGTTGCTTCAATATATCCACATCATTTTCCTACCTCTATTTTGTATAGTGCAGCAAAGAACCCCCACAACATGATGCTGCCACCCCCGTGCTTCACGGTTGGGATGGTGTTCTTTGGCTTGCAAGCCTCCCCCTTTCTCCTCCAAACATAACAAAAAGTTAATCAAGGACAACAACCACCCGAGCCACTGCCTGTTCACCCCGCTATCATCAAAAGGCGAGGTCAGTACAGGTGCATCAAAGCTGGGACTGAGAGACTGAAAAACACCTTCTATCTCAAGGACATCAGACTGTTAAACAGCCATCACTAACGTTGAGTGGCTGCTGCCAACATACTGACTCAAATCTCTTGGCACTTTAATAATTAAAAATTGGATGTAATAAATGTATCACTAGTCACTTTAATAAACAATGCGACTTTATATAATGTTTACATACCCTACAATACTCATCTCATACTCGCATTAACATCTGCTAACCATGTGTATGTGACCAATACAATTTGATTTGATTTGATCATTACGGTCAAACAGTTCTATTTTTGTTTCATTAGACCAGAGGACATTTCTCCAAAAAGCACAATCTTTGTCCCCAAGTACAGTTGCAAACTGTAGTCTGGCTTTTTTATGGCGGTTTTGGAGCAGTGGCTTCTTCCTTGCTGAGTGGCCTTTCAGGTTATGTCGATATAGGACTCGTTTTACTGTGGATATAGATACTTTTGTACCGGTTTCCTCCAGCATCTTCACAAGGTCCTTTGCTGTTGTTCTGGGATTGATTTGCACTTTTTGCACCAAAGTTCGTTCAACTCTAGGAGACAGAATGCGTCTCCTTCCTGAGCGGTATGACGGCTGCGTGGTCCCATGGTGTTTATACTTGTGTACTATTGTTTGTATAGATGAACGTGGTACCTTCAGGCATTTGGAAATTGCTCCCAAGGATGAACCAGACATGTGGAGGTCTACCATTTTTTTCTGAGGTCTTGGCTGATTTCTTTGGATTTTCCCATGATGTCAAGCAAAGAGGCACTGATTTTGAAGTAGGCCTTGAAATACATCCACAGGCACACCTCCAATTGACAGCTTCTAAAGCCATGACATAATTTTCTGGTATTTTCCAAGCTGTTTAAAGGCACAGTCAACTTAGTGTATGTACCCTTCTGACCCCCTGGAATTGTGATACAGTGAATTATAAGTGAAACAATCTGTCTGTAAACAATTGTTGGAAAAATTACTTGTGTCATGCACAAAGTAGGTGCCCTAACCAACTTGCCAAAACTATAGTTTGTTAACAAGACATTTGTGGAGTGTTTTAATGACTCCAACATGAGTGTATGTAAACTTCCGACTTCAACTGTATGTGCAGATGAGGATGTGCAAGTAGAAATACTGGTGTGCAAAAGAGCAGAAAAACAAAAACAAATATGTGGATAAGGTAGGTAGTTGGTTGGTTGGATGGGCTATTTACAGATGGGCTGTGTACAGCTGCAACAATCGGTTAGCTGCTCTTATAGCTGATGTTTAAAGTTATTGAGGGAGATATATGTCTCCAACTTTAGTGATTTTTGCAATTCGTTCCAGTCATTGGCAACAGAGGACTGGAAGGAAAGGCGGCCAATGGAGGTGTTGGCTTTGTGGACCTGCTGGAGCTCGCGCTGTGTGTGTGGGTGTTGCTATGGTGACCAGTGAGCTGAGATGTAATAAAACTGGAAATAGTTCAGAGGGAAAGGTTGAATCATTTGACTCTGCTGGTGTCCTTTGAGATAGCGAACTGCACTCTAGCGGTAAATTCACTGTGTCTCTGGGGGGTAAAAAGAAAGTGAGTACGAAAATAACAAGCTTCCTCGCTCCCCAGTTTACCTCACACAGTTTAACATGTTCTCTAGCTTCAGTGTCAACCTAGCTGCAGAGAATTGCTGTCCGTGCTTATTTGAAGCCCCCTCAGTGCTTTGAAACACTACCCAATTCAACGAGGGACAAAACAGACCATCTGGCTATGCAGTACAGTCTCATTACAATATGTCAAAATAGTGACATTGAACCATTGTAGTGATGTCACCTAAACTGACATAAGGGTGTGGGGGTGTGGTGAAAGGAAGTACATTATTGGGCTGATGTCAGCAACATTATGCTATACAAGCTATAGCATGTAGACAGACGCTGTAGCTCTGATCTTTGGCCTGTTTAAACATGAGCCAGTGAATGTGAATTTGCCATTTTGGTGTACAATATAAGCATAGATTGCATTGTGATTACTGATAGTGTTATTTTGGTTTCGTTCTGCCATTTCTTGTTTTAGTTTTCGATTATTTGTGTACTTGTTTAACATATTACTTCACAGTTGGTAAGACAAGCATTTTGCTGCACCCGCTGTAACATCTGTTAAACTGTGTACGTGACAATAAACGTTGATGTCTGCCAAGCTAAAACTGATCCAAGGCCAGTGTCATTACAACAGCACCGCTATAACTCCTAGCACATCTGGACTGTGATCAAGGAAATGTGAATCTGCTTACATGATCAATTATGACCTACATACATTATGATCATTGTTATGATTTGGATGATAATGCATTTGCACACACACTGAACTGAGTCTATTGTTATGGCCACAACGGCAATAATAGGTGATTACTATACCCTGTACTACCATAAAATACAATCTAGGTGGCATTTTCTTCACTTTAAAGCTGTCACTCAAGGACTTTTTCAGTTAACAGGGACCACAACGCTGCAGAAATTAAGTTGCTATGGTGGGGATGACCGCTCTGTGAAGCAGGCTAGCACATCTCTGTGAAAATACAAACTTGGAACTAGAAGTAGAAGTGTTGTGACTAAAATTGCACAGATATCTGAACTGAAGAGGTTTTAAAAACAAGAAAGGTGGTGGATTACATATCACATAACTTAGCTATTATTAAGGACAACGTCTAACACCTGCATTTCCTTGGTTGTCAAACAAATGGAACACAACATTACAGAACATTGTATGGTCTAGAACATATATGCCTCTGTCAGGTAGAATAGGAAATCAAGTCAGCATTACAAGAGCATCTCTATCTGCAACACTCAGAACATTGCACCCTCCTGAACGGAACTCGGGCATTTAATAGTGTTGTGTATCTTTAAACATCCTCTATGTGCTCTTCATGAGAAAAACCTTCTGTGCCACACCATCATCCTTCCCTGGAGAAGGGGAAGTCAGAAGACTTATTGGTGAAGACTGCAGGGCGCTTTAGAAACGGGAAGTGATGATGTTTCAGTACAGTCACATTCAGTTCCCCCCCTGAAGACACAGTTCTTCACTAGCAGAGCTCTGGAGCAGGATCCTATTTTTATAGACACTCGTAACACCACACCACTAACGTAGCTCCTACTAGCTGTGATATTGAGTAAGATACTGTAAATTAAATGTACATTAATAAATAAATATGACTAACCTGAATTTGAAGTTTGAACACCCTTTACAATACTCTTCCACTCTGAATCCAAATGATAGCCTGGCTACCGTTTTGGCACGGTGGTGAGTTTGGAGGATTAATTTGGGATGAGGAGAAGCGAGTTTGATTTCCCCTGCGGTGGAGCTCCAGGCTGGAGAGAAGGGTGTTGAAGCTTGATTACCCCAGCCAGGGTGAGCCATGTGTGGGGAAGTAAAGTGCCAAAACCCTGCTTACCTGGTGCTCTTCCATGGAGCTCCGACACTCCGGAATGAGTGAATCCCTTAATGACTCCCGGGATGGGAACATCGGATCAGCTTTCCTGGATGGTAAGGGGGTAGGATAGGGTGGTGTGAGAAGGGAAGGGAGAACTGGGTACCTCACCTTAACCCTGGGGCATTGTAATTATATCTACGGATGAAAAGTGTTCTTTTAAACACACACACACGGTCAAAACATACACACATCTACAGCCACACACACAAACCTCCCAGGTAGGTAAAGTGCTTCTACCCTTTTCCAACCCCCCTCTAACAGGCATAGACCTTGAGCCTGGAGGCCTTTCCGGTAGTGAGTGATTTCTCTAACTATGTCTCTGGGCCAGCGTGTGGCTATAAGCAGAGCTGTCAGAGTGGGAGGAACACACACATTTGGTTAACTCCCAGCAAGGAAAACAGACACATTTCACACATTTGAGCAACTCAGGGATGGCAGGATGCCGATGGATGGAAAGGAAATGGCCGATAAAATCCTAATTTTTGTAATGAGTACGATGGGAGAGTGCTGGTTTCAAGCGCAGGGCGCAGCAGGTGTTTATTAGTAAAGGACCACAGGAGGAGGCAGGTAGCTGGGTCCAGGGACAGGTAGAAGGTCATACACAGGAGGAGGCAGGTAGCTGGGTCCAGGGACAGGCCGAAGGTCATACACAGGAGGAGGCAGGTAGCTGGGTCCAGGGGCAGGCCGAAGGTCATACATAGGGACTCCAACAAGGTAACAGTACAGGCAGGGAAAAGACTAGTAGCGTAGTCCAGGAGATCAGGCAAGAGGTTGATGACAAGAAATCTGATAGGCAAAAATGCAAGCAGGGAACAGGCAAAAAGGCATTGTTAGTGACAATGGCCAAAAACTAGGCTACACAGGCGGGCTACACAGGCGGGCTACACAGGCGGGCTAATACAGCACTAACCAGCACTCCGACTAGAATGTGTGTCAAAACAAACAATCTCACAGTGATGGGGTGCAAAGAACTGAACTAAATAGTGTGTGATAATGACACACAGGTGTGTGAACAGGTGATCAGAATTCAGGTGATTGGGATCTGGAGAGTGAGCTGCCTTCAGGGGATCTATGTGTTTGAGAGTGTGAGCTGGAAGGTGGGCTGGAAAGTGATCTGCGTTCAGGGGATCTATGTGTTTGAGAGTGTGAGCTGGAAGGTGGGCTGGAAAGTGAGCTGCGTTCAGGGGATCTATGTGTTTGAGAGTGTGAGCTGGAAGGTGGGCTGGAAAGTGATCTGCGTTCAGGGGATCTATGTGTTTGAGAGTGTGAGCTGGAAGGTGGGCTGGAAAGTGATCTGCATTCAGGGGATCTATGTGTTTGAGAGTGTGAGCTGGAAGGTGGGCTGGAAAGTGAGCTGCGTTCAGGGGATCTATGTGTTTGAGAGTGTGATCTGGAAGCAGACGTTACACTTTTCACTTATTGCCAGGTCGTTTTTCTCTGTCTCAATGTTCACCGGTTGTGGAAATGTTTGCAATGGCACTAGAGATGATTTGCCTAATCTATCAGTCTACTGCTCTCTCTTTGTCTTTCTCTCTCACTTTCTTTCTCTCTCCCACTCTCGTTCTCTCCCCCTCCCTCTCTCTCTCCCCCGCTCCCCCCTCCCTCTCTCTCTCCCCCTCCCTCTCTCTCTCTCTCCCTCTCTCTTTCCCCTCCCACTTTATTTAACTCTATCACTCCCTCTCCCTCTCTAAGGATAAAAGACAGTCTTGTCTACTTGAAAAAACTGGGAATACGACCCAAGTATAACATTACTTTTTCATAACTGCTGTACTACAACAACAAGAGCAACAAAAACAAACTACTACTACTTCTGCTACTACTTCTACTACTACTACTACATACTTATTGATCCATCCCCTGTATCAGACAGATATTACTTTGCTGATGTGGCCATGGTAGTGATCATTTGGGGAGAACCTGTTATTAAAGGTGTTACCTCAGCTGACTGCACACGGAGAGACACAGAGACACGGAGAGACACGGAGAGACACAGAGAGACACAGAGACAGAGAGACACAGAGACACAGAGACAGAGAGACACGGAGAGACACGGAGAGACACAGAGACAGAGAGACACAGAGACACAGAGACACAGAGACACGGAGAGACACAGAGACAGAGAGACACAGAGAGACACTGAGACAGAGAGACACGGAGAGATACGGAGAGACACAGAGACAGAGAGACACGGAGAGACACTGACACGGAGAGACACGGAGAGACACTGAGACAGAGAGACACGGAGAGACACAGAGAGACACAGAGCGCGAGAGAGTGAGAGACAGGCCAGGTGCAACACACCCTGCACTTCCAGCCTGGAGTGTGTGAGAGGAGTCAATGTGTTAGCTTGAGTGAGCTTTTGGAGGGAGTGAGTGTTGGAGTGTGTCTGAAGTTCAAGTGAGTGTATGTGTCCACTGAAGACTTTTGTGCACATCTGTGAGAGTTTTTGCACTGGATTTATTGGGTAAGTTTGGGTAAGTTAGTAAGAGTTAATGCTACTGTAAGTGCCAGTGTTGACTTAATGTGACTGTTTTGATGCTGCAGTTTGAGGGCTGGCTTGTGTGTGTGTCTGTTTTGTGTGTAGGTGCATGTCAGCCAGCTAGTCAAACAAGCAGCCAGCCAGCCAGCCAGCCAGTCACAACACTAAAGGGAAACTGTGCCTGAACCAGATCAAAATAATTATTTGAAGCAGAGCTGCAGAGGGTCACCGAAGGTGACTTCAACTAAACTGGGAACATGCAGATGTCAGATGACTGTCTGAAGGCGTTTAGTGTTGGCCTTTCAACAAGATGACTCAGCAGCCTTAGGGCTTAGAACCGTTAGCAGTTAGCTAGTCACATCTAAATGGCTGACTGATGGCACGTCCCCACATCCCACCTGAACTAACTGCAATCCACAGATACAGCCTAGGCACAGATATGGAAACAGACACTGACATACACAGACAAGGACACAGACAGAAACACCTAAAGACAAGGTCCATAGTAAAGATCCAGTTGGAGACACAACAGTTATAGAGAACATGAGAAAAGACAGAGCTACTGACACAGACACACTCCACATGCACGAATACAGACTACAGATGCAAAAACAGGCAAAAGACAGAGGAAACAGACAGATCCAGGCAGGCACCCTCAAACACGCACAGCCAAAGCCACAGCAGCACAGCATGGGAGCCAGGGTATATGCCAGAGTCCTACCCCAACGCCAAGCACGGCAGATGGGTGCACCATCCATGCACAACACATTCATACATGAATGCGTGTTCACACACAAACATGTGCACGTGCGCACACACACACACACAGACACACCAGAAGCCATTGCTAACACTCCACAGACCCACTGTCTGGAAGAATTTGGCCTTGTTTACACCCTTGAGTAAGGTGGAGTATGTGTGTGTGTTCCTCCTGAACTGGGTCACATGAAGTCACAGAATGGAAGCCTCTTATGGTGTGCCTCTGTGCATCAATCCAGGCACCAAGCAGAGCTAGCTTGTAGCCTGACAAAACGACAGATACCATATCACACTGTAACTTGCATAAGTTGCATAATGTATGTATTATATGAAGTGTGCTATTAGGGTACATCTTCCTCAAGCATCCTCAGCGGTCAGCCCAGTCAGAGTGAATGCTTCATCATCACCTCCTCGTCAGCAGCCAGCCCAGTCAGAGTGAATGCTTCATCATCACCTCCTCGTCAGCAGCCAGCCCAGTCAGAGTGAATGCTTCATCATCACCTCCTCGTCAGCAGCCAGCCCAGTCAGAGTGAATGCTTCATCATCACCTCCTCGTCAGCAGCCAGCCCAGTCAGAGTGAATGCTTCATCGTCACCTCCTCGTCAGCAGCCAGCCCAGTCAGAGTGAATGCTTCATCGTCACCTCCTCGTCAGCAGCCAGCCCAGTCAGAGTGAATGCTTCATCATCACCTCCTCGTCAGCAGCCAGCCCAGTCAGAGTGAATGCTTCATCATCACCTCCTCGTCAGCAGCCAGCCCAAGGCCCCATTACAATATGTTAAAGGTCCAATGCAGCCTTTTGTCACGACTTCTCCCGAAGTCGTTGCCTCTCCATGTTCGGGCGGTGCTCGGCGGTCGACGTCACTGGTCTTCCAGCCATCATTGATCCATTTTTATTTTCCATTGGTTTTGTCTTGTCTTCCCACACACCTGTTTTCAATCCCATTCATTACCTGTTGTGTATTTAACCCTCTGTTTCCCCTCATGTCTTGTTTTATGTTTGTTTTATGTTCAGTATTCGTGTTTTGTATTTGGTGCACGACTGGTCCTCGTACCCACTTTGTTTCATTGTATTTCATAGTTTTGGAGTTGTGTGTTTTAAGTTATTAAACTACTCCATTCCACCAAGTTTTGATTCTCCTGCTCCTGATTTGCCTGCCACCTATACACACGACTGTGAAATCTTAAAAAAAAATCTCAAAATCAAATCATTTCTGGGTAACAAGTAACATACTGTGACTGTTTTCAATTAAAATCATTTTTTTTTAATGGCTGCTTAGCAAAGAACAATTTCTCAAGCAAGAATTGTGTTAGGACTGTCTAGGAGTGGTCTGAATGGGAAGGGGGAAAATGAAAATGAGCTGTTATTGGCAGAGAGGTTTGAACTCTCTTTCTTATTGGTCTATTAACTATTTTACAGCTTAGTGATGTCACCATGGAAGGCCAAAACTCCCTCCCACCAAACAGCTCTGACACTAAAAGGGAATTATGATAATTTCACAGTATTATTCCAATCTCATAGTTTGGAAATATACATAACCAGTCAAAAGTTTGGACACACCTACTCATTTCCTGAATCGGGTCACATATGTGGGAACTCCTTCCAGACGGTTGGAAAAGAATTTCGGGTGAAGCTGGTTGAGAGAATGTCAAGAGACTGCAAAGCTGTCATCAAGGCAAAGGGTGGCTAAAATATATTTTGATTTGTTTCACACTACTACTACTACTACATGATTCCATATGTGTTATTTCATAGTGTTTATGTATTAACTCTTTTTCTACAGTGTAGAAAATAGTCCAAATGAGTAGGTGTGTCCAAACTTTTGACTGGTACTGTGTATAAAACACAGGGAAATCAAATGTTTGACTGCACTGGGCCTTTAAACCAGCATCCTTCCTTACAGTGCCCTCCTTGTCAGCAACCAGTCCAAGGCCCAGTTGCAATACTTTAAACACGCATCCTTCCTTATCATCACCTCCTTGTCAACGTCAAAAAACGTGTAACTGTATGCATTTTAGTCAGGCAGGATGATACAGCGCTGAATGAGAGCAAATTTGACTTGGGAAGTTATTTATTGAACAGCTACCAAAAAGTTAATTGAATGTTTGAGTTAAGGAGGCGTCACAATATCTATCAATTTAACCACTTTCGCAGTAAAATATGTGTTTTTATACAACCATCCATTTAATTTATGGGATGCCTTAGAGATATGGAGAAAAAAATGGTTGGCTTTGTTGTACC
This sequence comes from Oncorhynchus clarkii lewisi, assembly GCF_045791955.1. Lineage (NCBI taxonomy): Eukaryota > Metazoa > Chordata > Actinopteri > Salmoniformes > Salmonidae > Oncorhynchus > Oncorhynchus clarkii. Next base: position 72,071,284 of record NC_092153.1, read on the forward strand.
TCGGGTAGGGGTATCTCAAAAACTAAAGCCCTTTTTGAGGAATCGTGACTAGCCTGTTCTGGAGAGAGTGGAAGGAAGTACATATTGTGGGTATTCACTGTGGGTCTCCTCAGGCTTGTGAATTCACTGTGGGTCTCATCTTCAAGACCTTAATGTCTAAACGATGCACAACGAAAACTGCGGCATTCTATCTTTCTTTCATCAGTTTACCTTTCGTTAGCTCTCTGTACCTGTTTTTTGATATCTTTCCAACTCCTTATGGAATTGCTATGCCAAACATGTCTGGCTTGACAATGACAATGGAGTAGGGAAAAGCACAGACAGATCTGGGACAAGGCTAACTTTTTGTACCCTGCACCTGCAAGTTACTGGATGTGCGTGCGTACAGTACTTTTAAACTAGTTCATTACTAATGTTAACTTACAGTGTTAGCAATAGTGTCCTTCTGATTTGACACAACAGTTGTTGGTGGTAGCCCCCTTTATGGAGATTCTAAAACCGGAGGGGGCCACTACGGGTCAGGGTTTGGGTCCTAAAGCTCTCACAGAGATTGTTTCATTGCTACATTGGTCATTTGAGGAGGGATGTTATAAAGAAAAGTGTCAGTGTTAAATTCTGTGCCCCAGCTATAAAACACTGCATGTCCAATATTTTTGCAGATCACAAATTGACATTCACACATGGGGAAGGAAGTGGACGATGTGAAACAGACTGATGTATCTGGGTCAACATTTGTCTATCTCTCAACACCTGCAGCAACTAGAGAGAGAGAGAGACACACACACGCACACACGCACACACACACACACACACACACACACACACACACACACACACACACACACACACACACACACACACACACACACACACACACACACACACACACACACACACAATGATATTACTATGGATTGACTCCTCTTATTAGCTGAAATGATCTATGTATTAGATGGACAGAAGATACTCTGTTACTCTTGGATGGAAAGGTTAATAGTCAGCCATTGTTGGAGGACTATGGGTAAAAAATGGAAAAAGTGCTTTTTATCATTTAAAAACATATTATCAAAAGGTGCTTCAAAGGTATCACCAAAAGAGGGAAAGAAGAGATACTTTAAATATAGGCTTACTACATTATATAGGCATACATTATGTGCATGAGCAAAGTGCATTGTGCGGCTAATCCCGTCTAAGCACTCCCATCTTCTGTCGTGAAAGCGGACTGAAATAGAGGTGTCTAGTTGGCAGAGAGAGGCTAAGGAGAGAGAACTTTTTATTTCACCTTTATTCCAAGGTCTCTTTTACAGATGAGCCCTGCATGCACATCAATATACACTATACACATCAATATACACTTAGCCTACCAGAGCCTACCCACGTAGCAACAGCAGGTCTTGTTTATTAATGAAGCACGATGAGCAGCAAATGAAGCGTGAAATAGCCACACAAACATAAATGACAGGTATGTTGGGAAGGAAGAAAATGCAGAGAGAGAAAGAGAGAGTCATCCACGGATAAACAGAATCAATTTCATGGGATTTTATCAAAACGAGGATGTAAGAGTATGCGTTTGCCATTCGTTTAACATCATCTGTGTTCATTGTCGTTGTCGTGAAATTGCTGGTTATATACTGGTTCGAGATGACTGAGTGATGTCATTAGAGCTATAGGCCTATAATGTACCATTGGCTAACATTGTTATGCCAATGGTCAAATGTCCATTGTATAGGCATTAGGGATGGCATGCTATAGAATGGCTATGAGGTGAGTTGTGGACAAAGGCTTTAAATAAAATATAATTGAATTGTATTGGTTGCACGCACCGAAAACAGCAGGTGTAGACTTTACAGTGACATGCGTACGTACAAGCCCAGTGCAGAGTTAAAAAGTAAGACAAATGTTTGCTAAATAAAAAAGGAACTAGTAACATTGCTGAAGGTCTCTGCTGGTATGCCCTCATGCTAGGCAATTGTGATATATTATTTGACATTTAAGTAATTTAGCAGACACTCTTATTCAGAGCAACTTACAGTAACGAGTGCTTATATTTTCATATGTTTTTTTCCCTTACTGGCCCCCAGTGGGAATCAAACCCACAACCCTGGTATTGCACGCACCATGCTCTAGCAAACTAACCACAAGCCCCTGGTCAAGTCTCCCCTCTCACGCCACTCTCTGTCTTTTTCCTGTCTGTCTGGCCAGACTGGGAGTCTCGTCTGTCGTTTGTCTATGGATATATTTAGTTCACACACTAAACTTAATGAAGGCTTCACACCCTAACCTTAACCCATAAGAGTCTAAGCCCTGTCTAAGCCGGGGGTAGTACTAAGATATATGGAATTGTTTTGAGAACGTCATACCAAGGATCATTTTGCTACTTGATTTAGAATTTTAAGACCCCTTGAAGTATCAAAAGAATATGTAAGATAATTATTTGATGAACAATTGTATTGGGCCTTACTGCTATTAACCCATACAAATGCATTGAATAATAAAAAAATATACAGTACCAGTCAAAAGCTTGGATACACCTACTAATTCAAGGGTTTTTCTTTATTTTTACTTTTTTCTACATTGTAGAATAATACTGAAGATATCAAAACTATGAAATAACACATATGGTTTTCACTTTGTCATTATAGGACATTATGTGTAGATTGATGAGGAAACATTTTTATTTAATACATTTCAGAATAAGACTGTAACATAGCAAAATGTGGAACAGTTATGTTCCAAATGCAATGTACTTCCATTCATTTTATCAACTGGTACTGAGGGACCTTCATACGAGTCTTGTGAGGCCTGTGGGCGTCCTAGAGCAAAACAAACAACATGTACGTGTTCGTGAGAATCTCACCTTTACACAGATGGTCACATTAACTGTTCGGACGCTACAGACAGAAGTTGGCAGATCCGCTGTATCGGCTTCAGACAAGTCCCAAGACGCTTATGGGCTGTCGTAGAGCAAAACAGAGAACACTATCATGTTCGTGAGAGTCTCATCTTCCCATAAAGAGGTCATAGGCCAAATTGTTTGGACAGATGATTTTTGTGATTTCCGCAATAGCGGATTGCATCCTGTAGCTCTAACTCCAAAACGTTCTGGGACACTGTGAAGTCCATGGAGAACAAGAGCACCTCCTCCCAGCTGCCCACTGCACTGAGGCTAGGTAACACGGTCACCACCAATAAATCCATGATTATCGAAAACTTCAACAAGCATTTCTCAACGGCTGGCCATGCCTTCCTCCTGGCTACTCCAACCTCGGCCAACTGCTCGGCCACCCCCCCCCCCCCCCCGCAGCTACTCGCCCAAGCCTCTCCAGGTTCTCCTTTACCCAAATCCAGATAGCAGATGTTCTGAAAGAGCTGCAAAACCTGGACCCGTACAAATCAGCTGTGCTTGACAATCTGGACCCTCTATTTCTGAAACTATCTGCCGCCAAAGTCGCAATCCCTATTACCAGCCTGTTAAACCTCTCTTTCATATCGTCTGAGATCCCCAAGGATTGGAAAGCTGCCGCAGTCATCCCCCTCTTCAAAGGGGGAGACACCCTGGACTCAAACTGTTACAGACCTATATCCATCCTGCCCTGCCTATCTAAGGTCTTCGAAAGCCAAGTCAACAAACAGGTCACTGACCATCTCGATTCCCACCGTACCTTCTGCGCTGTGCAATCTGGTTTCCGAGCCGGTCACGGGTGCACCTCAGCCACGCTCAAGGTACTAAACGATATCATAACCGCCATCGATAAAAGACAGTACTGTGCAGCCGTCTTCATCGACCTTGCCAAGGCTTTCGACTCTGTCAATCACCATATTCTTATCGGCAGACTCAGTAGCCTCGGTTTTGCTGATGACTGCCTTGCCTGGTTCACCAACTACTTTGCAGACAGAGCTCAGTGTGTCAAATCGGAGAGCATGCTGTCCGGTCCTCTGGCAGTCTCTATGGGGGTGCCACAGGGTTCAATTCTCGGGCCGACTCTTTTCTCTGTATATATCAATGATGTTGCTCTTGCTGCGGGCGATTCCCTGATCCACCTCTACGCAGACAACACCATTCTGTATACTTCCGGCCCGTCCTTGGACACTGTGCTATCTAACCTCCAAACGAGCTTCAATGCCATACAACACTCCTTCCGTGGCCTCCAACTGCTCTTAAACGCTAGTAAAACCAAATGCATGCTTTTCAACCGTTCGCTGCCTGCACCCGCACGCCCGACTAGCATCATGGATGGTTCCGACCTAGAATATGTGGACATCTATAAGTACCTAGGTGTTTGGCTAGACTGTAAACTCTCCTTCCAGACTCATATCAAACATCTCCAATCTAAAATCAAATCCAGAGTCGGCTTTCTATTCCGCAACAAAGTCTCCTTCACTCACGCCGCCAAACTTACCCTAGTAAAACTGACTATCCTACCGATCCTCGACTTCGGCTTTGTCATCAACATAATAGCTTCCAATACTCTACTCAGCAAACTGGATGCAGTTTATCACAGTGCCATCCGTTTTGTTACTAAAGCACCTTATACCACCCACCACTGCGACTTTATGCTCTAGTCGGCTGGCCCTCGCTACATATTCGTCGCCAGACCCACTGGCTCCAGGTCATCTACAAGTCCATGCTAGGTAAAGCTCTGCCTTATCTCAGTTCACTGGTCACGATGGCAACACCCACCCGTAGCACACGCTCCAGCAGGTGCATCTCACTGATCATCCCTAAAGCCAACACCTCATTTGGCCGCCTTTCGTTCCAGTTCTCTGCTGCCTGTGACTGGAACAAATTGCAAATATCGCTGAAGTTGGAGACTTTTATCTCCCTCACCAACTTCAAACATCTGCTATCTGAGCAGCTAACCGATCGCTGCAGCTGTACATAGTCTATCGGTAAATAGCCACCCAATTTTACCTACAGTGCCTACAGTGGCAAAAACATCTTAAATAAGCAAAGACATGGAGGTCAGTACGGAACATTTCAAGAACTTTGAAAGTTTCTTCAAGTGCAGTTGCAAAAACCATCAAGTGCTTTGATGAAAGTGGCTCTCACCGCCCCAGGAATGGGAGACCCAGAGTTACCTCTGCTGCAGAGGATAAGTTCATTAGAGTTACCAGCCCAAATAAATGCTTCACAGAGTAAAAAACAAAACAACATCAACTGTTCAGGGGAGACTGTGTGAATCAGGCCTTCATGGCCTTCATTGCTGCAAAGAAACCACTACCAAAGGACACCAATAAGAAGAGACTTGCTTGGGCCAAGAAACACGAGCAATGGACATGAGACTGGTGGACATTTTTCCTTTGGTCAGGAGTCCAAATTGGAGACAGGGTTAACTTTGCAGCCAAACTGCTTCAAATAGGGTGATTAGCCCCGGTAGCTAGCTAGCTAAATGATAACCCTATTAATTCTACAGGTATCGACTATTGCTTTAATTCAGAAACTAGGGTTCACCTCAGAGTTACATCTGTAGGCATTAGCTCATTAACGTGATCTAGCTAATGTGAACTAGCTAGCCAACATGCATTGTTGCTGACATGCCACGATCCTATCTGTTGGACAGATATTTAGCTACTGTAGCTAGTTAAATAATGAACTAACTGCAATTATCATAACCCATTATCTAGCTAGCTAAGCGAAAATTGCAGCTAGCTAACCAACTAGGCTGTTGTCATAGACACTCAGTGACTTACCATACTTCTGACCATCTAGACACTACGACTCCTCCTTGCCTACTCCCATCCATAGGTTTTCTTCTAGGTTCAAAACAATATGACTGTAGTCCGGTGCTTCATTGTAAAAAAGAAAAATAATATTCTCACACTGCGATCTGGTGCAGCCAGGCAGTCAATGGCTCAGCGGTCCAAGTGTATTCACCTGAATATATATCAAGCCTGTACACAATGTCCTATTTCATATTTATATGGTGCGTGTACAGCCCAGAAGTATATAATCGATTATATCTTCAATTTACAATGTCGGATTTAATTTTTATTTTGACATATCAGATTCTTACATGTATGCACTACTCATTATTGTTTGGGGGGTTTTAAAGTGAAACATGGGCTTTAAAGTTGGAATCATTAATGAAACTACCTTGTCCGTTTGCGATATTACAACAAAGAAGTTACTGCAAACAACGAACACAGTTTTTTCCCTAGGACGTCGTTTACCTTGAGTTCCCCCAGCACTCCCCACCTTTGTTTCTGCAACAAAACAAAAATAATGACAATGGCCATGGAGAAGACAGTGCACTGTTTCCCCCTACTGCGGATTCTATCTTTAGTAGAGCACATGGCAACATTTCTGCAAACTCATACTCATGTATAAGATGGTGATTAATATTTCCCATACCTGTCATGGTTAGCTAGGTTAAATGGATTAACAGATTCACTTAAAATGTTCATTGCTTAATGAATCACACTACTGGTTAATGTACATTAAGCGCTGGATAGAGAGAGCGAGTGAGAGCGCGAGAGAGATTACACTAAATCCACAAACCCCTTCTGCAGATGAAGAGAAGCTTCCCGTTCCTAAATATGTAACAATGAGGAATTAAGCTGAAGCTCGGGAGGGCAGCACAAAGCGGGAAAAGCGATGAGGATAAGGGAAAGGAAGATGCTTAAGAACGAGGGAGAAAAGAAAGAGGCGAAGGAGATAGACTGTGGATTATGTGATGTGCCACTTTCATTTGATCTCACATACACACACGATGAGAGGGGTTAAGGAGATCGGTTGGCCATTGAGTCTGTAATGACTTTAAAGGATGTCAGATTATTTTATCCAGCGGTGTAATGTAACAGAAAAAAGCAGGACCCATCTTCAAGCTGTTTCACCTGGACACTCTCTCAGGGCTTTTCTCCGTACCACTCAGAAACTTTCAACCGGTTTTCCCCATTAAGCAGCGAGTAGGAGTCAGAGGCTGAGCCTTCTCTGGTCTCTACTCCTCCCGTTATGAGGTCTGAGACGCCGAAGGCTCCCACCATTAGCTCTGACAAATTGAAAACCCTAATCATTGGCGACTCCATTACCCGCAGTATTAGACTTAAAACGAATCATCCAACGATCATACACTGTTTACCAGGGGGCAGGGCTACCGACGTTAAGGCTAATCTGAAGATGGTGTTGGCTAAAGCTAAAACTGGCGTGTAGAGAGTATAGAGATATTGTTATCCACGTCGGCACCAACGATGTTAGGATGAAACAGTCAGAGGTCACCAAGCGCAACATAGCTTCAGCCTGTAAATCAGCTAGAAAGATGTGTCGGCCTCTGGCCCCCTCCCAGTTAGGGGGAGTGATGAACTCTACAGCAGAGTCTCACAACTCAATCGCTGGTTGAAAACTGTTTTATGCCCCTCCCAAAAGATAGAATTTGTAGATAATTGGCCCTCTTTCTGGGATTCACCCACAAACAGGACCAAGCCTGGCCTGCTGAGGAGTGACGGACTCCATCCTAGCTGGAGGGGTGCTCTCATCTTATCTACCAACATAGACAGGGCTCTAACTCCTCTAGCTCCACAAGGAAATAGGGTGCAGGCCAGGCAGCAGGCTGTTAGCCAGCCTGCCAGCTTAGTGGAGTTTGCCACTAGCACAGTGTCGTCAGCTCAGCTATCCCCATTGAGACCGTGTCTGTGCCTCGACCTAGGTTGGGCAAAACTAAACATGGCGTGGTTCGCCTTAGCAATCTCACTAGAATAAAGACCTCCTCCATTCCTGCCATTATTGAAAGAGATCGTGATACCTCACATCTCAAAATAGGGCTACATAATGTTAGATCCCTCACTTCAAAGGCAGTTATAGTCAATGAACTAATCACTGATCATAATCTTGATGTGATTGGCATGACTGAAACATGGCTTAAGCCTGATGAAGTTACTGTGTGAAGTGAGGCCTCACCTCCTGGTTACACTAGTGACCATGTCCCCCGTGCATCCAGCAAAGGCGGAGGTGTTGCTAACATTTACGATAGCAAATTTCAATTTACAATTTACAGTCTCTATCAAGACTGTTTCAAGGACAGCTTTTTTCCATCTACGTAACATTTCAAAAATCCGAAATGTTCTGGCCAAAAATTATGCAGAAAAATTAATCCATGCTTTTGTTACTTCTAGGTTAGACTACTGCAATGCTCTACTTTCCGGCTACGCGGATAAAGCACTAATTAAACTTCAGTTAGTGCTAAATACAGCTGCTAGAACTCTGACTAGAACCACAAAATTTGATGATATCATTCCAGTGCCAGCCTCCCTACACTGGCTTCCTGTTAAGGCAAGGGCTGATTTCAAGGTTTTACTGCTAACCTACAAAGCATTATATGGTCTTGCTCCTACCTATCTTTCCGATTTGGTCCTGCCGTACATACCTACACATACGCTATGGTCACAAGACACAGGCCTCCTAATTGTCCCTAGAATTTCTAAGAAAACAGCTGGAGCCAGGGCTTTCTCCTATAGAGCTCCTAGCCACCGTGCTTCTACACCTGTATTGCTTGCTGTTTGGGGTTTTAGGCTGGGTTTCTGTACAGCACTTTGAGATATCAGCTGATGAAAGAAGGGCTATATAAATACATTTGATTTTATTTGATCTGTGGCCATATGTTTGTTTAAATTATTTTTTCACAAAAAAAGTGGGGCTCAATACAGGTGAGGCTCTCACCTGCCCTGATTGACAGGTCGCCACTGCTCCGGTCTCCTTCCACTCCTTCTACATTTAACCCTCCTGTCTCCTTCCCTTTCTCCTTTAACCCCTCCTGTCCCCTTCCACCTTCCTGTCTCCTCCCCCCCCCCTCCTTCCATCTTTAAACCTCCTGTCTCCTTCCCCTCCTCCTACCATTCATTCTCTCATTTTTTTCTGACCCTCCTTAGTTTTTATGTATACAGCATCCTTCCTCAGTTTTCTCCCTCCTCCTCTCATCCAGGCTAGTTGATGGAGGGGATTGATAAGGCGGTCCACTTCAGATATGCTGCATGGCCCCTCGGGGATAAGACCTTTATCTGTGTGTATGTCTGAGGATGGGAGAGAGAAGCTTGAAAAAACATATGCAGTGTCACCAGAGTGCAGGCAAACGGGCTAAAGCCTGACCTTTTTGTAAATTCAGCTCCCCCAAAAAAAGTATGCTGAAAAAATATCAAATATGGAGTCGATAAAAATCTATTCAATATTACTTTGCCTGGTGAGTTCTCTCCTTTGTCCGGTTAGGGTTCTCGCTCCTTATCCTATGTTTCTATTCTCTATGTCTCAATATACACACATATAACCTCTTTCTCCCTCCCGTCCTCCTAGCTCCCAGCAGCTGTTTCTCCTGTTGTCCCATTGGAGGTTGAGCTGGGTTCTAATTCAATTACCCAGCAGCCAGATCCAGTTGCTCATTAACACAATTTAATCAAAGCCTATTCTATTAGCCCAGGCACTGTGATGATGATGTCAGCGAGCTGTGCCTGCACACAATTCTGTCTGTCATTGACAAAACCCCACACACTGCAATTAGACTCATTGTCAGCTTGGCTAGTAAGTGCCAAGTCTTTCAGAGAGAGAGTAACTTCAGGGTAATTTCATGCATGTTCACATTGCTGTATATTCATTGCTATATATTCACATTGCTGTATATCTACTCTAAAAAACAGAAAATAATGGGGGACAATATGCTGCTAAGAAAATCATTCAAAAACCTTTACCCATCACCATCATCACAGGGGAAAAAATGTTGACAATCAGGGAGTGTGGATGGAAAGCATTAGCGTGCTGTGAAACCAAACATATTCAGATGGGCATTTCTCCGTTTACCTCCCAGTTCCGCACTCACACGGCCTGGTTAATTGCAGATGATTGGAAGTCAATAGAGACGCATTGAAAACGTGCCATGTCATTTTCAGACCTCACACCTTCCAGCTGTCTTGCTGATTCAAAAGCAAGCTGCATGGTTTGCATGGCAACATAACCATTGGTTAACATAGAGATTCTGGGAACATCAGAAGGTGGGGGGAAATGATCTATATTCTGGTAATCTGACCAATGGAACATATGCGGTGGTACTTAATGAATATGATGTCAGTTCGGTTGTCATCTGAGACATTCTCATCAATGATAAGATGACATAAACTCTACAGTGGAAAGCCTACACATCAGTTATCGGATTCACATGGAATTGTTGTTCAATTTAAATGTTTGAATATGAAATTATTCGTGATGGGATGAAATGTGATTTTAGCTTCAGAAATGTGAGATTTGGGTTTTTCATAAGATAGGGCTCTGCTCAATCAGTGGCCCGCCACTGTGAAGGGACATGGGCTATAAAACTTTTCAAACACACCCTCCTCTCCCTTCCTATATAAGCCCTTGACGACAATGTAACCTCCTGTTCCGAGGACGTGAGGACGACGGTCCGATGTCAGAATGGTTCAGATAATAACTACAGAATGAAGCCAACATCAGCGTGAGCTTTGGTTGCTAATAGTATGAACGTTGAACTCTTATTCACTACAGAAGTGATACCTCCTAGCTGCTGAGTTAGCAACAGCCGCTGCAAACGAGGGTTAGGAAGGAACAAGCAGAGTATCCCGTCTACCACACAACGATGTTACTACAATGTATTCAATTTACCAGCCGAGACATTCTTCAAAGGACAAAGGATTCGGTTGGGCAACACGGCCTTCCATCTACCACCAACCTACCGAAGCGCAGCTCAGAGTAAATATTTTTTGCAGTTTCCTTTTCCAAATGGGCGGTAATTTAGAATGCATAAGATACTGAATTTACGATAGCACAGCTTCGCCCTTTGTTCCTTAGTCTTCCCACTCTTTCACTCAAACCCAGCCCCTTTTCTTTCGTGTAACCAGTTGTCATATCTGTTCCGCCCGCTAGGGACGTTTTCCTTTATGACGTAATTTGTAATCAAGTTATGATTTAAATATGTGCATGTGTAATTCTGTGTGATTAGTTAGGTATTTAGTAAATAAATAATTAAACCCAATTTTGTATTGCTGATTCAACTTGTTAGCCAGGGTTCGTGCAGATAACCAAGAATTTACAACTTTCAGATGAGACTGAATTAAGATGACGATTAATTTTGACTCCTATTGATGTAAAATATTACTAGGTCTTTAAGAGTTTATTCGTAAGATAACAGCTCTATAAATATTATTTTGGGGTGCCCGACTCTCTAGTTAATTACATTTACATGATTAGCTCGATCAGGTAATATTAATTACGGAGAAATTATTTTATAGAATAGCATGTCATATCACTTAATCCGGCATAGCCAAAGACACGACAGCAGCATAGGCTGAGATGTACCAATAGGCAGTTCCGAATGCTGCCAGAGACCAGGAATGCCACTTAGGTTGTGCACGTAGGGTACACTAAATTAGAAGGGTTTCAGCCAAGGGGTGAGGAGCATCTGTAAAGCCTACAAGGAGCGGAGCGAAAAGAAATCGAAAACCCACACACATAGTTGCCAAAGCTATAAAAGAGCAAAATTAGATAATCTGTAAAAGACTAGGTAAGATATTAAAGTGAGAGAGTTGTGTGAAGCCTTACTCTCTTTCCTTCCTCAAAGAACTCGGCAGAACCGTCTTTGTTTCGGCAACGGTCTTAGTTTTGCCGTGAGACCGCCGCTTACAGCTGCTGCTGCTGAGAAAACAGGGGAGACAGAAGTAATAATACTAATTGAAAATTGCCTTGCAAAGGTAAAGAGCACACCTCCCGGTACTAATTACTGATTGCCTCGGAGGGGAGAAACCACTCCCCCTCCAATACAGCCACTGTACAACACCACAGCGGTCACAAATTGCCCTGCCCCTTAATCCTGGTTGTTGTATCAACAATCATCTGCAAGTTAAAGTTCACACACCAAGTAGGCTACTGGGAAGAGCCATCAGCACTTAAAGTCTAGCAAAAAGACAGTACTAGACAACGACAGATGAAGACCAAAATTATACCTATCACTCCTGGAGTCCTCTAGCTCTAGAATGAAACACCTCTTACTTTATCTTCTCTGTTAACACTCTCGCTACTCCGTACCGTTGCCTCTCTACTCCGTACCGATGCCTCCCTACTCCGTACTGGTGCCTCTCTACTCCGTACCGGGGGCCTCCCTACTCCGTACCGGGGCCTCCCTACTCCGTACCGGGGCCTCTTACTTTACCTCCTCTGTTAACATTGTTGTCATCTATCGCCGACCAGGTATCCGTGTCAAGAAGCTTGACACCTTGATAAGCTATTTTCCTGATGATAGCTCACTGCTCTTTGTCCTTGGCGACGTCTGCCTTCAATTAATTTCTCTCCAACTTTCTCTTTCCCTCCTTGACTCTTATGACCTCACCATTTCCCAGTCCCCTCTCATTCATAATGCAGGCGACACGCTTGACCTCAACTTTACTAGAGGCTGTTCGTCTAATAATCTCACTGCAAATCCCTCCAGGTCACTACTTTGTTTCCTTTTCTGTCTCACTTTCCACCAACCCTAGCCCCTCAGCCCCTACCCAGATGGTATTGCGCAGTCCTAATCTTTACTCTATATCTCCTCTTGAGATTGACAATATCTCCTACTACTCTCTCCTCTTCTATCCTATCATCTCTCCCTTCTGCTAAATCCTTCTCCCTCCAGTCTCCTGATTCTGCCTCTTCGACTCTACTCTCCTCCCTTTCCGCATCCTATGATCCGCACGGTAACATTTCCTCCCGGCAGGCTCGGCCCTCCCCCTTGCTGTGTGGCTGAGTGACTCATTGCGAGCTTACAGAACAGGGCTGTGGGCAGCTGAGCAAAAATGGAGGAAAACTAAACTTCCGGAGGACCTATTATCCTTTCACAGTATCCTCTCTAACTTCTCTTCTTCTGTATACACTGCTAAAGCCACTTTCTGTCACTCTAAATGTCAAGCTTCTGCCTCTAACCCTAGGAAACTATTTTCCACCTTCTCCTTCCTCCTTAAATCCTCCACCCCTCTCTCTCTGAGGACGACTATGTCAACCACTTTTGAAAAGAAGATTGACGACATCCGCTCCTCATTCACTCAGCCTATTGAGTCCACTGGTCCCATTCACACAGAACTACCCTACACCCTCTTTCTCCAGATTAAATCCTGTGACTAGTGACTCTCCTCCCTTCTCCAAACCATCTCTGGAGACCTTATCCCTATCCTCACTTCCCTCATCAACTCATCCCTGACAACTGGCTGTGTCCCCTCTGACTTCAAAACGTCCCGAGTCGCTCTCCTCCTCAAGAAACCAACACTCGACTCCACTAATGTCAAAAACTACAGACCGGCATCCCGTCTTTCTTTTCTTTCCAAAACAATTCAGCGTGCTGCCTCTGACCACATTTCTCACTTTCTCTCTCAGAATGATCTTCTTGACCCTAACCAGTCAGGCTTCAAGACGGGTCACTCAACCAAAACTGCTCTTGTCTGTGTCACGGAGGCTCTCCACACTGCCAAAGCTGACTCTCTCTCCTCTGTTCTAATCCTTCTAGATCCATCCGCTGCCTTCGACACCATAAACCATTAGATCCTCCTCTCCACCCTCTCAAAAATGGTTCTGTACACTTGTGGATTGCATCCCACCTGGCAGGCCGCTCCTACCATTAGTTCTTGCCAAGGCAGCAGTTACTCTTTCTGGGGTCCATTAATCTGTCCGTGTGTGTAGAGTGTGTGTGTTATCATGTTTCTGTGCCTGTCTCTGTATGTGTGTATCTTCATAGTCTCCGGCATAGGGTGTATTATATATATTTTTTAATCTGATTCTAGCGCTTGCATTTGTTGCATGATGTGGAATAGAGTTTCATGTAGTCATGGCTCTATGTAGCATTGTGTGCCTCCCATAGTCTGTTCTGGACTTGGGGATTGTGAAGAGACCTGGTGGCATGTCTTGTGGGGTATGCATGGGTGTCCGAGATGTGTGCTAGTAGTTTAAACAGACAGCTTGTTGCATTCAGTATGTCAATACTTCTTACATAAACAAGTAGTGATGAAGTCAATCTCTCCTCTACTTTGAGCAATGAGAGATTGACATACATATTATACATGTTAGTGCTCCTTGTACATTTAAGGGCCAGCCGTGCTGCCCTGTTCTGAGCCAACTGTAATTTTCCTAAGTCCCTTGTTGTGGCACCTGACCACACAACTGGACACTAGTCTAATTGCGACAAAACTAGGGCCTATAGGACCTGCCTAGTTGATAGTGTTGTTAACCTTTTTGGGTAGGGGGCAGCATTTTCACTTTTGGATGAATAGGGTGCCCAGAGTGAACTGCCTCCTACTCTGTCCCAGATGCTAATATATGCATATTGTATTATATCTGCATATCATATTAATATTAGAAAACACTCTGAAGTTTCTAAAACTGTTTGAATGATGTCTGTGAGTATAACAGAACTCATATGGCAGGCGAAAACCTGAGAAAAATCCAACCAGGAAGTGGGAAATCTGAGGTTTGTAGTTTTTCAACTCAGCCCCCATTGAAGATACAGGGTGATATTAGTTATGTTTCACTTCCCAATGCTTCCACTAGATGTCAACAGTATTTATAACCTGTTTTGAGGATTCTACTCTAAAGGAGCGGCTCATAAGGGCTCTTTGAGTGAGTGGTCTGGCAGAGTGCCACAGCCCCGGTCTGGCGTGCTCAAGTGAAAGGTAGCTACTTTCCACTTCATTTGTACAGAAAAAGGAATTGTCCAGTTGGAACATTAATGAAGTATTATGTTAAAAACATCCTAAAGATTGATTCCATACTTAGGTTGGCATGTCTCTACGGGTTGTAACAGAACTTTTTGAACTTTTCGTCCGACGTTTGGCGCGACCTGAATGCGCTTTTGGATTTGTTTACCAAGCGCCCTAACAAAATAAGATATTTGGACATAACTGATGGACATTATCGAACAAATCAAACATTTATGGTGGAACTGGGATTCCTGGGAGTGCATTCTGATGAAGATCATCAAAGGTAAGTTAATATTTAAAATGCTATTTCTGAGTAATGTTGACTACCCAATATGGCAGGTATCGTTTGGGCTGCTATGTTGTCTAAAGGCTGTACTCAGATTATTGCATGGTTTGCTTTCTCCGTAAAGTTTTTTTGAAATCTGACACAGCGGTTGCATTAAGGAGAAGTTTATCTAAAGTACCATGTATAATAGTTGTATCTTTATCAATGTTTAATATGAGTATTTCTGTAAATTGATGTGGCTCTCTGCAATATATTTTTTTTATATAAATATGAACTTTATCAAACAAAACATACATGTATTGTGTAACATGAGTGTCATCTGATAAAGATCATCAAAGGTTAGTGATTAATTTGATCTATATTTCTGTTATTACAGTTTACAATCCACGGTTACTCCAAGCAGTTTAGTCACCTCAACTTGCTCAATTTCCACATTATTCATTACAAGATTTAGTTGAAGTTTAAGGTTTAACTTCTTGGTGACAGGAGGCGGTATTTTCACGTCCGGATGAAATGCATGCGCAAATTCAACTGCCTGCTACTCATCCCCAGAAGATTTGATATGCATATTATTAGTACATTTGGATAGAAAACACTCTGACGTTTCTAAAACTGTTTGAATCATGTCTATGAGTCTAACAGAACTTATGTAAAGGGCGAAACCCAGAGGAAAAACCATTCAGACCTTTTTTTTTAGGTCACTCTCTTTTCAATGGGTTTTCATTGGGAATCCTGATTTCTAAGGGACCTTCTTGCAGTTCCTACCGCTTCCAATGGATGTCACCAGTCTTTAGAAATTGGTTGAGGTTTTTCCTTTGTGTAATGAAGAAGTAGCCCTGTTCAAAACTAGGGTCACTTGAAGTGTACTGTTAGATAGAGGCGTGTGACCAGAAAGGTAGCGTCAGTTTTTTTTCTTCCTGTATTGAACACAGATCATCCCGTCTTCAATTTGATCAATTGTTTACTTTAAAAAATACCTAAAGTTGTATTACAAAAGTAGTTTGAAATGTTTTGGCAAAGTTTACAGGTAACTTTTGAGATATTTTGTAGTCACTTGCGCAAGTTGGAACTGGTGTTTTTCTGGATCAAACGCGCCAAATAAATGAACATTTTGGATATATATCGTTTTTTTTTTAACCTTTATTTAACTAGGCAAGTCAGTTAAGAACAAATTCTTATTTTCAATGACGGCCTAGGAACAGTGGGTTAACTGACTGTTCAGGGGCAGAACGACAGATTTGTACCTTGTCAGCTCGGGGATTTGAACTTGCAACCTTCCGGTTACTAGTCCAACGCTCTAACCACTACGCTACCCTGGAATTAATCGAACAAAAGGACCATTTTTTATGTTTATGGGACATTTTGGAGTGCCAACAAAAGAAGCTTGTCAAAGGTAAGGCATGATTTCTATTTTTATTTCTGCGTTTTGTGTCATGCCTGCAGGGTTGAAATATGTTTTCTCTCTTTGTTTACGGAGGTGCTACTCTCAGATAATAGCATTGTTTGCTTTCGCCGAAAAGCCTTTTTGAAATCTGACATGTTGGCTGGATTCACAACACGTGTAGCTTTAATTTGGTATCTTACATGTGTGATTTCATGAAAGTTAGATTTTTATAGTAATTTATTTGAATTTGCCGCTCTGCATTTTCACTGTCTTTTGGCCAGGTGTCCCACATATCCCAGAGAGGTTAATGAATGATTTGTCCCAAATACAATGCCTTTTGCTTTTGAAATATTTAGGACTAACCTATTTCTTGCCACCCATTCTGAACGTGAATGCAGATCTTTGTTAAGTGTTGCAGTAATTTCACTCGCTGTAGTAGCTGACATAGACTCACTGGCTTTTCTCAAAGCCAGTAGCATGTCATTAGTAAATCTTTTTTAAAGTAAGGGGCCTAGACAGCTTCCCTAGGGAATTCCTGATTCTACCTGGATTATATTGGAGAGGCCTCCATTAAAGAACACCCTCTATGTTCTGTTAGACAGGTAACTCTTTATCCACAAAACTGTAGGGGGTGTAAAGCCATGACATACATTTTTTCCAGCAACCCGAGTATGATCGATAATGTCAATATCCGCACTGAAGTCTAACAAATACATTTATTTCAGCCAATCATCAGTCATTTGTGTAAGTGCGTGTTGAATGTCCTTCCCTATAATTGTGCTGAAAGTCTGTTGTCAATTTGTTTACTGTAAAATAGCATTGAACTGTATCTGGTCAAACACCATTTTTCCCAAAAGTTTACTAAGGGTTGGTAACTTGCTGATTGGTTGGCTATTTTAGTGATGTGGAGAGGTTCTATGTCTGCACCGCATACTCTCACTACTGATGTCCCCCAGGGCTCGGTTGTAGGCCCTCATCTACCTATTCGCTATATGCAACAAGTCACTCGTCTCCATCATATTCTCACATAGCCTCTCCTATCATTGCTATGCGGATAACTACTTTTCTCCTTCCCCCTTCTGACACGCAGGTTGGAACATGCATCTCTGCATGCTTGGCAAATATCTCAGCTTGGATGTCGGCCCACCACCTCAACCTCGACAAACGGAGCTGCTCTTCCTTCTGGGGAAGGCATGCCTGCTCCAAGTCCTCTCCATTACGGTTGACAACTCCACAGTTCCCCCTGCCAGAGTGCAAAGAACCTTGCTGTGATCCTGGACAACACCCTGTTGTTCTTTGCCAACATCACAGCAGTAACTCACTCACTTCATGCTGTACAACATCCATAGAGTACGACCCTACCTCACACAGGAAGCAGTGCAGGTACTAATCCAGGCTTTTGTCATCTCCCGTCTGGACTACTGGAACTCACTGTTGGCTGGACTTTCCGCTTGTGCCATCAAATCTCTGCAATTTATCCAGAGCTCTGCAGCCCACCAAGTGTTCAAGCTTTCTAAGTTCTCCCATGTCACCCTGATCCTCCATAAGCTCCACTGGCTTTCAGTCGAAGCTCGCATCCACTACAAGACTATGGCACTTGCCTACGGTTCAGCAAGTGGAACTGCCCCTCCCTACCTTCAGGCTATGCTTAAACCCTACACCCCAACCCAACCCGTCTCTTGGCTTTACCACCCCTATGAGAGGGCAGCTCCCGCTGAGCCCAGTCCAAGCTATTCTCTGTCCTGGCATCCCGATGGTGGAACCAGCTTCCTCCTGAAGCTAGGACAACAGAGTCTGCCCATCTTCCCAAAACATCAGAAATCCTACCTCTTTTAAGAGTATCTTAAATAAGCCCACAGCACCTCCCCTCGCAGCACCTCCTCACCCTGACCCCACAACACTCAAACTTGCTCTGACCTTACCGATAGCTACTTTGAGGAAATATTTACTTACTATGACTGTGATATGTGGTTGTCTCACCTAGCTATCTAAAGATGAGTGCATTAACTGTAATTCGCTCTGGATAAGAGCGTCTGCTAAATGACTAAAATGTAAATGTTAGGCACTGGTACAGAGTAGAGACAATATTAAGAGAGAAATTAAAGTAAGATGGTAGCGGTACAGAGTAGCGAGGCACAAGTACGGAGTTGCGAGGCACCGGTATGGAGTAGAGAGGGTGTTAACAGAGAAGGAAAGAGGGAAGATCATATGACCGGAGAGGAGTAGGTAGAGTCATATTGTAAGGACCATTATGGAGATGTTCTATAATGAAAAGTGACAAGTTGTTGGTTTCTTTGTCTGAAAACCTTGTTGTTATTCTCAAAATTCATAAACTATTTTATGTTAAATTGTTGCTTGAGGGAATAGCTGCCATTTTACGGGCTTCTGACCAATTGTGCTATCTTGTGTCATTTTTTGCACTGATCTAACTTTTTTTGTACTTAATGTTTTCGCCATTGTTTCCTATGACTGAAAAGAGCTTCTGGACATTAGAATAGGTATCACTCATCTCAATTTGGACGAGGACTTCTACTTCAATGAGTCGGAGGAGAAGCACATACTAATTATCTTGGACCAGGTCCAAATTCCCAACACTTGAAGAAGGAGGAGATGGCGCCACAGAGGGATACCAGAAAAGACTACATTTTCCTACGTTCTAATCGGTGAACATGCAATCACTGGAGAATAAACTGGATGAGCTCTCTTTGGGACTGTTCTATCAATGTGATCTGAAGAACTGTCATATCCTATGTTTCTGAAAGTCCTGGCTGAACAAGGACATGGTAAATATAAATCTGGCTATTTGTTCTATATATCGGCAGGACAGAACGACAGCGTCAGGGGATGTGTGTCTCTTTGTTAACAACAGCTCGAGCACGATTTCTAATGTTAAGGAAGTCTCAAGGTTCTGCTCGCCTGAGTTAGAATACCTCTTGATAAGCTGAAGACCATATTATTTACCAAGAGAGCTTTCATCAAAATGTTTGTAGTTGTCTATTTACCACCACAAATCGATGCTGATACTACGACCTCACTCAACGAGCTGTAATTGGCTATAAGCAAACAGAAAAACGCTCATCCAGAGGTGAAATGCATTTGACCTCATTTCCACTCGACACATGAAAACAAAGCTCTCCCTTGCCCCCTCCATTTGGGGAATCTGACCATAATTCAAACAGGAAGTACCAGTTACGCGATCAATACGGAAGCGGTCTGATGTAGCGGATACTAAGCTTCAGCACTGTTTCGCTAGCACAGGTTGCAGTCACTGGCTTCAATAATAAGTGCATCGACGGCATCATCCCCACTGTGACCATACATACACATCACAACCAGAAGCCATGGATTGCAGGCAATATCCGCACTGAGCTAAAGGGTAGAGCTGTCACTTTCAATGAGCGGGACACTAATCCGGACGCTTATAATAAATCCTGCTATGCCCCCTGAAGAACCATTAAACAGGCAAAGTGTCAATACAGGACAAAGATTGAATCCTATTACACCGGCTCTGACGCTCGTCGGATGTGGCAGGGCTTGCAAACCATCACAGATTACAAAGGGAAATCCAGCCGCGAGCTGTCGATTAACACAAGCCTACCAGACAAGCTAAATACCTTCCATGCTCACTTTCGAGGCCAGCAACACTGAATCATGCATAAAAGCACCTACTGTTCCGGCCAACTGTGTGATCACGCTCTCCATAGCTGATGTGAGTAAGGTCTTTAAACAGGTTGGCATTCACAAGGCCGCAGGAGCAGGCGGATTACCAGGACGCGCACTTGGAGCATGCTCTGACCAGCTGGCAAGTGTCTTCACCAGCTGTCAGAGGAGCTTACCGATCTCTGTATCTGTACACAGCCAATCTGTAAATTGCACACCCAACTACATCATCCCCATATTATTACTTACCCTCTTGCTCTTTTGCACCCGAGTATCTCTACTTGCACATCATCATCTGCACATCTACCACTCCAGTATTAATGTTCAATTGTAATTATTTCGCCTCTATGTCCTATTTATTGCCTACCTCCCTACTCTTCCACATTTGCATACACAGTACATAGATTTTTATATTTTTATTTTCTATTTTGTTGTTGACTGTACGTTTGTTTATGTGTAACTCTGTGTTGTTGTTTTTGTCACACGGCTTTGCTTTATCTTGGCCAGGTCGCAATTGTAAATGAGAACTTGTTCTTACGTGGCCTACCTGGTTCAATAAAGGTGAAATAAACCATAAAAAATATACAACCCTAACTCAGTAACCTGGTGACCAATATAACCCTAACCCAGTAACCTGGTGACCTATACAACCCTAACTCAGTAACCTGGTGACCAATATAACCCTAACCCAATAACCTGGTGACCAATATAACCCTAACCCAATAACCTGGTGACCAATATAACCCTAACCGAGTAACCTGGTGACCTATATAACCCTAAACCAATAACCTGGTGACCAATATAACCCTAACCCAATAACCTGGTGACCAATATAACCCTAACTCAGTAACCTGGTGACCAATATAACCCTAACCCAATAACCTGGTGACCAATATAACCCTAACTGATGTCGCTCTTGCTGCTGGTGATTCTCTGATCCACCTCTACGCAGACGACACCATTTTGTATACTTCTGGCCCTTCTTTGGTCACCGTGTTAACTAACCTCCAGACGAGCTTCAATGCCATACAACTCTCCTTCCGTGGCCTCCAACTGCTTTTAAACGCTAGTAAAACTAAATGCATGCTCTTCAACCAATAGCTGCCCACACCTGCCCGCCCGTAAAGCATCACTACTCTGGACGGTTCTGACTTAGAATATGTGGACTACAAATACCTAGGTGTCTGGTTAGACTCACATTAAACATCTCCAATCCAAAATTAAATCTAGAATCGGCTTCCTATTTCGCAACAAAGCATCCTTCACTCATGCTGCCAAACATACATAATATATATGAATCTGAATCTTAATTTCTCTACCATAAGCCGCCTAATTTTAGAGAATTTGTCCGTACGTCCAACCGGCCTCACAACCGCAGACCATAACCTCCAGGCATATTTAACTCTGCAATAAAGCCCTTTTGTGGGGAAAAAGTCATTCTGATATTTACTTTTGTTTTATTTCACCTTTATTTAACCATGTAGGCCAGTTGAGAACAAGTTCTCATTTACAACTGCGAAGTGGCCAAGATAAAGCAAAGCAGTGCGAAAAAACAACAACACAGAGTTACACACAGGATAAACAAAAGTACAGTCAATAACACAATAGAAAATTCTATATACAGTGTGTGCAAATGATGTAAGGAGATAAGGCAATAAATAGGCCAATCGTGGCGAAGTAATTATAATTTAGCAATTAAACACTGGAGTGAAATATGTGCAGATGAGGATGTGCAAGTTGAAATGCTGGTGTGCAAAAGAGCAGAAAAACAAAAACAATTATGGGGATGAGGTAGGTACAGTGAGGTTAAAAAAGTATTTGATCCCCTGCTGATTTTGTACGTTTGCAAAAAGAAAGGATCAGTCTATAATTTTAATGGTAGGTTTATTTGAACAGTGAGAGACAGAATAACAACAAAAAATACCAGAAAAAACACATGTCAAAAATGTTATAAATTGATTTGCATTTTAATGAGGGAAATAAGTATTTGACCCCTCTGCAAAACATGACTTAGTACTTGGTGGCAAAACCCTTGTTGGCAATCACAGAGGTCAGACATTTCTTGTAGTTGGCCACCAGGTTTGCACACATCTCAGGAGGGATTTTGTCCCACTCCTCTTTGCAGATCTTCTCCAAGTCATTAAGGTTTCGAGGCTGACGTTTGGCAACTCAAACCTTCAGCTCCCTCCACAGAATTTCTATGGGATTAAGGTCTGGAGTCTGGCTAGGCCACTCCAAGATCTTAATGTGCTTCTTGTTGAGCCTCTCCTTTGTTGCCTTGGTCGTGTGTTTTTGGTCATTGTCATGCTGGAATACCCATCCACGACCCATTTTCAATACCCTGGCTGAGGGAAGGAGGTTCTCACCCAAGATTTGACGGTACATGGCCCCGTCCATCGTCCCTTTGATGCGGTGAAGTCGTCCTGTCCCCTTAGCAGAAAAACACCCCCAAAGCATAATGTTTCCACCTCCATGTTTGATGGTGGGGATGGTGTTCTTGGGGTCATAGGCAGCATTCCTCCTCCTCCAAACACGGCGAGTTGAGGTGATGCCAAAGAGCTCCATTTTGGTCTCATCTGACCACAACACTTTCACCCAGTTGTCCTCTGAATCATTCAGATGTTCATTGGCAAACTTCAGATGGGCATGTACATGTGCTTTCCTGCGCTGCAGGATTTCAGTCCTTCACTGCGTAGTGTTACCAATTGTTTTCTTGGTGACTATGGTCCCAGCTGCCTTGAGATCATTGACAAGATCCTCCCGTGTAGTTCTGGGCTGATTCCTCACCGTTCTTATGATCATTTCAACTCCACGAGGTGAGATCTTGCATGGAGCCCCAGGCCGAGGGAGATTGACAGTTATTTTGTGTTTCTTCCATTTGCGAATAATCGTACCAACTGTTGTCACCTTCTCATCAAGCTGCTTGGCAATGGTCTTGTAGCCCATTCCAGCCTTGTGTAGGTCTACAATCTTGTCTCTGACATCCTTGGAGAGCTCTTTGGTCTTGGCCATGGTGGAGAGTTTGGAATAAGATTGATTGATTGCTTCTGTGGACAGATGCTTTTTATACAGATAACAAGCTGATATTATGAGCACTCCCTTTAAGAGTGTTTTCCTAATCTCAGCTCGTTACCTGTATAAAAGACACCTGGGAGTCAGACATCTTTCTGATTGAGAGGAGTCAAATACTTATTTCTCTAATTAAAATGCAAATCAATTTATAACATTTTTTAAATGCGTTTTTCTGGATTTTTTTGTTGTTATTCTGTCTCTCACTGTTCAAAAAAACCTACCATTAAAATTATAGACGGATAATTTCTTTGTCAGTGGGCAAACGTACAAAATCAGCAGTGGATCAAATACTTTTTTCCCTCACTGTAGTTGGTTGGACAGGCTATTTACAGATGGACTGTGTACAGCTGCAACGATCGGTAAGCTGCTCTGACAGCTGACACTGAAAGTTAGTGAGGGAGATATGTCTCCAACTTCAGTGATTTTTGCAATTCGTTCTAATCATTGCCAGCAGAGAACTAGGAGGAAAGGCGGCGAAAGCAGGTGTTGGCTTTGGGGATGACCAGTGAAATATACCTGCTGGAGTGCGTGCTAGGGGTGGGTGTTGCTACGGTGACCAGTGAGCTGAGATAAGGCGGAGCTATACCTAGCAAAGACTTATAGATGACCTGGAGCCAGTGGATTTGGTGACGAATATGTAGCGAGGACCAGCCAACGAGAGCATACAGGTCGCAGTGGTGGGTAGTATAAGGGGATTTGGTTACAAAACGGATGGCACTGTGATAGACGGCATCCAATTTGCTGAGTAGAGTGTTGGAGTCTAATTTGTAAATTACATCGCCAAAGTCAAGGATTGGTAGGATAGTCAGTTTTATATGGTGATTGGCATCTACACTTTCATAATATTAGCTCGACAACCGGCAAAACATTTTGTCTTTCAATCACCCACGTGGGATTAACCAATGAGAAGATGGCACGTGGGTACCTGCTTCCACAAACCAATGAGGAGATGGGAGAGGCAGGACTTGCAGCGCGATCTGCAAAAATTGAATAACATGGATTTCAACATTTATTTTGCAACGCTCGCGCACGTGACGTGTCCGGTCTGGTCAGCATGTTAGAATGATTTACTAAAGAACAGCTGTTGAATATCGCTGAACACTACAAGATTGAAATTAGTGATAAACTTCTAAAGTTCTGTTGATATTGAAAGCCAATCTGATGGAGAGTGGTATTCTTGAAGTTACCACTGAGACTCGCTGTCTCCCCATTTCATTACAATGGCCGCCCCCTGTTAGATCTAGTGGTCTGTCTTTTGAACAACAGAAAGAACTGCTTCTGTTACAACTAGAGCATGATTGTGTAAAGTATGAAAAGGAATTGGCATTTAAACAGGATTTGTCGTGTGCAAAAATCCAGTTGCAACAAGAGCGGTTACAGTTGGTTAGAGAAGGAAAGCTCTCAGGGGAGAGTTTGCTCTGGGAAAGTGAACCAGATTCACCTAGTGGTCGCTCCTCTCTCGGTCTTGCCCGGACTCATTTGATATTGTTGGAATCTTATGGTTGTTGCCAACATTTAATGTGAAGGACACTGAGGCGTTCTTTACCTTGGAGCTTGTTGCTGACGCACTCTCTCGTGCGCCCTGTTCCTGAATGTTTACATGACTGATCATTGTTTATTTTGTTTGGTATTGTCCTGTTCTGTCGCTCCTGTCTGTTCCCTTCTGGTCTCGTTGTCTTCTTTCCTCTTAAAGGTTGCTTCCTGTGCACATAGGTTGCTGAGGTCTGGGGAGGATGAGGTTGGCTGGAGCAAGTGGAAGTGTGAACACGTACTGGGTCAATTTGAGATGCAGGCTGGGTCATTTCTTTTACTAGCATTTAAGAGCAGTTGGAGGCCACGGAAGGAGTGTTGTATGACGTTGAAGCTCGTTTGGAGGTTTGGTAACAGTGTCCAAATAAGGGCCAGATGTATACAGAATGGTGTCGTCTGCGTAGAGGTGGATCAAAGAATCACCAGCAGTTAGAGCGACATCATTGAAACAGAGAAAAGAGTCGGCCCGAGAATTGAACCCTGTGGCACCCCCCCATAGACTGCCAGAGGTCCGGACAACAGGCCCTCCGATTTGACACACTGAACTCTATCTTAGAAGTAGCTGGTGAACCAGACGAGGCAGTCATTAGAGAAACCAAGGCTGTTGAGTCTGTCGATAAGAATACAGTGATTGACAGAGTTGAAAGCCTTCGCCAGGTCGATGAAGACGGCTGCACAGTATTGTCTTTTATCGATGTGTCTCGGCCTGGATCCCCAGTGGGTCAGCCTGGCTCCCAAGTGGGTGGACCTATGCCCTCCCAGGCCCACCCATGGTTGCGCCCCTGCACAGTCATGTGAAATACATAGATTAGGGCCTAATGAATTAATTTCAATTGAATGATTTCCTTAACTGTAACCCAGCAAAATATTTGAAATTGTTGCATATTGCGTTTATATTTTTGTTCAGTTTATTTATTCAGTCTACTGTACATGTAGGTAATATGCAGTATGTTGTGTACAAAAAGCTAATCCATGGTGGGAGTGAAGTTACGCGCACACACACACACAACCCACCCACCACACACAGAAACAGATGAGATTGACAGTCTGTATTGGTGCTAGTAAGTACTCTGAGTTGGGATAAGTGATTTATTGATCTAGGTTTGACTCTGTCTACAGCAGCATTTGTGCTCTGCGGCTCTGGCATTGATTACACAGAGTAGCAGAGGGAAGAAGTCTGATTTCAGAAACAAACATTTACAGGGATGACATCAAATGCATGCTGTAATTGGTCAGGGGGAGACTGTTTGTAGCACCTTAATTGGAGAGGACGGGCTCATGGTAATGGCTGGAATGGAATACATGGTATGGTATCAAACACATAGTTTCCGTGTGTTTAATACCATACTAATCACTCCACTCCAGCTATTATTATGAGCAGCCTCCTGTGCTGTGTGTGTGAGCGTCTCTGACACCGCTAGAGTGGTCAATTTGAAGTCGTGTATTTAAGTGGAAAGGCATGTTGGCTAATTATTTCACCCCCTTGCCCCCCACCTAACACACACTATACACGGCAGCACATGTATGTACAGAAACAGACACACATGCACACACCAAACTCAAGGGTGTAAACAAGAACACATTCTTCCAGACTGTGTGTGTGTGTTGGACGGTGCAGTATTGAATAGGGGTGTCAGCTGTACCTAGTTGAGCCTCTCCGCGGGGTGACCCTAAGGGTTATCTGCACCTTGCCTTGCACACTGTCTGTAACCATGGTAACGGAGGAAGAGGGACAATCAGAGAGAGAGATTAATACAGAGACAGACACACACACACACACATAAACAGGTAGTGTAGGCAGTGGCACTAGGATTACGCTATTGGGGATGAAGCCCTAGGGACTAAAAGTGTGTACGTGAGATTGATTGAGTGAGGGGGAAAAAGTGAGGATATATTAAAGGAATAGAAAACAGATGAAATGGAGAGAAAGCAATGAGTTTTCACAATTGATCCTAGACGTGCGTCATTCTAACCCTCTCACAAATGTATCGGTTTGTCTGATATCCATATCATTAGGAAATTACCTTACAAATTAAAACTGCAATATGTCACTTTTTGTATTTTTTTATGTTCTAAAGCGTCAATAAGTTGCTAGTGGTCATCCAATGTGATGCAACAGTAACTAAAGTGCGCCGTTAGCCTGCCTGAGAACCGCTGTATTTACTGGTATTCATTTTCCCAAACTGGTTGGATTTTCCCACCAGATTATGTGGTGAAATTTTCTGTCATTGAGGAGGCGGTGTGATGGCAACAATTGGCTAATGGCTAGCGGAGATAGCTAGCTTACAGACATGG
Source organism: Oncorhynchus clarkii lewisi (assembly GCF_045791955.1). Lineage (NCBI taxonomy): Eukaryota > Metazoa > Chordata > Actinopteri > Salmoniformes > Salmonidae > Oncorhynchus > Oncorhynchus clarkii. The sequence continues at coordinate 72,098,163 of NC_092153.1, forward strand.
CAGACATGAGGGGCAAACGAACTGACCCAGCAACTACTCCTCCATCCAAGCCAGGGAGTTTCTTACTAATCAGTGACCTTAATTCCTCAGTCAATGAGGAGGAGCGAAAACCCACTGACACTCGGCCCTCTGTGGAATTAGTTTGACACGTGATCTAAGCCAACGGAACAGAGAAATTTGGAGAGTAGAGAGGCAAAAAGGGAAAGCGATAGAGCCGGGGCAAAGAAGAGAGTAAACCTCGGATTTGCATTCACGCTTGGCATTCTCTCAACCAGCTTAATGTGGTAGTCCATTGTTAAAAGATTTGTGGTATTTCTTTCCTTCTTAATGCGTTTGAGCCAATCAGTTGTGTTGTGACAAGGAAGATAGACCTATTTGGTAAAAGACCAAGTCCATATTATGGCAAGGACAGCTCAAATAAGCAAAGAGAAATGACAGTCCATCAATATTTTAAGACATGGAGGTCAGTCAATCTGTAAAATTTCAAGAACTTTGAAAGTTTCTTCAAGTACCGACACAAAAACCATCAAGCGCTATGATGAAACTGGCTGTCATGAGGACCGCCACAGGAAAGGAAGACCTAGAGTTACCTCTACTGCAGAGAAAAAGTAGAGTAGAGTTCAAGTAAGAGACTGTCACATCTACTCCAGCCCCTCCCTTCCGGCGTTCGACGTTGCCAGTTTACTAACCACCAGCCCTGGCAACCATCATTACTCGCACCTGGCATTCATCAGTACACGCACATGCGATTCACCATTAAGCACGCCTGCACTCCATTACCTCACTCATTACCTACCCTTTATCTGACGCTCCCTTAGCTTCTTTCCCCAGGCAGCATTGTTTCTGTTATCCATGTCTAGACGCTACTCCAAGGTTGTATAGGTCTATGTCATTTGTTATATTAAACTTAACACCTGCTTCTCGAATCCCAGAGTCTACATTACACAGACACATCAACATCAACTGTTCAGAGGAGACTGCGGGAATCAGGCCTTCACGGTCGAATTGCTGCAAAGAAACCACTACAACAGGACACCAATAAGAAGAAGAGATTTGCTTGGGCCAAGAAACACGAGTAACGGACATTAGACTGGTGGAAATCTGTCCTTTGGTCTGATTAGTCCAAATTTATGATTTTTGGTTCTAACCGCCGTGTCTTTGTGAGACACAGAGTAGAAGAACTGATGATCTCTGCATGTGTTTTTCACACCTAGAAGCATGGAGGATGAGGTGTGATGGTGTGGGGGTGCTCTGCTGGTGACCTTGTCTGTGATTTATTTAGAATTCAAGGAACACTTAACCAGCATGGCTACCACAGAATTCTGGAGCAATACGCATCCCATCTTGTTTGCACTTAGTGGAACTGTCATTTGTTTTTCACCAGGACAATGACCCAAAACTCACCTTCAGGCTGTGTAAGGGCTATTTGGCCAAGAAGGAAAGTGATGGAGTGCAACATCAGATGACCTGGCCTCCACAATCTCCCAACCTCAACCCAATTGAGATGCTTTGGAATGAGCTGGACAGCAGAGTGAAGGAAAAGCAGCCAACAAGTGCTCAGCATATGTGGGAACTCCTTCAAGACTGTTGGAAAAGCATTGCTGGTGACTACCTCAAGAAGCTGGTTGACAGAATGCCAAGAGTGTGCATAGCTGTCATCAAGGCAAAGGGTGACTACTTTGATATTAAATATATTTTGATTTGTAACACTTTTTTGGGTTACTACATGATTCCATATTCTATATTTTATGTCTTCACTATTATTCTACAATGTAGAAAATAGAACAAATAAAGGAAAACCCTTGAATGAGTAGGTGTGCCAACTTTTGACTGGTACTGTGTGTATATACACACTACCGTTCAAAAGTTTGCGGTCACTTAGAAGTGTCCTGGTTTTTGAAAGAAAAGCTAATATTTTGTCCATTAAAATAACATCAAATTGATCAGAAATACAGTGTAGACATTGTTAATGTTGTAAATGACTATTGTTGTTAGGTGGAGTTTGTCCTGTTTATTCCTGACTTCCCAGTTGCAATGCCAGCCATGGTCACCGATTCCTTACATACCACATATTGTTGAACTTGTGATCTACAAATGTTTGTGTAATGTTTATGTCCAATGGCCGATGAGCACCGATACATTTGATCTAAATTTTCTCTTCATTATTTCTCTTCGTATGACAAGGATTTTAAAGGATTTGCTAGCTAATATTGTGAAAGTAAGACTTTGACATGATCAGTCCAATCAAAACAACTGTGCATGTAATGTGATTTGACGTCATTTCTGTGGCCAATGACCTTGAGCCTACTTGGAAGGGCACTTGTAGTATAACTCTATGGCAGGACCCAAAGGGCTGAAATGTTGGACATCCCAAAGATGTGATATTGGCCGTGGCATTTGGCTGGGCTGCCTATTTTGTCAATTTTTATATTTATTGGTTACTCAAATTATGGCTCTTCATATCAAGAAAGGGAATTTTCATGTTGTTTCAGCACTTGGCAATGAATTTAAACTATGTAAACTGGCTGATGATACCACCATATTTTTAAGAGACAGAAATTAGGTTTCTAAAGATGTTTCCTGTATTGAAGACTTTTCCTTAGTTTCGGGTTTGAAAATTAGTATCAATAAGTCAGTCTTATTTCCACTCAAGGATTGTGTTTTACAGGAAGTATATGGTATCCCAATTAAATATAAGGTTATTTATCTTGTAATTGTTATCAACAAGGATGAAAAACAAAGGAGTGAATTTAACTTTAACCCCATTATTGAGAAAACAAAGAAGAAATTTAACCCCTGGGTGATATGAGATATTTTGTTATACGGTCGGGTTTTATTATCCAAAGGTGAAGGGTTATCCAGATCGGTTTATGTCTCGTTATCACTTGACTTACCCCCTAAAATTGTAAAGGTCTTAGATGAGATTCTTTATCATTTTATTTGGAGGAACAAGCCTCACTATCTACGAAAATATATTCTCACTAATACCCAAGAACAAGGAGGCCTTGAGGTTTTAGATTTCAATACTATAAATAATACTTTTAAAATAAATTGGATTCTGAAGTATGTTAAGAACCAGAACAGTATTTCGAATGTCTTCCCTAAGTATTTATTTGACTCTGTTGGTGGTTTAGAATTTTTGCTTCGATGTAATTGATGTTGATAAAATCTCAGTAAAGTTGGACAAATTCCATAAGCAGGCAATTTTAGCTTGGATGTTTGCGTATTAACACAATTTTTCCCCTCACAGATACTTTTTATGGAACAAAAAAGATATATACGATTTAAAAATAAGTCTCTTTTTTTCATAACTGGTTTGAGAATAAAAGGATTTTGGTTGGTCAGTTACTGAATGAGGATGGCTATCTACTCTCATATGGGGAGTTTCTTGATAACTTTAAAATTCCAATATCCCCGAAAGAATATAATTGTTTTTGATGCAATTCCAAGGGAAATAACTTCCTCTGTGGTTGATGTAAGTAATATAGATTTACATTTACATTTATGTGGAATGGAGGAGGAGACCATTTTGCATTTGTTTTTTGCCTGTATTTATAGTAGAATTTTTGGGATTGACATACAGAATTTTGTTACAAAAAAAATAGGTCCGGTTGGACTATTTAATGGTTTTGATATAATTATTTATTTCAGAAATTCTGACAGATAAAGATGTAGTATATTTAATTCAACTGCTAATAATACTAGGTAAATTTCATATTCACAAATGCAAATGGTCTAATTCAAAACCAAACTTTTTTCACGCTATAAATGAGTTTAAACAATATGGCACTACTTTAACTAAAATGAAAAACAAAAAAGCAATTAAAACTTGTATTATTAATTAATATGATTTGTTTGTTTAGGATCCCTGGCATTGTAAATAGTTTGTTTGTATGCTTGTTTGCATGTGACTGTTCCTCTTTTGTTTGTTGATATTTGTTAATAAAAAAAATAGGGTGGATATGTTGGATGTCTACCCTTCGTAAGGACTTAAGCTTGGTGATTGCGTAAGGCCTCCATCAGTGGCAGAACACTGAGCCAATCACGGCGCAATGCTCCTACTTCCTGCATGTAAAACATACTTCCTGCATGTAAAACAGGCAAGTCCCCCCCCAAAAAAGTTTTATACATAAAAATATTTTTTTATTTTTTTATTTTATGATTTATTTACAGTTGAAGTCGGAAGTTTACATACACTTATGTTGGAGTCATTAAAACTCGTTTTTCAACCACTCAAACTATAGTTTTGGAAGTCGGTTAGAACATCTACTTTGTGCATGACACAAGTCATTTTTTCAACAATTGTTTACAGACAGATTATTCCACTTATAATTCACTGTATCACAATTCCAGTTTGTCAGAAGTTTATATACACTAAGTTGACTGTGCTTTTAAACAGCTTGTAAAATTCCGGAAAATGATGTCATGGCTTTAGAAGCTTCTGATAGGCTAATTGAAATAATTTGAGTCAATTGGAGGTGTACCTGTGGATGTATTTCAAGGCCTACCTTCAAACTCAGTACCTCTTTGCTTGACATCAAGGGAAAATCAAAAGAAATCAGTCAAGACCTCAGAAAATTGTGGACTACCACAAGTCTGGGTCATCCTTGGGAGCAATTTACAAACACCTGAAGGTACCACGTTCATCTGTACAAACAATAGTACGCAAGTATAAACACCATGGGACCACGCAGCCGTCATACCGCTCAGGAAGGAGACACGTTCTCTCTCCTAGAGTTGAATGTACTTTGGTGCGAAAAGTGCAAATCAATCCCAGAACAACAACAAAGGACCTTGTGAAGATGCTGGAGGAAACGGGTACAAAAGTATCTATATCCACAGTAAAAAGAGTCCTATATCGACATAACCTGAAAGGCTGCTCAGCAAGGAAGAAGCCACTGCTCCAAAATCGGCATAAAAAAGCCAGACTACGGTTTGCAACTGCACATGGGGACAAAGATCGTACTTTATGGAGAAATGTCCTCTGGTCTGATGAAACAAAAATAGAACTGTTTGGCCATAATGACTATCGTTATGTTTGGAGGAAAAAGGGGGCGGCTTGCAAGCCGAAGAACAACATCCCAACCGTGAAGCACAGGGGTGGCAGCATCATGTTGTGGGGGTGCTTTGCTGCAGGAGTGACTGGTGCACTTCACAAAATAAATGGTATCATGAGGTAAGAAAATTATGTGGATATATTGAAGCAACATCTCAAGACATCAGTCAGGAAGTTAAAGCTTGGTTGCAAATGGGTCTTCCAAACGGACAATGACCCCAAGCATACCTCCATACCAAAAAAAAGACAAAACTTATAAGAAATATCTTGCTGCGTTTTGTAAATGCATATCTAAAATGCTTCTTATTGTAATTTCTGTTTGGCATCAGACAAATTTTGTGCTTCAGTTGCACTTCTCCACTCAGATTCACTAACAGGTATCCTATCAGCCAGCCTGGTCTCATAGACTAGAAGTAACATAGTAAATGTAAATATAAATATTGAAATTATTATGATATGTTACGTTTGGTATGAAATGGAAGGAGGGTGGTTGGTCAGGGTGAATGGGTGTTTGAATCTCATCAAGGACAACTTTAGCATTATAGCTAATTAGAAACTTTTCCCCCACTTACTACTTTTTAGCTACTTTGCGATCACTTAATATGTTAGCTAACCCTTACCTTAACCCTAACAATAATAAGTTTAGCTCACCCGTCCACTAACCCTAACCTTAACCCTTAAACCTAACTCCTAACCCTAATCCCTAACCTAGCTAATGTTAGCATGTTAGCATTAGCCACCTAACCACCATCTAATGTTAGCCACAACAAATTGGAATTTGTAACATATCATACATTTGGCAAATTCGTAATATATTGAAACACTTTCCTATCATACGCGCTGTAATTTGTAACATATTTTACATAATAAAGGGTTGCGAAATTATGTAAAGATTAATATGAAATGCTATGAGACCAGGTTGCAGCCTATCAGCAGACGGCTTACTTTTCTCTGGTAAAATGCAATATTAACTTGAAACAAAACATTAGGAAATGTAGCTGGCTACATTCTTTCTATGATAAACATTAGAGATATGGTGGCTAAGCATCATTTTTGAAAAAAATACCTATCTTTTTCATTGTAAGCTCATTAACTTGTTTCTGCCAGCCAAATGGCATTGCACTTCTGTTGTCATCTGATGAAAATGAACCTCTCTGCGAGTAAGACTAGTTTCCTGAATTTCCGCCTGTCTGACGTGCCCAAAGTAAACTGCCTGTTACTCAGGCCCTGAAGCTAGGATATGCATGCAATTGGTAGAATGGGATAGAAAACACTAAAATAATGTATAACAGAACTGATATAGCTGACAAAAAAACAGAGGAAAATCGTTCTGGAAGAACATTTTTGGAGCTCTGAATGACTTCCAATGTAATGCTTTGAAAGATTCAATTTTCGCCTCCAAGATTGCAGTTCCTATGGCTTCCAGTAGATGTCAACAGTCTTCATACAAGGTTTTAGGCTTGTTCTTTTGAAAAATTAAGAAGTATTTGTAGTCTTTCCAAGTTGAGCGCCAGGGCAAAAGTAGTCTTTTTTCGCGCATGAATGTGGACACGCTCTTCGTTCTTTTCCTTTGCTATTGAACATAGTAATCTCCATCTGAAATATTATCTTTAATTTAGATTTTAGACAAGCTGAGGATTAATAAAAAACATTGTTTGACTCGTTTGGACGAACTTTGCTGGTAACCTTTTGGAATCCTTTGTATGCATGTTGAAGGACTGGATTATTGAATTCAATGGCACCAACTAAACAGTGTTTTTGGGATATAGGAAGGACTTTATCGAAGAAAACGACCATTCATTGTGTAGCTGGGACCCTTGGGATTGCCAACAGAGGAAGATCTTCAAAAGTAAGTGATTTATTTCATCGCTATTTGTTATTTTATGACACCTGTGGTGGTTTGGAAAATATGCTAATGTGAGGCGCTGTCCTCAGACAATCGAATGCTATGCTTTCGCCGTAATGCCTTTTTGAAATCTGACAACGCAGTTCGATTACCAAGATTCTAAGCTAAAGAATCATATATGACACTTGTATTTTCATGAATGTTTAATATTCCGATTTTGTATTTTGAAAGTGGCGCGCTCCGATTTTCACCGGATGTTGTCGAATTTGATCCCGCTAGCGGGATCACCGCACTGAGCGGTTTTTAAGCTATTTTCTGCTCAATATGTAGAACTATTGTATTTTCTGTGAAGGAAAACTATAGTTGCTCTTACCTGAAAAACACTGTTGGCTTTCAATATAAAACTCTACCTCTGTCAATACACAGCTGTACTTACCTGCTCCTGCTTTCTCCCACTGTGATATTTACAAACAAACATGTGACTGGCTCAACTGTACTGGGGAACTACGGTAAGCTTCATAATGTAAATGTATTTTCAGTGGTATTGTTAACAAACACACCACCATAAGGAAAATGAGAATTAAAAACAGGTTCAGCCCCAGATTCGACCGTGATCTTGCAGAGTTACTCCACCTCAAGAATTGCATTTGGCAAAAGGCTTGGCACACGCATACTCAGGCTGACTGGCTTTCGTTCAGCCAAATGAGATACAAGTGCACTCAGGCTATCCAGAAGGACAAAGTTAGTTACTTTAAGGTGTAGTTCTCTCTCTTTGGGTCAAACCCCAAGAGGTTCTGGAAAACGATTAAAGACCTGGAGAATAAACCCTCCTCACTGCTGCCCATGTCCTTTAATGTTGATGATGTGGTTATTACTGACAAGAATCACATGGCTGAGCTCTTTAATCACCACTTCATGAAGTCAGAATACCTATTTGACTCCTTGACGTCCAACATGTCCTCATCTCCCATCCATTCTTTTTTTCCCCTGCCCCGCTACAAAGTTTCTCCCTGCAAGCAGTCACTGAGTCTAAAGAAGCTCCTTAAACTAGACCCCCAAAAAACCTCTGGGTCAGATGGTTTAGGCCCTTTCTTCTTTAAGATTGCTGACTCTATCCTCGCCAAGCCTATATCCAACCTTTTTAACCTTTTTCCTTTCTGGGGAGGTTCCCATTGCTTGAAAGGCAGCCACGGTTCGTCCTTTATTTAAAGGGGGAGATCAAGCTGATCCTAACTGTTATAGGTCTATTTCTATTTTGCCCTGTTTTTCAAAAGCTTTGGAAAAACTTGTCAATAATCAACTGACTGGCTTTCTTGATGTCTATAGTATTCTCTCGGGTATGCAATCTGGTTTCCGCTTAGGTTATGGATGTGTCACTGCAACCTTAAAGGTCCTCAATGATGTCACCGTTGCCCTTGATTCTAAGCTAATATTGTGCTGCTATTTTTATTGAGGTGGCCAAAGCTTTTGATATGGTAGACCATTCCATTCTTGTGGGCCGGCTAAGGAGTATTGGTGTCTCTGAGGGATCTTTGGGCTGGTTTGTTAACTACCTCTCTCAAAGAGTGCAGTGTATAAAGTCAGAAAATCTGCTGTCTCAGCCACTGCCTATCACCAAGGGCTCGAGCCTAGGCCCCACGCTCTTCTCAATTTGCATCAACAACATAACATAACAACATAGCTCTCTCATCCATTTATATGCTGATGATACAATCTTATACTCAGCTGGCCCCTCCCTGGATTTTGTGTTAAATGCTCTACAACAAATATTTCTTAGTGTCCAACAAGCTGTCTCTACCCTTAACCTTATTCTGAACACCTCCAAAACAAAGGTCATGTGGTTTGATAAGAAGAATGCCCCTCCTCCCACAGGTGTTATTACTAACGCTGAGGGTTTAGAACTTGAGGTAGTCACCTCATACAAGTACTTAGGAGTATGGCTAGATGGTACACACTCCTTCTCTCAGTCGTTTTCTCAGCACATACAGTGGGGCAAAAAAGTATTTAGTCAGCCACCAATTGTGCAAGTTCTCCCAATTAAACAGATGAGAGAGGCCTGTAATTTTCATCATAGGTACACTTCAACAATGACAGACAAAATTAGAAAAAATCACATTGTAGGATTTTTAATGAATTTATTTATAAATTATGGTGGAAAATAAGTATTTGGTCAATAACAAAAGTTTATCTCAATACATTGTTATATACCCTTTGTTGGCAATGACAGAGGTCAAACGTTTTCTGTAAGACTTCACAAGGTTTTCACACACTGTTGCTGGTATTTTGGCTCATTCCTCCATGCAGATCTCCTCTAGAGCAGTGATGTTTTGGGGCTGTTGCAGGGCAACACGGACTTTCAACTTCCTCCAAAGATTTTCTATGGGGTTGAGATCTGGAGACTGGCTAGGCCACTCCAGGACCTTGAAATGCTTCTTACGAAGCCACTCCTTCGTTGCCCGGGCGGTGTGTTTGGGATCATTGTCATGCTGAAAGACCCAGCACGTTTCATCTTCAATGCCCTTGCTGATGGAAGGAGGTTTTCACTCAAAATCTCACGATACATGGCCCCATTCATTCTTTCCTTTACACAGATCAGTCGTCCTGGTCCCTTTGCAGAAAAACAGCCCCAAAGCATGATGTTTCCACCCCCATGCTTCACAGTAGGTATGGTGTTCTTTGGATGCAACTCAGCATTCTTTGTCCTCCAAACACGACGAGTTGAGTTTTTACCAAAAAGTTATATTTTGGCTTCATCTGACTATATGACATTCTCCCAATCTTCTTCTGGATCATCCAAATGCTCTCTAGCAAACTTCAGACGGGCCTGGACATGTACTGGCTTAAGCAGGGGGACACGTCTGGCACTGCAGGATTTGAGTCCCTGGCGGCGTAGTGTGTTACTGATGGTAGGCTTTGTTACTTTGGTCCCAGATCTCTGCAGGTCATTCACTAGGTCCCCCCGTGTGGTTCTGGGATTTTTGCTCACTGTTCTTGTGATCATTTTGACCCCACGGGGTGAGATCTTGCGTGGAGCCCCAGATCGAGGGAGATTATCAGTGGTCTTGTATGTCTTCCATTTCCTAATAATTGCTCCCACAGTTGATTTCTTCAAACCAAGCTGCTTACCTATTGCAGATTCAGTCTTCCCAGCCTGGTGCAGGTCTACAATTTTGTTTCTGGTGTCCTTTGACAGCTCTTTGGTCTTGGCCATAGTGGAGTTTGGAGTGTGACTGTTTGAGGTTGTGAACAGGTGTCTTTTATACTGATAACAAGTTCAAACAGGTGCCATTAATACAGGTAACGAGTGGAGGACATAGGAGCCTCTTAAAGAAGAAGTTACAGGTCTGTGAGAGCCAGAAATCTTGCTTGTTTGTAGGTGACCAAATACTTATTTTCCACCATAATTTGCAAATAAATTCATTAAAAATCCTACAATGTGATTTTATGGATTTTTTTTCTCATTTTGTCTGTCATAGTTGAAGTGTACCTATGATGAAAATTACAGGCCTCTCATGTTTTTAAGTGGGAGAACTTGCACAATTGGTGACTGACTAAATACTTTTTTTGCCCCACTGTATCTACAGTACTAAATCCATGTGTATGTGTATGTTATCGTGTGTGCGTGTCTGTGACTATGTTTGTGTTGCTTCACAGTCCCCGCTGTTCCATAATGGTTTTTTTAATCATTTTTTAAAAATCGAATTTTATTGCTTGCATCAGTTACTTGATGTGGAATAGAGTTCCATGTAGTCACGACTCTATCAAGTACTGTGTGCCTCCCATAGTCTGTTCTGGATTTGTGGACTGTGAAGAGACCTCTTGTGGCATGTCTTGTGGGGTTTGCATGGGTGTCTGAGCTGTGTGCCAGTAGTTCAAACAGACAGCTCGGTGCATTCAGCATGTCAATACCTCTCTGCTGAACAACCTCATCATAAATTCTTACTAACATACCAACTTAGTTACTTATTAAACTACATTTCATAAACTAGCGTTAGACATTATAGCTTTGTAAATTGGTGTTAAACTTAAAAAATTGCATATAAAGAAACATCCCTTTTTCAGGACCCTGTCTTTCAAAGATAATTCATAAAAATGCAAAAAAACTTCACAGATCTTCATTGTAAAGGGTTTAAACACTGTTTCCCATGCTTGTTAAATGAACCATAAACAATTAATGAACATGCACCTGTGGAACAGTCGATAAGACAATAACAGCTTACAGACGATAGGCAATTAAGGTCACAATTATAAAAACTTAGGACACTAAAGAGGCCTTTCTACTGACTCTGAAAAACAAAATAAAGATGCCCAGGGTCCCTGCTCATCTGCGTGAACGTGCCTTAGGCATGTTGCAAGGAGGCATGAGGACTGTAGATGTGGCCAGGGTAATAAATTGCAATGTCCGTACTGTGAGACGCCCAAGACAGTGCTACAGGGAGACAAGATGGACAGCTGATCGTTCTCGCAGTGGCAGACCACGTGTAACAACACCTGCACAGGATCGGTACATCCGAACATCACACCTGCGGGACAGGTACAGGATGGCAACAACAACTGCCTGAGTTACACCACCAGGAATGCACAATCCCTCCATCAGTGCTCAGACTGTCCTCAATAGGCTGAGAGAGGCTGGACTGAGGGCTTCTAGGCCTGTTGTAAGGCAGGTTCTCACCAGACATCAGCGGCAACCACGTCACCTATGGGCACAAACCCACCATCGCTGGACCAGACAGGACTGGCAAAAAGTGCTCTTCACTGATGAGTTGCGGTTTTGTCTCACTGGGGGTGATGGTCGAATTCGCGTTTATCCTCGAAGGAATGAGTGTTACACCGAGGTCTGTACTCTGGAGCGGGATCGATTTGATGGTGGAGGGTCCGTCATGGTCTGGGGCGGTGTGTCACAGCATCATCGGACTGAGCTTGTTGTCATTGCAGGCAATCTCAACGCTGTGCGTTACAGGGAAGACATCCTCCTCCATCATGTGGAACCCTTCCTGCAGGCTCATCCTGACATGACCCTCCAGCATGACAATGCCACCAGCCATACTGCTCATTCTGTGCGTGATTTCCTGCAAAACAGGAATGTCAGTGTTCTGCCATGGCCAGCGAAGAGCCCGGATCTCAATCCCATTGAGCACGTCTGGGACCTGTTGGATCGGAGGGTGAGGGCTAGGGCCATTCCCCCCCAAAAATGTCCGGGAACTTGCAGGTGCCTTGGTGGAAGAGTGGGCTTACATCTCACAGCAAGTACTGGCAAATCTGGTGCAGTCCTTGAGGAGATGTACTGCAGTACTTAATGCAGCTGGTGGCCACACCAGATACTGACTGTTACTTTTGATTTTGAACCTCCCTTTATTCAGGGACACATTATTCCATTTCTGTTAGTCACATGTCTGTGGAACTTGTTTAGTTTATGTCTCAGTTGTTGAATCTTGTTATTTTCATACACATTTTTACACATGTTAAGTTTGCTGAAAATGAACGCAGTTGACAGTGAGAGGATGTTTCTTTTTTTGCTGAGTTTAGCGTACCCACATCACTATTGAAGCAGCAGGGTCGTTGGTACTATGACTGTTGGTTTTGTTAAACTAATCCGTTTAGATTGAAACAGACACACACTGACATACACACAGAAACGCACGCGCACACACACACACACACACACACAGTCTCCATCTCTATCTCCATGGTGGCAGCTTAAGGACTCCGGCTGTTTAATGAAACCATGAACACGCGCAATCAAGCACTGCCATCGTGCTTTGCCGGTAGGGAGCAATTTGAGAGCGGGGCATTAACATTGGGAGATGCTGTGCGGCAAAGAGCAATCTTCATTCTCATTTCGTCAGGATTGGAGGGATTTATTTTAGACTCGAACGATGTGCCAGTGCAACTTCAAAATAAATCAAGATAATGCACTACAGACGACAAGTCAAGATAATGCACTGCAGACAACAAGTCAACATAATGCACTTGGATGGATGTGCTGCTCTCCTCCTTGTCTTCATTCTCTTCTTTCATTTTCTTCTTCTTTCTCCGCTGTGGTTTATCAGTAGGCTGAGGAAGAGACTCTCAGTCATTCATAATCTACAGACATGGGCAAACACATGCACAATCTCAAAGAAATGTTATCATACTCACAATGTACTACAGATTGTACAACATACTTATACACTCAGTCCCACCGTAATAAGACTTCTTCCCTCCCTCTCGCCCTACATCCCTCCCTCTCGCCCTCCCTCTCTCCCTACATCCCTCCCTCTCTCCCTCCCTCTCTCCCTACATCCCTCCCTCTCGCCATCCCTCTCTCCCTGCATCCCTCCCTCTCTCCCTACATCCCTCCCTCTCTCCCTACATCCCTCCCTCTCGCCCTCCCTCTCTCCCTCTCGCCCTCCCTCTCTCCCTACTTCCCTCCCTCTCTCCCTACTTCCCTCCCTCTCTCCCTACATCCCTCCCTCTCACCCTCCCTCTGTCCCTACTTCCCTACCTCCCACAGGATGATAAGCACAGGTGTCACTACTACACTCCCACAGAAAATCAAAAGCTCTCTAGCTGGCCACACAGACTGCGGCTAATGGCTATACCTCCCTCAACACACACACACACACACCCTAGAAGACCTGTGGCCATACACAACACTACACACATCGGGATCAGCCTGGTGGCTACAACACCTGGGGAGGCAGTGGAGGAAACAGTGAGAAGAAGACAACAACTAGGCTACTAGGAGAGACAATGTCAATGAATACATTGTAATAGCTTTGTCTGCCTAAGCCTGAAATAACTTTGTAAATAGCTTTGTCTACTCTATCTTCCAAAATGGTACCTCTACCAATTGGTCATTTTGCTTGAGTTTTGTGAGAGCAAAAAGTGTTTACTGACTTACACACCTAAAATAAAAAGCACTAAACTAGCCACCTCTATTTTGATACATGCACGCACAAACAAGCAGAAACACACACACACACACCAGGACAACCCATGGCTACTGGGGGCATAATACCCATAAAACCTAGCAGTCAAACAGGGAAATGGTTCTAATCTTCAAAGCAGACATCATGCAAGACTACAAATCCCTGCAAGCTCCTGCACGTCATCTCTTGCTGAAAACTTTGCCTAGCAGGTATTATGTCAATTTAAAACTTGCACAAGACAGTTCACATAATTGTCAATTTGAAGAAATGTAGACAATTTATTAATTAATACATTTACCTAAGATTAGATAGTTAATCCAGAGATTCTTACCTTTGCCTCAATTCGGCAGGCTCATCCAGATCACCACGGCATTTGTAGTTCTTTATGATAGCCACATTAGCAACAAATCCGCAATTCCTTTTTGGTGGGTAAATACATGTTAATATATTGATAAAAGACACCTTGTCCTAGAGAGATTTACAGTGCCTTGCGAAAGTATTCGGTCCCCTTGAACTTTGCGACCTTTTGCCACATTTCAGGCTTCAAACATAAAGATATAAAACTGTATTTTTTTGTGAAGAATCAACAACAAGTGGGACACAATCATGAAGTGGAACGACATTTCGTCCCAGTCTCTCGATGTGCAAAACTGATAGTCATACCCCAAGCGACTTACAGCTGTAATCGCAGCAAAAGGTGGCGCTACAAAGTATTAACTTAAGGGGGCTTGTGGGAATTTAAGTATGCTCCCTCTAATTCTCTCTCTCTCCCTCTCTCCCTCCCAGAGGACCTGAGCCCTAGGACCATGTCTCAGGACTACCTGGCCTGACGACTCCTGGCTGTCCCCAGTCCACCTGGTCGTGCTGCTGCTCCAGTTTCAACTGTTCTGCTGCGGCTATGGAACCCTGACCTGTTCACCAGACATGTTACCTTGTCCCGGATCTGCTGTTTTTGACTCCCTCTATCTCGCTCTCTAGCTCTCTCTCGTTCTCTCGCTCTCTCTCTATCTCACCTGCTGTCTCGACCTCTGAATGCTTGGTTATGAAAAGCCAACTGACATTTACTCCTGAGGTACTTGTTGCACCCTCTACAACCCCTGTGATTATTATTTTACCCTGATGGTCATCTATGAACATTTGAACATCTTGAAGAACAAGATGTTCAAAGACTGAGTATAGCCCACGAAGATCTCCTCCACTGCACAAGCCAGAGGGGCTGCAAAACCGGACAGGAAGATCACATCAGTGACTCAACTCACTCAAGTGATGCACCCCTCCTAGGGAAGGTATGGAAGCCAGTGACTCAGCCCCCGTAAATAGGGTCAGAAGCAGAGAATCCCAGTGGAGAGAGGGAAGCCGGCCAGGCAGAGACAGTTTATATAAGGAAATCAGTCAATTGAAATAAATTCATTAGGCCCTAATCTATGGATTCACATGACTGGGCAAGGATGTAGCAATGGGGGGACTGGGAGTGTCACGACTTCCGCCGAAGTCGGTCCCTCTCTTTGTTCGGGCAGTGTTCAGCGGTCGACGTCACCAACCTTCTAGTCATCACTGATCCATTTTTCATTTTCCATTTGTTTTGTCTTGTATTCCTTCACACCTGGTTTCAATCCCATCAATTACACGTTGTGTATTTAACCCTCTTTTTCCCCTCATGTCCTTGTCGGAGATTGTTTGATTGTATGTTTGTGTATTATGTGTTGGTGCGTGACAAGTTTTGTACCCACTTTTTTGTTTTGTTTTGTGAAGCACTGATTAAAACTTATTAGGGCTGAAATCCCGTTAACTGGATCGATATGACAACAGCCAGTGAAAGTGCAGGGCGGCAAATTCAAAACTACAGAAATCCCATCATTAAAATTCCTCAAACATCATTTTAAAGATTTTTTCTTAAAGATTTTTTCAAACACCATTTTAAAGATACACTTCTTGTTAATCCCACCACAGTGTTCGATTTAAAATTACCTTTACGGCGAAAGCACCACAAACGATTGTTAGGTCAGAGCCAAGTCCCAGAAAAACACAGCCATTTTTCCAACCAAAGAGAGGAGTCACAAAAATCAGAAATAGAGATAAAATGTATCACTAACCTTTGATGATCTTCATCAGATGACACTCATAGGACTTCATGTTACACAATATATATATGTTTTGTTCAATAAAGTTCATATTTATATCCAAAAATCTCAGTTTACATTGGCGCATTATGTTCAGTAATGTTTTGCTTCCAAAACATCCGGTGTATTTGCAGAGAATTTACAGAAATACTCATAAACTTTGATAAAAGATACAAGTATTATGCACAGAATTAAAGATATACTTCTACTTAATGCAACCGCTGTGTCAGATTTCAAAAAGCTTTATGGAAAAAGCACACGATGCAATAATCTGAGTACAGAGCTCAGATACCAAAACAAGCCATACAGATACCCGCCATGTGTGGAGTCAACAGAAGTCAGAAATAGCATTATAAATATTCACTTACCTTTGATCTTCCTCAGAATGCACTCCCAGGAATCCCAGTTCCACAAGAAATGTTTGTTTTGTTCGATAAAGTCCATCATTTATGTCCAAATACCTCCTTTTTGTTTGTGCGTTTAGTTCACAAATCCAAATTCACAAGGAGCAGGCACTTAGTTCAGATGACAGTTCCATTACAGTTCATAGGAACATGTCAAACGATGTATAGAATCAATCTTTAGGGTGTTTTTATCATAAATCTTCAATAATATTCCATCCGGACAATTCTGGAGTCTTCGACTCCGACCACAAAATCTGAAACAAAAAGGGAGGGTTAGTGGGGGTGTCTAGTGTCTGTGGCGGCTCTGGTGCGGGGCGAAGTGCCCGTTCATCCGCCAGCATCGGGGGCAGCTCTGGTGTGGGACAAAGTACCCGCTCATCCTGCGTATCCAGCCATGGACCCAGGCTGAACACTTTGTCTGGACTGGGAATCGGCGCAGGGGAAGGCTCCGGCCATGGAGGAGGTTTCAAACCGTTGACCGTCACAGGAGGTTCCGGACCGTGGTCCGTCTCAGGAGGTTCCGGACCGTGGACCATCTCAGGAGGTTCCGGACCGTGGACCGTCGATGGAGGTTCCGGACCGTGGACCGTCGATGGAGGTTCCGGACTGTGGACCGTCGCCGGAAGCTCTGGACTGGGCACTGTCGCCGGAAGCTCTGGACTGGGAACTGTCACAGGAAGCTCTGGACTGGGAATTGTCGCAGGAAGCTCTGGACTGGGAACTGTCGCAAGAAGCTCTGGACTAGGGCTCGTCGCTGGCAGCCTGGTGCGTGGGGCCGTCACTGGTGGCACTGGGCTGGTGACACACACCTCAGGGCAAGCGCGAGGAGTAGGCACAGGACGTACTGGACTGGGGAGGCGCACTGGAAGCCTGATGCGTGGGGCCGGTACAGGTGGCACCGGGCTGGTGACACGCACCTCAGAGCGAGTGTGGGGAGGAGGCACAGGACGTACTGGGCTGTGAAGGCGCGCTGGAGACCTGGTGTGTATTACCGCAAAACATGGTGCCTGACCGGTCACACGCTCCCCACGGTGAGTTCGGGGAGTTGGCTGTGGTTCACTCCCCTCAACTTTTGCTTCCCACTCCTCGCTCAATCTGTCCCAGTATTCCTCCTTGGTCTCTGACTCACCCCTCAGCATCGCAGACCACTTTGTGTGCTCCCCCCAACAACAAAAAAATTGTGCTGTCTTTGCGTCGTGGTCGCGAACCCTGGCGTTGTCGCTGTCCTTCCCTCGCTGCCTCCGCCTGCTTCCATGGCAGGCTTCTATCTCCTGTCATAATCTCGTCCCACGTCCAGGATGTTCTCCACTCCTGGCTTTCCTCCTGTGCACGCTGCTTGGTCCGTTGTTGGTGGGATCTTCTGTAACGCTCGCTGAAATGGGTAGACCAAGGCGCAGGGTGATTTGGATTCATGATAATTTATTTAAATGTGAACCAGCAACAAAACAATAAAGAGAAACAAACAAACAAACGTACAGCCTTGTAGGGCTCAAAAGCAACAATACAAAAACAAGATCCCACAAACAACAGGTGGGAAAAGGCTGCCTAAATATGATCCCCAATCAGAGACAACGAAAGACAGCTGCCTCTGATTGGGAACCATACCAGGCCAACATAGAAATACAAAAACTAGACTACACATAGAAATAAAAAACTAGAACACCCCCCAGTCACGCCCTGACCTACTCCACCATAGAAAATAAAGGCTTTCTATGGTCAGGACGTGACAGTCGGGGGGCTAGGGTCAGTTTGTTATATCTGGAGTACTTCTCCTGTCTTATCCGGTGTCCTGTGTGAATTTAAGTATGCTCTCTCTAATTCTCTTTCTCTCTTTCTTTCTCTCTCTCTGAGAACCTGAGCCCTAGGACCATGCCTCAGGGACTACCTGGTTTCTGTACAGCACTTTGAGATATCAGCTGATGTAAGAAGGGCTATATAAATACGTTTGATTTGATTTGAGCTAGCTCTCACGGTCACGTGCGAAACGAGCTCATGGCATTCTGCCAGACACCTGACTCAAACAGCTCTTATTCTCTCCCCCTTCACAGTAGAAGCCTGAAACAAGGTACTAAAGACTGTTGACATCAAGTGAAAGCCTTAGGACGTGCAATCGGCCCAATTACACTGTATATTGGATAGGCTAAGCCTTGAAAACCTACAAACCTCAGATTTCCCACTTCCTGGTTGGATTTTATCTCAGGTTTTTGCCTGCCATATGAGTTCTGTTATACTCACAGACATCAGTGTTTTCTATCCAAATATACTAATAATATGCATATCTTAGCTTCTGGGCCTGAGTAGCAGGTAGTTTACTCTGGGCACCTTATTTATCCAAGCTACTCAATACTACCCCCCAGCCATAAGAAGTTAAAATTAAGACATATGGAATTATAAAGGAACAAATGAGTCTATAAATACACTCAGCCATGAATATCATCATTGGGAACACTTACAGTACATAAAGCCAGAAATCCACAAAAGCTCAAGGTCTCCCCTCTTCACTCTCATTTTAATCAACGTCCATTCAGAAGTCCAGCTTTCTTTCCTTCCCGCTCTCACACTCTCTCTTTCTTTTATCAGTCGAGGGCAGAGTATTTGAACTGGGTGGGTTGAGAGCCACTGGTGGCCCTATTCAATCAGACAGGCTATTCAAGTTACCTTGATGAGGCAAAAATGGTGGATCACAACACAAACACACAAAGAATTCTGTGCGTACACACACCCACACCTGTAAGAGTGTTCATATCCCCCTTACTAAAACGTCTAGATTATCCCACCCCTAACAAATTATTCTACAAGCTAGTTCCAACGTACCGCTTGCCCACTTAATGACAGTGGAAACTGAGTGGCACTGGGAAACCCATTTACCCAGCGTCATACTACAGAGGCACTAAATTTGGGAAACCGTTGGGTTATCTGTGTTTAAACGCTGTGTTTAGCAGGGGGGGGAGGGTTGTGTGAAATAGACTGGTAAGTGCTCTTGAGACGCTTCCACCTGCAGCTGATGGGGGTTTCAAAAACCTCACCATTAGCAAGCTTGATAATTGTTGTTTATGCTAGCCTTTGACTATGCAGGAGTTTACGGGCCTCTTGCTAAGGGGG
This sequence comes from Oncorhynchus clarkii lewisi, assembly GCF_045791955.1. NCBI lineage: Eukaryota > Metazoa > Chordata > Actinopteri > Salmoniformes > Salmonidae > Oncorhynchus > Oncorhynchus clarkii. The sequence continues at coordinate 72,117,602 of NC_092153.1, forward strand.
TGATTTTATAAGGGATGTCTTTGAATATGACTTTGGGTTTTGAGTTTTTACTTTGCAGAGGTTCAGGCATACACACAAATATGCACAACTGAACACACACACACCTGCCACACCCATTCTTGAGCAAAGTAAAAAAACAATCCCGAGCGAGCGGGCGGGCGAGCGAGCGGGCGGGCGGGCGGGCAGGCAGGCAGGCAGGCAGGCAGGCAGGCAGGGAGATCCACAGAATGGAGGAAACATCAACCAGACAGCTGCAATGGACAGATAGATGAAAAATAGGCATTTATTTTAGTAGGCTTCCTTTCAACATGATTCACAGTGAAGAAAGAGGCCACTTTAAAATAAAAAATATTTTTTAAAAGCTCCAAAGCTATCTGAAAAACATTTTACAATCCTGAGAGAGCTTGGGTGTCGAGCAATACATTGTTGCCCACTACAAAAGCAGAAGATTGCTGTGTCCAACATTGCTGTGTCTCACAAAAGGCTGCTTTTGATAAAAGAGATAGCTTGACATTTTATAGCACTTCACACAATACACATAAGGTAGTTTATCAAAACAACCTGATACGTCTGTTGTTTTTTCTATAACTAGTGTTATATTATGAGTTGTATTGAAGGCTATGATTTTTTACCTCAGGATCTGGATCTCTCTGTGGGGATGAGTCCCCACCAAAATTGCTGCCGCGCATCATCCAATTGGGAACGACACTTTTGTAGACCCCAATGGGGTGATGCAGCTCAGTAGCCAATTTGTGCCAGAATGCTCACCGCATATTGAATTGGAGAGGTGGAACCCATTTCCAGTTATGGGATAATTAGATGCCGTGGTTGAAATGAGAGGGCCCAGATTGAGAGTTTGTCCGGGACAACTCATTTAACACCCCAAGTCTTTCCAAAATAACAAGTAAGACTCCTGAACAGGTAATCAAATGGCTACCCGGACTATTTGCATTGTGTGCCCCCCAACCCCTCTTTTTACACTGCTGCTACTCTCTGTTAATCATATATGCATAGTCACTTTAACTATACATTCATGTACATACTACCTCAATTGGGCCGACCAACCAGTGCTCCTGCACATTGGCTAACCAGGCTACCTGCATTGTGTCCCACCCACCACCCACCAACCCCTCTTTTACGCTATTGCTACTCTCTGTTCATCATATATGCATAGTCACTTTAACCATATCTACATATACATACAACCTCAACCAGCCTGACTAACTGGTGTCTGTATGTAGCCTCACTACTTTTATAGCCTCACTACTGTATATGGCCTGTATTTTACTGTTGTTTTATTTCTTTACCTACTTATTGTTCACCTAATACCTTTTTTTCACTTTTGGTTAGAGTCTGTAAGTAAGAATTTCACTGTAAGGTTGTATTCAGCGCACGTGACCAATAAACTTTGATTTGATTTGACAATTCATTTAACACCCCAAGTCTTTCCAAAATAACAAGTGCCATGGGTACGTTAAGTGGCTGAAGAGAGTTAGGACTTCGATACAAGCTCTGATCGGTAACACAGCACCATTTGCAGCTCAGTGTCCCCATCACAAACACTGGGGAATGGAAAATCAATTGAAATTGAATTGGAAGGAACAGTCCCTCTACCCACCCCAAAACTACCACCAGCAACCAATTAAGTCACAGTGTTTATTTGGATAGCATTTTCTAGGAGGTTTGTATGCTTAAACTATGAACAAACTATGTATATGTTTGATTAGCTGGCAAGTAGCAAATATTCAGAGATTCATGGCTTTGCTCATTATTTAGCTTTTCACCAATCACCCGGAAGTGGAATACTGTTGTCGAAAAATATGAATATCATTACAAAGAATACCAGCGGAGTGAAAGTCAAATTGGACAGGCCCTGAAACTGAAGCCTGAGGAACAACTTTTCCAACTTTATCGAGGTAATTGTGCACTTGTAGCCAAGTAACAGAATTTAAAGCCTTTATTCTTGACGGAAGTATGGCCGAAGGTTGAGTGGGAAATTTCCTGAGCTAACAATTTTGTTGCATGTGCTGTCATCATTTGATAAGTGCAGCTGACAATGGACACATGGTCGTCGAACATTTAATTCCAAAACCATGGGGATAAATATGGAGTTGGTTCCCCCTTACTGTTATAACAGCCTCCACTCTTCTGGGACTTTCCATAAGATGGAACATTGCTGCGGGGACTTGCTTCCCGCGAGAATTAGTGAGGTCGGGCACTGATGTTGGGCGATTAGGCCTGGCTCGCAGTCGGCATTCCAATTCATCCCAAAGGTGTTCGACGGGGTTGAGGTCAGGGCTCTGTGCAGACCAGTCAAGTTCTTCCACACCAATCTCAACAAATAATTTCTGTATGGACCTCACTTTGTGCACAGGGGCATTGTCATGCGGAAACAGGAAAGGGCCCTCCCCGAACTGTTGCCACAAAGTTGGAAGCACGGAATCGTCTAGAATGTAATTGTATGCTGTAGCATTAAGATTTCCCTTTACTGGAACTAAGGGGTCTAGCCTGAACTATGAAAAACAATCCTAGACCATTATTCCTCCTCCTCCAACCTTTACAGTTGGCACTATGCATTCTTGCAGGTAGCTTTCTCTTGGCATCCTCCAAACCCAGATTCGTCCGTTGGACTGAAGCGTGATTCTTCACTCCAGAGAAAGTGTTTCCACTGCTCCAGAGTCCAATGGTGGCGATCTTTACACCACTCCAGCTGACGCTTGGCATTGCGCATGGTGATCTTAGGCTTGTGTGCGACTGCTCGGCCATGAAAATCCATTTCATGAAGATCCTGACGAACAGTTCTTGTGCTGAAGTTGCTTCCATAGGCAGTTTGGAGCTCGGTAGTGAGTGTTGCAACCGAGGACAGACGATTTTACGCGCTATGCACTTTAGCACTAGGCAGTCCAGTTCTGTGAGCTTGTGTAGACCACCACTTCCCAGCTGAGCCATTGTTATTCCTAGACATTACCACTTCACAATAACAGCACTTACAGTTGACCGGGGCAGCTCTAGCAGGGCAGAAATTTGATGAACTGACATGTTGGAAAAGTGGCATCCTGTGACTGTGACACGGTGAAAATCACTGAGCTCTTCAGTATGGCCATTTTACTGCCAATGTTTGTCTATGGAGATTGCATGAGTGTGTGCTTGTATACACCGTCAGCAATGAGTGTGGCTGAAATAGCCAAATCCACTCAATTTGAAGAAGTGTTCACATACTTTTGTATAAACAGCTGAAGTAATTGCAAAAATCACTGAAGTTGGAGGCTTATATCTCCCTCACTAACTTTAAACATCAGCTATCTGAGAAGCTAACCGATCGCTGCAGCTGTACATAGTCCATCTGTAAATAGCCCACCCAATCTACCTACCTCATCCCCATATTGTTTTTATTTACTTTTCTGCTCTTTTGCACACCAGTATCTCTACTTGCACATCATCATCTGCTCATTTATCACTCCAGTGTTAATCTGCTAAATTGTAATTATTTCACTACTATGGCCTATTTATTGCCTACCTCCTCACGCCATTTGCACACACTGTATATAGACTTTCTTTTTTTCTATTGTGTTATTGACTGTACGCTTGTTTATCCCATGTGTAACTCTGTGTTGTTGTTTTTGTCGCACTGCTTTGCTATATCTTGGCCAGGTCGCAGTTGTAAATGAGAACTTGTTCTCAACTAGCTTACCTAGTTTTAAATAAAGGTGAAATAAAAAAATAAAAAGTCAGAAGCTTACATACACCTTGGCCAAATGCATTTACACTCAGTTTTTCACAACTCCTGACATTTAATCCTAGTAAAAATTCCCTGTTTTAGGTCAGATAAGATCACCACTTTATTTTAAGAATGTGAAATGTCAGAATAATAGTAGAGATAATTATTTATTTCAGCTTTTATTTCTTTCATCACATTCCCAGTGAGTCAGACGTTTACATACACTCATTTAGTATTTGGTAGCATTGCCTTTACATTTTTTTACTTGGATCAAATGTTTTGGGTAGCCTTCCACAAGCTTCCCACAATAAGTTGGGTGAATGTTGGCCCATTCCACCTAACAGAGCTGGTGTAACTGAGTCAGGTTTGTAGGCCTCCTTGCTCGCACATGCTTTTTCAGTTCTGCCCACACATTTTCTATAGGATTGAGGACAGGGCTTTGTGATCCAATACCTAGACTTTGTTGTCCTTAAGCCATTTTCCAACAATTTTGGAAGTATGCTTGGGGTCATTGTCCATTTGGAAGACCCATTTGCAACCAAGCTTTAACCTTTAACTGATGTCTTGAGATGTTGCTTCAATATATCCACATAATTTTCTTACTTCGTGATGCCATCTATTTTGTGAAGTGCACCAGTCCCTTCTGCAGCAAAGCACCCCCACAACATGATGCTGCCACCTCCGTGCTTCACGGTTGGGATGGTGTTCTTCGGATTGCAAGTCTCCCCCTTTATCCTCCAAACATAACGATGGTCAATATGGCCAAACGGTTCTATTTTTGTTTCATCAGACCAGAGGACATTTCTCCAAAACGTATGATCTTTGTCCCCGTGTGCAGTTGCAAACCGTAGTCTGACTTTTTTATGGTGGTTTTGGAGCAGTGGCTTCTTCCTTGCTGCCACAAATGTTCTTCACGTCGATATAGGACTCTTTTTACTGTGGATATAGATACTGTTTCCTCCAGCATCTTCACAAGGTCCTTTGCTGTTGTTCTGGGATTGATTTGTACTTTTCGCACAAAAGTATGTTCATCTCTAGGAGACAGGACACGTCTCCTTCCTGAGCGATATGATGGCTGCGTGGTCCCATGGTGTTTATACTTGCGTACTATTGTTTGTACAGATGAACGTGGTACCTTCAGGCATTTGTAAATTGCTCCCAAGGATGATCCAGACTTGTGGAGGTCTACAATTTTTTTTCTGAGGTCTTGATTGATTTCTTTTGATTTTCTCATGATGTCAAGCAAAGAGGCACTGATTATAAAGGTAGGCCTTGAAATACATCCACAGGTACACTTCCAATTGACCCAAATTATGTCAATTAGCCTATCAGAAGCTTCTAAAGCCATGACATCATTTTCCAAGCTGTTTAAAGGCACAGTCAACTGACCCACTGGAATTGTGATACAGTGAATTATACGTGAAATAATCTGTCTGTAAACAATTGTTGGAAAAATGACTTGTGTCATGCACAAAGTAAATGCCCTAACCGACTTGCCAAAACTATTGTTTCTTAACAAGAAATTTGTGGAGTGGTTGAAAAACGAGTTTTAATTACTCTAAGTGTATGTAAACTTCCAACTTCAACTGTATAATCAATATCGATAATAAGTGACTTTTTACTACCTAAAATTGGTATCATATCAGAACCAAAAATCCCAGATAGTTAGTTCAGCGCAAAGATATTTTTTAAAGTGTAACCATAAATAGTTCTCCACTCTGTCCCCCATCCAAGCACTATACCAGGCAGCCTGTGATGTGTCAGTGTCTTCTTATATTTCACTCTTCCTTGCCTTCCTTTCAATACAGACCTGCTATTTCTTTCTCCTCTGACCTTGATATTCTGTATTCCAAATGCCACTGATTACAACTATTGAAATTATAAAAATAACTTTCACTCGTTTTTTTCCTCAGTAATAATATTTTCCTCTGTTCCTCTACTCAATCACTTACTATCCTCTTCCAGAAATGACCGGACACAAGGCAACTGCCACCGGCAATGAAGATGGCCCAACTCCAGCATGATGCCATGCTGAAAATGAAGACAATTTGGTCTAAAGCTGAATGGGAGAGTCGAGCTTAAACACCCCAAGGGCCTGGGAGGCTGCACACTGTAACACTGCTCAGACATTAAAATAAATGAGAACAGGAGACAGACATGCCTGTCCAAGGCGTGATGACAATGTCTTGGTGGGTAGTGGAGCGGATCGAAGCTAATGCACACTAATGTGACAAAGTGGGCAGCAGAAGAGGTTTTAATCAGGAAGGCGGGAGGGATGGAAGTGTAGGAGAAGAGATTGATGAAAAGGGACAGAGACAAGAAGGTCCAAGAAATGGTGTATCAGAGCTGGAGGATAAGTTGGGAGGGGGGAGAGAAAGAGAAAGAGAGATTATATGCATTGCTACATTGCTCTGAACTATTCATGCTTTGTGTAAAGCCACAATCTTTGACAACACAAAATGGCTTCCAAGTTGCCTTGTAATTCAACAGGTAACTTCAGGAACAGCATATGATTATTCTGTGTACTTCAATTTAGGGTATAGGGACATAGAAATCACTCTTATCTTCAAACCTCTCCCTTCAATCTTCTCTCCCATCTCCCATTATGATACTGTGAGTCAGTCAGTGAGTGGTTGGAATGAGAATCTCTACTTCTTCTCCCGCGGGGATCATGTGGGCTCCAAGCCGATTCCTATTGGCTAACAGCCAGACAGGCCGGCAACGGCCGAGCTTTCAGCGCCAATACTCCTCCGCACACTTGTTCCCTCTTTCACTCGTTCCCTCTTTCCATGAGGTAAGACAGGGTCAGAGACAAAGATTTGATCTTTGATTAGGGTTGAGGTCTCTCTTTCTTTCTTTCTACCTTTCCCTTACTATCATTAAAAAAAACTTGATTTATTTGTCTCTAGTTCAAGGTTACGTCAGAATGAATCTGAAATAAATGAGCGGCTTGGGTTATGCACAAAAAAAAGAAGCTACTTCTGCTTCAAAACACTCGGTTACACACACGCACACAAACACACACACAAACACACACCCCACAGCCTTTTCACAAATAGAACTACTCCCATATTAATATCCAGAATGGGTCTTTTGATACCAGCTATAAGAAACTGATTGCCCTTTTTGTGTTCTTTACTTTGCTATTATAATCAGTTTAAACTGCCAAATGAATTCCTGTGTTGTTATCATCAGTTTAAACAGCCAAATCCTGCCATTGTTGTTTGGCTTCTTATGTCTGTTCCTGGAACAAAATCAGGGATTTTCAGTCCCAATAACAAGGTCCAAAATGCTTGATTCAATATTTGGTTTTGATGGAGAGAACTGGAGATGTGAGCACTTTGAGGATGAATGCGATGTTTAAATGCTTTCTGAATGGCATTGACTGAGAAAATAATGGATTTAAAAAGAGCCGAGTGCCAAAACTGATTTTCCCCATGTTAATAAAAGTGTAATCTCACTATCAGAATGCTCAAAAACGCAGCACAAAGTTGGAGACTTCGAAGCAGCACATCATAAATGTATGAAATGATGCAAATCCATTTGAAGCATGATGATAAAGCAGCTTATTTGTTTGTGAAGTTAATTGATTTGGTACCTTTTTGGGGGTGAAAAACATAAAACGCTTTGGAAAGTGTCTTTACCATATAGTTAATTGTACTCACACACGTGCGCGCGTCTGTAGCTTCTTGGCAGTTTGGATGCAGTCCATGTAGTCCTTGGCCACGGGGGAGCAGTGGCAGGTCTGCTGCTGGTTCTTTCTGGAGCAGTGGGACACCTAGGTCTGGAGCAGTGGAACACCTAGGTCTGGAGCAGTGGAACACCTAGGTCTGGAGCAGTGGAACACCTAAGTCTGGAGCAGTGGAACACCTAGGTCTGGAGCAGTGGAACACCTAGGTCTGGAGCAGTGGAACACCTAGGTCTGGAGCAGTGGAACACCTAGGTCTGGAGCAGTGGAACACCTAGGTCTGGAGCAGTGGAACACCTAGGTCTGAATCAGTGGAACACCTAGGTCTGTAGCATTGGAGCACCTAGTTCTGGAGCAGTGGAACACCTAGGTCTGTAGCAGTGGAACACCTAGGTCTGTAGCAGTGGAACACCTAGGTCTGTAGCAGTGGAACATCTAGGTCTGGAGCAGTGGAACACCTAGGTCTGGAGCAGTGGAACACCTAGGTCTGGAGCAGTGGAACACCTAGGTCTGGAGCTCAGGACAGATAGACACTGCCAGTCTGAGCCTGCATGGGAACAAAGGGAAAATTGGGGGAGTGTAAGGACCTGTGTGGTAGAGATCTCATCTGGCTATATATGCTGTCTAGGCCTTCTATAAATCAATAGATGCATCTTATTAGCGTAAAATAAATATGCTATAGGCAATGGTCGATCTGGACCTGAGGGAAAAGTTCAAATTTTTGAACCGGCCCTGGGTCGATTCTCTGGTATTTGGGTGGACCAGTGAAGACCTCTTCTGTGTGGCCAAGTTGATAAGAATGTGGCACGGCAGGGTTGTGGGTTCGATTCCCGCTGAGGTCACATATACTAAAATGTATATGAACGACCGATTCTTATCTTGTCAGCTCAGAGATTCGATCCTGCAACCTTCCGGTTACTGGCCCAACACTCTAACCACTACCTGACGGACAATAGAAGAAGAGAAAAAAAAGAGAGCTACATGATTAAATCCAATGTGTTTCAGTTACAACCATAGCCTGACACTGAAATGAAAACTACAGTATTTGCATTATCATGAAACAGAATACTGAGCAAAACAGCACAACTACAGTGTGAATGTATTTTAGAGGACAGTTGCTGCATTTGGAACTCTATGACATTTTGAAAGGCTTTAGGAGCGCAATGCATACAAACTGAAAATAAATGCTAATGGGAAAGCAGCTTCTGAATCTACGTCAGCCTCAGCCATCCTCTCTCTCTCACACATGCAGACACACAAACGTACACACAGACAAACACATACATACAAAATGTACACTCAGACACACACACACATACATACAAAATGTACACTCAGACACACACACACACACAAAGGTGTGCTAATCCTAGGGAAATCCTTGATGAGGGAAATGATGAGGGATGAGGGAAACCCTTGATTGCTCTGTTGCTCATGGTGATGTGTCTGCTGTTGTGGCATAGCTCTCACTGGTAGTGTGTCAGGAGGATAGAGATATACGCAGACACGCACGCACATATGTATACACACACACACACAAACTCTCTCACACACACACACACACACACACACACACACACACACACACACAAATTACACCACTATAACAAATTATAACAAAAAGGACATGTGGTAGGATGTGAAGGCCTACTTGTTGGTTAATAAATACCAGTCGAGTCAAGACGGTAAAATAAAGCTTAATTATTCCATATGTGCTGCAGGTTTGTTGTAGCGTGACTAATGAGTGAGCCAATCAAACATCTTTCTATTTGACGAGGAGACGCATTACTTAATTTGACATGACTGCACATTCTGGGGAACTCTGACCAGATGAAATCCACGCATACACAAACGCTGACCTCCCGCCACCCCGCACTGCAATTACAGATTCATGCATCTTTCACAAATGAATGAGATTGGAGGTCCCTGACCACACTGACAGATTGACTGTGTGAGCGTGTGTCAGCATATGTGTGTGTGTGTGTGTGTGTGTGTGTGTGTGTGTGTGTGTGTGTGTGTGTGTGTGTGTGTGTGTGTGTGTGTGTGGGGTGGATGATAACAAGACAGGATTTAGGAAATCACTGAGAATATTCATGAACAGGGAAGAGAAAAATCAAAAGAGAGACAGTGATGGAACGATAACAAATAACCCTGACAACATAACCCTCACAACATAACCCTGACAGCATAACCCTGACAACATAACCCTGACAACATAACCCTCAAAACATATCCGTCACAACATAACCCTCACAATATAGCGCTCACACCATAACCATCACAACATAACCCTCACAACATATCCCTGTCAACATAACCCTGACAACATAACCCTCACAACATAATGCTCACAACAACCCACGGCGGACAAATGGTAACCTTGGCAACCATTCATCAGACTCGTTTTTTGTCTCCACACCCCAGCAAACCATGTGTGTGCTGGGGCGAAGACATGTGGCGCGAAGACTTCCTTGGCGACGACACGCGGTGTGAATATTAGCCATGCCACCTTACCACATGCTCTACAACTCAGTGTAACTAGCTGGGAGTAGCCCCTTCATGAGATGTTCTCAAAGGCATGATTCACACATCATTATGGATGGACTGCACCAGCTAATGGAGTTTATATTGGAGAGCTGGGTTGTCTCCCCTGAAATAGCCCATGTCATTCTTTATTGGCTACATACATGTTGATTCATGACCATATTATGAATCCTACAGTATGCTCATATACAACTTGAGACAGTTTGGTTTATGGCTGACAGCTTCTACTGAGAGACACGCAATGTGTCGGATTTATGCAGGGTTGAATTGCTTTCATGCTCACTGCAATCATAAGCAATATATTACTGTGTATGGTATCATCAGAAGTGCTGTTTGATTGTACTGTATTTGGCCCTCTAAAAAGACTATATTCACATTACATACATGTAGGCAACCTGTTGTCTGCCCTACACAGACCCATGTCCAATATATACACTATATTTCTACCTCCGGTCTTGCACATCAACAGGTTGCGGCCATTTTGTCCAACAACCCTTTAAAGAAGGACAAAACAAAAGCCGCAGGCTAGCGCCGCACAGATAAGAAACGTTCAATTTTTCTTTAGAATTCACTGCATTGGCAGCAAAAGGGGAGCTTTCTAATATGATGCCCGTGTTAACAAAATAATCTGAAGCAGAAAATTGCCTCGCCTAATCTGCTGCAGCTGCCTTTTGAGTGAAATTACAGGTGAGGATTTATAAGAAAAACATTAGCATAGCACGGAGAGAAAATTAAGCTCTATTTGTTAATGTTTCAGATAAACCGCAGATTCTGAGAAAAATGATGAAGAAAGCACAAGTTGTGAGCTGTTGGAGAGCGTAAAGAAAGAGAAGAGAAGAAGAAAGGACATGGATCATAGCATTTTATCATTCTCTGTGCATGAGAGGAGAGCAGAGTTATTAATGTGTGCTGACATGTACTTGAGGTCTTCAAAAACAGCACCGTGGATGTAGTTCTTTGATTTTTATGCAGAGTGAGTGTAGAGCCAAACCCACAGTGGCTTAGAGCTTGCAGGTCTTGTGGCTGAGTTTGCATCAAAACAGAAATTTCCAGAACACTTGTTGAAAGTTTTCTGAGCACATTTTTTTGTTGTTGGGCTAGACAATCTGGACCCTTTCTTTCTAAAATTATCTGCCGAAATTGTTGCCACCCCTATTACTAGCCTGTTCAACCTCTCTTTCGTGTCGTCTGAGATTCCCAAAGATTGGAAAGCAGCTGCAGTCATCCCCCTCTTCAAAGGGGGGGACACTCTTGACCCAAACAGCTACAGACCTATATCTATCCTACCCTGCCTTTCTAAGGTCTTCGAAAGCCAAGTCAACAAACAGATTACCGACCATTTCGAATCTCACCATACCCTCTCTGCTATGCAATCTGGTTTCAGAGCTGGTCATGGGTGCACCTCAGCCACGCTCAAGGTCCTAAATGATATCTTAACCGCCATCGATAAGAAACATTACTGTGCAGCCGTATTCATTGATCTGGCCAAGGCTTTCGACTCTGTCAATCACCACATCCTCATCGGCAGACTCGACAGCCTTGGTTTCTCAAATGATTGCCTCGCCTGGTTCGCCAACTACTTCTCTGATAGAGTTCAGTGTGTCAAATCGGAGGGCCTGTTGTCCGGGTCTCTGGCAGTCTCTATGGGGGTGCCACAGGGTTCAATTCTTGGACCGACTCTCTTCTCTTGTATACATCAATGATGTCGCTCTTGCTGCTGGTGAGTCTCTGATCCACCTCTACGCAGACGACACCATTCTGTATACTTTTGGCCCTTCTTTGGACACTGTTAACAACCCTCCAGGTAAGCTTCAATGCCATACAACTCTCCTTCCGTGGCCTCCAATTGCTCTTAAATACAAGTAAAACTAAATGCATGCTCTTCAACCGATCACTGCCTTCACCTGCCCACCTGTCCAGCATCACTACTCTGGACGGTTCTGACTTAGAATATGTGGACAACCACAAATACCTAGGTGTCTGGTTAGACTGTAAACTCTCCTTCCAGACCCACATCAAACATCTCCAATCCAAAGTTAAATCTAGAATTGGCTTCCTATTTCGCAACAAAGCACCCTTCACTCATGCTGCCAAACATACCCTTGTAAAACTGACCATCCTACCAATCCTCGACTTCGGCGATGTCATTTACAAAATAGCCTCCAATACCCTACTCAACAAATTGGATGCAGTCTATCACAGTGCCATCCGTTTTGTCACCAAAGCCCCATATACTACCCACTATTGCGACCTGTATGCTCTCGTTGGCTGGCCCTCGCTTCATACTCGTCGCCAAATCCACTGGCTCCATGTCATCTACAAGACCCTGCTAGGTAAAGTCCCCCCTTATCTCAGCTCGCTGGTCACCATAGCATCACCCACCTGTAGTATGTGCTCCAGCAGGTATATCTCTCTGGTCACCCTCAAAACCAATTCTTTCTTTGGCCGCCTCTCCTTCCAGTTCTCTGCTGCCAATGACTGGAACGAACTACAAAAATCTCTGAAACTGGAAACACTTATCTCCCTCACTAGCTTTAAGCACCAGCTGTCAGAGCAGCTCACAGATTACTGCACCTGTACATAGCCCACCTGTAATTTAGCCCAAACAACTACCTCTTTCCCTACTGTATTTATTTTATTTATTTATTTTGCTCCTTTGCACCCCATTATTTGTATTTCTACTTTGCACATTCTTCCACTGCAAATCTACCATTCCAGTGTTATACTTGCTATATTGTATTTACTTTGCCACCATGGCCTTTTTTTGCCTTTACCTCCCTTATCTCACCTCATTTGCTCACATCGTATGTAGACTTGCTTCTACTGTATTATTGACTGTATGTTTGTTTTACTCCATGTGTAACTCTGTGTCGTTGTATGTGTCGACCTGCTTTGCTTTATCTTGGCCAGGTCGCAATTGTAAATGAGAACTTGTTCTCAACTTGCCTACCTGGTTAAATAAAGGTGAAGTAAAATAAAAATAAATAATAAAAGTCTGTAAAAACACCAGCAAATCAGCAGTGATTTTAATTGAGGAAATCTGGTCCAAAGTATTCCCACGCATAATAGAGAGATATATGTGAGCGTATACACTTGTAAGCAAGGTTGGAAATGATTATGTTTTAGTCTGTTTGGGCTTCTTGCCGTTAATTTGCAATGTACAAATGATTTGTAACTATGTTCTAGCCCTCTGACCATCCGCTCAAGAAAAAAATTGTCCTAAGGATCAAGTTGATGATCCATGCCCTATAGTATCCATCTAAAACTTTATAATGGAGCCAATAGAATAGTCCCAAATGGGAAAACTAAGAATTTGACCTAGGTCTGATGTCATGACGTTACACAGACATTGCAGTCCAATACACCACATGACATTGTGACAGGAAATTGAGTTGAGTTGTGAGTAAATGAATCTAACCATTTCACATTGACTAGAAATGAATAGAACTGAATTGAACTGAAAGGAATTGTAATAACAAGCACTCAAATTGATTGAGATCCGGTTTGAGGTCCATTACAGTCACATACAGCTCTGTTTAGACTAGTTTACCTTGTCCATTTTTGTGTTGAGCTTTAGAAAGGGAGTGCATTTTACCAGACACAGTGTGCTGCTCATTATTTTTCAGTGCTCCTGCAGCAGTACGTGTGCACTGGCATGTGTACACACACGTGAGCGCGCACACACACACACACACACACACACACACACACACACACACACACACACACACACACACACACACACACACACACACACACACACACAGTCTCTCTCTCTCTCTCATACAGACACGAACACACTTTGTATTCAGTCAGCTTGCACTCATCATGTTCTGTCACAATTTGGGCAGCGTTTTATTGTGCTGTGATCTCACTGCCATTTCACACTACACTGACCACACAGTAATTATTCAATTTACTGATGCAGGGAGAGCAGAGGACCTCCGCAAGCACCCTACTGTTAACTATCTGTGTGTGTGTGTGTGTGTGTGTGTGTGTGTGTGTGTGTGTGTGTGTGTGTGTGTGTGTGTGTGTGTGTGTGTGTGTGTGTGTGTGTGTGTGTGTGCGTGTGTGTGTGTGTGCGTATGTATGTGTGTATGTATGTGTGTTTGTATTGCGTTCTCAGTCTCTGACTCACTCTCTCTCTTTGTTTGTCTTGTTCTTCCTTTCTATCTCTCTTTTCTGTTCTGGTCTCTTTATTGCTTCCCCTGTTTCTCTTTTCATTTCACTCCCTCCCTCCATCCTTCTCTCTCTCTTTCTCCCTCTTTCTCTTTCCATCTGGCATGCTCTCATCCCTCTCTCTTTTTGTCTCTCTATTCCTCTATATTAGGTGAAGGCTTGGTATTGACACGTTATTTCTGCTACTCTTGCCCATCCTCTTCATCATGACTGAAACATGTTAGTGGATGGTGGTACACTTTGCCTGGGGGTGTCAATGTTAAACCGTGCTCACACAATCTTAGTTCTATCACAGTTTCTATGCCAGTGCCACTGTGTATCTTCACTTTGCACAGTTGTTTGCATTTGTACACACACGTACATGTGTGTGTGGCCCCAAATTTGCGGTGTGTTTTGTTCACCTTTAACTGTCACACTGTCACACAAACTCTCAAATAGTATTTTCTCCCTTCATTAATGAAGTTTCACAAGTCCTACTTGGTCCTACTCTCAGTCACGCTTCGATGACCATGTCTCCCTATTGGTGAGAGATGTGTCAAACCGTGGGTGTCTCTGATTGAAAAGTTATCAGTGGGATTGTGAGAGATATGACCCAGTTCTTATCTAGTGCCAGGATGTCACCTGTTTTAATGAAACGCCTTATCCGGCCATATCATTCAATCCCTTGATTTGAAAAAACATGTTGAGTGAACTATGTGACTCGATCAAGCTTACAGACTGTATCCCATTCTCCTATATCTCATTCCCCCCCCTAACCTGACAATGCAAGATGTGAAGGTATTCCGGGGGCGCTGTATCTTTTCAATCAGATTACACGTTTTTGGATCGATTCCATTTTAAAAGCAGATGTCGGCTACACGGTTTCACTAATGACATCTAGCATGACATGCACTGCCCCAATGTGGTTGCAATGCTGTAATAAGCATGCCATAACACTTGTCATAATATGATGATGTGCTAAGGACTTCTTTTATTTACAATAAA
This sequence comes from Oncorhynchus clarkii lewisi, assembly GCF_045791955.1. Taxonomy (NCBI): domain Eukaryota; kingdom Metazoa; phylum Chordata; class Actinopteri; order Salmoniformes; family Salmonidae; genus Oncorhynchus; species Oncorhynchus clarkii. The sequence goes on from NC_092153.1 coordinate 72,132,715, forward strand.
AAACTTGGTGGACAATTTTGAAAACCTAATCACAAGCTGGTATTGGGATCACACCAGCACACTATCACATTACTTATGACCACAATTTTACTTAAAGTTAATCAACCAAAGAAATGTTTGTGTCAAGATCGTCGTATGAGTGAGACCAAGGCGCAGCATGGTATGCGTACATTGTCTTTTAATGAATGAAACACTTAACAAAAACAACAAAACCATGTAATTTACGGGGAGACTAAGTTTAGGAGGAGTGGGTGAGTGTGGGTGGCAAGATGGGTGAGGGGCTGAGACGTACTGTATGGTGTTGTGTGGAAAATGTGATTTAAAAGCCTAAAGAAATCACAGAGGAGACGAACAAGCTGAATGAGTTACGTGAGAATAAGTCCACACCCACCTAGAAACAAAGAGAAAATATTTCTGGTTATTCAGATTCCCTCTCGTATCAAGAGATATAATTCATAGGGCTGATGGGGAGAGAGGGTAGTGGAGCAGCCTAAATTGGCAGAATCTAGATACTGCCAGCATGGTGGTAATCACTGGCAGAATCTAGATACTGCCAGCATGGTGGTAATCACTGGCAGAATCTAGATACTGCCAGCATGGTGGTAATCACTGGCAGAATAAAAGTGACCTGATCTTCCAACAGTGGTCTTTTAAAGCACCGCCCAAAGGAAAAACGTATCCTTCTAATCCCTTTTCTAAATAAGGATTACAGCAATTGTTCACTTCAGATTGGGCAATCAAAGGCTATGTCTTATCTACTATGTTTAAGACCATTGGTAGCCAATTTATCACCAAGGTAACCTAGTAAGTCATTATTTTTGTTGAAATGTGCAGCAATATTTCATATACCTGAGGTGAAATAAGAATGATATACGCATATGTTGCTATGGTACTACATAATGAATAGCAGGAATTAACCCACTTATCATTCTCTAGACGTCACCAGTATTTCTCTATGTCTGCACGCACTATTCATTGGTGAACCCCTTCTTCTTGAGGTGTGACTGACTAACAGTAATGATAAACCGGCTAAACAGTAAAAGTATTGGATGGTTAGCTAATGGATGGTTAGCTGACACGCATTTAGACAGTTCTCAAGTTTTAGTTCTACTGTATGTGGTCCTCTGAGAAGTAGTGACAATAGGTTAAGAAACACTTAAATATCCTAGGCTACTTACTTGATATGGGCCTGGGCTGTGTTGGCTGCCTCGTTGTACTGCTCAGTCATCTGCTGGTAGTAGTCAAAATGCAAAAAGACAGAGATAAAGGACAAGTTATACCAATTAGCTGGAAACATCTTGTAAATCTAAGTATCATGTTTGGATTATATGATAGTTTTTTTTGCTTAATTTCAAGCTCTGATGCCAGCCTTTTATTGATTTATTTTTATTTCACCTTTATTTAACCAGGTAGGCTAGATGAGAACAAGTTCTCATTTACAACTGCGACCTGGCCAAGATAAAGCATAGCAGTGTGAACAGACAGCAACACAGAGTTACACATGGAGTAAACAATAAACAAGTCAATAACACAGTATATATATTTTTTTATTATTACAAAAAAGAGTGTATATACATTGTGTGAAAAAGGCATGAGGAGGTTACCATCGTGACCAGTGAACTGAGATAAGGCGGAGCTTTACCTAGCATGGACTTGTAGATGACCTGGAGCCAGTGGGTCTGGCGACGAATATGTAGCGAGGGCCAGCCGACTAGAGCATACAGGTCGCAGTGGTGAGTGGTATAAGGTGCTTTAGTAACAAAGCGGATGGCACTGTCATAAACTGCATCCAGTTTGCTGAGTAGAGTATTGGAAGCTATTTTGTAGATGACATCGCCGAAGTCGAGGATCGGTAGGATAGTCAGTTTTACTAGGGTAAGTTTGGCGGCGTGGAGGCTTTGTTGCGAAATAGAAAGCCAATTCTAGATTTTATTTTGGATTGGAGATGTTTGATATGAGTCTGGAAGGAGAGTTTACAGTCTAGCCAGACACCTAGGTACTTATAGATGTCCACATATTCTAGGTTGGAACCATCCAGGGTGGTGATGCTAGTCGGGCGTGCGAGTGCCAACAGCGAACGCTTGAAAATCATGCATTTGGTTTTACTAGCGTTTAAAAGCAGTTGGAGGCCACGGAAGGAGTGTTGTATGGCATTGACGCTCGTTTGGAGGTTAGATAGCACAGTGTCCAAGGAAGGGCCAGAAGTATACAGAATGGTGTCATCTGCGTAGAGGTGGATCAGGGAATCGCCCGCAGCAAGAGCAACATCATTGATTATACAGAGACAAGAGTCGGCCCGAGAATTGAACCCTGTGGCACCACCATAGAGACTGCCAGAGGACCGGACAACATGCCCTCCGATTTGACACACTGAACTCTGTCTGCAAGGTAGTTGGAGAATAAGGCAAGGCAGTCATTAGAAAAACCGAGGCTACTGAGTCTGCCGATAAGAATATGGTGATTGACAGAGTCGAAAGCCTTGGCCAGGTCGATGAAGAAGGCTGCACAGTACTGTCTTTTATCGATGCCATGAGTGATGGTACAGAACGGCATAGGCAAGATGCAGTAGATGGTATCGAGTACAGTATATACATATGAGATGAGTAATGTAGGGTATGTAAACATTATATTAAGTGGCATTGTTTATAGTGGCTAGTGATACATTTTTTACATCAATTTTTCCATTATTAAAGTGCTTGGAGTTGAGTCAGCATGTATGGCAGCAGCCACTCAATGTTTGTGGTGGCTGTTTAACAGTCTGATGGCCTTGAGATAGAAGCTGTTTTTCAGTCTCTCGGTCCCTGACTTGATGCACCTGTACTGATCTCACCTTCTGGATGATAGCGGGGTGAACAGGCAGTGGCTCGGGTGGTTGTTGTCCTTGATGATCTCCAAACTTGATGATTGAGTTGGAGGCGTGCATGGCTACGCAGTCGTGGGTGAACAGGGAGTACAGGAGAGGGCTCAGAACGCACCCTTGTGGGGCCCCAGTGTTGAGGATCAGCGGGGTGGAGATGTTGATACCTACCCTCACCACCTGGGGGCGGCCCGTCAGGAAGTCCAGTACCCAGTTGCACAGGGCGGGGTCGAGACCCAAGGTGGGTACTATATACTTTGGCGGTATTCCTCTTGTCCAGATGGGTTAGGGCAGTGTGCAGTGCGGTTGCGATTACGTCGTCTGTGGACCCATTGGGGCGGTAAGCAAATTGGAGTGGGTCTAGGGTGTCAGGTAGGGTGGAAGTGATATAGTCCTTGACTAGTCCCTCAAAGCACTTTATGATGACGGAAGTGAGTGCTACGGGGCGGTAGTCATTTAGCTCAGTTACCTTAGCTTTCTTTGGAACAAGAACAATGGTGGCCCTCTTGAAGTATGTGGGAACAGCAGACTGGGATAAGGATTGATTGAATATGTCCGTAAACACACCAGCCAGCTGGTCTGCGCATGCTCTGAGGACATGGCTGGGGATGCCGTCTGGGCCTGCAGCCTTGCGAGGGTTAACACGTTTAAATGTTTTACTCATTTGTGTGTCGGAGGACGCATGACTTTCAACCTTCGTCTCCCCCGAGCCCGTACAGGAGTTGTAGCGATGAGACAAGAAAGTTGCTATAAAAAGCAAATGGATACCATGAAATTGGGGAGAAAAAGGGGTAAAATCCCTACACCCCAAAGAAATACAAATAATAACAATAATAACGTTTTACTCACGTCGGCTGCAGTGAAGGAGAGTCCGCAGGTTTTGGTAGCGGGCCATGTCAGTGGCACTGTATTGTCCTCAAAGCGAGCAAAGAGGTTGTTTAGTCTGTCTGGGAGCAAGACATCCTGGTCCGCGACGGGGCTGGTTTTCTTTTTGTAATCCGTGATTGACTGTAGACCCTGCCACATACCTCTTGTGTCTGAGCCGTTAAATTGCGACTCTACTTTTTCTCTATACTGCTTGCCTTGAGGAGGGAATAGCTACACTGTTTGTATTCGGCCATGTTTCCGGTCACCTTGCCCTGATTAAAAGAAGTGGTTCGCACTTTCAGTTTCGCGCGAATGCTGCCATCAATCCACGGTTTCTGGTTGAGGAATGTATTAATAGTTGCTGTGGGTACGACATCGCCGATGCACTTGCTAATAAACTCGCTAACCGAATCAGCGTATTCGTCAATGTTGTTGTTTGATGCAATGCGGAACATATCCCAATCCACAGGATCGAAGCAATCTTGAAGCGTGGAATCAGATTGGTCGGACCAGCGTTGAACAGACCTGAGCGAGGGAACTTTCTGTTTTTGTCTCTGTCTATAGGCAAGGAGCAACAAAATGGAGTCGTGGTCAGCTTTTCCAAAGGGAGGGCGGGGTAGGGCCTTATATACGTTGCGGAAGTTAGAATAACAATGACCTAGGGTTTTACCAGTCCTGGTTGCACAATCGATATGCTGATAGAATTTAGGGAGTCTTGTTTTCAGATTAATCTTGTTAAAATCCCCAGCTACAATGGATGCAGCCTCAGGATATGTGGTTTCCAGTTTACATAGAGTCAAATAAAGTTCGTTCAGGGCCATCGATGTGTCTGCTTGGGGGGGAATATATGCGGCTGTGATTATAATCGAAGCGAATTCTCTTGGTAGATAATGCGGTCGACATTTGGTTGTGAGGAATTCTAAGTCAGGTGAACAGAAGGACTTGAGTTCCTGTATGTTGTTATGATCACACCACGTCTCGTTAATCATAAGGCATACCCCCCGCACCTCTTCTTTCAAGGAAGATGCTTGTTTCTGTCGGCGCAATGCGTGAAGAAACCAGCTGGCTGTACCGACTCCGATAGCGTGTCTCGAGTGAGCCATGTTTCCGTGAAGCAAAGAACGTTACAGTCTCTTTTGTCTCTCTGGAATGCTACCCTTGCTCGGATTTCATCAACCTTGTTGTCAAGAGACTGGACATTGGCGAGTAGTATGCTCGGGAGCGGTGCACGATGTGCCCGTCTCCGGAGCCTGAGCAGAAGACCGCTTCGTCTGCCCCTTTTACGGCGTTGTTGTTTTGGTTCGCCAGCTGGGATCCGATCCATTGTCCTGGGTGGTGGGCAAAACAGAGGATCCGCTTCGGGAAAGTCATATTCCTGGTCGTAATGATGTTGAGTTGACGTTGCTCTTATATCCAATAGTTCCTCCTGACTGTATGTAATAAAACCTAAGATTAGCTGGTGAACCAATGTAAGAACTAACACGTAAAAAAAAAAATACTGCATAGTTTCCTAGGAACGCAAAGCGAGGCGGCCATCTCTGTCGGCGCCGGAAGTATTCAACACCCTGAGTCAATATGTGTTAGAATCACCTTTAGCAGTGATTACAGCTGTAAGTTTTCTGGGTAAGTCTTTAAAACCAGTTGCACTTAGCCATCCCGGATCCGAGATCGTGAATACAGACTCAAGCTCATTACCATAACGCAACGTTAACTATTCATGAAAATCGCAAATGAAATGAAATAAATATGCTAGCTCTCAAGCTTAGCCTTTTGTTAACAACACTGTCATCTCAGATTTTCAAAATATGCTTCTCAACCATAGGAAAACAATAATTTGTGTAACAGTAGCTAGCTAGCGTAGCATTTAGCGTTAGCATTAGCGTTAGCATTCAGCAGGCAACATTTTCACAAAAACCAGAAAAGCATTCAAATAAAATCATTTACCTTTGAAGAACTTCAGATGTTTTCAATGAGGATACTCTGTTAGATAGCAAATGTTCAGTTTTTCCTGAAAGATTATTTGTTTAGGAGAAATCGCTCCGTTTGGTGCGTCACGTTTGGCTACCAAAAAAAAACAAAAATCCAGTCATCAAAACGCCGAACCTTTTTCCAAATTAACTCCATAATATCGACTGAAACATGGCAAACGTTGTTTAGAACCAATCCTCAAGGTGTTTTTCACATATCTCTTCGATGATATATCTTTCGTGGAAGTGTGCTTTCTGTCCTGAATCCCAGGAGAAAATGACCGCAACTGAAGATTACGCACCAATTTAGACAAAGGACACCGGGTGGACCCCTGGAAAATGTAGTCTCTTATGGCCAATCTTCCAATGATATGCCTACAAATACGTCACAATACTGCAGACATCTTGAAGAAACGACAGAAAGCGCAGGCTCGTTCCTGGTGCATTCACAGCCATATAAGGAGGCATTGGAAAACAGAGCTTCAGAAATTCTGCTCATTTCCTGTTTGAAGTTTCATCTTGGTTTCGCCTGTAGCATGAGTTCTGTGGCACTCACAGATAATATATTTGCAGTTTTGGAAACGTTAGACTGTTTTCTTTCCAAAGCTTATATGCATAGCCAATTATATGCATAGTCGAGCATCTTTTCGTGACAAAATATTGCGCTTAAAACGGGCGCGTTTTTTTATCCAATAATGAAATAGCGCCCCCATAGACTCAACAGGTTAAGGGCTTTGCTAACCTGGATTGTACAATGTTTGCCATTATTCTTTTTTAAATTCTTCATGCATTGTCATGTTGGTCATTGATCATTTTTAAGTCTAGCCATATATTTTGAAGCCAATTTAAGTCAAAACAGTAACTAGGCCACTCAAGAACATTCAATGTCATCTTGGTAAAAAACTCCAGTGTACATTTGGCCTAATGTTTTACATGCTGACCAAACGGGACACGTTTAATAAATAATTAAACATCTATGGTAATTTAGCTAACTAGCTTGCTGTTGCTAGTTAATTTGTCTTGGTATATAAACATGGGGTTGTTATTTTACCTGAAATGCACAAGGTCCTCAACTCCAACAATTAAACAATTAAACAATCCACAGATAAAACGGTAAACCGAATTTGTTTCTTATCATCTCTTCTCCTTCCTTAAGGTTTATTTTTCTTCTTTGGACTTTATATGACGGTTGGCAACCAACTTTACAGTATTACTATAACCTACCGGAGTGTGGACCTACGTTCATCTTTCAATCACCCAGGTGGGTATATGCTCCTAAAAACCAATGAGGAGATGGGAGAGGCCGGACTTGCAGCGCGTTGAGCGTCACAAATAGAACCAATTTCTATTTTAGTACCTGGACACGCAGACGCTCGCTGCTGCCCGCGAGCAGTGTGGGTGCAATGATAGAATAACATGGATGTGTAAATGTATTTTACAACACTCGCGCACGCAACCTGTCCGGTCTGGTCAGCATGTTAGGTTTCTCTCCTGTTGAAAGGTGGATTTGTCTTCCAATGTCAGCAGACTGAACCAGGTTTTCCTGTAGGACTATACCTGTGCTAAGCTATATTCCTTTTCTTTTTAATCCTAAAAAACTCCCTAACATAAAGCAAACCACCACCATGCTCGAAAATATGAAGAGCGGTACTCAGTGATGTGTTGTGTTTGCCCCAAACTATCAAGGCACAAGGCGAGACCTAAATGCAGACAGGAGGCAGATGGTTGGAGTCTTACAATGTTTATTGTAAGAGTCCAGGAGGTACAGAGTGGCAGACAGGCTCGTGGTCAAGACAGGCAGGTACAAAGTCCAGAAACAGGCAAGGGTCAAAACCAGGAGGACTTGAAAAAGGAGAATGCAAAAAGCAGGAGAATGGGGAAAACACTGCTTCACTGAGAAACATACAAGACAAACTGGCACAGAGAGACAGGAAACACAGAGATAAATACACTGGGGAAAACAAGCGACACCTGGAGGGGGTGGAGACAATAACGAGGACAGGTGAAACTGATCAGGGTGTGACACAAACATAATGCTTTTTATTCAGGACAAACAGTTAATTTCTTTGCTACATTCTTTTCAGTAATACTTTAGAGCCTTTTTGCTTACAGAATGAATGTTTTGTAATATTTTTATTCTGTACAAGCATCCTTCTTTTCACTCCATCAACTAGGTTAGTATTGTGGAGTAACTACAGTGTTGTTGATCCATCATTAGACTTTTTCCTATCACAATCATTAAAGTCTGGAACTGGTTTAAAATCACCATTGGCCTCATGGTGAAATCCCTGAGCGGTTTCCTTACTCAACTGAGTTAGGAAAGACGCCCATATCTTTGTAGTGACTGGATGTATTGATACACCATCCAAAGTGTAATGATTAACTTCACCATGGTCAAAGGAATATTCAATGTATGTTTTTATTATGTTTACCCATCTACCAATAGGTGCCTTTCTTTGAGGCATTGGAAAACCTCCCTGGACTCTGCTGTTGAATCTGTGCTTGAAATTCACTGCTCGACTGAGGAACCTCACATATGTGTGGGGTACAGAGATTGGGTAGTCATTCAACATTCATGTTTAACACCATTATTGCACACAGAATGCATGCAACTTATGTGACCTGTTAAGCACATTTTTACACCTGAAGTTATTTAGGCTTGTCATAACAAATACTTATTGACTCAAGACATTATCTTTTCATTTTTTATTAATGTGTTAATGTTTCTAAAAACATAAATCCACTTTTACATTATGGGATATTGTGTGTAGATTAGTGACACAAAATCTCCTCCTACTCCTTCCATTTCAATATTATCGCTTGCACAGTGCTCCTTGGGATGTTTAAAGCTTGGGAAATCTTTTTGTATCCAAATCCGGCTTTAAACTTCTTCACAACAGTATCTCAGACCTGCCTGGTGTGTTCCTTGTTCTTCATGATGCTCTCTGCGCTTTTAACGGACCTCTGAGACTATCACAGTGCAGGTGCATTTATACGGAGACTTGATTACACACAGGTGGATTGTATTTATCATCATTAGTCATTTAGGTCAACATTGGATCATTCAAAGATCCTCACTGAACTTCTGGAGAGAGTTTGCTGCACTGAAAGTAAAGGGGCTGAATCATTTTGCACGCCCAATTTTTCAGTTTTTGATTTGTTAAAAAAGTTTGAAATATCCAATAAATGTCCTTCCACTTCATGATTGTGTCCCACTTGTTGATTCTTCACAAAAAAATACAGTTTTATATCTTTATGTTTGAAGCCTGAAATGTGGCAAAAGGTCGCAAAGTTCAAGGGGGCCGAATACTTTCGCAAGGCACTGTATACAGTGTCACACCCTGATCTGGTTCACCTGTCCTTGTGATTGTCTCCACCCCCTCCAGGTGTCACTTATTATCCCCGGTGTATATATCCCTGTGTTTCTTGTCTCTCTGTGCCAGTTCATCTTGTTTTCCAATTCAACCTTACTCCTATTATTCCCAGTCTCTGTTTGTTTCTAGTCCTCCTGGTTTCGACCCTTGCCTGTCCTGACTCCGAACCCACCTGCCTGACCACTTTGCTTGTTCTGACTACCAGCCTGCCTATCCCCTTGTACTGTTTGGACTCTGACCTGGTTTATGAACTCTCGCCTGTCCCCGACCTGCCTTTGCCTACTCCCTTTGTTATAATAAATATCGGAGCCCTACCATCTGCCTCTGGGTCTCGCCTTGTGTCCTTATATACAGTGCTTTGGGAAAGTATCTAGACCCCTTGACTTTTTCCACATTTTGTTACTTTACAGCCTTATTCTAAAATTGATTGTTTTTTTCCCCCTCATCATTCTACACACAATACCCCATAATGACAAAGAAAAAACAGGTTTTGAGAACGTTTTGCTCATTTACATTTACATGAGAATTCAGACCCTTTCCTCAGTACTTTGTTGAAGCACCTTTGGCAGTGATTACAGCAGCCATTCTTCTCTGCAGATCCTCTCAAGCTCTGTCAGGTTGGATGGGGAGTGTTGCTGCACAGCTATTTTCAGGTCTCTCCAGAGATGTTCGATTGGATTCAAGTACGGACTCAAGAACATTCAGACACTTGTCCTGAAGCTACTAATGCATTGTCTTGGCTGTGTGCTTAGGATCGTTGTCCTGTTGGAATGCGAACTTTAACCCCAGTCTGCCGCCCTGAGGACTCTGGAGCAGGTTTTCATCAAGTGTCTCTCTGTTCTTTGCTCCGTTCATCTTTTCCTTGATCCTGACTAGTCTCCCAGTCCCTGCTGCAACCACCATGCTTCACCGTAGGGATTGTGCAAGGTTTCCTCCAGACGTGACGCTTGGCATTCAGGTCAAAGAGTACAAGCTTGGTTTCATAAGACTCTTTAGGTGCCTTTTGGCAAACTCCAAGCGGGCTGTCATGTGCCTTTTACTGAGGAGTGGCTTTCGTCTGGCCACTCTACCATAAAGGCCTGATTGGTGGATTGCTGCAGAGATGGCTGTCCTTCCGGAAGTCTCTACCATCTCCACAGAGGAAATCTAGTGCTCTGTCAGAGTAACTGTCGGGTTCTTGGTCACCTCTCTAAACAAGGCCCTTCTCCCCTGATTGCTCAGTTTGGTCGGGCGGCCAGCTCTAGAAAGAGTCTTGGTGGTTCCAAAATGTTCCATTAGAATGATGGAGGCCACTGTGTTCTTGGGGACCTTCAATGCTGCCAACATTTTTTGGTTCCCTTTCCCAGATCTATGCCTCAACACAATCCTGTCTCAGAGCTCTACGGACATTTCCTTCGACCTCATTGCTTGGATTTTGCTCTGACATGCACTGTCAACTGTGGGACTTTATATAAACAGGTGTGTGCCTTTCTAAATCATGTCCTATCAGTTGAATTTACCACAGGTGGACTCCAATGAAGTTGTAGAAACATCTCAAGGATGTAGAAACATCACAATGTTTTCCCTTTGTCTTTGTGGGGTATTGTGTGTAGATTGCTGAGGATTTAAAAAAAAATCTAATTCAGAATAAGGCTGTAACGTAACAAAATGTGGAAAAAGTCAAAGGGTCTGAATACACCACTCTCTCCCCATCTCGCATTTCTTCACTTATGGCAGGATTTGAATCTAAAGATCTTGAAGAAGGGATTATTTTTAAATGACACAGGCCAGAGTACATTTCCATAAATTAAGACAGTCCAAGGACAACGTTAGGTAGTTCTGAGCTGAAATGGAGCACCCACGTGTCCAGCGTGCGTTCATCCCTAAATCCTGAGTCTATAATCCAGTTGACCTTGGTGATTCTACAAGTAAAAATACCACGTCTCCCAGGGTGGAAGAAGGACTCCATGGCAGCGTTCCAAATGGCACCCTATCCCCAATGTAGTGCACTACATTTGACCAGGGCCCATAAGGTTAGTGTGTAAATCAGTGCACTTTAAATGGTGCCATTTGTGAAGCAACCCAAGTATGACTGCCAGTGTTCAGGTTGGGGAGCTGCACTGTAGTCGATTAACCAAGGAGGATTTGGCCACTGTTATCTCTAAATATCTCTAAATATCCCCACTGACAGAGCATCTCCCCAATAACAGAGCATCTGGACTGGTTTGAAATGTCACTTCTCCAGCGGGGTAGGCTCCAGGAGCTAGTGAAGTTAGTGAAGTGATAACAATCAGATTCAGTGGGCACGAATGAGGCAGAGTTAGCCTCGATACAGACACCAGCGCTAGCAACTGAGCTAGCTAGTGCCAAAAGCTCAACAGGAATACTCATTGGAGGACGTAAAGGGAGAGAAACCAGGACTGGGAACTTAACTTCACTAGGGTAGGGGGCAGAATTCTGAATTTTGGATGAAAAGCGTGCCCAAATGAAACTGCCTGCTACTCAGGCCCAGAAGATAGGATATGCATATAATTAGTAGATGTTGATAGAAAAACTAAAGTTTCTAAAACTGTTAAAATAATAAAACAGATATGGCAGGTGAAAATCCAAGGAAAATCCAACCAGGAAGTACTATTATTTTGAAAGGCTGTTTTTCCATTGAAAGCCTATCCACCATACAAAGACTTAGGACCCAGTTCACGGGCACTGTGGCTTCCTCTACATGTGGCCAGTCTTTAGGCATTGTTTCAGGCTTTTACTCTGAAAAATTAGGGAGATACAGCACTTTCAATCAGTGGCCAGTGTAAATTTCCATTCATCAGCCATTTCGCTTGATCGGGAACGCGGCTTTCTTGTTTCTCCTTTCCTATTGATGAAGCTTTTGTCCAGGTGAAATATTCTTGATTATTTATGACAAAATCAACCGGAGGATTGACTTTAAACATCGTTTGGCATGTTTCTACTAACTTTTAGTTAGTAGTTAAAGTTAAAAAACTTTTCATCTGGACTTAGTGCCTTAAGCATTCAGATTACTGGAAAAAACGTGCAAACAAAAAGGGAGGTATTTGGTCATAAAGAGGGACATTAGCGAACAAAACAAACATTTATTGTCTAACATGGAGACCTGGGAGTGCCAACAGATGAAGATCATCAAAGGTAAGTGATTAATTTAAATGCTATTTCTGACATTTGTGACACTCTCCTTGGCTGAAAAATGTCTGTATGAGTTTCTGTGGCTAGGTGCTGACCTAACATAATCGCAAAGTGTGCTTTCCCCGTTAAGCCTTTTGAAATCTGACACAGCGATTGCATTAAGGAGAAATGTATCTTTATTCGTATGTTTAACAATTGTATCGTTTATCAATGTTTACGATAAGTATTTCTGTAATTTGATGTGGCTCTCTGCACTTTCACCGGATGTTGGTTTGAGACAATATATTTCTGACCATAATGCGCCAAGTTAAACTGAGATTTTTGGATATAAAATATGAACAAAACATACAGGGGGGCAAAAAAGTATTTAGTCAGCCACCAATTGTGCAAGTTCTCCCACTTAAAAAGATGAGAGAGGCCTGTAATTTTCATCATAGGTACACTTCAACTATGACAGACAGAGGAGAAAAACAATCCATAAAATCACATTGTAGGATTTTTTATGAATTTATTTGCAAATTATGGTGGAAAATAAGTATTTGGTCAGTAACAAAAGTTTCTCAATACTTTGTTATATACCCTTGGTTGGCAATGACAGAGGTCAAATGTTTTCTGTAAGTCTTCACAAGGTTTTCACACACTGTTGCTGGTATTTTTGGCCCATTCCATTCCTGCAGATCTCCTCTAGAGCAATGATGTTTTGGGGCTGTTGCTGGGCAACACAAACTTTCAACTCCCTCCAAAGATTGTCTATGGGGTTGAGATCTGGAGACTGGCTAGGCCACTCCAGGACCTTGAAATGCTTCTTATGAGCCACTCCTTCATCGCCCGGGCGGTGTGTTTGGGATCATTGTCATGCTGAAAGACCCAGCATGTTTCATCTTCAATGCCCTTGCTGATGGAAGGAGGTTTTCACTCAAAATCTCACGATACATGGCCCCATTCATTCTTTCCTTTACACGGATCAGTCGTCCTGGTCCCTTTGCAGAAAAACAGCCCCAAAGCATGATGTTTCCACCCCCATGCTTCACAGTAGGTATGGTGTTCTTTGGATGCAACTCAGCATTATTTGTCCTCCAAACACAACAAGTTGAGTTTTTACCAAAAAGTTATATTTTGGTTTCATCTGATATTCTCCCAATCTTCTTCTGGATCATCCAAATGCTCTCTAGCAAACTTCAGACGGGCCTGGACATGTACTGGCTTACGCAGGGGGACACGTCTGGCACTGCAGGATTTGAGTCCCTGGCGGCGTAGTGTTACTGATGGTAGGCTTTGTTACTTTGGTCCCAGCTCTCTGCAGGTCATTCACTAGGTCCCCCCGTGTGGTTCTGGGATTTTTGCTCACCGTTCTTGTGATCATTTTGACCCCACGGGGTGAGATCTTGCGTGGAGCCCCAGATCGAGGGAGATTATCAGTGGTCTTGTATGTCTTCCATTTCCTAATAATTGCTCCCCCCAGTTGATTTCTTCAAACCAAGCTGCTTACCTATTGCAGATTCAGACTTCCCAGCCTGGTGCAGGTCTACAATTTTGTTTCTGGTGTCCTTTGGCAGCTCTTTGGTCTTGGCCATAGTGGAGTGTGACTGTTTGAGGTTGTGGACAGGTGTCTTTTATACTGATAACAAGTTCAAACAGGTGCCATTAATACAGGTAACGAGTGGAGGACAGAGGAGCCTCTTAAAGAAGAAGTTACAGGTCTGTGAGAGCCAGAAATCTTGCTTGTTTGTAGGTGACCAAATACTTATTTTCCACCATAATTTGCAAATAAATTCATTAAAAATCCTACAATGTGATTTTCTGGATTTCTTTTCTCATTTTGTCTGTCATAGTTGAAGTGTACCTATGGTGAAAATTACAGGCCTCTCATCTTTTTAAGTGGGAGAACTTGCACAATTGGTGGCTGACTAAATACTTTTTTGCCTCACTGTACATGTATTGTGTAACATGAAGTCCTATGAGTGCCATCTGATGAAGATCATCAAAGGTTAGTGATTAATTTTATCTCTATTTCTGCTTTTGTGACTCCTCTCTTTGGCTGGAAAAATGGCTGTATGGTTTTCTGTGACTAGGTGCTGACCTAACATAATCGCATGGTGTGCTTTCGCAGTAAAGCCTTTTTGAAATCAGACACTGTGGTTGGATTTACAAGAAGTTTATCTTTAAAATGGTGGATAATACTTGTTTGTTTGAGGAATTTTAATTCTGGAATTTCTGATGTTTTGAATTTGGCACCCTGCAATTTCACTGGCTGTTGTCGAGGTAGGACGCAATATGAAAGGAGACAAACGGGGAAGTTGCTTAAAGGTTCAATACAGCCATTCTTTATCACAATATGAAATACTTTTTTGGAAGCAATTAAGTACCTTACTAGGATTGTTTTCAACTTTAATGGTCAAAATAGCTTCTTAGCAAAGAGCAATTTCTCATGAAAGAATTTTGCTAAGACTGTCTGGAAGTGGTCTGATTTGGGAGGGGGCTACTGAAAAATAGCTGCTTTTGGAGAGAGGTTTGGAACTCTTTATTGGTCTATTACTGTCACCAAGCAGAACAAAACTCCATCCAACCAAAACGGGCTGAAATTTCAGGCGGCCTTTTCAAACTGCGCTTACACTAAAATGGCATTATCATAATTTTCACAATTTCACAGTATTTACAAAATAGCCTCCAACACTCTACTCAACAAATTGGATGCAGTCTATCACAGTGCCATCCGTTTTGTCACCAAAGCCCCATATACTACCCACCACTGCGACCTGTATGCTCTCATTGGCTGGCCCTCGCTTCATACTCGTTGCCAAACCCACTGGCTCCAGGTCATCTACAAGTCTCTGCTAGGTAAAGCCCCGCCTTATCTCAGCTCACTGGTCACCATAGCAGCACCCACCGGTAGCATGCACTCCAGCATGTATATATCACTGGTCACCCCCAAAGCCAATTCTTCATTTGGCCGCCTTTCCTTCCAGTTCTCTGCTGCCAATGACTGGAACGAACTGCAAAAATGACTGAAGCTGGAGACACATTATCTCCCTCACTAGCTTTAAGCACCAGCTGTCAGAGCAGCTCACAAATCACTGCACCTGTACATAGCCCATCTGTAAATAGCCCATTCAACTACACCATCCTGTATTTATTTATTTATCGTGCTCCTTTGCACCCCATTATCTCTATTTGCACATTCATCTTCTGCACATCTACCATTCCAGTGTTTAATTGCTATATTGTAATTACTTCGCCACCATGGCCTATTTATTGCACACACTGTATATAGAGTTTTTCTACTCTATTATTGACTGTATGTTTGTTAGTTCCATGTGTAACTCTGTGTTGTTGTATGTGTCGAACTGCTTTGCTTTATCTTGGCCAGGTTGCAGTTGTAAATGAGAACTTGTTTTCAACTAGCCTACCTGGTTAATAAATAAAGGTGAAATATATATATTTTTTAAGTGTATAAAGCCAAGTTATCATTACTCATTGTGTATTTATTATTACGTTATTACTTCTCCATTGTTTCTCTATGTTCTTTCTCTCTGCATTGTTGGGAAGGGCCCATAAGTAAGCATTTACTGTTAGCCTACACCTGTTGTTTACCAAGCATGTGAGAAAAAAGGTTATTTATTTCTTTGGTGGCCTCAATAAGAGCCACTGCTGATAGTCCTCTCCCAAAGCAAAGAGATGACCGCTGAGGGGTGGAATGACAAAGAGTAGCTAGGGCAACAGTGGGTGAATACTGCAGCGTGCAGTGTGTGTGTGCACGCATGTGTGTGTGTACCATGAATGTATGTACCCTTAGACCTGCATTTCATCCTTCATCTTAATTCAAATGTTGACAAGGACATAAAGATGTGTGTGTGTGTGTGTGTGTGTGTGTGTGTGTGTGTGTGTGTGTGTGTGTGTGTGTGTGTGTGTGTCAATTGGGATATTCTACTCTCTCGTGTTTGGTGTTACTCAAATGGATTTTATTAAGATTTTAAGTAATAATAATTAATTAATAATTAAAGAACTTATAAGGAACACAAAGACAATGTAATTGTAGATACAAAAAAATGTTTCCCCTTTTTTTACAAGCAAATGCAAAGCTAATGCAAAAACAAGCCAATGCAACAGCATGCAATGAAAGGTTAATTGAGTTGATGCTCATCAGACCCTTTGTCTTTCTGATTGGTTTCCTCAGACTCAGAACTTCCTGGTCTAAGGACTGATTCCTGTGTCCTCTTCCAGGTATTCTAACATAGCAGGCGGAAAAGAAATGCCTGAAACTAGATCCCCTACATACTGGTCTTGACGAGAAGAATAAAACTGTCTGGAGGTTCTCTTCTGTACTGTTCAACCAATCCAGTAAATGTGGAGGAGGAGTTAAGATGGAATGTCACCTTGTTAACGTCCAAAAGCGGAAGTTGCGATTTATAATTACATTTGAATAGAGTTTTATTTGTTTCAATTTGAACACTTCCCTCCACTCCTATACTATGTTGTCTTCTTCTCACACTACATATACATAACACACACACATGCATACTGACGCACGCACACACACACACACACACACATGCATACTGACGCACGTGCACGCACACACACACACGCATACTGACGCGCACAGACGTATGCAAGCACACACACATGCATACTGATGCAGGCACGCACACACAGACACACACTTGCACGCACACACACACACACACAGCTGCTTCTGTCTATTATCTGTTGTCTAGGCACTTTACCCCTACCTACATGTACATAGCTACCTCAATTACCTCGTACCCCTGCACATTGACTCAGTAATGGTACTGTATATAGCAATGTTATTTTCTTCTCTCTTTCTACTCCCAAGATATCTAGCTGCCCCTTGTAGACATGTTGTCCTTACCTTCTCTAAGATATCTAGCTGCTCCTTGTAGTGTTGTCCTTGCCTTCTCTAAGATATCTAGCTAATCCTTGTAGAAGTGTTGTCCTTGCCTTCTCCAAGATATCTAGCTGCTCCTTGTAGTGTTGTCCTTGCCTTCTCCAAGATATCTAGCTGTTCCTTGTAGTGTTGTCCTTAACAGCTCTAAGATATCAAATCAAATTGTATTTGTCACATGCCCCGAATACAACAGCTGTAGACCTTACAGTGAAATGCTTACTTACAAGTCCTTAACCAACAATGCAGTTTCAATAAAATACCTAAAAATATATTAATTATAGAGCAGCAGTAAATAACAGTAGCGGGGCTATACAGGGGGTACTAGTACAGAGTCAATGTGGAGGCTATATACAGGGGGTACTAGTACAGAGTCAATGTGGAGGCTATATACAGGGGGTACTAGTACAGAGTCAATGTGGAGGCTATATACAGGGGGTACTAGTACAGAGTCAATGTGGAGGCTATATACAGGGGGTACTAGTACAGAGTCAATGTGGAGGCTATATACAGGGGGTACTAGTACAGAGTCAATGTGGAGGCTATATACAGGGGGTACTAGTACAGAGTCAATGTGGAGGCTATATACAGGGGGTACTAGTACAGAGTCAATGTGGAGGCTATATACAGGGGGTACTAGTACAGAGTCAATGTGGAGGCTATATACAGGGGGTACTAGTACAGAGTCAATGTGGAGGCTATATACAGGGGGTACTAGTACAGAGTCAATGTGGAGGCTATATACAGGGGGTACTAGTACAGAGTCAATGTGGAGGCTATATACAGGGGGTACTAGTACAGAGTCAATGTCAATGTGCGGGAGCACCAGTGTCGAGGTAATTGAGGTAATATGTACATGTAAGTAGAGTTATTAAAGTGACTATGCATCGATAATAACAGAGAGTAGTAGCTATTTAGGAGCTTCTTGGACCTAGACTTTGCGCTCCTGTACCAATTAACGTGCGGTAGCAGAGAGAACAGTCTATGACTAGGGTGGCTGGAGTCTGCCAATTTTTAGGGCCTTCCTCTGACACCACCTGGTATAGAGGTCCTGGATGGCAGGAAGCTTGGCCCCAGTGATGTACTGGGCCATACGCACTACCTTCTGTAGTGCCTTGCGGTCGGAGGCCGAGTAGTTGCCATACCAGGCAGTGATGCAATTCGTCAGGATGCTCTCGATGGTGCAGCTGTATAACCTTTTGAGGATCTGAGGACCCATGCCAAATCTTTTCACCTCTCCTGGGGGGGAATAGGTTTTGTCGTGACCTCTTCATGACTGTCTTGGTGTGCTTGAACCATGTTACTGGCGCTTTTAGATTTTAGTGATGTTATATACAGTGGGGAGAACAAGTATTTGATACATTGCCGATTTTGCAGGTTTTCCTACTTACAAAGCATGTAGAGGTCTGTAATTTTTATCATAGGTACACTTCAACTGTGAGAGACGGAATCTAAAACAAAAATCCAGAAAATCACATTGTATGATTTTTAAGTAATTAATTTGCATGATGATCTAGTTTCGTTGGTTTAGTTTAAAACACTTGATCGATGTATATATCATAGAAGAGTGTAATTGTCTTCAGGACAGCTGTTTTTAAGTCAAGACTTTCGTGTTGTTAATGTAATATGTAATAATTGCTGTACTGTATGTGTGTTTCTAGTTTTGTTTAATGTTGTGTTAGTGTAAGTTGTTTGTTTGAAACATTGATCCCCCTGCTGCTATTGAACCAGGTCTCTCTTGGAAAAGAGATGTTCTCTCAATGAGAAAAACCTTTACAAATAAAGCTAAAATAAAAATAAATGTTAGTTTGTTGGTGATGTGGAAGCCAAGGAACTTGAAGCTCTCAACCTGCTCCACTGCTACTATTCTAATTCTATGGTAGACTGAGGCACCTACATTGAAGGGCAAGTGACACAATGCGAGGGACAGACAGAAGAACATACTAGTTCAACTGTCTATGAAGGTGAGAGGCAATGTGTGACCATGCTTGTGTGTTTGTGTGTGTAATTACGCACGGACACACACACGGATACGCTCACACACCGACACTTTCATGTCCTAACATAATACTGAGTGATAACTGATGTCTGCTGTGTGTGATCATATTTTCCCTTTAGAGATCAATTTATTTATCTTATCCTACTGTGTGATCTTATCTTCACAAGTGCAGTACAGCACACACGCATGTGCACCCACACACACTTACATCCAAAGTAATCAAACCTAATCTTATGCTAACTGATACTGCACGCACACACACGAGCGCACACAAACACAACCCCCCCACACACACACACACACCTTTTTTTCACTACTTCTCCAGCTGCTGTCTGTTGTAAGCGAGGATAGCGGCGGGTGGTGGTGGCCAGCAGATGATGTGCAATTTTCTAGCTGAATACCTCCCAAAGTGTTGTTGGTGACGGGAAGGCAGCTAGTGGGGTGGAGGGGAGGAAGAGGCATCTTCAGAACCTTGTTTTAATGCACAATGAAAACATGACATTAGAATGGAGGTAGAGAGTAAAGTAAGATTAAAAGCGAGCAGAGAGAAGAGAAGAGAAAGTATGAGTTGAGAGAGAGAGGGTAGAGAGGAGGAGGGTGAGAGACAGTGGAGATAGAGAGAGAGATGCTAGAGAGACTAGAAAAGCAGAACACACCAGGTTAGTATAGTAATTCATAGAGTTATGGGCTGCTAGCCAACCACGCTGGGAGCTGCGCTCGGCTAGCTAACGCTCGCCTGCCATGAAACCAAACAGGGTTAACAATGAGCGTGGTGCCATAGCTCATGATTAAGGAGACAGTACAGAGATTAGAGGAGGATACAGGGAGGAGAGGAGAGGGGGGAGGACATTGTGTAATCTCACAAAGACAATTTATCAGCAGACAAAGCCCACATGAATCACATGACTTAGTCTTGATGTACAGAACGAGTGCTGATCAAGAAAGAAAAAAAAACACTATCATGAACTGAGATTGTGGAGGAGAGGAGGTTAGCACAATAGAGGAACTAGTGGCGAGTGGAGGGTTAGAAGTTTTGCATTGGTGATTAAGCACAGGAAGAGGTTTTAGGCTACACTGTAATGGAAAAATAGCATTTATACAGTAATTTGGGGTATTATCAACAGCAAAATACTGTGAAAGGTTTTACTGCAGTGTACTGTTAAGTATGGTGCATTGGCGAAAATGTGGTGGGTTGGGAAATAATTTCTGTGTTTCAAATGATATTGTAATTCCATCCCACAGAATACAGCACCATAATGTATTTTTGGAGCACCACACGCTGTTTGATCTCTAATGGGCACATTATTGGATTGTTGTTTATATTGTTGTTTATGTCTCATTAACATATTTTGAGGCGTGCATTGTAAGAGGCTATGTGTTGCACCAGTTACTGAGAGTGCTCTACCAATTTAACTGGTATGTGACAGTAGTGACACATCAATTAAAAAAATATATTGGAAAGATTGGAAAGAATCTTGCATTTTGCCATGTCCTTTTGGTCTGTTTTGCCCTGTAGTCACTGTCAGTTTGGAAGCTTTTGTTAAGGCCTCTGAAAGTGATATAAAATACCAAATATTCATTAATATGCTGTAATTTTTAAACCTAGCAGCCAATCTGCTCAAACCAATCCTATGTAATTACAGTAAAATACTGTGAAATACAAACCTGAATCCCCTCAATAAATGTAATCCATCCATTAATTCAGTCATTCATTCATTCATTGTGGTTAAAGTAGCATTTACTTTTTCACAGTATAATACAGTAATTCTACAATATTGTACTGTGTGTCATTACACAGTACTTGCTTTGATACTGTATTTAGATTACAGTAGGTGTACTGCAATATGAAATACAGTAACTTACCACTAGCTGCCTTCTAAGTTACTGTCAAATTCACGGAAACCTCTTTTCAATGTAGGCAATACAGTGGTCTGCTTTGTTTCACTAGGCTATCTGCTGGGGTACATCTACCACCCATACTTGCTTTGGAACATCCAGCTAGGGACATTTTTCAATGTAACATTATGTCTAGACCTTGATGGACTGAAATATGGTATTTTAAAATGTGGTATTTTTGTGCTGGGCTGGAACAAAAGCCTGCATGTCTCTCCAGGAACAATGTTGGAGATCCCTGCTCTATGTTCATTCATATCCACTGATTATGCTATATATTAGACTCGCTATGACATGTTATAATGCATTTCGGACCACATTACAATGTCAACCGAGGTGAAGACAACCGAGGTGAAGACAACCGAGAACCGAGGTGAAGACAACCGAGAACCGAGGTGAAGACAACCGAGGTGAAGACAACCGAGAACCGAGGTGAAGACAACCGAGGTGAAGACAACCAAGATGAAGACAACCGAGGTGAAGACAACCGAGGTGAAGACAACCGAGGTGAAGACAACCGAGGTGAAGACAACCGAGATGAAGACAACCGAGAACCGAGGTGAAGACAACCGAGAACCGAGGTGAAGACAACCGAGGTGAAGACAACCGAGGTGAAGACAACCGAGGTGAAGACAACCGAGAACCGAGGTGAAGACAACCGAGGTGAAGACAACCGAGGTTAAGACAACCGAGGTGAAGACAACCGAGGTGAAGACAACCGAGAACCGAGGTGAAGACAACCGAGGTGAAGACAACCGAGGTGAAGACAACCGAGGTTAAGACAACCGAGGTTAAGACTAAGACTACTTAGACTCTCTTGCTCGGTAACTGCATCCATCACAGTGTCGCAGAACATTTTCTTCCAGCCCAAACCCAGCAGCTGCACCATCCAATTACTAAACTAAACCACCAAGCTCTTCATTAATCGAGTCAGGTCAGTACAGTGCCAGACTGGAACAGAAAAGTACAGTCCTGGGGGTCCTATAGAGCAACCAATTGGAAAACACTGAACAGTACTCCACCACTGGACCCAGGGTCATAGAAATACATGGAGTACAATAGGAGTGTGGGCTAATAAAATATGTCCACGGGCCATAAAATGTCCCATTGTGGTAAATGAGGAGAGCTTACAGAAGCGGGCGGTGTGAAACAGTTACAGCCCCCACCATCTGTTTCTGTTTCAACCTCCCCTCTCTTCAGAACCCTCACAGAGGGTGCATCCCGAATGGCACCCTACTCAAAAGTAGTGCACTATGAGTGTTGTTTGTTGGAATGTAGTGGCGCCATTCACATAGGAGGTGTTACGCTCTGCAAGACCTCCCTGGCAGGCACGTAACTTATGACA
Source organism: Oncorhynchus clarkii lewisi (assembly GCF_045791955.1). NCBI lineage: Eukaryota > Metazoa > Chordata > Actinopteri > Salmoniformes > Salmonidae > Oncorhynchus > Oncorhynchus clarkii. Next base: position 72,155,052 of record NC_092153.1, read on the forward strand.
GGAGGGTTATGACCCCACAAATATTAGAGACAGGTCAATTCCACCAATAATATACCTACGATTAATTAGATTGTTTGGGAATTACTTTTCCACCGCAAAGCGCCAGGCAGCTACTGGCTTTCAGTGGCTTCACACAACACAGTGCTACTCAACTTCTCATGTTATGGCTGGATCCCCTATGGCCAACTATGCTTTTGGTTTGGCCCGGTCCTCAGAGGCCGTGGTTTGTGAAGAAAAAGTTAAGCAAGGCTTGTGAGGAGAACGGAGAAAGGCACAAAATCTCCTATTTTTCTCTATCTCTCCTATCGCTTCGTAACAAGCCATCAAATCTGTGAGCTAATTTGTCACATATACAATGGTGTAATTGTAATGGTAAATGCATAAGTACGAATAAGAATTTTCTAGAAAATTATAGTTTTTCAAACGGAGAAAGTTTCTATTGTGAACTGAGGAGATGCGCATCTCGCTTGCGAGGGCTATTTCTCAAAACAAGTGATAATTGGCAACGGTTACATTGGGCTCAATTTGGAGAGTTAAAAGATAACTCTGTTAATATTATAAACCTTCTTAACATAGAATTAGAGAAGGGCTGTTTCTCTGAACCTCAGGCTGTAGGCTCAAGCAACATTGTTCCTCTACCCAGTAAGAGGCTTGCCTGTCTCCCAGACTAACCAGCAGCAGCAACCTTCCTTATTTCACACATTTGAAGGCCAAAATTGTGTGTGTGTGTGGGGGGGACTTGCACTAATCATGTTTATGCAACCTAATAATCACCCTTAGAATACTTTAAGCATTTCAATTTGAGAAGATCTACAAAAGCAATGGGCCCACTGTAGTCCTCAACAATCTACATTATAAATGGGCCCACCATAGTACTCAACAATCTACATTAGAAATGGGCCCACCATAGTCCTCAACAATCTACATTATAAATGGGCCCACCATAGCCCTCAACAATCTACAATAGTAATGGGTCCACCATAATCCTCAACAATCTACAATACTAATGGGCCCACCATAGTCCTCAACAATCTACAATACAATAGTAATGGGCCCACCATAGTCCTCAACAATCTACAATAGAAATGGGCCCACCATAGCCCTCAACAATCTACAATAGTAATGGGCCCACCATAGTCCTCAACTATCTACATTAGTAATGGGCCCACCATACTCCTCAACAATCTACAATAGTAATGGGCCCACCATAGTCCTCAACAATCTACAATAGTAATGGGCCCACCATAGTCCTCAACAATCTACAATAGTAATGGGTCCACCATAGTCCTCAACAATCTACAATAGAAATGGGCCCACCATAGCCCTCAACAATCTACAATAGTAATGGACCCACCAAAGTCCTCAACAATCTACAATAGAATTGGGCCCACCATAGTCCTCAATGATCTACAATAGAAATGGGCCCACCATAGTCCTCAACAATGTACAATAGAAATGGGCCCACCATAGTCCTCAACAATTTTTTTCGGGAGCCCAACAAATTCTTATTTACAATGACAGCCTACCCCGGCCAAACCCGGACGACGCTGGGCCAATTGTGCGTCGCCCAATCACGGCCAGATGTGATGCAGCCTGGATTTCAACCAGGCACTGCAGTGACGCCTCTTGCACTGAGATACAGTGTCTTAGACCACTGCACCAATCGGGAGCCCAACTGTTAGAGTTAGACCAACACAGTTTTAGGTAATACAGAATCTATTGGTATTTCAATTGTGGTTGGAAAATATTGACCAAATGATTAGTTTTGGATGCTAAGGATTCGTTTTGGATGTACACAAAAGCGTGCGCACACACACACTAATTTAAGGGTCTGGATTTACACTCCATTGAGCTCTATAAAATGGTCCGTAAATTTTCAGATGTATGTTTCTGGCCATTAGTTTCCTTCGCTCTGGGTTTGCCTAGGGACAAGCAGTCAGCCCAAACCTTACATCTTACCGAAACAAGTTCAACCATATATTTTCAACATACGCTCCAACACATTTTGAATTACATACACAAATGAGAGAGTGTGTGTGTGTGTGTCTGAGTCTGTGTGTGTACTGTCTGGGCACATCATAGCAACAAAGCCTCATCCTTGTGCCCATCAGATAGGCTAAACATGGGGTCTTTCCATTGGGCTAGAGTGGCTGCTGCACCCCTGGAAGATAACACAATCCCACCCCCTGCCAAAGCAAGATGGTTTCCACCGTAACCCAACCGTGGAATGAACCATTGCCAACCTGGTGCATCTGGTGACCCGAGGTGCACTACCATAGCGAACAGATATCCTAGTTAGCACGTCGCAGGCAAGATATGGAATATCCCAAATATAACAGCAATTGTGTGTGTGTGTGTGTGTGTGTCTCTGTGTTACCAAGAGGACGAGACCTTTTGGTCTCACACACCGACTCGCATGGAGAGAAGTGTATCAATTATGCAAATTATACATTTTAATCAAATCTGTGGGTGTTTGGGGAGGAAATATTTTGTCGTCACTTTGTTTGTTGGTGTCAGAACTAGAGAGAGAGACCGGGAGAGAAAGATTGAGGAGAGAGAGACAGGAGAGATAAACAGGGAGCGAGAGAGACACAGGGAGAGAGACACAGATGGTGTTGATGGTATCCTCAATGAAATGATAAAATATACAGACAATAAATTGCAATTGGCTATACTTAAACTCTAACATCATCCTTAGCTCTGGCATCTTCCCCAATATTTGGAACCAAGGTCTGATCAACCCCAATCCACAAAAGTGGAGACAAACTTGACCCCAATAACTACCGTGGGATATGCGTCTATGGTTAAAATTGGCAAAAAACACACACATTCCCTTCCACAAGGCCGTGGGGTGAGACAGGGATGCAGCTTAAGCCCCACCCTCTTCAACGCATATATCAACGAATTGGCGAGGGCACTAGAACAGTCTGCAGCACCCTACAATAATCTGTAGTCAAATGTCTACTGTTTTCTAATGATCTGGTGCTTCTGTCACCACCCAAGGAGGGTCTACAGCAGCACCAAATCTTCTGCACAGATTCTGCCAGACCTGGGCCCTGACAGTACATTTCAGTTAAAACAAAATAATGGTGTTCCAAAAAAAGGTCCAGTTGCCAGGACCACAAATACAAATTCCATCTAGACACCGTTGCCCTAGAGCACAAAAAACGATACATACCTTGGCCTAAACATCAGCGCCAGAGGTAACTTCCACAAAGCTGTGAACGATCTGAGAAACAAGGCAAGAAGAGCCTTCTATGTCATCAAAAGGAACATAAAATTCGACATACCAATTAGGATCTGGTTAAAAATACTTGAATCAGTTATAGAACCCATTGCCCTTTGTGGTTGTGTGGTCTGCTAACCAACCAAAAATTCACAAAATGGGAAAAACACCATATTGAGACTCTGCATGCAGAACTCTGCAAAAATATCCTCTGTGTACAACGTAAAACACCAAGTAATGCATGCAGAGCAGAATTAGAGTTGTTGAATTCTACAACCACCAAAAAGGAAGCGATTCCCAAAACTTAACAAACATAACAAAGCCATCACCTACAGTCCCCTAAGCAAGCTGGTCCTGGGGATCTGTTCACAAACACAAACAGACCCCACAGAGGCCCAGGATAGCAACACAATTAGACCCAACCAAATCATGAGAAAACAAAACGATAAATACTTGACTTCAACATGGCGCCAGAGAAGAAGCCTGATGTTTTACGTGTCCCAAACCAATTGTGTTTTTTTGTTTTTTTCTAACTTATTTTAAAACTTATTAAAACCAGATTCCTTTCCCTATGGCTTCCACATGGTGTGAACAGTCTTTAGACATCGTTTCAGCCTTTTATTCTGAAAAATGAGCAAGAATGATCACATCGCATCAGTAGATGGCTGGGTGCCAGCAGAGTTTTGCATGCGCCAACAGCTTGGAGCAGACATTTTCTCATTCTCTCCTATTGAAAAAGCTACGGTCTGGTTGAAATATTATTGATTATTTATTGTGAAAACAACCTGAGGATTGATTCATCCACAGGCACGAACCTGTGGATTACTAAACATAATGTGCCAACCAAATGGAGGTTTTTGGATATAAAAATAAACTTTATCGAACAAAAGGAACATTTATTGTGTAACTGGGAGTCTCGTGAGTGCAAACATCCAAAGATTAAAGGTAAGCGATTAATTTGATTGCTTTTCTGACTTTCGTGACCAATCTACTTTGCTGCTAGCTGTTTGTAATGTTTTGTCTGCTGAGAGAGATGTCCTCACATAAAGGATTGGTTTGCTTTCGCTGTAAAGCTTTTGACACGCCAGGTGGATTAACAACAAGCTAAGCTGTGTTTTGCTATATTGCACTTGTGATTTCATGAAAATTAAATATTTTTTGTAATTTAATTTGAATTTGGCGCTCTGCAATTCAGCGGATGTTGACAAAAATGATCCCGCTAACGGGATGGGTGCACCAAGAAGTTAACGAGTCTGACGAGCCCGACGCGAATGATATACTGCTTTCTCTGGAACAGGACCAGATCCCCGTGATTTGTGTGAAGAGGAGGTGGAGTAAAAGGGGCCACGCGGCAGGCTGCCTTCTAAGAATTCGTAGGCAAACAAAAAAATCTCCACTTCCTTCCATTCTGCTAGCAAATGTGCAATCATTGGAGAATAAAATAGATGACCTACGTGGAAGATTAAACTACCAACGGGACATTCAAAACTGTAATATCTTATGCTTCACAGAGTCGTGGCTGAACGATGACACCATCAACATACAGCTGGCTGGTTATACGCCGTAACGGCAGGATAGAACAGTGGCGTCTGGTAAGACAAGGGGTGGCAGACTATGTATTTTTGTAAATAACAGCTGTTGCACGATATCTAAGGAAGTCTCGAGCTATTGCTCGCCTAGGTAGAGTATCTCATGATAAACTGTAGACCACACTATCTACCTAGAGAGTTTATATGTATTTTTAGTAGCTGTTTATATACCATCACAGACCGATGCTGGCACTAAGACAACACTGAATGAGCTGTATTCCGCCATAAGCAAACAAGAAATCGCTCACCCACAGGCAGCGCTCCTAGTAGCCGGGGACTTTAATGCAGGGAAACTTAAATCCATTTTACCAAATTTCAGCATGTTAAATGTGCAACCAGAGGGGAAAAAACTCTGGACCACCTTTACGCCGCACACAGAGAAGCATACAAAGTACTTTCTTGCCATCCATTTGGCAATCTGACCATAATTCTATCTCCTGATTCCTGCTTACAAGCAAAAATTTAAGCAGGAAGCACCAGTGACTAGATCAATAAAAAAAGTGGTTTGATGAAGCAGCTGCTAAACTACAGGACTGTTTTGCTAGCACAGACTGGAATATGTTCTGGGATTCCTCCGATGGCATTGGAGTAACCCACATTAATCATTGGCTTCATCGATAAGTGCATCGAGACACAGGGAGAGAGAGAAAGGGAGAGAGAGAGACACAGAGGGAGAGATGTCTAAAGTCTGAAAGTAAAATGTATATGAAAGAGGTTTTTGGGCTGAGCTTATAGTTCTTGAGTGCTTACCCTCTCCTGAAAATAACGGGTACCAGCCCCAGGCACACACAGACACAGTAAGCCCCGCTAAAAAACTCAGTCTTCTCCTTCTCAGTCTCACACACACTTATACACCCCCTGTCGGTAAGGACCAGGAACAGCCTTGATTTGTGCTAACACACACACACACACATATATGCACACCGTGTGCACCAAGTCTGGAACCAACTGGATTGTGAACAGCTTCTACACCCAAGCCATAAAATAGTGAGTTAGAGTTGACCAAATAGCTACCCGGACTATCTGTAAGGATCATTTTTGCACCAACTGTTTTATCTCATCACATACACTGATGCTACTGTTTATCAACTATCCTGTTGCGTAGTCACTTTATTCTTAGTTGTGTGTACATACAGTTCTTTATTTGTACTATTTTCTACATTGTAGAATAATAGTGAAGACATCAAAACTATGAAATAACACATATGGAATCATGTAGTAACGAAAAAAGTGTTAAACAAATCAAAATGTGTTTTATATTTGAGATTCTTCAAAGTAGGCATCCTTTGCCTTGATGACAGCTTTGCACCCTCTTGGCATTCTCTCAACCAGTTTCATGAGGTAGTCACCTGGAATATATATCAATTTACAGGTGTGCCTTGTTTAAAGTTAATTTGTGGAACTTCTTTCCTTCTTAATGCGTTTGAGACAATTAGTTGTGTTGTGACAAGGTAAAAAACCAAGTCCATATTTTGTCAAGAACAGCTCAAATAGGCAAAGAGAAACAACAGTCCATCATTACTTTAAGACATGAAGGTTAGTTAATTAGGAACATTTCAAGAACTTTGAAAGTTTCTTCTTGTGCAGTCGCAAAAACCATCAAGCGCTATGATGAAACTGGCTTTCATGAGGACCGGCACAGGAAAGGAAGACCCAGAGTTACCTCTGCTTCAGAGGATAAGATCATTAGAGTAACCTGCACAGATTGCAGCCCAAGTAAATGCTTCACAGAGTTCAAGTAACAGACACATCTCAACATCAATTGTTCAGAGGAGACTGCGTGAATCAGGCCTTCATGGTTGAATTGTCACAAATAAACCACTACTAAAGGACACCAATAAGAAGTAGAGACTTGCTTGGGCCAAGAAACACGAGCAATGGACATTAGACCGGTGGAAATCTGTCCTTTGGTATGATGAGTCCAAATTTCAGATTTTTGGTTCCAACCACCATGCCTTTGTGAGACGCAGAGAAGGTGAACAGATGATCTCTGCATGTGTGGTTCCCACGTGAAGCATGGAGGAGGTGTGATGGTGTATGGGTCCTTTGCTGGTGACACTGTCAGTGATTTATTTAGAATTCAAGGCACACTTAACCAGCATGGCTACCACAGAATTCTGCAGCAATACACCATCCCATCTGGTTTGCACTTAGTGGGATGATCATTTGTTTTTCAACAGGACACTGACACAACACACGTCCAGGCTGTGTAAGGACTATTTGACCAAGAAGGAGAGTAATGGAGTGCTGCATCAGATGACCTGGCCTCCACAATCACCCGACCTCAACCCAATTGAGATGGTTTGGGATGAGTTGGACCACAGAGTGAAGGAAAAGCAGCCAACAAGCGCTCAGCATATGTGGGAAGTCCTTCAAGACTGTTGGATAAGTAATCCTCATGAAGCTGGTTGAGAGAATACCAAAAGTGTGCAAAGCTGTCATCAAGGCGAAGGGTGGCTACTTTGAAGAATCTAAAAATCTAAAATATATTTAACACTTTTTTGATTGTTATATGATTCCATATGCGTTATTTAATGGCTTTGATAGCTTCACTATTATTCTACAGTGTAGAAAATAGTACAAAATTAAGAAAAACTCTTGAATGAGTAGGTGTCCAAACTTTTGACTGGTACTGTATCAACCTAAATTACCTTGTGCCCCTGCGCATCGACTCGGTACTGGCACCCTGTGTATAAAGTAAAGTTCTAGTTACTCATTGTGTATTCATTATTACTTCTATTATTACATGTTTTACTTTTTTTATTATTTCTATTTTCTTCTTCTCTACTCTCTTGGGAAGGGCCCATAAGTAAGCATTTCACTGTTAGACTATGCCTGTTGTTTACAAAGCATATAACAATTACAATTTGATTTGACCTGCAAGTTCAGACACAGTCACGCTTGCTTGCTCACACACAAACATACGCTTGCTTGCTCTCACACTCATTAAATGTGTGTTCTCCTTACATAGCTCGGGATGCTAAATTAATTAGCACCTCATCATCAGCTTATCCTGAGAACAGACTGCTGAATAAAAGGGAGGGAGAAACAGAAAGCAAATGAGTGTGAGTGAAAAATGAAGAGAAAGAAAGAGGTGAGAAAGAGAAAGCAACAGAGTTTCAGAGAGAGAGAGAAATAAAGGACTGTGAAGATAGGCAAACGACAAGTCTAACATTTGACGAGGTTACTTTCACCAGACAACTGGGTCTTGTTGAGTAGGAATTAAACGGTAGAAAACATTTGATACTAACTGACATTGTCCGATGAGAATGCTTGTTTACATTTTGACATTTAAAAACATTCTCTCGAGTAGAAAAATAGCCATAGGCTGTTTTTCATGGTTTGGGCTAGGTGCCTTAGTTCCAGTGAAGGGAAATCTTAACACTACAGCATACAATGACATTCCAGACGATTCTGTGCATCCAACTTTGTGGCAACAGTTTGGGGAAGGCCCTTTCCTGTTTCAGCATGACAACGCACAAAAGTGAGGTCCATACAAAAATAAGATTGGTGTGGAAAAACCTGACTGGCCTGCACAGAGCCCTGACCTCAACTCCATCGAACACCTTTGGGATGAATTGGAACACCGACTGCGAGCCAGGCCTAATCGCCCAACATCAATGCCCAACCTCACTAATAATCTTGTGGCTGAATGGAAGCAAGTCCCCGCAGCAATGTTCCAACATCTAGTGGAAAGCTTTCCCAGAAGAGTAGCAGCAAAGGGGGGGGCCAACTTCATATTAATGCCCATGATTTTGGAATGAGATGTTCGACGAACAGGTGTCCACATACTTTTGGTCATGTAGTGTATATCAGAAACCAGTTGTGACCCAATTGGGCCCCAAGTCGTTGTATTGCTTGCTTTAACCAGTGGCCATCACTCCACCTGGAGGGCTATTGGGTGTGCATTCCTGCTCTAACACAGTTCCTGATGAGCAGCTGATTAGTAGAATTGAGTGCATTACAACAGGGCTGGAAGAAAAGCCCACACACCTAGTAGATCTCTAGGAAGACAGTTAGCTCTCCGGGAGGACAGTTAGTTCTCCGGGAGGACTGTTAGCTCTCCGGGAGGACTGTTAGCTCTCCGGGAGGACTGTTAGCTCTCCGGGAGGACTGTTAGCTCTCCGGGAGGACTGTTAGCTCTCCGGGAGGACTCTTAGTTCTGGAGGACGGTTAGCTCTCCGGGAGGACGGTTAGCTCTCCGGGAGGACGGTTAGCTCTCCGGGAGGACTGTTAGCTCTCCGGGAGGACTGTTAGCTCTCCGGGAGGACTGTTAGCTCTCCGGGAGGACTGTTAGCTCTCCGGGAGGACTGTTAGCTCTCCGGGGGGACTGTTAGCTCTCCGGGAGGACTGTTAGCTCTCCGGGAGGACTGTTAGCTCTCCGGGAGGACTGTTAGCTCTCCGGGAGGACGGTTAGCTCTCTAGGAGAACGGTTAGCCACTCATACCACTACACCACGAACAGGTTAAAATACACATCAAATTTATTCAAAAAACGTTATCCCCTATCCGTCCGCATATTTGATTGCTATAACCATTGTCTCAGGAACAGAACCAAAATGGTCTAGAACACACAGACAGTGTCAGACAACATGGTTCAAAACGCTTCTCCTCATCCCACTGCCTCATTAAGTCACACAATAAGATCTGAGCCCATGGTATTCCTAGGACGTTTGCGCTGCCAGGATTACCGTCAGACGTCACTCTCAATGTCCTCAGCCCGTGTGGTCAACTCTTTAATAATTACAGAGGCTGTCGTTGGTAGGGGTGGGAAGAGTGTGGGAGATGGGAGAAGAGCTGAGAGAGAGTGGAGCTTAACGGCTTTAACATGTACAAAATATGTCAAGTCTGGTGATTACATAGACTGATAATGCCCGGGTGGATCTGGAGGCCCATTGGTGCTTTTCTCTTCTCCTCGTAATGTAGTTCGATGATGTGTGTGTCTATATGTCAATCGGTCAATCACCCAAATCACAAATCAATCCCTAGCCCCCAAACATAGAAAGGATTTTACATACAGTTCCAGTCAAAAGTTTGGACACGCCTACTAATTTAAGGGTTTTTCTTAATTTTGACTATTTTCTACATTGTAGAATATTAGAAGACATTAAAACTATGAAATAACGCATATGGAATCAAGTAGTAACCAGAAAGGTGTTAAATATATTTTAGATTTTAGACCCTTTTCCTTGACAGCTTTGCACACTCTTGGTATTCTCTCAATCAGCTTCATGAGGATTACTTATCCAACAGTCTTGAAGTAGTTCCCACATATGCTGAGCACTTGTTGGCTGCTTTTTCTTAAATTTGCAGTCCAACTCATCCCAACCCATCTCAATTGGGTTGAGGTCAGGTGATTGTGGAAACCTACTCATCTAATGCAGCACTCCATCACTCTGCTTCTTGGTCAAATTGCCCTTACACAGCCTGGAGGTGTATTTTGGGTCATTGTCCTGTTGAAAAACAAATGATAGTCCCACTAAGCTCAAACCAGATGGGATGGCGTATCGCTGCAGAATGCTGTGGTGGCCATGCTGGTTAAGTGTGCCTTGAATTCTAAATAGATCACTGACAGTGTCACCAGCAAAGCCCCACACACCATCATACCTCCTCCTCCATGCTTCACGTGGGAACCACATATGCAGAGATCATCCGTTCACCTACTCTGCGTCTCTCAAAGACACGGCAGTTGGAACCAAAAATCTCATTTGTACTCGTCAAACCAAAGGACAGCTTTCCAATGGTCAAATGTTTCTTGGCCCAAGCAAGTCTCTTCTAATTATTGGGCTGCAATCTGACGTGCAGCTAATTGACGATTTCTGAAGCTGGTAACACTAATGAACTTATCCTCTGCAGCAGAGGTAACTCTGAGTCTTCCTTTCCTGTGCCTGACCTCATGAGAGCTAGTTTCATCATAGCTCATTGATGGTTTTTGTGACTACACTTGAAGAAACATTCAAAGTTCTTGAAGCTTTTCGGATTGACTGACCTTCATGTCTTAAAGTAATGATGGACTGTTTCTCTTTGCTTATTAGAGCGTTTTTTGCGATAATATGGACTTGGTCTTTCACCAAATAGGGCTATCTTCTGTATATCACCCCTACCTTGTCACAACACAACTGATTGGCTCAAATTCAATATGATGGAAAGAAATTCCACAAATGAACTTTAAACAAGGCACACCTATTAATTGAAATGCATTTCAGATGACTACTTAATGAAGCTGGTAGAGAGAATGTCAAAAGTATGCAAAACTGTCAAAGGCAAAGGATGGCTACTTTGAAGAATCTCAAATGCAAAATATATTTGGATTTGTTTAACACTTTTTTGGTTACTACATGACTCCTTTTTTTATTTCATAGTTTTGATGTCTTCACTATTATTCTACAATGTAGAAAATAGTACAAATAAAGAAAAACCCTTGAATGAGTAGGTGTGTCCAAACTCTTGACTAAAACTGTATATATAATCGATATAAATAAATATACATACAGCCCAATTGAGACCAGGATCTCATTCTCAGTGGTGCCCTGAGACCATATTTCAATACACTTAGCTTTCTCGCCACCTCTCTCTTTCACTCTACTCTATTCTATTCTATTCCTCCTCTCTTTCACTCAAATGTCCCTCTCTTTCATTCTATTCATCATCTCTTTCATTCCCCCTTTCTCTTTCACTCTAATCCTCCTCTCTATTTCACTCTTATTCCTCTCTCTTTCACTATTCCTCCTCTGTCTCACCTTTAAATTTTTTCCCCACTCTCTCCCATACCCACTGACAAGATGCCTCCCGTCCTCCCTTCCCGCTCAAGCCCGGAGCGTCTCTCGCTAGTGTTCTTCCAAAGACACAGCTAACAAGGAGCGCTAGTGCCTAGCGCCAGACGACTGAATGAATTCATTATCATATCGTCTGCAGAGTCTCCTGTAACCTCTCATCTCAATATCGCTTCCTAAACTGCAGTCACAATAATTCCACCATCTGCTTCACAACCGCTGTTTTCAGTCTGCCAACAACGGTAAACAGGTGTTTCACTGTAAATGAGGGGTTTTTCGTTCAGGTGGCACTCCACACTGATGCTTGATATTGTGTGGGTGAGGGAATTTCAATATGGAGTTAGGTTGGTTGTTATTGGAGGTTCCTTACAAAGGGCTGACGAAGTCAACATTTTGCGAAAAAAGCTGTATTCTCTGTGGTATAGGGAGGACAGAGCTATTCGATGGAGCCCGCTCCACCTAAAGAACTATAAAGTTATGGGAAATCCTGTTTTTTGTAATGTGTAGACAGGAGAGATGACATAGTCATAACCAGCCCATTCTCCAGCCTGTAGCAGGGAGTCTGTGTTAACATGCAGAGCATGAGCTGCTGATAGATGCCAGCCAGGGTGGGTGGGTCTGTCTGTGTGTCTTTCCCAGCCTTGAATTTAATGAACATTCGGTCTTTCAACATCATTCTTTTGGACAGTGTCAGAAGCACTGCAGTGGCTCATCTTTAGCCGTCCATTTCACTCACTCACTCACTCACTCACTCACTCACTCACTCACTTACTCACTCACTCACACTCGCTCACACACTCGCACACACACTCGCACACACACACACACACACACACGAGAGTTGAGGGGAATGAAAAATTAAGTCTGGTTAGCAGACAGCACTTGTTGCTGTGCTGGGTACAGATCAATCCTTGCTCATATCCTGGATATGATAAGATCTACTACTGCCATCTAGTGGTGAAGAGAGGGCTTACCTTTTTTTATGTTTAAAAGGATCATGACGATTTAATGGACTGTCAGTCCAACAATCACCATCTAATAGAATCGTTACATTTCCCCAGCCCAACCCCCAAACCACGTGACAGGACTGCTGTTGGGGTGAAACACAAGTCCAGGATTGAGGTGTTAAAGCACAGAAGGGAGGATTTTCAGGATTAGGAACTACAAGATAAAGTATACTGGAAATAAATTAATATGGATTACATAGTTGTGTACACACACGCATACACACACAACCTGTCAGCCCCAACTAGATTTTCAAACACTTAATGACTCCAAATTGAATAAACATGTGTTTGAAGCAGATGGTTATTCCTGTATATGTGAGCTTGTAATGCATTTCCCAATTGTCAGTGTGTGTTTTTCTCTGTCTGTGCCTATGTGCGTGCCTGCGTGTATGGTGTCTGTGCGTAAGAAGAAGAGTTTATTTGCAGAGAGGGGTGAAAGGAATGAAAGCATGTGTTAATGAAAGAAGAGTGGTGGAGGAGAGTTTTATGCTAATGTACCTTTGTCGTATATTCTTAAAGTGCACTCCTAAGGTTAATATAGTTACATTGAGAGTAGACCTGCTATGCCTCCTCTTCCAATCACTCTCTACCTTTCTCTATTCTCTCTCTCGCTCCTTCCTCTCTCTCCGAAGTGCCCTCCTGGAGTTAATATACTCCACTTACAATAAGATTTGCATTTGAGAGTGGAGGATGTTGTTGTTGACTGGATTCATGGAACAATGGGAGTCAGATGAGACTGAAACTTTCAGATGAGGCAAGAGAGCAACGAAATTATGCGTATAGAAGAAATTTAATTTAGATGGTCCCTTTATCACACGAACGTGCACACACACTCCAATTCCACACACAATCCAAACCAAGAAGCTGTAAACACAATGTAGTTGTGATAAGGTGAGAAATAGCTGAAGGTTTGGAGGTAACACTTTTCAGAAAAACTGCAATTTCCCTGGAGCAAGAGTCATGCTGTCAGAATCCCTCCTGTGTGTGTGATTCTTTTAAATTACAAATGTGGCACAAATACTTACATAATTAAAACATAATTAAGACTTTATTTAATTTGAACAGACTAGAAAGCTAAAAACCAAGCCCCCCTCATCCACCTCACAAAAAGAGAGAGCGAAAGAAAGAGTGAAAGAAAAACAAAGCACGAAAGAAAGAAAGAGAGAGGGGGTATATCAGATTTTATGCCAACACTACTATCTCTAGGATCTCTCTCACTTCTGTTCAAACTCTGAAAACAGCTATGGATAACAAAACACCTGCTGTTTCTGCACTGAACAAAAATAATTGCAACAATTTCAAAGTTCTTACTGAGTTAAATCAAATGTATTTATAAAGCCCTTCTTGCATCAGCTGATATCTCAAAGTGCTGTACAGAAACCCAACCTAAACCCCCAAACAGCAAGCAATGCAGGTGTAGAAGCACGGTGGCTAGGAAAAACTCACTAGAAAGGCCAGAACCTAGGAAGAAACCTAGAGAGAAACCAGGCTATGAGGGGTGGCCAGTTCTCTTCTGGCTGTGCCGGGTGGAGATTATAACAGAACATGGCCAAGATGTTCAAATGTTCATAAATGACCAGCATGGTCAAATAATAATAATCACAGTGGTTGTCGAGAGTGCAACAGGTCAGCACCTCAGGAGTAAATGTCAGTTGGCTTTTCATACCCGATTATCGAGAGTATCTCTACCGCTCGTGCTGTCTCTAGAGAGTTGAAAACAGCAGGTCTGGGACAGGTAGCACGTCCGGTGAACAGGTCAGGGTTCCATAGCCACAGGCAGAACAGTTGAAACTGGAGCAGCAGCATGACCAGGTAGACAGACTGGGGACAGCAAGGAGTCATCAGGCCAGGTAGTCCTGAGGCATTGTACTAGGGCTCAGGTCCTCCGAAAGAAAGAGAATTAGAGAGCATACTTAAATTCACACAGGACACCGGATAAGACAGGAGAAATACTCTAAATATAACAGACTGACCCTAGCCCCAAAACACAAACTACTGCAGCCTAAATACTGGAGGCTGAGACAGAAGGGGTCGGGCGACACTGTGGCCCCATCCGACGATACACCCGGACAGGGCCAAACAGGCAGTATATAACCCCACCCAATTTGCCAAAGCACATCCTCCACACCACTAGAGGTATATCTTCAACCACCAACTAACCATCCTGAGACAAGGCCGAGTATAGCCCACAAAGATCTCCACCACGGCACAACCCAAGGGGGGTCGCCAACCCGGACAGGAAGATCACGTCAGTGACTCAACCCACTCAAGTGACGCACCCCTCCTAGGGACGGCATGGAAGTGCACCAGTAAGCCAGTGACTCAGCCCCTGTAATAGGGTTAGAGACAGAGAATCCCAGTGGAGAAGGGGGAACTGGCCAGGCAGAGACAGCAAGGGCGGTAAAGTTCATTTAAGGAAATCAATCAATTGAAATAAATTCATTAGGCGTTCATCTATGGATTTCACATGACTGGGAATACATATAGCTTTTTGAAAAAGGTATGGGCATGGATCAGAAAATCAGTCAGTATCTGGTGTGACCACCATTTACCTCATGCTGTTGATTGTGGCCTGTGGAATGTTGTCCCAGTCTTCTTCAATGGCTGTGCAAAGTCAACCAAAGCTTAACATACTTTGTCTATTGGGCTTCACAGAAGTGTAGGGCGTTCCATCCAGGGGATTGTGTCTGGACCTCTACCAGGATCCTCCCACTCCTTCTGCCCAGCAAGAAGCTGAGCCCCCGGTTTGTGGGGCCGTTCAAGGTCAAGGAGGTGACGTATAGGTTACAGCTTCCCAGTGACTACGGCATCTCACCATGAAGCACGGGAAGGAGTTTCCCTGCTGGAGCATGCCGGGAGGATTTGGTTTGAGCACATAACATGAGGAACATGAGTTGATGTAGCGAATAACGTCCTGCGCCAAGGTAGGCCACCAATACTTCTCGGAGATAGATTGAGTAGTATGAGAAGTACCTGGATGTTCAGCGACGACAGCTGTGTGCGCCCAGGTCAGCAACCCATCCCTTAAACCCCATGGGAACGTACATGCACTCAGGAGGACAGGTAGTGGGTGCGGGCTCCCTCTCCAGAGCCTGGCGAATGTCCACATCTACGTCCCAGACCACAGGGGCTACGACTCGAGAGAAAGGGTTTATGGATACATTCTGGACAGGAGCCTCTCCCGAATCGTAGAGACGGGACAGGGCATCGGCTTTGGTGTTCTTTGAACTTGGGCAATAGGTTAGGGTGAGGTCAAATCTCATAAAGAAAAGAGCCCACCTTACATCGCGTGGAGTCAGCCTCCTCGCTGTCCATATGTACCTCAGGTTCTGATGGTCGGTGAGGATGACGAATGGGTC
This sequence comes from Oncorhynchus clarkii lewisi, assembly GCF_045791955.1. Taxonomy (NCBI): domain Eukaryota; kingdom Metazoa; phylum Chordata; class Actinopteri; order Salmoniformes; family Salmonidae; genus Oncorhynchus; species Oncorhynchus clarkii. Next base: position 72,171,005 of record NC_092153.1, read on the forward strand.
CTTTGCGCCCTCCAACCTTGGACCTCTCGGTCGTGGGGTCTTCCATCTGGTGCACAAAGTAGAGGGAGCACTGTAGTAGGAAGCCAGGGTATTTAGATGATGTGCCGTCATATTTATCTGGAAGGGACAAACGGGCATTGTTGACCTGGGCGGGTTGCTAAATGGGCTGGCTCGCTGGGTCGACTACCCTCCAGTAGTAGAAGGCAACGCGTCTCAGGTATGTTCGAGACGTTGAACACTGCGAAGAACCTCTTCCATAGCCGTCCCCAGTTGTGCCAGTTGGTCTTGCTGTTGACAAAGTAGATATCCTTGCTCGTCGACCGTCTAGGAGATGTTCTGATTTCCTGCTGCTTCCATTTTGTGAGGCAGTATTCTGTCGAAAAGCAGGTGGTAAGTTTAATATAACAAAGAACATGGAACGATACAACGTAGGAGTAGCGTCTTGACATGAAACACAGAAACAATACTACCTGGGGAAAGAACCTAAAGGAGTGCCAAAGGGGAGATAATGAGTGAGGTAATGGAGTGCAAGTATGCTTCATGATGAAGCGTAGGTGTGCGTAATGATAGTTGCCAGGACTGGTGGTTAGTACAGTAAACCGGCGACGTCAAACACCGGGGGGGAAACTAAAACTAGCTTCAGGTTATTTTGTGTGCAAATGCAAATAGTTATTATCTGAGATTCTTTACATTCACTTTAATAGATGGTGACCCCAACTAGGAGCGAAAAGCAGCAAAGTTTCCCAGGTCTCGCCTTCTTTTCGTCCTTCTTTTCGTCCTTCTTTTCGTCCTTCCTTTCGTCCTTCCTTTCGTCCTTCCTTTCGTCCTTCTTGCCTGGATGTCGTAGCACTTGGTCCCCTTCTTGATTCTGCTCCGGTAGCTCCCCTTCAGTTTCTCCTGAGTCTTGTCGATGTTCAGTCTCACCTTGATTGATAACAGGAATAAATGCAGTTATATTTCATATTACAAATACATTCTCTCAAGTACAAATCATCCTTTTCTGTCTTTTCATTGTATTTCAATGTTTTATTTAAAGTGTATTTAATCATTTGTCTCAAATCCCTGATAGTATTTCATAAATATATTTAAAAAATACATCAATTCACACAACAAAAATATTAAATTCCAAACCAATTCACATACTAGAATTCTTTAGATTTATACCCCAAACACATTTACTCTTAACTTTAAATAACCTGTTTAGGTTATAATTATGTAAAGTTAGTTGACTGTAGTTGACCCGGAGCTAGCCAAAAGCAAACATTTACAGTACAACAATTACAAAGATCTTAAACATCACAGTTACAACATTACATTCTCTTAACACTTAGGATATTGTCAGGAGTGTCTCTTAAAAAGAAATTCAGGAGTTAACTATTCGTTTTTTTCTTGATCAAAGGAATGCACCGCCATCATTTCATTTCACACTCGACATGCGTTTTCTGTCTAGTACAAAGTTATTACAATTACTATGTTGTTCAAAACCATTATATATGGTATTCAGTGTATTTTTGCACTCTACTAACCTGTAATGCATGATAAATGATGAAACAGGAAAAAGTGGCTTCTCTTTCAAAGATTCTCTCAATTATGAGAACACAGGTGCAGGATTGCCAAATATATATTGTCCCAGTGCAAATGTGACAGGTTAAAGGAAATATTCATTGCCTGTTATACATTAAAAAGTATTAGTAAGTTCATAGTATGTGAGGATCTTAAAACATCTAAGGTTAAAAATATCATGCATTCAGTATTAGTTGATAGAGATTGATAACATTCATATAATTGTGTTAAAGTTCAAATCCATCAAGGGTACGAATTGTGAGAGGAATGTGTAAACGTTATATTGATTACTTTATTTTGTGGTGCCTAAAAGTGTTAATCTGTGATCTACTAAATGTTCTTGATCTATGAGCCTGAGATCGATTGCGCTGGTCTCCACCCATATTCCCGGGGAAATCGCTTCTCTCATTGCACTAAAAGTTATTATTGAGGAAACAAGACCGTATCACTCTCGTGATTATTTCTCCCCTTTTTCAGGTACGTTATTGATGATAAAAATAGTCATTTGAATGTGATAACTCGCTAACATGTCAAGAGTGTTTAAGGTGCGTCTTAGTAACATCTTGAGGAAGTTAGAATTAAGTTTGCAGAGAGCAATATTATGAGGATTCTGTGTTATGCACTATAGCCCGTTACCATATATGTGATTGAATATTATCTGCTGTTGGCTTGTGTGGATGTATGTATGTGTTATGCAACATAGCTGACGTGAAACATTGTTAACAGTTTCAGGGCCATGGGCCTTTCTCATGATGGAAAAATACAGAATAACATGAAGACAGGAACTGTGCAATGAGTTGGGGGGGGCACATTCAGAACGTAGTGTTGCGAGAACAAACGGTATTTTGTTAGATAACAGGAGCCAGGTGCGAGATAACGGTATCGAGCATGAGCGCATAGATATTCTTCACAGCAACAGTTACATCTATCAACTGGAGCGCCCGGGGGCTGGGACCAGCTCTACGCCAACAATCAACGATAGGCTGGGTGAGTCTAAACCACGCCCAGTCTCTACTCTGACAGGCCGGCTCGGAAGCAGGAACTATTTCTGTCAGAGTATATTTATAATATCTTTGTCAAGAACAAGTCAGTTCTCTGTTTGCCCTGCGAGGTGGGACAGAGAGCCCATATATACGAAAATTGCATTTACCATTTATTGCTTAGCTAATAAAAAATACATAGTATACAATCGGTGACTCAGTGTCATATTTATCCTGATACCAGATTAGAATTGACGCAACTCTAACAATATGAGCCCTGCTCGGTTGTAGCGAAGAATATTATCGTACTAAGAGTAGCTGCCATTTTATGTCGATTGTGAATGAACATGTGCGTTGTTAATAAGATATTTTGCGGTATTATTTGTATAATGGTTTTTCAAACACTTTATTGCCTGTTGATAAATTGAGTTGTGGTTTACTGAGTTAAAGCTTTGTGCTTGACAGTTATATTGAAATTAGTATCTGTTTCAGTGAATTAGTGTATACTGTTGTGACTTGAATAAGCCTTGTACCCTAAAGACTATCTATTCCTGTAGATCTGTTGTTCTGTAAAATGTGTTACTTTTGTAAAATGATTTGCACTAAAAGTTATTATTGAGGAAACAAGACTGTATCACTCTCGTGATTATTTCTCCCCTTTTTCAGGGGCGTAACACAAAGCAAACGTCAGAAGTAGTATAAATGCATTGCAATGGCAAAACCTTGGAGGACTGACATTTCAGTAAATGCATTCTTCCCCAATACAAAGAACCAATACATAAACACAAATGTGACCAGACATTTTGTGTGCGTCACATATATTATTGCATTGTTTGCCTCAGTCAACAGCTGCGGCTCCTGTCCGTACTAGGTGCAGGCCTGGATGCTGCTGTTGTGTGCAGGCCTGGATGCTGCTGTTGTGTGCAGGCCTGGATGCTGCTGTTGTGTGCAGGCCTGGATGCTGCTGTTGTGTGCAGGCCGGGATGCTGCTGTTGTGTGCAGGCCGGGATGCTGCTGTTGTGTGCAGGCCGGGATGCTGCTGTTGTGTGCAGGCCGGGATGCTGCTGTTGTTTGCAAAGAGAATTACCTTCAGGTTGATCGACCACCCTTCCTGGTACCAATCAAGGGATTTGCCCATGGTAGTCTTGAGGGTCTGGTTGGTCCATTCACCAAACCTGGAGGAGGGGGTAGGAAAGCGATATCTATTGACAATGTAAGATACTGAAATGTCTGATTATGTACCGTGGAAAAACAAATTGTATAAAATAAGTCAACAAAACCATTGGTGATAGAATAAGACGTATAACATCCGTACCTTGTTCCACACACACACACGTTCTATAATATTAAAAACTCTGCTGTGGTCAAATAAAGCAACCACTACAAAACTATTTATCAGGGCAAAATTTGAATTGGGACACTTACCGATCATGTGCCATGGTGAAACAACTTTGATGGGCTTCAGCTCCGGCTCAACAGTCTTCACCCTCTCAAATGTCTGGCAGGCTAGACAGGGTACTGACCTTTAAGCAAAAAGTGACAAATTGAAACATTGTGTGCTCTCTGATATGACATTCATTGAAATCATAATAATTTCAGATATAATAGAATGTGATTGATAAACAAAAGGTTATTTCACTTGCCCAGCTGGCCACCTCCTTGACAATTCCACCAGAAGAAGCGTAGGATGATTTTGGCAATCATACGCGTCACTCCAAAATGGCCTGCATATATCTCGGTCAGCATTACCTCCTCCTCCCCCGTAAAAATCACCCTCCTGTGTGACTGGCCATCCTTCCCCCATAGGTACATATGATTGCCTAACAAGTTTGGTAGAGAAGAGTTGTTGAAATACACAAGTCTAAGTACATTTGCACTGCTGTCTCTCTCTTTTTCCTCTCTCTGTCTTCCACTCTCTTCCCACACCTCTGTCTAGTGAAGACACCTAGTTAAGGCCATTTGGAATTACCATAATTGCTTACACCTATCCATTTGGTTGATCAGGTTTAATTATAGATAAATACCTCAATATGACAGACATATCACTATATCAGCAGAGGACGGCTCATAATAATGTCTGGAATGGAGTCAATGGAATAAACCACTTTGATACCATTCCATTTACTTCATTCCAGACATTATTATGAGCCATCCTCCACTCAGCAGCCTCCACTGAAATACATGTACAGTGGGGCAAAAAAGTATTTAGTCAGCCACCAATTGTGCAAGTTCTGCCACTTAAAAAGATGAGAGAGGCCTGTAATTTTCATCATAGGTACACTTCAACTATGACAGACAAAATGAGAAAAAAAAATCCAGAAAATCACATTGTATGATTTTTTATGAATTTATTTGCAAATTATGGTGGAAAATAAGTATTTGGTCAATAACAAAAGTTTCTCAATACTTTGTTATATACCCTTTGTTGGCAATGACAGAGGTCAAACCTTTTCTGTAAGTCTTCACAAGGTTTCAACACACTGTTGCTGGTATTTTGGCCCATTCCTCCATGTAGATCTCCTCTAGAGCAGTGATGTTTTGGGGCTGTTGCTGGGCAACACGGACTTTCAACTCCCTCCAAAGATTTTCTATGGGGTTGAGATCTTGAGACTGGCTAGCCCACTCCATGACCTTGAAATGCTTCTTACGAAGCCACTCCTTCGTTGCCCGGGCGATGTGTTTGGGATCATTGTCATGCTGAAAGAGCCAGCCACGTTTCATCTTCAATGCCCCTTGCTGATGGAAGGAGGTTTTCACTCAAAATCTCACGATACATGGCCCCATTCATTCTTTCCTTTACACGGATCAGTCGTCCTGATCCCTTTGCAGAAAAACAGCCCCAAAGCATGATGTTTCCACCCCCATGCTTCACAGTAGGTATGGAGTTCTTTGGATGCAACTCAGCATTATTTGTCCTCCAAACACGACGAGTTGAGTTTTAACCAAAAAGTTATATTTTGGTTTCATCTGACCATATGACATTCTCCCAATCTTCTTCTGGATCATCCAAATGTTCTCTAGCAAACTTCAGACGGGCCTGGACATGTACTGGCTTAAGCAGGGGGACACGTCTGGCACTGCAGGATTTAAGTCCCTGGCGGCGTAGTGTGTTACTGATGGTAGGCTTTGCTACTTTTATCCCAGCTGTCTGTCTGTGCACGAGCAGGTGCACACACAGTGGACATAACCAGCAAAGGAGTCAGATAGCTACCAGAAGCAGTTTGATGGACTGCAAATACTGCTACACAATTGAAACGTATCATGCATTCTACACACACACACAACTCGCAAGGACTTTGTCCAGAGCATGGCAAACCCCAGACAAAAGTGTCAGTGATGAGACTCCAACAGTCAGGCAGAGAACAGCTGCTGTGTGTTGTAGAATATGCCTACCCTATCTACATCCACACAGATAACTACAAGTTTCTATTGACTTCAATACAGTGTTTTATCAGAAATATGCTTATTGGCTGGAAAGAACACGTCAACAAAGTATGACTCGTCTGTTGTGGTCAAGGTATTTCACATGTCAAACTGTGATTTAATTTTCAAACCAGCAGAGGGCACTGTTCACTATCGCTCCATAGCACTCAACTGTCATCATGAAGTGCTTTCAGAGGCTAGCTAAGGATCATTTCACCTCCATCTTGCCCGACACCCTAGACCCACTATAATTTTCATTACACCCCAACAGATCCACAGATATGCGGTGGCTTTGACCAGCTTGTGTTTCTTTAGTCAAGGAATATCATAGTGAGTCTCACAGCAGTCACCAGACATACCAGACAGGACATGAGGGCTTTCTGGTTCCAGTGCAGAAATCACATGCCACATCTCCAGGTCCAGCATAGCACAGAGCAGAAGGGGGAGCAGCCTGGAGTCCCATCTTCTTTAGTTTTTCTACCACCTCAGCAAACATGTATTTTTCATCAGAGCAGGCCTTGGAGTGAAGGTCTGTGTGCAATGGGGGCAGATGTAGATCCCTTTGTCATCATCCTGATCACAGCAGCCTTCAATACAGCCCCTACGGTCAATGTGTTCACAGTTAACAGTAACCAGCTCCTTTAGTATATCCAGACAGACAGAACAGGTCCTGGTCCAGCAGAACTCCCTGTTGAGACATGTAAACTGTTGTTCACTCGCAAACAGACAGACACAGAGACTCAGATCAGTTTTGTTTGCTCAGAAGAGAGTGTGTGGGAGGGGGAGGGACTTCCTGGTTCTGCAAGAGGAGTAGGGTTAAAGGGAGCGAGTGAGGGAGGTAAGGGAGAGAGAGAGAACATCTTCAAGAGAGGACAGATTTTTGTTCCTAGGTTAGGCCCCTTAATATGGAAACAATCAAATAATGAACCTTCTCAAATGTGAGTTAGAATATATGAAGTAGGTGTTCAAAGTCTAAGGTTGTGTAAAAAAGGAAACCCTGATAAAATCTAAGGGTAACACTTTCTATGAAGTACATTTGCAACATTCTTTTTAATGCCTTATAATACACTTCTAATGTATTCTGAAACTGACTAGAAGGGTGCATAATTACTTATAGGTGGTTATAAAACTGTACAATCTTTTATAGATAATTAAAGGGGAAGTTCACCCTTCGGAGATATTATATGTTTTGTTCTATGAGATAATATTCATCAGCTCACTTTTTGTGAATTTTAAAGCATTTATGTAGTGGTCATGTTAACTGCTATTATATCATAGAACAAAACAAATAAAATCTCCAAAGCCTATATTATCCTCAAACCTTATTTTTGGTGTTTATTCCAAAATACTATTCTTTCCCCATTAATTTTCCCCTAGAGATGGCTGAACGAACTAGAGGTAACCCATTTCAGGGTAATAGGACTACAAGCTGGCGAGCTCTATTACGGTTAAAAGTTTAATTTTCTTATTGTAGCCTACCAGCTGCTACAGTGTTGCGTGCTGGCCAGACCACAACGCATAGCGGGCTGGGGGAACCGAGAATACAGTTGGGCTGATGTTGCTACGTGGTTCAGCGGTCCTGTTCTGTGAGCTTGTGTGCCCTACTACTTTGTGGCTGAGCAGTTGTTGCTGCTAGACATTGCCACATCACAATAACAGCACTTACAAGTTGACCAAGGCAGCTCTAACAGGGCCGAAATTTGACAAACTGACTTGTTGGAATGGTGGCATCCTATGACGGTGCCATGTTGAAAGTCACTGAGCTGTGCATGGCAGTGCGCTCAATTGTATACACCTGTCAGCAAACAGGTGTGGCTGAAATAGCCAAATCCACTAATTTGAAGGGGTGTCCACATACTTTTGTATATATAGTGTATATGGCCAATATGCTAAGGGCTGTTCTTATGCACAACGCAACGTGGAGTGCCTAGAAAAAGCCATTAGCTGTAGTATTTTGGCCACATATCACAAACCCACAAGGTGTCTTACTGCCATTATAAAACAGATTAACAACGTAATTAGAAGAGTAAAAAGTACATTTTTCTTACATGTGGTATATGGTGTGACATACCACAGCTTTCAGGGCTTGAACCACCCAGTTTATAAAGTAGAATACACAACACAAGTATCCCTCGATCATGTGTAGTACTTCCTATAGAATGTTGTAGTATACTATTGGAAATACAGTATTATCCCCCCAGAAAACACTAGTAAATACTAAAGTAATGTCCTCAAAATAAAAACACAAAAAAAAATCTTACATGCCAAGTATATTGTGTATATATTGTGTTCCCTACAGGTTATAGAAAAGAGCAGAAACTTTGAACTACTCATTCAGACTCCAGTCCTACCTACAGGTTTTGGAAAATGTGCTCTTTTAGTATTTGTCCTGTAGGTTTCCTCAATGAGAAAGCGCCCACATGTCCAAGATAAAATAAAAACACTGTAGTAAATACAGTATACTACAGAAATGTCCACCAACACACTACAGTATACTAGTCATGTCCGCAAAAACACTACAATAATGTTAAAACACTACAGTGAACACGATAGTATAAAATATACCATTCTCTGTATTTATACCAAAGTATACTTTAGAATTTTGTCATGTGAGACCCCATGGCAAAATGTGTAGAACTACAGGAAATTTACTTTTTTTTTTTTTAAAGAGAAAAAAAAGTCTCTCCACCATCAAGAGGGGGGCCACTAAAATGCTATGCATCCGAAGTGACCCCCCTTCAAATCAAATCTTGCTTAGGGCCTCCAAAAGGAAAGGTCACTTTTCCAGGACATGCAGTATTCTCCACAGTATAGGTGGATAAAATAATCAGAATGCCATTACATTTGATCATGCATCATAGGCATCCCCTGCCTCCCAGAAATCTAAATCTCCAAATGTTGTGCATGTTTGTACAAGAAAGATGATTGGTTAGTCAAAAATATATATACACAATTGTATGCCATACATTCAGTTTTGGCTAACCCCAGACAACTGAAACACTGCATGCCATGCACAACTGAAACATTTACTGGGACCGCTTTTCCATTTGCAATACCACAACAAAACACCAAGGGGAGACACGGTCCAAAGAAAATACATACGGGCAGGCTATAGGAATGAAAAGGAAGCATATTTTAAATAGTCTCTCATGGAATGCTGAAACACATCACCGTTCTTTTCTTTTAATAGTGTATCATTGAGCTATAAATTCTTTACAAATTTCTGGCATCACGTATCCTCACTCTTTTTCAAAGTTCTTTCATTTACCATCTTAAATATTTGATTCAGTCTTTAACATGACTGCACTTGAAACCCACACCCAGAGACCTTACTCATGATAATTTGAGTATAGTATAATTTCGTACCTCAAACGCAACTCTTCCGACATTTCTCTAGAAATATAAGGCAGTGTTTGAGAGCAAGCAACAGAGTTTGTTGATGCAGGGCAGGTATTGGGAAGAGCAAAGCAGAAGACTTGTATAAAATACTACAATGACAATATAAAACGACTGATTTGTGGTGGCTTACGCTTATGAATAAAATAAATGTCTTATATTACGTAGTGATGCTATCACAGTAGGTTGATGACACCTTAAATTGGGCAGAACGGGCTTGTGGTAATGACTGGAATAAAATACAGCAAACACATGGTCTCCAATCCATTTACTCTGTTCCAGCCATTATGATGAGCCATCCTCCCCTCACTAGCCTCCACTGGATGCTATGTCACATGAACAACTTCACCCACTTCACATTTTATCATAGCAAACATCATTTTTGGCGAAATGAATATAGTGACAAAATCAAGAGGGGCATAAACAAAACTAAAATCAAAAAAGTGACATCGTAATTCACACAAACTGGAATGACATCCTTTTCAGGCACCAATAGAATTGGTTTCCCAGCAAGCCATGTGTGGTGGGCTACTAAGTTCACAGCAGACATACAAGTAGGAATTAACGCAAGAAAGTAGGGCTTCATGAAAATTGGTATTTAGTTTGCGTTGAGCATCATGAGCAAGCAGATGGACTTTGTTTAAAAGTTGCTCTTTCTTTGTGACGAAATCAGGGTTGACTATAAAGAACACAAGGGAAACCCCATAAGGTGACTTCATCAATAATTTCATATAGTGAAAACACATTTTACATCGTTTAAAAAAAACACACTTTTGGGTTGAATCCAATGTATATGGGCATAAATATTTCTTGAAATAAAAATGTCCACAAAAAAAAAACATTGTTTCGCCACAAGTGCTGTTCCTGCCTTTTCCATCTCATTTGATTGGAAAGTTTTACCTAAGTCATAAGCACCTTTAATACCAGGAATGATCAGCTGATGGAACTACCTATCGACATAAAACCAAGCAGTCACTAAAATAAATAAAACAGGTAGAGGCGATGCGGGTGAGGAATGGCGTCCATTTTGAGTCTCTCCCAGCATCAAGTTACATAGATGCCAATTGCACTGCTAATTATCTGACATGGCATACCAAGTCCCTGTAGACTCAAGCCAAACAGGTCTTCAATTTGTACATGATTTTACACTGTAGGATTTCGATCATCAACAAGAGGGGGTAGGGGGGGGGGGTGAGCACTGATATCAAACATTTAAAAAAATTATTAAGCACACTTGAATCATTGAGTGATGCAATTTAGAGAAGGCTCCTAGCTCGATAAGAACAGGGCTGGCCTAAAGGGAGCGAGGCAGTTTTTCAATACGAGACGATTACAAATCTAATACAAGGCCACAGTTAATGGACTATAGTTGTAATTCTTCGATGGAAATGTATCGGACATTACCTTTACATTATCTTCTTATCTTGGTCAGCCACACACGCATTTACAGGAGGGAAAATACTTGACTGAAGTTGTAGAAATATCCCCTGCAGGTATTGGCGGAAAATGTAATGTTTGAGCCAGAATGGACAAGGCAGCAAGATCCAAAATGGAGAACAGACAGGGGCTGAAATCAATTCACAGTGTCTCCGGAGGGAGAGAGAGCCATAGCAAACTTCAACTTCTCCACTCAACAAGTCCAACATCCCCTATCCAGCCTCCTCATTTCCTCTCCTCTCAGGCGTTGATGGCTCTCCAGCGGTCGCTGTTTATGCTGCCCGGACCAAAAGGACCAGAGGCCACATTGTCCAGGTAAGCAGCTATGCCGGTACCCATGGTTGCAGCAGTCAGGCCATCTATCTGGGTGCCGGGGTAGAAGGAGCCCCGTTCCAGCTGCTCCTTGTGGCCCAGGCCTGAGGCGGGGGGCAGGTGGACATCCGTCTGGTCGTCAGGCTCGTCCACCTGGCACTTGTAGGAGAAGAGAACCTTGGGCTCTGAGCTAGAGGAAGAAGGAGAGAAGGATGAAGAGAGATGGTAGAGAGGGGAGAGGAGAGAAAGTGAGAGGGATAAAGAGACCAAAGACGACAGGAGAGAGAGATTGTATCACAAGGTAAAACGTGACCAAATATAAATTTGAGAACATTGCCGTGTCCTCCATCCTTCTTTCCTCAATTCATCTCAAAGCGCATTGGATCAGAGGATCTAAGACCTCTCCTTTGAACCCTCCTCAATGAGCCTCGAGGAATTGATCAAAAAAGAAAAGGACAGCGGAAGCAAGGATTTGACATCAAGTAACATTCAGACAAAGCCATAGTTTTTGGCCTTTGATCTACATACCCGAAGAAGCCTTTGAGGAAGGTGACGTAGATGAGTGGGGCAAACACAGAGAAGTAGATGAAGGTGGTGGCATCTACGCAGCTGCTCAAATGACAGAAACACATCAAACTTTAACAGGGGGCTGACTGGGACCCCTACGCAGTAGCCGTACCTTAAGGGCAGGCTGCCTTCTGAGAATTCGTAGGTGATTGAATAATCCCCCACTTCCCTCCATTCCTCTAGCAAACGTGCAATCCTTGGGAGAATAAAATCTACAAGTTACACAAGATTAAACTACCAACAGGACATTCAAAACTAACATTTTATGCTTCACGGAGTTGTGACTGAACGACGACAATATCAACATACAGCTGGCTGGTTAGAAGATGTACCGGCAGGATAGAACAGCGGCATCTGGTAAGAGAGTGTGTTCATCTGTATTCTTCGTAGCGGTTTACATACCACCACAGTCAGAGGCTGGCTGTAAATAAGCATTGAATGAGCTGTATTCCGCCATAAGCAGACAAGAAAACGCTCACCCAGAGGCGGCACTCCTAGTAGCCGGGGACTTTAATGCAGGGAAACTTAAATCCGTTTTACAAAATTTCTATCACCATGCCTAAATGACTAGCACTCACATCTGTAGCCATGAAGTGCTTTGAAAGGCTGGTCATGAATCACAACACCATCATCCCAGACACCCTAAACCAACTCCAATTTGCATACCGCCTCAACAGATCTACAGATGATGCAATCTCTATTGACCTCCACACTGCCTTTTCACACCTGGACAAAAGGAACACCTATGTGAGAATGCTATTCACTGACTACAGCTCCGTGTTCACCACCATAGTGCCCTCTAAGCTCATCAATAAGCTAAGGATGCTGGGACTAAAAACCTCCCTCGGCAACTAGATTCTGGACTTCCTGATGGGCCGCCCCCAGGTGGTAAGGGTAGGTAACAACATCCCCCACGCTGATCCTCAACACAGTGGGGGTCAGAGTACTCAATCCCCTTCTGCACTCCTTGTTCACTCATGACTGCACGGCCAGGCATGACTCAAACACCATCATTAAATTTGCCAATGACACAACAGTGTAGACTGTTCTCTTCGATACCGCATGGCAAGCAGTACCGGAGCGCCAAGTTTAAGTCCAAGAGGCTTCTCAACAGCTTAAACCCCCAAGCCATCAGACTCCTGAACATCTTGTCAAATGGCTACCCAGACTATTTGCATTGTCGTCCCATCTTTACACCACTCTTACTCTCCGTTGTCATCTATGCAAAGTCACTTTAATAACTCTACCTACATGTACATAATCAGTGCCCCCGCACATTGACTCTGTATCGGTACCCACCTGTATATAGTCTCGCAATTGTTATTTTACTGCTGCTCTTTAATTACTTGTTACTTATCTCTTATCTGTATTTTTTTTTTAACTGCATTGTTGGTTAGGGGCTCGTAAGTAAGCATTTCACTGTAAGGTCTACACCTAATGTATTCGGCTCATGTGACTAATACAATTTGAAGAGCTCCATAGGCCGGCACCAGAATAACACTTGGCTTCAGTTCGGCTACACAGAAAACATCAGAACATGGACACGCCAAACAAGCCGCTCCGCTTTGAGGGGAAAGTGAATTTCAGATATGTCCTTTTTACTTGGACCACCAGTTATTATGTACTTGGTCCATCAGCTATAAGGTCTACATAACACTACCATAACAGGCCAGCAGATAAAAACCTTGAGAAATCCATTCCATTTAGGCTACAGTTGACTGATTAAACACAGATGTTAAAGAAATGGGACGACGCGCTGTGATAAATGTTTCAAAGTGTGATTGATAAGAATGTTTTCAAGCCTGTTTTGATCTTCATTAGAATAAATCGTAGTCTGATGATTTAGTCTTTTACGCTTTTGCTTAACAAACTCTTGAATCTCCAGCACATCCTTCTACACACAGAAGCAGCCACTCACCAGAGCCCCTCTATGATGCCGGCACACAGAAGGGCACTGCCCAGCCCCTGGACCAGATTGAGCAGGGACAGAATGGCAGCGTACACATAAAAACTCTTCTTAGCTGTGGAGGGAGGGGACCAAGAGGAAACAAGGGGTGTGCATTAGCTCTGCAGCTATAGAATCTACTGCAGACCACTCCTAAAAACTAGATACTGTGCATTTGAACATTGGTCTCTGGATGGCTAAACAATCAATTAAACTATTCTGAATGTGAATATATGTCAATAGATTTTTAGATTCATTATCATCAATGACAACATTCTAGAACTGAGTTACCACTCATCTATGTCTGGTATCCAGGGTAATCTGGTTAATGATTATATAATGTTGATTATGTGGCTCTTTCCTTGTAGAATGTTGACAGCTGTATAGAACACTAGGCCACTCTCCAGCTAAACATTAACATAAGAGATAGTCAAAAAGCACTGTGGTAGATGAGGAAAGGACCCTGTAAAAAATCCTCTGCCATCTATACACATTGCCTAAAGTATGTGGACACCCCTTCAACTTAGTGGATTTAGCTATTTCAGCCATAACCGTTGCTGACAGGTGTATATAAATTGAGCACCCAGCCATGCTATCTCCATAGACAAACACTGGCAGTAGAATAGCCTTACTGAAGAGCTCAGTGACCTCCGACATGGCACCGTCTTAGGACGTGCCACAAGTGAGTTGGTCAAATTTGTGCCCTGCTAGAGCTACCCCGGTCAACTGTAAGTGCTGTAATTGTGAAGTGGAAACATCTATGAGCAACACTGGTTCAGCCGTGAAGTGGTAGGCCACACAAGCTCACAGAATGGGACCGCCGAGTGCTGAAGGGAGTAAAAATCATCAGTCCTACCAAGTTGCAAACTGCCTCTGGAAGCAACATCAGTACAAGAACTGTTCATGGCCGAGGAGCCGCACTCAAGCCTAAAATCACCATGTGCAATGCCAAGCGTCGGATGGAGTGGTGTAAAGCTCCCCACCATTGGACTCTGGAGCAGTGGAAACGCGTTCTCTGGAGTAATCAATCACGCTTCACCATCTTGCAGTCCGACAGATGAATCTGGGTTTGGCGGATGCCAAGAGAACACTACCTGCTCCAATGCATAGTGCCAAATGTAACGTTTAGATAATGGTCTGGGGCTGTTTTTCATGGTTTGTGACAGGCTCATTAGTTCCAGTGAAGGAAAATCTTAACGCTACAGCATACAATGACATTCTAGATGATTCTGTGCTTCCAACTTTGTGGCAACAGTTTGGGGAAGGCCCTTTCCTGTTTCAGCAGCAAAAGGGGGACCTGTGTTATAGCAGCAAAAGGGGGACATTAATGCCCATGATTTTGGAATGAGAAGTTCAACGAGCAGGTGTCCACATACTTTTGGCCATGTTGTGTAGCTTGCTTGGTGAATAAAATGCCCCAATTACTCACATGGCAGAGATATTCTCTCCCTCACCGGGGTTTTGGGAAGGATGACAACCAAAGAGTAGATCTGGAAGGAAAAGGACCAGTGTTATCCTTTTTGTACTCTCAAACAGTTTATTCAGTTAGTGCTTTGTGTTCACAGTGGTGGACACATTGGTGCTTATTTTCGTTCCAATCCAAACTATGAAACGGCTAAATTGCTGGTCCAAATGTGTGGAACACGCATGTTCAATTCTACCCTTTCTCACATGACTGATTAAAATCCTCTCTGTCCGTGTATTATTTGAACACAAGTTAACTTTATATTTTATACAATTACATTAATAAGATTTATTTTATTTTATTCAAAGCACTGCATTTGCTTTGCAGCCACTAGCCGCTCACCAGGAAGAAGCAGCAAGAGCTGGCCAACCAAAACTGGCGTCCTCCGTGGCCGTAGATGTTGAAGTCCTCGGCAGACAGGTGCTCGTCGGGGTACACGATCTCCAGTGTGCCCTGAGGGTGCAAGGGGAATAGGCCTAGCTAAGAGGAAACGTGGTATCTATGGAGCTGTGATTGGTTCAGCGTCTAACATCCGGGTCTTGTTCCGTAGGGAACATAGTAAAAATGTAAAACATCGTCAAACTAAAAATCAGCATTCAGGACTCTAGTCTTACCTGTGTGATCGAGTAGCCCAGTGCCAGTACAGCAGTGATAGCCAGCACACGCTTTATACTGGACTGACTCTCAAGGTGGCCTGTCAACAGAGGAAACGTTTAGAAGCCTTGCTTTCAACAGCACCACTAAGGAGTTGAGTGCGTTGGTCTTTAATACTGGAAACGAACACAAAGTGAATGTAATATGACGATGATTCCACCATGCCAATTCAAATAAAAACATAATTTTACATGCTGTAGTAATAATCAGGAATATGATTTTTCCTGATGAAACAATAATAGAAATCTGTCCTGCTCACACCCCTGACACCCCTGGCTATGCCAAAAACTGCATACAGCCTATTCCCACCCCCCTCTAAGGACACATTAAGTTTAAACAACTCATATATCCACCTCTGCTTATACAGTGCATGGCTATATGTGTGACTGTAGTCATACCAGTTGCGGTGACCAAGTCATCCCAAGTGTTAGTCTCACAGCAGAAGTGAGACGGGCCGACAGGAAGTGTTTTAGTTTTGCAGATCATTAAACATTTTGACTGTACCTTGCACATTTGTTTAACTAATGTGCTGTTTTTAGTACCCTGTCCACACACACACATTAGTCATGTACTTCTCCATATTGTCCTAAGAAATCTTTGTATTTAGCATGTGCTTCGGTAGTGTTTGTTTTCATATATTTTACAGTTAGCGGAAACAGACTGGCACCCAGGCTATCAAGCGGTTGACATGATAGCATAAGCTGATTCTGGGACCAGGCTACTGTACAGTAGATTTGAGTTGCAGGAGATGTCGTTATGAATCAAAATACTGTGGTGGTTATTGGAAGACCCACCAAAAGCCAGTCCCAGGATAATAACACTGAGCTCCATGGTGAGCAGAAAGAAACGGCTAATCTCCCACAGCACCTAAAGGAGACAACATTGAAAAGAGGTAAATCTCAGTCGTCTCAAAACGCCTCTGCGGCTCTTCACCTTTCCTTAATCTGCATTTCTCTTTTACTTATCCGCTCTCCTCAGAGCAGTGTCATTTTATGTATGCTCTTTTCTGCACCACGCACTTTTTGGGCATCATGACGTCCAAATAAATTATTAATATTTTTGCATTTTAGCCTCTGTTTTGGATTTATCCACATTCTCAAAGGTGTGCAGGTCGGCAGGTAGCCTGGCAGTTGGAAGAGTTGGGCCAGTAACCAAAAGGTCGCTGGATCGAATCCCAGAGCTGACAAGGTAAAAATCTGTCCTTCTGCCCCTTAGCAAGGCAGTTAACCCACTGTTCCCCAGGCGCCGAAGACGTGAATGTCGATTTTTTTCCATTTTTTATTTCACCTTCGCTTAACCAGGTAGGCCAGTTGAGAACAAGTTCTCATTTAAAACTGCGACCTGGCCAAGATAAAGCAAAGCAGTGCGACAAAAAACAGAGTTACTACACATGGGATAAACAAACGTACAGTCAATAACACAATAGAAAAATCTATATACAGTGTGTGCAAATGTAGTAAGGTTAGGGAGGTAAGGCAATAAATAGGCCATAGTGGCGAAATAATTTTAGCATTTTAACATTTTAGCATTAACACTGGAGTGATAGATGTGCAGATGATGATGTGCAAGTAGAGATACTGGGAGACCAACAAAAAAAATACCAATATGGGGATGAGGTAGTTGGCTGGGCTATTTACAGATGGGCTGTGTACAGGTGCAGTGATCAGTAAGCTGCTCTGACAGCTGATGCTTATAGTTAGTAAGGGAGATATAAGACTCCAGCTTCAGTGACTTTTGTAATTCATTACAGTCATTGGCAGCAGAGAACTGGAATGAAAGGCAGCCAAAGGACATGTTGGCTTTGGGGATGACGTGGACTTTAGTGTTACAGGATGCAAATTTCTGTTTGAAGAAGCTAGCCTTCGCTTTTCTAACTGACTGTGTATATTAGTTCCTGACCTCCCTGAAAAGTTGCATATCGCGGGGGCTATTCGATGCTAATGCAGTACGCCAAAGCCCTTCACAGCCCTAAATACGGAAGACACATTTCAGTTGTTCAACTGACGAGGTATCCCCCTTTCCCCTCTATCCTTTTTATCACAGCAACCTATAAAAAAACACATTTTACCTCAGGACACTACAAGATGACCATCTCAGAAAAGAAAGAAACACTCAGATATCTGCCATGTTTGTCCTGATCATAGCAGACATCTGACTGCCCTCTTTCTGTTCTGAGATAATCATCGTGTGAAATGTCCTGTGATATTATGCTTTTCTGGATCCGAAAGTCCCTCTGGGTACCCCTTTTCACGCAAGATGGGCTGAAGCCGGGGACACTCATTGACTTATGATCTACCTCCATATAACGTTCATCTGTGTGTAGTGCATTACAAATCCAAAGTCTTTGTGCATCTACAACAGCTGTTGCAAAGAGCCTTTAGCTGTTTTGAATGATGACAGAAAGTCTATTTCACACTACAAGTGGGATAGAAGGCACTGTAAGTAGCTTGAGCACAGGTGGTTCATAGTGTGTCACCATTTATGCCCTACATGTGGCCTTACCTTGTCAATGATGGTGGCAGAACTTGATGCTCTAACGGTCATGGACACGATAGCACGGGTGATTCCCACCGCTGCCACCACAAAAACCTGGGAGGACAAGGGTCAGACATCCATAAAAATAAAAAAAAGAGGGGTTGTGGGCAGTGGGGGCAAACAGGTTCGTCATTATCCATATTTGTCAGTGTCATTGTGTTCATATCAGTGTAAGGTAGAAAACCAATATCTGAAACACATGTTTGAGATAGCAATTACCATCTGATATTGTGAAATGAATCAATATGAATTCAGTTAACCCACTATGTTATCCCTTTATTTTTGCTCAATTCTCTATTCAGCATCTGAAGCATGTCAAAGAGCTGTCAAACTACATGTAATTAGCCTTTTAAAAAATCTAGCAAGAGCCTACTTTTTGTATATGTCTACACTTCTCTTATCTGCACAAGTCCTATTTCCAGAGATTGGATATAAGTGGTTACCTACCAGAATGTAGAAGGTAATGAAGATGGGGCTGGAGGTGAGTGTGACTTTAGCCCTGGCTGAGGGCAGTTTCCACATCAAGAACATGAAGAAGATTACATTGGGAATGAGCAGCATGAGGTCCCAAAACCGCACTCTGATGGGGAGATGGGGAGAGACAGACAAAAGGACATGAACATGTCTTGGAAGCTTGGGCTGTGAAACTCAACCCTTATTATTGACCAATCCAAACCTTGTCACCTGCTGTGCAGTCTACACAGTGTATAAAACATTAGGAACACCTTCCAAATATTGAATTGCACCCCCTTTTGGCCTCAGAATAGCCTTAATTTGTCAGGGCATGGACTCTACAAGGCGTCGACAGCATTTCACAGGGATACTGGCCCATGTTGACTACAACTTCGGGTGGTGGACCATTGTTGATACACACAGAACATTGTTGAGCGTGAAAACCACAGCAGCTTTGCAGTTCTTGACACAAACTGGTGAGCCTGGCACCTACCACAATACCACGTTCAAAGGCACTTAAATATTTTGTCTTGCCCATTCACTCTCTGAATGGCACACACACACATAATCCATGTCTCAAGGCTTAAAAATCATTCTTTAACCAGTCTCCTCCCCTTTATTTACACTGATTGAAGTATATTTAACAGGTGACATCAATAAGTGATCATAGCTTTCACCTGGATTTTCTTGGTCTGTCATGGAAACTCAGTTTGTTTTCTACAGTGTATATGGTTGTTATTTCAAAAGAGAAAGTGTTGTTCTTCCTACACTACAGTCTTTACAACCACACTAAATACACAACTCAACAGTTCCAGCAATGTGAATGTCCCACCTGAGCTGACACCTCCTCTTAACATGTTTCAAAATGTTGCATTGAGGTAATGCAGTACGTTGTAAAGAAGCACAATTATAGTGACAGGACCAACACAGCCCTAACTGGCTTACCTTAACTCGCCAATGTCCTCGTATAGGACCTGCAAACATCTGTGAGGCTCTGGTCCCCAGGTTGGTGTTGCTGATGTGTTCTCCACTGAGGTAGGCAATACACTGCCATTGTATTGCGCAATCATCACCCCCGCAGTCACGGTGTCAAACATAATGCGTTCAAAGCCTAGTAGTAGGGGCAGATATGTGTTACAGGGGATACAATTGCCACAATGGGTTGTTGTTATTCAAGGTCAATTAATAGCGGTTTTCTTGTTCCCTAACGTAGGTATATTTACAGATGCAGATAGATTGGGAAATTATTCAGCAAGGGTTTCTTCGACACGCTTGTTGTGTCAGCTCTGTAGCCACACAACCTTAAATTACTGGCTGTCTGTTCAATCTGGTCTTTCTCCACGTCAGGCGGTAAACATCCACCGATACGGTGGAAGGACCGGTCAGTGTCACGAAACTTGCTGTTAACTTAGTTGGCTACTAGTAACGTTAGCTTGCTAACGTTAAGTATAATGCTGACTGACGCATCTAACAGTAAGTTAGTAGTTACTAAGTTAAATGCTGACGTTAGAGAGCCAACTTACACTTTTAGTAGATAAGAAAAAGTTAACTAGCTAACGTCAAAACTGAATAACATAACTTAGCACGCTAACAATCATCTTACCGTTTCAGTAGTCTCAAATTCAGGGGGAAATTGTTTATTGTGCAGGACTTTTCGCGGACAATAATGTTGGTACAAACAACCTAGATATCATACTTTTGTCGACTGTTAAATTCATGAATTATCCGAGCCAGCTAGTCACCTGACAAACCGCTTTCACTTCTTTACCCTCGCGTCATCTCTCTTCGCCTCCTTCTCAAAACTGTGGATGAGAAAGCGAGGTCCCGTGTCCCTGAATTTCTCCTACAATGGGTTTTGAGAAGATGCGAAAATTGTGCGATTGAGATTCTCCCTTTCACTTCGATTTGGTTCAGGTTAGGGAACGCCATATGCAAACGTGAAAAATGCAAATAAGCATCATTATTGCAATTATTAGTAGCTATCATGATAAGTAACCAGTAATATGCGATACTGTACAATTCGTATTACAGCTATATGAATAAACTATTTAGGTTGCCAGTATTGCATCTTGTCTTTGAAGACAAGCTCTAACATTAAGGGACAGATCGAAATGTACTGGTGGGAGGGAACGTGGATATCGACTTTGCCACTTCAGCATGCTTTTGTGGAAAAGTCGAGCCACATTGGGCTACAGGCCAGAAGGTTGAGGGTTTTCCAACTACCACAGACCAACCAGCTCAACCTCCCTACCTGTTCCATTAAACTACAATTAGAGCCGGCTGCAGATAAAGATCAGCTTGGTTGGAAATTAGATTTAACATTTTGATGCCATATTTATAAAATATATAAAACATATTTTCTACCAACAGGTTTCTGTGCCAATAAACCACACAACCAATAAACAAAGCATACCGACTTCGGGCACTTCATTATCATGGTTTGAGTATTCAACACCACAATAAATAGACTATGTCAATCTCAACAAACAGAAAATTCCCCCTCCAACCTTGTATGAAAGGCTTGGCAATCTCTGAAAGTAATTCAACTTATTGGTGTTTTGTAACAGATGTCTCTATCCATTCATCAATTAGCTGCTGCATAGTTTGGATTGATTGATTTATTTTATTTGTCAGTAAAAAAAAGAAAAAAACATACAGTACCAGTCAAGAGTTTGGAGACACATACTCATTCAAGGGTTTTTCTTTATTTTTTAAAAACAATTTTCTACATTGTTGAACAATAGTGAAGTATTCAAAACTATGAAATAACATATGGAATCATGTAGTAACCCCAAAACAGTGTTAAATCAAAATATATTTTATATTTAAGACTAAGTAGCCACCCTTTGCCTTGATGACAGCTTTGCACACTCTTTTATAAATGTTAACAAGCCTCATAACATGGTTAAAACTATAATTTTTATATCATGGATGGTCAGTCCTTGCATCCATAGCTATGTCTATTAATCCAAGCCCATCCCTCAGCTTTTTACCAAAAGAGGCGGGTCAACTGTTTTGTTATTGTTTCATCTGTGGATTTGCCCTTTAAAACAGCTGCATATTATCAAGTGTCTGCAACAAAAAGGTAAACAATAGGCCTATAGCATATGACATTCATTTTTCACATGTAAATAGCACTTTTCTTTTTTTTTTTCATTTTACCCCTTTTTTCTCCCCAATTTCGTAGTATCCAATTGTTGTAGTAGCTACTATCTTGTCTCATCGCTACAACTCCCGTACGGGCTCTGGAGAGACGAAGGTTGAAAGTCATGCGTCCTCCGATACACAACCAACCTGCTTCTTTAACACAGCGCACATCCAACCCGGAAGCCAGCCGCACCAATGCGCCGGAGGAAACACCGTGCACCTGGCCACCTTGGCTAGCGTACACTGCGCCCAGCCCGCCACAGGAGTCGCTGGTGCGCGATGAGACAAGGACACCCCTTGTCTCAAGGGGTGTCCTTGGCAGCGATTACAGCCTCGAGTCTTCTTGGGTATGATGTTACAAGCTTGGCACACCTGTATTTTGGAAGTTTGTCCCATTGTTCTCTGCAGATTGTCGCAAGCTGTGTCAGGTTAGTTGGGGAGCGTCGCTGCACAGCTATTTTCAGGTCTCTCCAGAGATGTTTGATCAGGTTCAAGTCCGGGCTCTGGCTGGCCCACACAAGGACATTGACACTTGTACCGAAGCCACTCCTGTGTTGTCTTGACTATGTGCTTAGGGTTGTTGGCCTGTTGGAAGGTGAACCTTCCTCCAGTCTGAGGTCCTGAGCACTCTGATTTTCATCAAGGATCTTTCTGTACTTTTCTTCGTTCATCTTTCCCTCAATCCTGACTATTCTCCCAGTCCTTGCCGCTGAAAATCATCCCCACAGCATGATGCTGCCACAACCATGCTTCAGCGTAGGGATAGTGTCCATCTTCAATCTTGGTTTCATCAGACCAGTAAATCTTGTTTCTCATGGTCTGAGAGTCCTTTAGGTGCCTTTTGGAAAACTCCAAGTGGGCTGTCATGACTTCCGTCTGGCCACTCTACCATAAAGGCAGAGATGGTTGTCCTTCTGGAAGGTTCTCCCATCTCCACAGAGCTCGTCAGAGTGACCATCGGGTTATTGGTCACCTCCCTGACCATGGCCCTTCTCCCCGATTGCTCAGTTTGGCTGGGTAGCCAGCTCTAGAAAGTATTGGTGGTTCCAAACTTCTTCAATTTAAGAATGATGGAGGACAGTGTGTTCTTGGGGACCTTAAATGCAGCAGAAATTCTTTGGTTCCCCAGATCTGTGCTTCAACACAATCCTGTCTCGGAGCTCTACGGACAATTCCTTCATGGCTTGGTTTTTGCTGACATACACTGTCAACTGTGGGACCTTATATAGACAGGGGTGTGCCTTTCCAAATCATGTCCAATAAATTGAATTTACCACAGGTGGACTCCAATCAAGTTCTAGAAATATCTCAAGGATGATCAATGGAAACAGGATCCACCTGAGCTCACGTTCAAGTCTCATAGCAAAGGGTCTGAATACAAATATAAATGTGATTTTTTAAATATTTGTAATACATTTGTAAACATTTCTAAAAACCTGTTTTAGTTTTGTCATTATAGGTTACTGTGTGTAGATTGAGGAAAAAGTGTTATTTAATCCATTTTAGAATAAGGCGGTAACGTAACAAAACGTGGAAAATGTCAAGGGGTCTGAAAACTTCCGAATGCACTGTTTGCAGCAGCATACAAGACATTTTTGGACTCACCTGGTTGTGCTGTGCTCACAAAAACAGAAAGGTGGCGCGGTGGTCCTCGTGTGCAAAGTTTGTCATCAAGATTTGTCATCAAAGTCAGTCATTCTCTGGATTTATGGTGCTTTTAATACAACTGGCAACTTTTTCCCCCCAGTTGGAACTGTTTTTTACCGAGTTCCCAGTTGTCTTGAACTCACTGAAGTGTTCCCAGTTGTTTTGAACTGTCACGCTGGATTGACAGAAACTTTTTTGACCCATGTTGATGTGTTATGTTCATGTCCAATGGCCGATGAGCACCGATACGTTTTATCTATAATTTCTCTCCATATGACAAGGATTTTGCCAATAGATTGTCGACGTGATTCATGATTATGACTGCTTGTCTAGCTTGCTAGCTAAGATTTTTAAAGTATGATGTTGACATGATCAGTCCAATCAAAGCTATGGTAGTTATAATGTGACTTGATGTCATTTTTTTTGTGGCCTTCTTGGATGGGCACTTCTAATGTAACTCTATGGCAGCACCCAACAGGCTTGAATTGTCGAGCTCTGCCGGTAGATTTTGCGGTGACGTTGTGTCCCCATGAGGGACAGTATACTGAGACAATCACAGCGCAACTAGAGAACATTATCAACCCCTACTGTTGCTGCTGGCTGCCCCACCACCACAAAAAGCACTGAGCTAGGCTGAAACACCTGCATTTTGGAGCTGCCTTACTCAAGAAAGCAAAAAACAGACCATGTTTCAATTATGTTTTTTTACATTGTTTGCAAACTGATGTGACACGTATCAATGCCAAAATAACATGCAAAACAGGCAACAAAAAACAAAAGGTGGGGCTCTAGGTATATTGTATATCTTAAATGTATGTCTACATTCAGATATACCCTTCCATTTCTTGTCAGGGACAGGGATGTAGTTTCGATGTGCCAATTTGTGGGGAAGTTCTCTGCATTTGAAGCTATTAAACCCAAGAAACTGGTGTGCGAGATTCTTAACAAGCTCGGACTCCACGTTATCAGATCAATTGTGTTGTGTGCCTCTTTCGCACAGATAAATATTTGTTTTCTTTTTTTGTGGATGTACCTCCTCGTGCAATTCTGTACATGTTTTCCATCTCTTGCTGCTGCTCAAATGAACTTCCCTTCCTTGGCTGCGCTCTTAAAAACCTCAAGGGGGGCAAGACCCCTGCTTGTTTTACACTTGTATACACGGGGTATGATGATATCTGCAACAATAAAAATGCACCATCTGGATTCCATATGGATGACACATTGCAAAAATAATATACATATTATTCATAAACCGGACACTGTAATCACCATTTGGATGGGGTATGGTGGTCATTGGCTCAACTTACCCCAAAGCAAACATTTTGACCATATTAGCCCACACAGCTACAAGGATGCACTTTCATGCTGGGTTTATTCCATGCAGCTGTTGCAGGAATTAAATTCCTCTGTTTTAATACCCAATTAAAATCAAACACTCTGTCAATTCATAAGGATTTGTATGACCCTTATTTGTATAAAATTGATAGAGCCCAGTCTTAAAGTCAACCAGCAGCTTTTATTCACGAGAGTACTGCTCCTTACTCATTTTACCACAGGTTATAAACTGAAAATGACATCAGCGTTTTCTAAATGTTCCATCTTTTCTTGACACTGGTAGAAAGGCTCTATAGTTCTCAAGCCTTCCCACCTCGCCTAGAGCCAAGGTCAGCCTGTGTAGATAAGCATTCTAGCCAGTCTGGCGATATAGTTCATTCATTTCTACCAAGGAACAGACAGTCATTGTTCTAATTCTTGATTATATTTACACA
This sequence comes from Oncorhynchus clarkii lewisi, assembly GCF_045791955.1. Lineage (NCBI taxonomy): Eukaryota > Metazoa > Chordata > Actinopteri > Salmoniformes > Salmonidae > Oncorhynchus > Oncorhynchus clarkii. The sequence continues at coordinate 72,196,298 of NC_092153.1, forward strand.
CATTATATTCAGTACTAGGATTAAAAAGAAAATTCATACATATACAGTAACATAACAGTATTCTGATTAGTACATATACAGTAACATAATAGTATTCTGATTAGTCAGTCCTGATTGAAATGTATACATAATTAGTCATAATTGATAAAAATTCCCTTAACAGCAGCATAAAGAGAACCAAACTGATTTATAAAACAAATCTTAAAACAATCTGGTTTAGATACAAGAATCATGAAACCTATAAGACAAAATATTAATTTGACTTTGTGAAAACATTTTTTGACCAGCTTGCTTACTACTTTATCCATGTGGTTTTCCATGTGGTTTATAGACTCCATTAAATGATAATCTATTATACATTTTGTGTATGGTTTCCTAGAAAAAAGGGGTGGCTCAACTTACTCCACTCTCCCCTACCGCTAGTAACAGACCAAAACAACTGTCTCTACAACCATGAACAACATTAAATGTAAACAAGAAACGTTTGGTACTAATACAGGATTAATAAAAACAAAAGTATGTAATCTTGCTAGGTTCTCTTTTGTACCAATGACCGTTCAAGAGCATACGGTTATGCGTGCCTTCGGTTGGCCTGACATCATCCTATAAGCCAGATGCACCGGCTCTGTGAGGTTCGCCTTAAAGGTGTACACGTGAGTCTTCCCACTGCACTGGCTGACGTTATAGAAGCTCAACCTCTGAGTCTTAAAACTCAGCGTGATCTCCAGTCTATGTACTGCCGGGGTTCTCTTCAATGGAACATCATGGCCCTGCTCAAAGGACCTGAGCAGGTTATTGAACCACATCAGGCACCAGGAGCCACGGCTACTCTCTAGGGCACTCGCTAGCCCGCTGCGTGCTAGCGCCCCGCTGTAGCACACCCCTATGATCCAGGGAGAAGATCCGTCCAGCTCCACCTCCCAGCGATGCTCGCCTCCGTAGAAGCTCTGGGTGCTCAGCACCTGGAGGAAGTTGCTAAACCTTGTTGGCAGGGCCGGGTAGGGCTGCTTTTTGGTGCTGAAGGTCACCGTCTTCAGGTCCTCCGACAGCACCAAGCTGGGGTGGGCAGTGTCTAGGTCAAAGGTCACCTCTGAGGGGTTGAGGACATTGCGTAGGGAACGCTGGGCCGTCCCGAGTCCCTCCCTCAACTCTGCGCTCCTCCGTTCCAGCTCGTCGCAAGCGCGGCCTGGGTTAACTTTCGACTCAGGACTGGTGTTGTCGTGGTCCAGCTCCTCTAGAGGTTGCTGGGCCATCAGCTCCATGATGCGCGGTTGTGCCTCCTGAAGCCCCTCACTGAACACCCCACTGTCTTCCTCGGTCAGGAGGGATTTGGCTCGGAGCTGGGCATCCCTCAACTTCACTCGGATCTCGGAGACTTGGTGTACTCGGCTGCCTAGGCTCTCCTCGGTGGGGCGCAGTTCCTCTTCAATCAACTCTGTCATCCCAGTAACATAGTTGATCGTCAGCTCAGTCATCTGCTCCAGCAGCTTGGCTGCCTTTCCTCTCAGAAGGGCATCGGCGGCCCGGACCTCAACCTCCCTCTCCTCCTCCCTCCTCAGCTGGTCCTCAGCTATCTGCAGCCTCACCGTCAACTCCGTTACCTGAGACGCTAATAGAAGTTTAGACTTGTCCATTATCGCCTTCTCCATCTTGGTCCGTTGGTTTTTCAGAAAAGTAGGGGGCGCTGCAGCTGCATCTCCCAAGCCTGTGTGTTGTAACTCTTGTTGCTCTATGTCTAATAGACATTCAGATGTCTTACCATCATTTCTCTGGTTAGGTGACAATACCCCCTGGTGGCAATCACCACCATCTCCATCTGTGACAGATCGGACCTTTCCTGTTGTGGTGGCTTTATAGCTCTCGATGATGCTGCACATCTTGAAGTTCTTCACGAGGGCCTGGAGGCCCTGGTACTCAACCTGGCATTCGGGACAGCAGTGGTGGGCCGTGTCAGTGTCCATGTACTTCTCAAGGCAGGCTGAGCAGTAGACGTGGCCGCAGGGCAGGGACACAGGGTCGGAGAAGAGTTGCAGGCAGATAGGGCAGCTCAGGTCCAGCACGAGGGGTCCTTCAGTCTCAAACAGTGACATGCTGGCAGTGGCAGGCTCTAGAATGCACAATAAAAAAGAAACAAAGTTGTAAAAACTAAAGAATTCAGGTAATTTTGCAAGCAATTTCTGTTCTGTTTGTGCTTTTCTAATAACCCATTTCTTGTGGTTATTGTTCATGCAACGCCTGGGAGAAATCCTCACTATAGTACCCTTTTTGGAGAATGATATCTCAGTTTCAATGTCTCAGCTTGGAGATAAGAAGAGGTAGGTATTGGTCTGTCACATGCATGAACCAGTATTGGTCTGTCACATAAATGATAGCAAACATGAATGAGAATTAATTAATTATGAATAAGCTAAATCATGCAATTATTACTTTCTGTGTAAGTATATAAGATAACTAACAGGACTTCCCCGTGAGAGCTCCTGATCGACATGTGTACTTGGTGCATTGAGTTGGTTGGAACCTATCCAGTGCGCTGATAAAGAATGATTCATTTAAGATTGACTTTGAGTGTCCCAGTGTAAGAATATCCACAACATAACGCTCCAATTTTTTTAAATCATGGCTTTAAAAACGTAAGCCTATGCAACATTAACTAACTAAAAACAGTTCTGTAGCAATGAGGTTTGTGGAGTAGGCTGTGGACCCAATACATTAGCACGGAATTTTGGCTATGCTTGAATTGCCCTGCCAATGTTGTTCTTCTCTGACCATTTTTAAATTATATTTCAACATGCTAGTTATTGGATCACACTGGTAATAGATAATTTGTTGTATTACTTGTGAGGCACAGCTGAGTGAGCATAATAATTTCCAGATATGTTTTTTACTGGACTGATGACCTGCATCTAATGGTCAGTCTGAGGGAAGGGAGGGCGCAGCGGTTAGGCTAACTCTCACTCATATCCCGCTGCTCACTTTCCCTCCCTCCACTGAGCAAAGTGGACACCGTCTTCCAGCTGATGGTGAAACACAAGTCGTGCTGCATTATTTCTGCCTCATGCACCAATTCATGTTGTTAATCCTATGACCAGAGAAAGTGAAATATTCCTTGATATTACAAAAAACAAGACGCTAATAATAACTACGCAAGCTTATCGGAACACTTTGCCATACTCACTCATTGCATCTGCAGTGCTGGTTGTAGTGTAAGTAGGGAGAATGCACATTTTATGGCTTATAAGTGTTGAACGAAGTGTTGACAGTATTGAATAACAACTTAAACGTGAACTTAAATAAAAAAAACAGCAGCTTTGTGCTGTATTCGTTGAGTGTCTCTGTAGTCATGGTTTTAAAAGATTTGCAAAGTCACAGTATCAACTTTGCGGTACATTCAATGCTCAATTTTACAGTCCATGGCTCGAGGAAACTGTGCATACAGGGTGATCGAAGCTATCTGATTGGCCAGTGGTAGCACTATAGGTACACTTAAAAATGTGAACACTTTGCCTTCCTGGCGCTAGCGCTGCTGAATCAAGTGCACCTAGTGCCAAAAGCGCAGAATTTGTTTTAATAGAAATTTTGTTGTTTTTTACAGAAATGTTTGGTGATTGACTAGGAATGCCTTGGAGATCAGATCGACCAGTTGATCTCATCGGTTGGCCTTTTAGGCCTTTTAGGGACAGCTTGAAATTTACTGTGGGGGAGCTGGTCCAACTCAAGGTGTCAAAAACAAAAATGCACCCCCCCCCAACGTTAAAAATATTTTCGCATGACCCTCCCCTTGTACTGTAAAATAAAATGAACACTCCCCCCCCCTCATAATTAACTCAAAATAATGTTTACCACCACAAATAACAATAACATGGGTATTGACTTTGCCACTTCAGCATGCTTTTGTGGCATAGCCAATGCCACGCAGGGCTACGGGCCAGAAGGTTGAGGGTTCGCCGACCACCACAGACGAGCTCACTCGCTCTGCCTGTTTCAATACAATATAATCAGAGCTGGCTGCAGATAATGATCAGCTACGTTTGAAATTATATTTTCAACATTTTGATGCCATATTTACAATTATATAAAATATATCAAACAAATTTTCCACAAAAAACTTTGTGGCAATGTACCACACAACCAATAATTCAAAGCATACCGACTTCTGGGACATCAATATCATGGTTTGCATTTTCAACAACACAATAGACTATGTCAATCTCGACTAACAAAAAATACATCCCTGCCTACCTTCGCGTGCCCAGTGTAGAAGGCTTGGCAATCTCCGAATGTCATTAAACTTTTTGCTGTTTTGTAACAGACGTCTCTTTCCATTCATCAATTGCCCGCTGCACAGTTTGGATGGATTGATTGATTGATTTTATTTGTCAGTAAAATAAAAAAACATATATAAAGAAAGATTTTCCAAAGTGCGCAATAAAGTTGTGCCTTCCAATGTGCCTTCCATTGCAAATAGTCTGGGTAGCCATTTGATTAGCTGTTCAGGAGTCTTATGGCTTGTGGGTAGAAGCTGTTTAGAAGCCTCTTGGACCTAGACTTGGCGCTCCGGTACCACTGCCATGCGGTAGCAGAGAGAACAGTCTATGACTAGGGTGTCTGGAGTCTGCCAATTTTTAGGGCCTTCCACTGACACCGCCTGGTATAGAGGTCCTGGATGGCAGGAAGCTTGGCCCCAGTGATGTACTGGGCCATACGCACTACACTCTGTAGTGCCTTGCGGTCGGAGGCCGAGCAGTTGCCATACCAGGCAGTGATGCAACCAGTCAGGATGCTCTCGATGGTGCAGCTGTATACAGTAACATTACAGAGATGGAGAGGGGAAAAATGCTCAACCTCCAGATGAGTATGAGGGGGAGTTTAAGTACAATTCTTACAAGTTTGTTTGTCTGGTACCTTATTCTTTAGATGTTTGGAGCTGCTGGTGAGCCATGATGTGCAGGCATAATCAAGATTTATGGGAATATTCAAAAATCTTAATAAAAACATGCTATTTCAGTTTCCATTAGGAAAATGTGGAGGCAGACAACATGACAGGGAATATTTTAATTTAATGGATATTTAAAAATAAAACATTTTTCAGACATCCATATGCATTCAGATCCAACCTGGTGCAGCCAGCACCATTAATAAACAACGGATGTTGGCCAAATGAGCCACATGTGTCCTTAAAAACAGCCTATAACAAATTACAAAAATACTATTCCTTGTGTAGTATATGCAAAACCTTAAATCCTATTTTTGGGGGGCTACTTCATAAACAATAATTGTCCATCTCACAGTTCAGCTGTCAGAGATTTGAGCACTAACTGTTTCAGGGCACTGCATGCATAGGCCTATAGGCTTAGGCAGTGTCTAGACTTAACAGCTTTAGTATTCTGATCATAGAATTATGATCATGGAATTCCAAATGAGACATGCATCTACACCTACATTTAAATGTGTCTACCATGTCTAGTGTGTCTGGATTCCCTTTTCCCGCACTATATTGAAATGCCAATATGCAATCTACAAAAAGGTGGAATAGGCTAAATATGATAACACAACTGATGGCAGTAGCGAACTACTATAGCTAACTAGAAAGCTAACGTCTGTAGCTAGCCAGCAAGCTAGCAAGCAACGCTAAAGAGATTGCAAAAGGGTTAGCATAACTCCTGCCAAACAAAAAAAATGTTTTTCTAAATATTAATCGAGCTGGCTAGCATTTATGAGGCCAGCAAACACGTTCCTTATGTATTTCCTCCAACGTTATAATGAAAAGGTACCTCTCGGTCCCGAGACTTGTGGGAGGAGTGCTGATGACATCGGTCACTTTATGCGCTTTTCGGTAGCCTGATTGGGTCCAGACTGAGGAGAAATCTGCACACAACACATCCATGACCACCTCCTGAAGTGGTCAGCCAGATCTGAACACATTCAGACCAAAAGTGACTTTTGTGCGTCTAGATGGGTCTTTTCAATGCAATTTTCGTATTCTGATAGCAAAAGTTGCACATAAGTGTCAAGTGTAGACACAACCTTAGGTGTCCACTGTATTACACACACACACACACACACACAGTACCAGTCAAAAGTTGACACACTTACGACAGGGTTTTTATTTTTTACAATTTTCTACATTGTAGAATAATAGCGAAGACAATCTATTAAATAACGCATATGGAATCATGGAGAAACCAAAAAATGTGTTAAACAAATCTAAATATATTTTGTGTTTGAAATACTTCAAAGTAGCCACCCTTTGCCTTGACAGCTTTGCACACTCGTGGCATTCTCTCAACCAGCTTCATGAGGTAGTCACCTGGAATGCATTTCAATTAACAGGTGTGCCTTGTTAAAAGTACATTTGTGGAATTTCTGTCCTTCCGAATGTGTTTGAGCCAATCAGTTGTGTTGTGACAAGGTAGAGTTGGTATACAAAATATAGCCTTATTTGGTTAAAAACCAAATCCATATTATGGCAAGAACAGCTCAAATAAGCAAAGAGAAACCACAGTCTGTCATTACTTGAAGACACAAAGGTCAGTCAATACAGAAAATGTTTGGGATGAAGGAAAAGCAGCTAACAAGTTCTCAGCATATGTGGGAAATCCTTCAAGACTGTTGGAAAATAATTCCTCATGAAGCTGGTTGAGAGAATGCCAAGAGTGTGCAAAGCCATCATCAAGGCAAATGGTGGCAACTTTGAAGAATCAAATATATTTTGTACACTTTTTTGGTTACTACAAAATTCCATGTGTTATTTCATAGTTTTGATGTCTTCACTATTATTCTACAATGTAGAAAATAGTAAAAATAAAGAAAAACCCTTGAATGAGTAGGTTTACAGAAGCTTAGGCCTAACCCCAGAGATATAGAGATATGACGGGGGCATTCTACGACACAGACATGCATTTCTTTAAGTCAGGATGGCTACTGCATCTGCTATACATAACTGTCTTTCAAAGATAATTAGTAAAAATCCAAATAACTTAACATCTTCATTGTAAAGGGTTTGAACACTGCTTCCCATACTTGTTCAATGAACCGTAAACAATTAATGAACATGCACCTGTGGAACGGTCGTAAAGACATTAACAGCTTACAGACGTTGGGCAATTAAGGTCACAGTTATAAAAACTTAAGATACTAAAGAGGCCTTTCTACTGACTGAAAAATACCAAAAGAAAGATGCCCAGGGTCCCTGCTCATCTGTGTGAACGGGCCTTAGGCATGCTGCAAGAAGGCATGAGGACTGCAGATGTGGCCAGGGCAATAAATTGCAATGTCCATACTCTGAGACGCCTAAGACAGCGCTACAGGACAGACAGCTGATCGTCCTCACAGTGGCAGACCAGTGTAACAACACCTGCACAGGATTGGTACATCCGAACATCAGCCTGCGGGACAGGTACAGGATGGCAGCAACAACTGCCTGAGTTACACCAGGAACCCACAATCCCTCCATCAGTGCTCAGACTGTCCGCAATATCCTGAAACAGTCTTCCTCACGTCACGTCATGTTCAACTGTCGGAGACAATTGGAGCACAATGGTCTGCCTTTATATCATAGGCCTGAATTATCTAAAGATGAATAATAGCCACACCATACCAAACTGTCACAAGCTGTATTAGGGTAATATCAAAAAGTAAGTCAAGCTATTGTTTATAGGGAAAATACGAGCAGAAGAGCAACAGTAAACCAGGCAAAAAACACACGACCCTCCCCTGTGCTCAATAAAACCCTCCCCCAAATAAAATCTCCCCACAGTATATTTCGATCTGTCCCTTAGAGTATGTTTGGATGGCCAAAACATGAAGTTACGTCTCTCGGGGTTGTAAACTGAGGAAAACTACACCCAGTAGAGGTTTAATCATTTGATTAATCCAACTGACACCTCAAACAGCTACCATCAAGCAATAGTATTAAACCTACTTCCCCTTGTACAGTAGAGCAGGCCGTATTATATCATGTGGATGTGTCAGGTAAATTTATTTGACTTGATCTAGTCTAGAAATGAAACAAACCTTACCCGCATGCCCTGTAGCCCTTCTGAATGAGGTAGAGCCTATATTAGTTCATAATTCATAAAGAAACTCAGACATTTGGAAATCTTAGAACACAATCCCAAATGTATACCGAGTGACTAGGCTAAACTTAAGCAACATGTCAGAAATCTCCAAACTGTGGCCCTTATGAGCTCAATGTCCAATATGTCTACGACACGAGAGGAGTCGCAGATAACTTTCGATTTCCTGGGAATTCCGTTTCTAATTCACGCTGCCGCGCAACATTCACGTAAACTCGCGGGATCAGGTGGCTTTGGAAGTAATGTAATACATGTAATACAAAACATGCAATTAACCATAACAAAAGTATCTTACCTAAAATCCTGTTTAGTAGGACACGATATTTTCAACGTGGAGACTTTGTCGTTGTTGATATTGCATTAAAATGCGACTTTTTTTTTCTCACGCGCATTCGGATAGGAACTGCACAGATCAGCACCTGTTCACCACCGCACAACTGGGGATGGTAATTTAGGTCAATTCTAATAGTGAAGACAAACTAGAAACATGATAGTTGTCTTGAATTAGCCGTAGCCTACTTCCACCGTGACATCAAAAGTACATGTCCATGATGAAATGAATTATTAACCTACTTCCTGTTATGTTGCAAGTTAGCTGGGCGTTCACTGTAATTACAGTCAACAAAATAAAGAGTGGAACAGTCCTATCCTGTAATATTAAAAAGGGATAGCAAACCCAGATTACAAAATTGTATTTCGGTTCCCTTACCGTATAAACAGTCCATGTTTAGAAGTCCCTGGAACTGTTTTCACATGCTAACGTTTTAGCATTTGTGGCACAAATCCCATTATATCATTTTTTGGGCATCATATTCAAATTCCCAGGGAAACTAAACCAAAGCATGGCTTGCTGTCGAAAGTGTGTCAATAGACTGCTTAAACCTTCCGCATGCTTCGAGTTTAAACTCGGCAAGGCGAACGAGTGTGCTCGCCATAACCAGAATTAATCTCGCCATAACCAGAATTAACCAGAATTAATTAAGAACGCAAAATAAAAAAAGTGTCATTCATTTTGACATTTTTGTCAAGGAGATTTTACATCCAACTAAGATGTTTGATGCAGTATTTCAATTTTTTTTTATATTTTTTTTATAAAAACGATTTGTAAACACTTAATTGAAGAATCCCTACTGTTAACCAATCACCTACGTAGGGGCATAGACTTCGGCTACTGACTTTGGCTTGCCTCAAGACATTTTTGTGTGTGCACTAGCAACCGAAATAACCCTTGCCGAAAACCAAAACAAACAAAAAAGTCAAAATGCTGTTGCCAGATAATTGAATGTTAATTTCTCTTCCATTTTAAGTAAATAATTTGGCAGTACATCCAACCAGCCTCACAACTGCAAACCATGTGTATGGCATCGTGTGGGCGAGCGGTTTGCGGATGTGAACAGAGTACCCCATGGTAGCTGTGGGGTTATGGTAATGGCCAGGTATAACCTACAGACAACACAATTTCATTTTGATGGCTATTTGAATGCACATACCACGACAAGGTCCTGGGCCCATCCTCATGCCATTCATCCGCCTATCACTTCATGTTTGAGCAAGATAATGCATGGACCAATGTCACAAGGATCAGTCCAGAATTCCTGAAAGCTGAAAATGTCCCAGTTCTTCATTGGCCTGCATACTCACCAGACATGTCACCCATTGAGTATATTTGGGATGCTCTGGATCAACGTGTTGATCAGCATGTTCCAGTTCCTGCCCATATCCAGAAACCTCACACAACCATTGAAGAGGAGTGGGACAACATTCCACAATCAACAACAGTATGATCAACTCTATGCAAAGGAAATGTGTTGCACTGCATGAGGCAAATGGTGGTCACACTGACTGGTTTTCTAATCCAAAGCCCTACCTTTTTTTAAAGGAATCTGTAACCAACAGATGCATATCTGTATTCCCAGTCATGAGAAATTCATAGATTAGAACCTAATGAATTTATTTAAATTGACCGATTTCCTTATATGAACTGTAACTGAGTAAAATCTTTGAAATTGTTGCATGTTGCTTTTATACTGCCAAATTTACTAAAACATTGGAGGTGGCTTAAGGTAGAGAAATTAACATTAAACTATCTGGCAACAGTTATTGTGGACATCCGTGCAGTCCGCATGCTAATTGCACGCTCCCTCTAAACTTGAGACATCTGTGGCATTGTGTTGTGTAAGAAAATAACACATTAGAGTGGCTTTTTATTGTCCCCAGCACAAGGTGCACCTGTGTAATGGTCATGCTGTTTAATTAGCTTCTTGATATGCCACACCTGTCAGGTGGAAGGGTGATCTTGGCAAAGGAGAAATGCTAATTAACAGGGATGTAAACAAATTAGTTAACAACATTTGAGAGAAATATGCTTTTTGTGCACATGGAACATTTCTGGGATATTTTATTTCAGCTCATGAAACATGGGACCAACACTTTACATTTTGTGTTTATATTTTCTTCAGTGTAGATCAATTGAAAATAACAACAAGGATCTTCGGGTCCAATGCAATGTCTCTCTAAACAGAGTAATTGGTATCACTTAGGATGACAAAAATATATATATATTTCTAAATATAATTAAAGGGATACTTTGCCAAAATGCCGATGAGGCCCTTTATCTACTTCTTAAGAATCCGGTGAACTTGTAGATACCATGTCTATAGCTGTGTTCGAATACTATATTTGTCAAAATATGAAGTATACAAGCAGTGGACATTCTTTCCGTGCTTAAGGGCCTATAATGTAATTCAGAAAATAGGCGTGACTTCAACGTTTTCAGATTTGAAGAAAATAAGCAGCCGAAGTCCGAGAGCGGATACAAATTAATTGGTTTAACTAATTATGACAAACGTTCAAGAAAATGAGAAATGTAATAAATTACTTTTCAAATAAGTTACCTTGGCTGACAATTTGTTAGCTACACCATCCTTACAAAGCGCATAGCATATCATTACAGCACTATGTACCAGTATGTTAGCTAGCTAGCTAAGGTTAGTTGGCTACTAATACATCGAACTTGCCAGTATATTTACTATATGCTATCTAACTAACTACCCAACGGTTAGTGACTTGATTACTCCCGTTATTCTTAGTTTAGCTAAGTGGTATAGTCATTGTGCGTTCACAATGGACATTTGTGCGTTCATAAATTCGCTCTGGCTATCTACTTTGATTCCAGAGCACTCTCGTCTGAGTGCACATGTGGCAGAGCGCAGAATAACTGATGAATTTACTAACGCTCAAACCCCAGTTGAATATAGCCACTGACAGTGAACATCGGCAAAAAAAAGAGGCATAATTAGATTGTTTCCAGCAGCAGTCACCAACGCTCTGGAAAACCAGCTCTGCTTGGGCGAGTAAATGGTCAGAGTGAGGTGTTCTTTCATTTGTGTCTGGAAGTAGCTAGCAAGTTAGCTTGAATGCCCTTGTGTGGACAGAACGGGCCAGTATCCAGTGTGCGTTCTGAAGCTCAGATTGAAACGCTCTGAATTTATGAAAGGACAATCTGACAACGCTCTGAATTTACAAACGCTCAGAGCGCACTCGGTCACTCCATATTGAATTTACTCGTAAAATGTCTTGCTAGTAATTTGTTATGCTAGCAAGAAGTTGCATAGCAACAGCAAAAAACTTCCGGTAGACAGGGGAAGCGCTAGTACGCTCAACTGAAAGGACGTTTACAGTAAGTATACTAAAATTAACTAATAGTATATACTCATTAAGTATGTAGTATGGGTATTCGAACACAGCTTCTGTCTCCAGTATGAAGGAAGTTAGAGGTAGTTTTGTGAGCCAATACTAACTTGCATTAGCACAATGACTTGGAAGTCGAAGTGGTAGCAGATACCAATAGACATCCAGTCAACTGACTACGTGTGCTAGTTAGCAACTTCCTTCAAACTGTACGCAAAGAGATACAAATTGTATCCATGAGTTCATCTGACCCTCGAAGTAGATAAAATCCCTAAGTATCCCTTTAAATATGAAAGCATATAAATCATAAGCAAAAAGGCACCGTTTCAGACCATGGCCATTTCAATTACCCAAACAGTCAATTTACTCAACCCTGGAATGTATTTGGGATGTTCCCAAATACTGGAAAGGTGGGCCTGAGTCAAAGTTTGGAAAACCCTGTGCTAAACGACTAAAATGTAACTGGAATTCTTGAGCAGCACAAATGCACATTGCGCCAGTATCATTTGGATAATGGCAATATGGTATGGCCAGTGCAGTATGTCTTTTTGCAATCAAGTATTGTACAATATGAAGTATATAGTGTTGCGTAAAATGCAGTGTCATCTGTGCATGTGTACATTTAGCTGAACGCCAGAAACTTTAGTTTTCAATTGCATCAGATGAATCAACATAAAACAGAGTATATTAAATGAGAACCTTGCACATCTACAATATTCCTGGCCATCAATGCTTATCAATTAAAAATATTTCTGAACTCAGAAAGGGATCGAAAGAGGAAAAAAAATGGGTTATGAGAGAGAAGGAGAAAGGAAAACCAGTTGTACAGTTGTCTAGTCAGTAGTACAACAAAGGCTTCTACTGAAATGTGTCTAATGCATTTAACCCAACACCTCTGAAACAGAGAGGTGCGGAAGGCTGCCTTAATCAACATCCACGTCTTCAGCGCCCGGGGAACAGTGGGTTAACTGGCTTACTCAGGAGCAGAACGACAGATTTTTACCTTGTCCTCTCGGGGATTCGATCCAGCAACCTTTTGGCTAGGCTACCTGCTGCCCCAGACAGTGTGTGTGTGTGTGTCTAATCCAGAGTGGACAGGTCCAGTGGCAAGTGTGTGTGTGTGTGTGTGTCTAATCCAGAGTGGACAGGTCCAGTGGCGAGTGTGTGTCTAATCCAGAATGGACAGGTCCAGTGGCGAGTGTGTGTCTAATCCAGAGTGGACAGGTCCCATGGTGTGTGTGTGTGTGTGTGTCTAATCCAGAGTGGACAAATCCAGTGGCGAGTGTGTGTGTCTAATCCAGAGGCGAGTGTGTGTGTGTGTGTGTGTGTGTGTGTGTCTCTAATCCAGAGTAGACAGGTCCAGTGGTGGTAGGGGCTCTCTCCAGTAGGAGAAGTGGCTGAACTCGGGGCAGTCGAAGGAGGACGACCTCCCATCCTCAGAGATCATAGGGAAGAAGTGCTCCACCAGCTCGCTCAGGTGAGTGTACCTGTGGCACACACACACACACAATAATGTGCCGGAGCTATCACAGCTCTATAAATTCAGCTGTAATTATTAGGAGTGATCGATTCCGCATCTTGGAACAGACATGACAGCATGCTCTAAACCAAAGCATGCTGTTATCAGGAGCATTTTAACATTTTTATAAAATAATTATTAAATCAAGACAAACTGTACTGTATGTATTTAGTGTGCACTTTTGAGGGGTGGACTGATGACCGTCACTCCTCTGTGGCTAGTGTACTTACGAGGACTTGCTCCCTTTGTTCTTCTCCTGAATGAGCTCTCCCTTGGGGTTCACAGTGAAGATCCTGGTGTCAGGGACACCCACTTCCTTATAAGCATTGGCATCCTGGGAAAGCCCAGACAACACTTGATTTAAGGTTTATTTAAAATACAAAAAAACTCAATCCATCCCCCAGGGAATGGATTGAGAAACGATTGCCAAACACAGACAGTGAGTCAGCGGTGTGTGTGTGGCAGTGTCTAAAATCTGTCTTACTTACTTACTAAAACTACATACGGTGGACTAATAATACTACATACTATTTAGAAAGTACTGTTTAGTAAAAATGTATACAGTGGGCCTCCCGAGTGGTGCAGCGGTCTAAGGCACTGCATCGCAGTGCTAATGGCGTCACTACAGACACGGGTTCAATCCAAGGCTGTCTCGCAGTCGGCCGCAACCGGGAGACCCATGAGGCGGTGCACAATTGGCAAAGCGTTGTCCGGGTTAGGAAGGGTTTGGCCGGGCTGGGATGTCCTTGTTCCATTGCGCTCTAGCGACTCCTTGTGGCAGGCCCGGTGCATGCACGCTGACTGTCGCCAGTTGTACGGTGTTTCCTCCGACACATTGGTGCGGCTGGCTTCCAGGTTAAGCGAGCAGTGCGTCTAGAAGCAGTGCGACTTGGCAGTGTCGTGTTTCAGGAGGACGCATGGTTCTCGACCTTCGCCTCTCCCGAGTCCGTACGGGAGTTGCAGCGATGGGACAAGACTAACTACCAATTGGATATCATGAAAGTACAAAAATATATATGTTTGGTATACAGTGAGCAAAAAATATCAACATACTTGGCTCAAATGCATAATTGTGTTGTTTCCCGCCATTTGTTAATTTGGTACAGCCCGTCCCCTATAAAACGTTATATTTTCCCAAAGCGCCTACTACTAAAAACTTAAGTCAGGGAATCGGACAAGGCCTGTGTGTGTGAGACTGTGTGGCTCACATTGGTCCTGTTGCCAAAGGCTGCATAGAAGGGCTTCCTCTGGGGGTTGAACAGGTCTCGGATGTCGGTGAGGCAGGCAATCTTGAACACCTCCGGCTTCTTCTCTACCACCTCTCTGTGCAGGGCAGAGAAGAAACTGCTGGGGGCCAGCAACACGGGGCCCTTGGGGAGGACGGTGCCTTTGTCATTCACCCACTGCAGGTAGCCCTTGGTGATGTCAGCCATGCCGATGGCCCGCGCTGAACAGTAGAGGAACTTGTATCCGTTTCTAGAAGGGAGAGGGAGGGGTTACCCATTGATAAAACAACAACTGGATACAAGCATCTTGTAAGTTATCACTGGCTTCCATTGAGAGGCACAGAATGGCACATTCATTTAGAGCGGGAAGTGTTGTTTCACAATGTTCTCATTTTGGCTCAAAATAGAGTTTTAGAACCAACAAATGCACAGTAAATACTGATGGTGGAGGGAACGGCTGCATCTTGTTCATTATGAACCTAACAGAAGAAAACAGACTGAAAAAGAGGGGGACTATCTAGACATCTACTGAACAGGACCCTGGTGTGACTTACTGGTGGATTTTGTGGTAGAGACGGGCAATGCCGTGGTGTGTCCAGTCTTTCCCCAGCTGAGGTAGGATATGTCCCAGGGCATCAGACCTGTAATGGGCAAGGAGAGAGATCATAAAGCATTGAACACATATTCACATGTACATACAGATTGGAGCATACTGGACCATGATGGTGCTGAACTGTCTCTAAAAGCACAGGGTAGTACCTTTCTTACACACACAAACTCACTTTGTGATGGTGCCATCGATGTCTGAGATGACGACGTGGTCGTCCCAGTTCCACAGGTAGATGGCGGCTTCGCAGCGACAGGTGCCCTGGTACTGAGTGGTTACGCTGAACATAACCTTGTTGGCCCCCTCACGCAGGTTCAACCGCTCCTGATCACAACACAGGGTAGGGATTATGAGGCAGTGTGTATGACTGTGTGTGCAGGGTTTTTTCTGGATCAAACGGGCTTAGGTGGTGGGCGTGGCAGGGGGACACAGTCGGCTCCTCTGCCATGCCATGTTGGTGGTGTAGAGAACGTTTAGCATTTTTAAAACAATTTACTGCAATTCTGCACATTTCTCCATGGACCTGAGAAATGTTTGCAGTTTTAAAGCAAATGTCCTGCGATTCTACATATTTTGCCCTGGAGCTGAGAGAATGTGGCCGTTTTAAAAAGGTAATTTCCTACAATTTTATGCATTTTGCCATGGCTAATATTTTGCTCAAACTTCATTTTTTTTTACTGCTAAATAAATTGCTTTTGGAATGTTCAATTCTTCATGACGGTCTAACTTTTATTTTTGTGATTGTTAGTTAACAAACACCAAAATTTTAGACGACACCTCATTCCAGGATTTTTTATTTATTTTAAATATTTTCTACATTGGTCGAATAATAGTATAGATATCAAAACTATGAATCATGCAGTAACCAAAAAAAAAAATGTTATAATTCAAACAATATATTTTAGATACTTCAAAGTAGCCACCCTATGCCTGGATGACAGCTTTGCACGCTCTTGGCATTCTCTCAACCAGCTTCATGAGGTAGTCACCAGGAACGCATTTCAATTAACAGCTGTGCCTTGTTAAAAGTTCATTTGTGGAATTTCTTTCCTTCTTAATGAGTTTGAGACAATCAGTTGACAAGGTAGGTGTGGTATACAGAAGATAGTCCTATTTGGTAATAGACCAAGTCCATATTATTGCAAGAACAGCTCAAATAAGCAAAGAGAAACAACAGTCCATCATTACTTTAAGACATGAAGGTCAGTCAATGCAGAAAATGTCAAGAACTTAGAAGGTTTCTTTAAGTGCAGTCACAAAAACCATCCATCAAGCATTCTGTTGAAACTGTCTCTCACGAGGACCGCCACAGGAATGGGAGACCCAGAGTTACCTCTGCTGCAGAGGATAAGTTCATTAGCGTTACCAGCCTCAGACACTGCAGCCCAAATAAATGCTTCATAGGGTTCAAGTAACACATCTCAACATGTTCAGAGGAGACTGCGTGAATCAGGCCTTCATGGTCGAATTGCTGCAAATACACCACTACTAAGACACCAATAAGAAGAGACTTTCTTGGGCCTAGAAATACGAGCAATGGAGTCCAAATTTTAGGTTTTTGGTTCCAACCGCCGTGTCTTTGTGAGACACAGACTAGGTGAACGGATAATCTCTGCTTGTATACTTCCCACCGTGAAGCATGGAGGTGGTGGTGTGATGGTGTTTGCTAGTTACACTGTCAGTGATCCATTTAGAATTGAAGGCACACTTAACCAGCATGGCTACCACAGCATTCTGCAGCGATACGCCATCCCATCTGGTTTGCGCTTAGTGGGACTATCATTTGTTTTTCCACAGGACACTGACCCAACACACCTTCAGACTGTGTAAAGACTATTTGACCAATAAAAAGAGTGATGGAGTGCTGCATCAGATGACCTGGCCTCCACAATCACCTGACCTCAACCCATTTGTGATGGTTTGGGATGAGTTGGACCGCAGAGTGAAGGAAAAGAAGCCAACAAATGCTCAGCATATGTGGGAACTCTGTTCAAAAAGCACTCCATGTGAAGCTTGTTGAGAGAATGCCAAGAGTGTGCAAAGCTGTCATCAAGGAAAAGGGTGGCTACTTTGAAGTATCTCAAATATAAAATAGATTTAGACTTGTTTAACACTTTTTTGGTTACTACATGATTCCATATGTGCTATTTCATAGTTGATGTGTTCACTATTATTCTGCAATGTAGAAAATAGTAAAAAAATAAAATAAAAATTTAATGAGTAGGTGTTTCCAAACATTTGACTGGTACTGTTGATCCATTACCTTTTCTATACAAGTTAGTGCTGTGAAAAAGTATTTGCACCCTTTCTGATTCTCTATTTTTGCTACAGAATGTTAAATTGGATCTTCAAACAAAACTTAGTAGATAAAGGGAACCAGAGCGTACAAATATATATATATTTTTTTTAATTAACAAAGTTATTCAACAACCGATTCCCCTGTGTAAAAAAGTAATTGCCCCCTTACACTCAATGACAGCAACCAAATGCTTACTGTAGTTGTTGATCAGTCTTTCACATCGCTGTGGAAGAATGTTGGCCCACTCTTGTATGCAAAACTGCTTTAACTCAGTGAAATGTGTTGGTTTTCAAGCATGGACTGCAACAACATCTCAATTGGGATTAGTTCTGGACTTTGACTAGGCCATTCCAAAACTAAAAATGTCTAGTTTTAACCATTTAATGTTGACTTGATTGTGTGTTTTGGATCACTGTCTGTTTTGTTGCATGTTCCAGCTGCGCTTCATCTCACAGATGGATGGCCTGACATTCTCCTGTAGAATTGTCTGATACAGAGCAGAATTCATGGTTCCTTCTATTAAGGCAAGCTGTCCAGGTCCTGAGGCAGCAAAGCATCCCCAAACCGTCACACTACCACCACGCTTGACCAAAAAGTTGACTCAAGTTTGCCAAAAATAACCTGGATGATCATCAAGACTCTTGGAAGAATTCTATAGACAAGATTAGTCAAAATAATAACTTTTTGAATGAGATGGGTTCCATTATGCCTGACAAATCAAACACTGCATTCCATAGTAAGAACCTTACACCAACGGTCAAGCATGGTGGTTGTAGTGTGTTAATTTGGGGATGCTTTGCTGCCTCAGGACCTGGACGACTTGCCTTTAATAGAAGGAACCATGAATTCTGCTCTGGGGACAAATACTTTTTCACAGCACTGTATATCGGGTTTCAGTCATTTAAGTTTACAAGGAAAACATTTTTCGATCCCAAAAAAGGAATGGACTTAGGCGATCCGAAAAAATGCTTAGGCGGCCCGCCCAAGGATATCAATGGCAGAAAAATTACTGGTGTGTGTGTGGCAGTGATGACGTACTATCTGTTCGGAGGTGAGGCGTAGGGACTTGCGGTACATTTGGCTAAAACACTGGGCAGTGTTTATGGTCTCTGATGATAGGTTGCCCACTCTGCCTAGGCCCGCCTCCTCGTCACTAGTCAGGTCATCCAGAGTCGCCCTGAAAAGTCACACATGGCAGAATTACTAGTCCATCAGCTAAAATAAACTAAAATCGGTCATATGCGTTACGCATGAGGAACAGTGTGTGTGTGTGTGTATATATATATATATATGTGTGTAATCACTCACAGTATGGTTGTTGAGGGACCAGACACAGAGGTTGAGACATCATTCTTGGTCTGTGCCTCCTCTTGGTCCTGCTTAGAGTTCTCTCCAGTCTGCCATAGGGAAAGACAAAGAAACATATTGTTGTTGTTAGGCGGCTCTTTACCATTATCCTTCATTATAAAACGGGTAGTTTGGATCCTGGATGCTGATTGGACGAGCAGTGTTCAAAGCTGTGGCGTATTTGTTGAAATTGGCACACCTATGCCTGCTAACAGTTCCTTCAGCGTTATCACTGCGCCGCCATAAGAATATCATCATGTCCACGATGCTGTCCGAACCTTCTCTTGAATTTCTTTCAACAGCATTTATCTGTGACTATATTCATGATATAGCACAGCCTTTTGTGCCTTATTGCTTAATTAAATACGATGATGATTAATGAAATTCCAAACTGACTAAAATGTTAATTATAAGGTGTGCTGGACAGGAACAACATGTGTAATGGCTGGGGGTTCCCAGAAAACCTGGGTCGTGTTAATTATGTGACACCCTAGCAAAACATGTTGCAACTGAAAACAAAACGATTGTTTCTTATTGGACAAGTTCAGATAGTACCTTCCTTTTTTCTTCCGTTTTGTGCCTACTGAACACAACCCTAGCATGGATTGAGAAACCCTGTGATAGGCTACCTGGTTTGAGTTAGTGTCCATGTCCTTCCTCCTCCAGGAGAACCACCAGCGGCCAGACTTTTTGGGCATCTTGTCCTTCACCAGCTGGTCAATGGCACTCTACATACAGTACAAGGTTAAAGATCACACCTGTCACCACTTTCCCTACTTCCTTCTGAAGTGTGCACTCGTACACTACTCCCCATACATTGGTGTCAGTAGGTATGAGCCAGAGAGAAACTTCCCTTCATATTTATTTATACTCGTCATTTAATTTCAAATTCACGAAGGGAAGTGAACAAGGGTAGAGATTAGAGATTTACCTTTGGTATATTCTTTTGAAAAACTTGCATTGACAGGACCATAGGGGCAGCCACTGCCCAGTTATAATACCTAAAAGAGCACAAAAAAAACATGAATTTGTCAATGGACAGACACATTCAAAATATGATGGCAGAACTACAAGCAAACAACGTATTATACATTACCAAATGCAACTCTAACACTTACTTTGAGTTGATGCAGATAACCAGGTTTGGATCTTCAATGATTCCAGGGTTGCTCACCAAATCCTGGTAGTTCACAACGTGCTCCATAAACTGATCTGGAACAGAGGCAAATGGCAATAGAGAAAGTCAAGAAAAAGTCTCATCAATCCAACTGTTAGAAATTGGTAAGAATGCATAGGTTACCACGTGTTCATATTTCATCTAAAAAAGGTCAGTCTTCATTGTTCTCTCTAGCTTGTTAAAGATAATCACTAGAAGCAGCTAATGGTGAGCGGATGTGGTTCCTTCCATCGGACACATACACAGCTGCACAGAAATAGACACCGCAGGAAAGTTCTTCTGCAACAGGGTGATCAAATTAGGATCCACATCTGTACACACACACACACACCTTTGTTGATTTGACTGGTGTGGCCGCAGAGGGACATGCTAACGTCCATGTGGTCGGTGGTAGAGTCAGACAGGTACTCTGTGCCGCTGTCCATGGCCCCACTGCCCACCGACTGGGGAGACTGGTTACCAGAACCGGACCCTTGCTCCGCACTGAGCTGCGAGCATCCTTCTGCCTCACTGAGTGGAGAGGCATAACCATTAGCAAAATCTTCTACCACTATGCCTTTTACGTGTTTACTTGAGAAGTGAATTGCCTGAGTTGAAATGGAATTGATCCCCATGCTAATTCCATGTACATAATGGATAATCTAACACTAATATTTCATCACTATGAGGGAATAGAAAGTTCCAAGCTGTTGCATTTATCAGGTGCTATTCAGGAGTGGGATCAATAGGTTAACTTTGAGAAACACTCAAAAATGACTATTGATTTGGTATAGGATGTGATACAGTCTATGATATCTTATGTTTGCCAATGTCCATGTGAGTCCCTACCAGTGTGACCTGCCTTGTGAGGACACAGTCAAGCCTAAAAGAAGATAACATTACTCATGATCTGGTTAGGGAACGCATCATGCTACATTATACACAAAGTTAACTGATTTGTGTCATCCTTGACACTGAGTAAGTGTGGATTGCGGAAGGCATGCCAACTGGGAACTTGGGTCATTTCTCAACAGAAGTGGGGAAAAAGGTGACATATTTTGGGCTACATATTATGAAATCCATTGCCTGTTGACCTCCATTCCATGGGAAATACCAAAACATAATTCTGTGGTGCATGAAAACCCCCAGGTGATAAAGAGTAATGTCCGTTCTAACGATAAGTAGCTCCATGTTAGAATCCATGCACTCACCTACTATGTAAGCTCACTGGCCATGTCCGAATACCTGTACTTGCATTCTAAATAGTAGGCATTATGGGTATACAAAAATAGAAAGTTAAATAATGTGACATTAAATATTTTGTATGCTTTAACCATCTAGAGGGAACATTGAATTTTGCATTACTGCTATTAGCCAATAGAAATGCATTGAATAACAGATTCACTACATGTTACAACAGATAGTCCCCCAAAAAAATCTAAAGGAAGTTTGTTCTGAAATGTCGGCCCTATTTCTGAGAGACATAAAGATTTTATATTTTGTTTTACATGCATTTATCTCCATATATACACACTTCCATTCATTTTTTAAACTAGTACTGGGAAGCTTCAAAGGAGTCCCAAGAGGCTTGTGGGGGTAGTATTTAGTCATCTGTCAATATAGGGTTCATAATTGTTCAGGCCAAACTGTTCGGATGCTACAGACGTTTTCGTGAGAAGACCGATTTTTGGAATGTATCATGGTCTGACAAACACTGCTCTAGCTCTACCTCATTTCACCGCTGATGTGGAAGGGTGATATCAGCAGATTTCGTGGATTGAGAAGCAGACAATGCAAAAAAAATAAGCATCTCTCTAGCTTAAGCAAATTAATTCTTAATGGAGATTTTATTATTTGATTTCCACGGGGTGGGGGGTGTGGGTGAGAGAATTGTAGGACAAGGGTTTAAAAGCAGGTTGACGTTCACTGTCATGAATCTTGCCCTGGAGGCAGAACTGAGCAATTTTCACTAGATGGGCCAATTTAGATGAGTCAAAATTGGCTATATAAATTCCTGAAAACAAAAAGGAGCTTTTTTGGTCTTGGTTAGGGTTACACTTTAGGGTTAGTAGTGTGGTTAAGTTTAAAATCAGATTTTCTGACTTTGCAGAGCTGCCTCCAGTGCAAGATGCATTACAATAAATGCCAACCTGCACTTTCAATGCTAGGATGTCATACTTGTTTCGGCTTTTCGTCTAATATGAATTCACTGCATGCTATTGAGGAAGAAAAGGAAGGACGGACGGAAGGAGAGCTGGGAGCCCTTTACCTTTTAGGTGGGAAGTAGAGAGCTGCCACCTCTGGGTCCAGGTTAGACAAGTCATCAAGGTAGATGTCAGAGGGTCCAAGGTGCTGACTGCGTTTACCTGTGTTCACACAGCACAGCAGCAGAGACAGACCACACAATTCAATGTCATGTCACAACCAACACTCAAATCCTCTTGAAGATGTTACTATAATGCGTATACCTGTCAAATCCTCTCAGATCTACAGGATGCGTGCCCAGGGTTTAGGGAGTGAGACGAGATCGGTTTCTCACCTTTCTTCTTGTCCTGGTGCTCTGCTGAGCTAGACTGCTCCTCCCCCAGAGCCTCAGTGGCTAACAAGTCTGTCACTCCGACACTCTCTGCAGCCTGATTGGTCAGGGAGCCGTCTGTGGCTTTGTCCATCATTACAGAGCCGTTCTCTGTGCTCTCCCCTCCCTCGGTGCAGGGCTCAATCCCGCTGTCACCCTCACTCAAGACAACTTCTGGCCCTTGTCCATTGGGTTCTGGAAAGGCACTGTGCTGTTCTGGTTGTGCTCTGCTACCCAGATACTCTGTGGTAATGAGACCTAAGTTGGCTGCACTGGCATAGCTAGTTGTGTTAGCCAAACTAGCCTTGTTATCTAAAGCAGCTGTGCTGTCGCTAGCTAGCCTGTCTGCGCTGATTGTGCCAGCTTTGCTACCTTGGATGGATGGGATATGTGTGTCTATACAGTCGTTTTCAACTTGGCTAACCATGTTGTTAGCTACACATTCAACATTTGCTGTGCTTTCTTCGCTAGCTTGTCTATCAGTGTTGTCTACATTAGCCATACTAATTGTGTTAGCCAGGGAGTTTCTGGAGTCTTCCAGCTCCGGGTTGGATGGGGACTCCTCGGCTACTTCATCCCCTGCCTGCTGGGTCTCTACTTGTGGCTGCGTTTTTGTTTTTCTAGGCCCTGGGGCTTGGGGCGATTCTATGTTAGCCATCGCTAACGATGCCAATGTTAGCGGTTCTGAGAGAAGCTCTGAGGTGTGGTGATTCGGGGTGGAGTGGGTCATATTGGAGGCTCTCTCCAGGTCTATGCGTGAACTTTCTGTGGGTTGGACCGCTGGTCCGGTCCTGGGCGTGGGCCTGACCACTACCGTGACGCTACTGCTCTCTCGGACAAAGCGGACCCCGGGCTCCAAGCCCATGTCGAAGGAGTCCTGCCGCTGGATGGTGCGGAAGTGGGAGCTGTCCGAGCAGTGGATGCCAGCAGAGACATGCTGCACCTCCACCCTCCCTCTCTCCGTTGGACACATCTAGAGGGAGCAGGGAAAACAAAGCAGTGTGGTGATGGGAGCTACTGAACAAACTTTTTATGACACCTGTACGTCCTGTGTCATGTAGGGATGTGCCTTTCAACCACGATTCGATTCGCATCTAGATACATGGGCTCTGATACAGTACAAGAACGACTGTACTGTGTGAGTGTGTGGGTGGGGGGGAACCAATTAACTTGGCATTTTAGCAGCACATTTTTTGGGGCGCTAGTAATATATCAATATTTATCTGTAGAAATTAGCAATTATTATAGAACAGCTTTGGAATTCACCCCAGTCTTAAAAGTGAACGGTTTTGACCATTTGGGGCGGTAGGTAGTCTATCGGTTAAGAGTGTTGAATCCCACGAGCAGACTTGGTGAGAAAAAAAATCTGTCAATGTGACCTTCAGCAAGGCACATAACCCTAATTGCGCCTGTCTAAGTCACTCTGGATATGAGCATCTGCTAAATGTTTAGAGCTTTGAGAGCTGCTCTACTCCGACTCCCACTCAGACCATAGGCCTACAGTGCAGTTC
The DNA here is from genome assembly GCF_045791955.1 of Oncorhynchus clarkii lewisi. Taxonomy (NCBI): domain Eukaryota; kingdom Metazoa; phylum Chordata; class Actinopteri; order Salmoniformes; family Salmonidae; genus Oncorhynchus; species Oncorhynchus clarkii. Next base: position 72,220,303 of record NC_092153.1, read on the forward strand.
AAAATAAGTACAGCAGAAATTACAACTTTACCCTGGCCATGTAAAAATGACCAAATAAACTGACTATTTAAAGCAAAACTACCTTCATCTTTCCAATGGTGAACCTGGCAATCGAAAAGCCCCTATCAGCAGCAGTGAGTTGTGACACTCCGGTAGCCTACACAACTCTGTCGGTAAAAAGATTTTCTACAGTGCATTTGGTAACAATGACCAAGCAAATAACATTGGTTGTCACCCAACTAATAAAGCCTATGAGTTGGCATTGCGAAAGCTATTTTACAAACATTTGAATGCTGAATATGCTAGGAATATTAGATCAGGGAGGCTCTGGTTGGCATGAGCAGCTGCACTCTGTGCACAGTTGTTATCAGACTTAAAGATCAATGACTCATACACATTTACATGCGCAGTTAGTTAGGCTACTGAAGGAGAGGACACCAACTTAGTCACAATATTAGATATTTTTGGAGGGGGGGGGAATACAATTATATGAGTAAAAAAAAACATTAGTGAAGCGGCTGTTCATGATGTGTTAAATCATTTTTGGACCAATTCATGCCACTTTTGAACCAGGGATGGACGCCCATCAGTGAATTGTTACATCCCTAATGTCCTTTTATGACACCTGTTATGACCTCTCTGTCCCATTATGACACATATGCCGTGTTATGATACCCATATGTCCTGTTATGACACCTGTACACCCAGTTATGGCCTCAATATGCCCTGTTATGTTATACCTCGGGAAAGCCACCCCAGTTCCACTGCATCGGAGGCCCTAAAGACTCCGGAGGCTTCACCAGCAGCTCAGAGTCACTCTTGGGGGAGGAAGGACGACTATAGAACACACTGGAAATAGAAGACACAGAGAGAGGCTAATTAACTGAAGGAAAGAGAGAGAGAAACTGTTGAGAAAGAGAGACAGAACGAGATGGGGGGGGGCAGAAGAAGCTCTCAGAAGGCTCTGACGAAGGTCATGCACACGTAAACTAAGCTAGATAAACAACTGATAGCGGCAAGCGGAGCGTGCAGGTTTTTTTTCTTATTTCAACAATTACAAATAATTCCCACACACCTGCAAAAATTAACCTCAGATGTGTGAGTGTTTTTCCTAATTAGAGAGAGCAGGAGAAGAAAAAGACAGGATGGAAAAAGTGACAGAGGGTTCATAAACTGGAGAAAGAGGGGGACAGGCAGTAAAAGAGAATGAAAATACAAACTTATTTTAACTGACTACCAGGGGCGGTTGCTAGGACACAGATTAGACTATCCTAGTCCTGGATCAAAAAACAAACTCATTGGATAATTTTTTTAGGGTCTGGGATTAGGCTTAATCTGTGTCCAGGAAACTGCCCCTTAGAGTGCAGGTAAATTGCCTGACCTGTTGTCTGGCCAAATGTACTCTTAAATCTCTAATCGGTACAGCCAGAAGAGGACTGGCCACTCAGAGCCTGGCTCCTCAGTTTTTCGTGGCCACGGTGCTTCTGCCTGCATTGCTTGCTCTTTGGGAGTTTAGGCTGGGTATCTGTAAAGCACTGTGACAACTGCTGATGTAAAACGGGATTTATAAAATACATTTGATTGATTGAGTGTCTGACCTCTCTGAGGGGGACCACTCTCCATCAGAGTGAGGGTGGACGTCCCTGGTCTGCACGGCCACCAACTCTTCATGCGGCTCCTCTGACAGCGAGAAGTACACAGACTTACTGTTAGGGAGACAAAGAAATATATAAAAAAAGTCAGCCACAGGGTTTCAGAACACTAAAGCTGATCACTCAAAGCCACATACCGGATGCTAAATCTAACAATTAGACCTGGGTTGAATATGTATTTGCCTTCCACCTAACACTCAAGGTGTGCCTGATTTATCTTGGACGGCACAATGAAACCGATAGAATAGTAATTTTCAACCAAAGGAATCAATGTTTTCAAATTGTAGTTGATAGGTTGTTCAACGAAGAGTACATTTTGCAACCCTTTGATATTTTAAGTAGCATTTGTGCACCAATATTTCATTTTAAAAAGCCTGTTATCTTACATGAAGTGCCCTTTATTATAGACCACATGTAAAATTCAATAAATTAGATTTTTTATATGAATAAAGACTTTCTTAATTGCCAAAAATCTGTCTCTCTTCTAGTTTTTCAAACTTCTAGCAAGATTTTAACCCACTTATCGCCACCATTTGTCCACGTTTTCACCATCATTGTAAGGCCCTACTTACGTTCTGGCTTTGACAATCATTTCTGAAGATTATCATGTGATTACTTTACTTCAGTCCCTCATTTTAAGGTCAACCCTGATAGGTGAACTTAACTCTTTTTAATATGATGAAATTATACCTTAAATTATATTTTCAAAAGAAACATTGAACATGGAATCAAATTATACTGTAAAAGCAGGACAGCTGGTTGTCATCTTTTTGTCCATTTTCTGGTGTTTTGTGGTGGGAAACTGAGCCCGTCGAGCATAACATGTCAACCGTTACCCACAGACAGTCATGAGGTCAGCTCGGTTTGAAAACTTGATAATTTTAGAATTTTCGATTATATAAAAGTCCCATGACAGTAGTGACTGCTTATCACTTTTTAACCATCAGTTATTTACATTACTAAAATATTTAAGTTGTTGTGTATATTACATTTGTTTTATTTGTTGTTTACCTTGACTAACCTGTGCCCCCGCACATTTACTCTGTACTGGTATTCCCTGTATATAGCCTCGCTACTGTTATGTTGATGCTCTTTAATTATTTGTTATTTTTCTATTGTATTTTTTAAACTTAATTTTTTTTTTTTTAAGGGTGGCTACTTTGAAGAATCTCAAATGTAAAATATATTTTGATTTGTTGAACACTTTGGTTACTGTATGATTTCATAGTTTTGATGTCTTCACTATTATTCTACAATGTAGAAAATAGTAAAAATAAACGTGAAATTAATAGGTGTGTCCAAACTTTTGACTGATACTGTACGTAGAACATTGGCCTGTTAAACTACAACTCCCTACAATGTCCCACAGTTTAGGCATTATCTGAGAAACTGCAATGCAATGTGCGAACGAAATGGACAAAATGTAACGAACTAAATGGAATTCAAACAACTGAACTGAAGTTGGACAATTAGACATTGAAAAATAACTGACATTTCGGTTAATCGCTGAGCACTAATAGATAGTCTAGAAATCTTTTAAAAATGTTAACTTTTTGGTGAAGCTTGCATTGAATTGCTCTCCCTGTTGCACACAACAAGCTTCTATTCCCCCTGTCACAAGGTTATTTATGGATGATTTAAGATGGAAAACCTCAACTCTGTCATTTTATTTTGAGATGAGAAAAATACATGTTTTATTAAGTTGAACGTGTGCTCTTTATGACAATATAAAAAAACTAAAATTAAGTTACAGAAGTGTCGTTTTTCACGCAAAAAATAAAAACGCAAATGAAATATCTTGCTGCGTTTTGTAAATGCAGATCTCATTGTAATTTCTGCTCAGACTAATTTTGTGCTTCAGCTGCACTCGGATGAGAATTCACGAATGGGCATTCTATCAGCAGAGAGATGTGTAGCTACTTTTCTCAGGTAAAATGCAAGACTAATTTCAAGCAAACGTAGCTGGCTACATTCTTTCTATGACAAACATTAGAAATATGTATCGTTTTGGCAAAAACATACCTTTCTTTTTCATTGTAATTACTTTTGTGGCTGCTAGCCAACTTGCGTCAAATTGCATCTGATGAATGAAGCTATTTTCTGCCAAATGTGTTGCAGCAATGTATTTTCATCAAAGGAAAATTATAGGTGCACGCCCCTGATCATTCTATCGAAGCAACAACAAAAAAAAGTGACTTTCAATATAAAATGCAGGTGAAAAAGTTTCAAATGCTGATTTCTGAACTCTAAAACGACACCTGTTACACTACCCAAAATGTACTCTATTCGTGGAACAACCCTGATATTGACCTGGCAAGCATGGGCGTGCTGGGCTCTTCTTTGGAGTGACTCTCCTGTTCTCCTGACTGCTCCCTCGCCCTCTCCCTCTCGTCAGACGAGGAGCTACCATCTTCTCTTAGGTGGGAGTCGGAGCGTATGCGTACTCGCCGCCTCTTTTTCCTTCGTGTGCTTCCGGAACTGGGGAGCCCCTCTAAGGTTTCCTCGGCCACCTCCAGCAGCTCCATGTGGATGGGCGACGTGCAGAGGTGGGCTGGCACTCTGGACTGGAAGGGGGGGTGGGGTTTGAATTACATTGGGAAAGTATTCAGACTCCTTGACTTTTTCCACATTGTTACGTTACAGACTTATTCTAAAGTTAATCAAAGTTGTTCCTCATCATAAAAAAAACAGAAATACCTTATTTACATAAGTATTCATTCCCTTTGCTATGAGACTCAAATTGAGCTCAGATGTTTCTACAACTTGAATGGAGTCCACCTGTGGTCAATTCAATTGATTGGACATGATTTGAAAAGGCACACACCTGTCTATATATGGTCCCAGTTGACAGTGAATGTCAGAGCAAAAACCAAGCCATGAGGTCCAATGAATTGTCCATAGACCGCCGAGACAGAATTGTGTCGGGGCACAGATCTGGAGAAGGTTACCAAAAAATGTCTGCAGCATTGAAGCTCCCCAAAAATACAGTGGCCTCCATCCTTCTTAAATGGAAGAAGTTTGGCACCACCAAACTGAGCAATCGGGGGATAAGGGCCTTGGTCAGGGAGGTGACTGACAGAGCTCCAGAGTTCCTCTGTGGGGAGGGGAAAAACTTCCAGCAGAACAATAATCTCTGCAGTACTCCACCAATCAGGCCTTGATGTTAGAGTGGCCAGACGGAAGCCACTCCTCAGTAAAAGGCACATGACAGCCCACTTGGAGTTTACCAAAAGCCACCTAAAGACTCTCAGACCATAAGAAACAAGATTCTCTGGTCTGATAAAACCAAGATTGACCTATTTGGCCTGAATGCCAAGTATCACGTCTGGAGGAAACCTGGCACCATCCCTACGGTGAAGCATGGTGATGGCAGCATCATGCTGTGGGGACGTTTTTTACCAGCAGGGACTGGGAGACTAGTCAGGATCGAGGGAAAGATGAACAGAGCAAAGTACAGAGAGATCGTTGATGAAAACCTGTTGCAGAGCGCTCAGGACCTCAGACTGGGGCAAAGTTTCACCTTCCAACAGGACAACGACCCTAAGCACACAGTCAAGACAATGCAGGAGTGGTTTCAGGACAAGTCTCGGAATGTCCTTTAGTGACCCAGCCAGAGCCTGGACTTGAACTCGATAGAACATCTCTGGAGAGAACTGAAAATAGCTGTGCAGTGACGCTCCCCATCCAACCTGACAGGGCTTGAGAGGAACTGGAGAGACGAATGGAAGAAACTCCCCAAATACAGGTGTGCCAAGCTTGTAGAGTCATACCCAAGAAGACTCAAGGTTGTAATCGCTGCCAAAGGTGCTACAACAAAGTACTGAGTAAAGGGTCTGAATACTTATGTATAATATGATATTTCAGTTTTATATTTGTAATAAATTAGCTAAAATTTCTAAAAACCTGTTTTTGCTCTGTCATTGTGGGGTATTATGTGTAGATTGATGAAGGGGGGGATACAAATTCAGCCATTTTATAATTTATTTATTTATTTATCCGTTATTTTACCAGGTAAGTTGACTGAGAACACATTCTCATTTGCAGCAACGACCTGGGGAATAGTTACAGGGGAGAGGAGGGGGATGAATGAGCCAATTGTATACGGCTGTAACGTAACAAAATACGGAAAAAGTGAAGGGGTCTGACTACCTTCCGAATGTACTGTACAGCATCAATAAGCTACAGAAGAAACAAAATAGGTTACATCATGTCACCTTCCCTATTAGCTCAACACAACTATAAAGAGAGGTTCACCTCCATGACTGAACAAACCTATAGGATCAGATAGTCAAAACAAAATGTTTAAAAACATACCTCAAAATCCTCATTTTCCTCCACAAAAAAAGCTTCTCCATTGTCCCCCAGTTTCATTTGCAGGTGAACTGGCTCCCCATTGATCTCTATGTCCACCTGCAACACACGGTCACAGGCAGTGTGTGTGTGAGAGACGATCCGCGTACATACAGTACATGCACCCTCCATTTGTAAACAACACCACACACTCCAATCTTCTTCTTCTTCATACTCACCACTTTCTCCTTGGAGCGCAGCACCCCCAGCTTGCCAAAGCGCACATGGAACGGAGAGCACTGGAGGCTGCCGTCGTGCTGACGCACCACGATGACGTCGATGGCCCCCGTAAGCGTGGCTGGGTTCAGGCCCCGGTATAGTTCTTTGACCGTCACAAACACAGTCTCCGCCAGCTGCCCCACGTAGTTCATGGTCTGGGACTGGAGGGGAGAAAGCAGGTCAAGGGGCAATTCTTGTCCAATGTTTACACAATTCTTTACCAAGCTTATTGATTTGAGATATATCATCCAAGTTTGTTGGCAAAGCAGAATATTTACATACACTGAAAGTACAAAACATTAGGAACACCTGGTCTTTCCATGACATAGACTAACCAGGTGAAAGCTATGATCCCTTATTGACGTCACTTGTTAAAACCATTTTAAAAAATCAGTTTAGATGAAGGGGGGGAGATCGGTTAAAGAAGGATTTTTAAGTTATGAGACATGGATTGTCCATGTGTGCCATTCAGAGGGTGAATGGACAAATCAGAACATGTAAGTGCCTTTGAATTAGGTATGGTAGTAGGTGCAAGGTGCATCGGTTTTGTGTCAAGAACTGCAATGCTGCTGGGGTTTTCCTTCTGAACAATTCCCATGTGTATCAAGAAGTGGAGATGCTAGTAAGTTAAGTTCCTCGGCGTACACATCACGGACAAACTGAATTGGTCCACCCACACAGACAGCGTTGTGAAGAAGGCGCAGCAGCCCCTCTTCAACCTCAGGAGGCTGAAGAAATTCAGCTTGTCAGCAAAAGCACTCACAAACTTCTACAGATGCACAATCGAGAGCATCCTGTCGGGCTGTATCACCGCCTGGTACGGCAACTGCTTCGCCCACAACCGTAAGGTTCTCCAGAGGGTAGTGAGGTTTGCAAAACGCATCACCAGGGGCAAACTACCTGCCCTCCAGGACACCTACACCACCCGATGTCACAGAAAGGCCATAAAGATCATCAAGGACAACAACCACCCGAGCCACTGCCTGCTCACCCCGCTATCATCCAGAAGGTGAGGTCAGTACAGGTGCATCAAAGCAAGGACCGAGAGACTGAAAAACAGCTTCTATCTCAAGGCCAACAGACTGTAAAAATGTATCACTAGCCATTTTAAACAATGCCACTTAATATAATATAATGTTTACATACCCTACATTACTAATCTCATATGAATATGTATATACTATACTCTATATCATCTTTATGTAATACATGTATCCCTAGCCACTTTAAACTATGCCACTTTGTTTACATTCCCTACCTTACTCACCTCATACTCTATACCATCTACTGCATCTCGCCTGTGCCGTTGTGTACCATCACTCATTCATATATCTTTATGTACATATTCTTTATCCCTTTACACTTGTTTGTATAAGGTAGTAGTTGTGGAATTGTTAGGTTAGATTACTCGTTGGTTATTACTGCATTGTCGGAACTAGAAGCACAAGCATTTCGCTACACTCATATTAACATCTGCTAGTCATGTATATGTGACAAATAAAACTTTATTTGAATTGTCCACCAACTTGACCCAACTGTGGGAAGCATTGGAGTCAACATGGGGCCAGCATCCCTGTGGAACACTTGACACCTTGCCCGATGAATTGAGGCTATTCTGAGGGCAAAAGGAACTCAATATTAGGAAGGTGTTCCTAATGTTGTGTGTACCAGGATCAAGTCCACTGTCAAATCTTTTGTTATGCTAAACCAAGATGCTAATAGGCTAGCCTAAGTGTTTTGAACAAGCTTTACTGACCTTTGGAATGAAAGAAATAGGTTAAAGATACACTACTCTGATCAAGATCAAGGTTCAGCACTGCAGAACCAACACAACAATCTAGTGATGTGATTTAATTGAACTACTCATGATGATGAATCAACACACCTTATATAGTTCCTATTCATTGGGTGAACTCGCTCTCTTAATTCATAGGGGATAGCTGCATTTGCTACATCCATTTTTAGACACTTAAATGTATTATATATTTGTCCATTGAAATCAGTGGTTGGTTGACACTTTGTTATTGTTTGAACTGCAGATTACTGCTAACTATTTTGTTACTAAGACAGGTCTGAGGTTATGACAATGTAACAGGCTCTAGGCCTAACAAATCAATACATTTAGAGATAGTGGTACTCTGCTTAGACCTATTGTCTGAAATTCTATGTTAAACAGCTTAGGCTACAGTAGCTATTCTTCAATAAGGGTGAGTTGGTGCACACTTCACAAGGGGGTGAGGAAGAAAGTATGGTGTGAGTAGAGGTCCACACGGTGCAATTGACCTAATAACCTAGCCATGCTGCTTCTAGAAAAGTAGGCAGGGCCACTGGAAAGCTCCTGGGCTAGAGCGATAGTGGTGTGATTGTGTTCTTCTCTTTGCTATTTCAGGCTTTTCTAGTTGTGGTTGCTAATTTTTGTGATACATTAGGCTACTTTGTGAAATAATACATGCGGTCAGAAGTAAAATGGAGTCTGGACACAAAGCCCACGATGGACAAAATGGAGGTAGAGCAAATTGAGTATGGGGGTGTGGGAAAACTGACATTTGATGATACATTTCTTACAAACCAAGAGTAGGCATATTATTTTACATTTAGACGTCCATCCATGATTAAGCTAGTTGAACTGTAGTACTACTGCAGTAAGGCTTCTCAGATCACTATGAATGGCCGGTATGCGAATGACTTGTGACTTTGCTGCTGATCCTTTCAAGCGTTAGACAAAGTGTGCGATTTCTACATGTCCTGATGTGTCAGACAGGCTACAACACGCATCTTAGCCACGACATGCATCATAGCCATGGAGAACCATTCATTCAGATTAGCCTAAGTGGTAGAGATAATTCAAAGGCAAACAAGCCCAGAGGCAAAAATAAATAAAGACTCATCCCATCTGTTAATGTCATCCACTTACTGTGTGTGTACCTCTGACATATGTGCTACCAGCATGCCCCTGATGTGGAGCAAATAATGGCCATGACATGACCTGTAAAACAGGTGTAGGTGGAATTTGCCATGGTCACATGATCTAACAGCGTCAAATTTGATGCCAAAATCCTCACTCCCTCAATAGTGAGTTTGTTAATTTAAGGGATGGGTCAGATTTCAAACAGGGTATTATTTGGACAAAAACTGTGACATGCCTAACTGGGGGACGTCAGATGTCGTGAACAGAATTTACCTTGAGGCAGGCAGCCCAATTCTGATTTGTTTGCCCATTGTTGGCAAAATATCTTATCTGATTGGTGAAAAGACCAATTTGTGGGAAAAAAATATCAGAATTGGGCTGCCTGTGTAAATGTAGCCATAATATTCCAAAAATAAATTTGACATTGTGGCTGTGCTAACTAGCTATAGTAACTAACTAGTCAGTCAGACAAACAAACCGCGCTTCCAAATTATGATGAATTTATTATTTTTATAATGACGAACATCCAGACACTTAGCCTGGCAGTATGCATGTCTAAAACAGACTACATTCGATAACTATCTATCGTTTTCAAACCAGTTGCGTAGCTAAAAGCAGTTGGTGGTGGGCTACCAGCTAGCCAGCCATCATAGCTAATTTAGATAGTTGTCAGGGAATTCATATTCTGGATAACAACAGGATCGACCCAACTCCCCGTCTCTTGCGACGCGGCTGGCTGAAATAGCAACTATTAGGTTCACTTTACAAAACAAAGCTTTATAACATATCAACGTATGATTGTCTCACACATCAACGTTCTATTGGCATTTTGGAACTCTTAAACAACACTAAAGTCACGATTCTGTTGATTTTATCTTACCTGGCAGACAGTTTCCGAAAAATTATTAAGTGACACTTCCTACTTCAGGCGCATGCACACACGATTCTATGAATGGAAGAAGACGCAAGTCAATCATTCGAATAACCAATTAAAATATATGGGGAAAAGGCAAAGAACACGCCTCTGGTTTGTTTTGTACTCAATGCGTGCACCCAGAGCTACGTATTTAGACGTAAAGGGTTAATCTGGGGCAAACGCAATAAACATGCCGTAGTTTAATAAAATTATTGAACTGAGGATATAAAGGTTAAATAAATAAAACATATATTATTGAATGCTGGTTGGGGAGTAACAGATTACATGTCATTCCTTACATGTAAGGGATTACAAAAACTAATCCGTTACATTACCAGCAAAAATATTGTAATCAGATTACAGATACTTTTGAAAAACTAGATTACTTCGAGGATTACTTTGAAATTCCGAAAATATATTTCCCAATGACATTCAAATCAGCATAGAAAAAAGGCTCAAATTTAAGTTTGTTCCACCTGAGCGAATCTGACCACAAATCAGAGACCCGTATGATGACACACCACGGTCACGGAAAATAGCAGGAATAGGTTTTTGTCGGCTACATTCGAAGCAATGTCTTCCAATGGTGCAACTGTTGTCGGCATCCACAGATTATCCAATTAGAACAAACGCTTGGAGGTAAGGATGACAGCAGTGGTGTAATCTACGGCGATAAGGATGTCACTTATTGTGCTTTACAGATGGTGGTTGTTGTGGATGGCTGTTCACAAATCTAAATGTGTATTTGAACCCAATAATGGTTAAATTCAAGAAGTTGTAGCTGCCTATCAATCATTGTTTTTGAAACCAGTGGACAGCCAATGAAAAATGCGCTACATAGTGCGGATCCAAATCTATGGAATAGAAATTGGGCTTTTATTGCTCAATCAAATTCATACGGATAAAAAAAAGCCCATGTGCCTAATGGACACATGTTCAAACGTGCACACTTTTGATAGATTTAAAGGGCCAATCGGTAGTTGCTACATCAATTTTTTGGACATATAAATGATATATACCCTACCATTAAAAAGTTTGGGGTCACTTAAAAAATTGTCCTTTAAAATAACATCCAATTTATCAGAAATACAGTGTAGACATTGATGTTGTAAATTACTATTGTAGCTGGAACGGCTGATTTTTGTATGGAATATTTACATAGGCGTCACAGAGGCCCATTATCAGCAACCATCACTCCTGTGTTCCAATGGCACGTTGTGTTAGCTCATCCAAGTTTATAATTTTAAAAGGATAATTGATCATTAGAAAACCCTTTTGCAATTATGTTAGCACAGCTGAAAAGTGTTGTCCTGATTAAAGAAGCAATAAAACTGGCCTTTAGACTAGTTGAGTATCTGGAGCATCAGCATTTGTGGGTTCGATTACATGCTCAAAATTGCCAGAAACAAACAACTTTCTTCTGAAACTCATCAGTCTATTCTTGTTCTCAGAAACGAAGGCTATTCCAAGAAACGGAAGATCTCGTACAACACTGTGTACTACTCCCTTCACAGAACAACGCAAACAGTTTCTAACCAGAATAGAAAGGAGTGGGAGGCCCCGGTGTACAACTGAGCAAGAGGACAAGTACATTAGTGTCTAGTTTGAGAAACATACAAGTCCTCAAGTCCTCAACTGGCAGCTTCATTAAATAGTACCCGCAAAACACGCATCTCAACATCAATAGTGAAAAGACGAATCCGGGACGCTGGCCTTCTAGGCAGAGTTGCAAATAAAAAGCCATATCTGAGACTGGCCATTAAGATGGGCAAAATAACACAGACACTGGACAGAGGAAGATTGGGGTAAAAAGTGTTAAGGACAGACAAATCTAAGTTTGAGGTGTTCGGATCACAAAGAACAACATTTGTGAGAAGCAGAAAAAATGAAAAGATGCTGGAGGAGTGCTTGATGCCATTTGTCAGGCATGGTCTAGGGGTGCTTTGGTGGTGGTAAAGTGGGAGATTTGTACAGGGTTGAAGGAAGGCTTGAAGAAGGAAGGCTATCACTCCATTTTGCAATGCCGTGCCATACCCTGTGGACGGCGCTTAATTGGAACCAATTTCCTCCTACAACAGGACAATGACCCAAAGCATAGCTCCAAACTATGCATGAACTATTTAGGGAAGAAGCAGTCAGCTGGTATTCTGTCTATAATGGAGTGGCCAGCACTGTCACCGGATCTCATCCCTATTAAGCTGTTGTGGGAGCAGCTTGATCGTATGGTACGTAAGAAGTGCCCATCAAGCCAATCCAACTTGTGGGAGGTGCTTCAGGAAGCATGGGGTCAAATATCTTCAGATAACTTCAACAAATTGACAACTAGAATGCCAAAGGTCTGCAAGCCTGTAATTGCTGCAAATGGAGGATTCTTTGACGAAAACAAAGTTTGAAGGACACAATTATTATTTCTATTAAAAATCATTATTTATAACCTTGTCAATATTTTCTATTCATTTTGAAACTAATTTCATGTATGTTTTCATGGAAAACAAGGACATTTCTAAGTGAACCCAAACTTTTGAACGGTAATATAAATATATCTTCATTGATTCTTTAATGTTTTATGAGCTTAGTTCAACTGTCACACTCATGAGAACCAAAAATATAAGCTTGTTTTATTCCAATGTTTGTAAACATTGTAAATGTAAACACACACTGAATAGCCTCCTAACATGGTTAAAACAAAAAAATATATATCATGGATGGTCAGTCCTTGCATCCATAGCTCTGTATATTAATCTGAGAGTGGTCACATTTCTCCAGGCCCATCCCTCAGCTTTTATCAAAAGAGGCAGGGCAACTGTTTTGTTATTGTTTCATCTGTGGATTTGCCCTTTAAAACAGCTGCATATTATCAAGTGTCAGCAACAAAAAGTTAAACAATAGGCCTATAGCAAATGCAGCATATGGCATTCATTTTTCACATGTAAATAGCACTTTTCAGTAGTGCTCAAAGCATGTCATTCCATGAGTGCAGCATTTTTCAACTGGAATCAATGAGTCCAATCAGTCCCCCATGACAACAAAATCATAAACAACAGTAGGGCTGGTTAATAAATCCTTAGTTTTGGGGTCATGCTCAGGTAAAACAATTTGGCTAATCTATACTTGAAGATAACAGATCAAGGGGCATTACATTTATTGGAATGACTGGAATTCTGTTAGACTTTGGTATTTAATGTAAAGATATACTTTAATCATATTATTATATGTAGTAGAAAGCGATGGGTTAGAAGAAGCCTAACCAACCATAACCAACCCATAAAGTAAAATGTAACATCCATATATAGCCAGCAATGTCAACTTTAACATTGATTTATCCTGCAATAGATGTCGTTCAATTGCTAACATGCATTTGTCTTCCCTCTTAAGATTACGTTACTGAGTTTGGGTACTCCAAAAGTTACAAAAGCTGGATGGTGCAAAGCTGTCATCAAGGCTAAGGGTGGCTACTTTGAAGAATCTCAAATAAAATATTTTTTGATTTGTTTAACACATTTTTGGTCACTACATTATTCCATGTGTTATTTCATAGTTTTGCTGTCTTCACTATTATTCTACAATGTAGAAACTAATAAAAATAAAGAAAAACCCTGGAATGGTAGGTGTGTCCACTTTTGACTGGTACTGTTTATATTATGGACTATGACATTGCTCAATCTGATATTTCTTAATTCTTTCTATTAACATTTTTGGAATATGTGTTTATTGTTTTGTGTTGCAAGGTATTATTACTGCACTGTTGGAGCTACAAACACAAACATTTTGCTGCACCTGCGATAGCATCTGCAGATATGTGTATGCCAATAAAATTGTATTTTATTTGTCAGAATAAATGTCATCGCCATTTTACCTGCTGTTGTTGTGTTAGCTGATTAGCTGCTGTTGTCTCACCTGTTGTTTTAGCTAGCTCTCCCAATCAACACCTGCGATTACTTTATGCCTCGCTGTATGTCTCTCTCAAATGTCAATATGCCTTGTATACTGTTGTTCAGGTTAGTTATCATTGTTTTAGTTTACAATGGAGCCCCTAGTTCCACTCTTCATATCTCTGATACCTCCTTTGTCCCACCTCCCACACATGCGGTGACCTCACCCATTATAACCAGCATGTCCAGAGATACAACCTCTCTTATCATCACCCAGTGCCTGGGCTTACCTCCGCTGTACCCGCACCCCACCATACCCCTGTCTGCGCATTATGCCCTGAATATACTCTACCACGCCCAGAAATCTGCTCCTTTTATTCTTTGTCCCCAACGCTCTAGGCGACCAGTTTTGATAGCCTTTAGCCGCACCCTCATCCTACTCCTCCTTTGTTCCGCGGGTGATGTGGAGGTAAACCCAGGCCCTGCATGTCCCCAGGCACCCTCACCTGTTGACTTCTGTGATCGAAAAAGCCTTGGTTTCATGCATGTCAACATCAGAAGCCTCCTCCCTAAGTTTGTTTTACTCACAGCTTTAGCACACTCTGCCAACCCCGATGTCCTTGCCGTGTCTGATTCCTGGCTTAGGAAGGCCACCAAAAATTCTGAGATTTCCATACCCAACTATAACATTTTCCATCAAGATAGAAATGCCAAAGGGGGTGGAGTTGCAGTCTACGGCAGAGATTGACATTACTTTGCAGGCTTACTTTCCAGGTCCATACCCAAACAGTTCAAACTTCTAATTTAAAAAATGTATCTCTCCAGAAATAAGTCTCTCACTGTTGCCGCCTGCTACCGACCCCCCTCAGCTCCCAGCTGTGCCCTGGACACCATTTGTGACTTGATCGCCCCCCCATCTAGCTTCAGAGTTTGTTCTGTTAGGTGACCTAAACTGGGATATGCTTAACCTACAATCTAAGCTAGATGCCCTCAATCTCACAAAAAGCATCAAGGAACCAACCAGGTACAATCCTAAATGTGTAAACAAGGGCACCCTCATAGACGTTATCCTGACCAACTGGCCCTCCAAATACACCTCCGCTGTCTTCAATCAGGATCTCAGCGATCACTGCCTCATTGCCTGTATCCGCTAAGGGTCCGCAGTCAAACGACCACCCCTAATCACTGTCAAACGCTCCATAAAACACTTCTGCGAGCAGGCCTTTCTAATCGACCTGGCCCGGGTATCCTGGAAGGATATTGACCTCATCCCGTCAGTTGAGGATGCCTGGTCATTCTTTAAAAGTAACTTTCTCACCATCTTAGATAAGCATGCTCCGTTCAAAAAATGCAGAACTAAGAACAGATATAGCCCTTGGTTCACTCCAGACCTGACTGCCCTCGACCAGCACAAAAACATCCTGTGGCAGACTGCAATAACATCGAATAGTCCCCGCGATATGCAATTGTTCAGGGAAGTCAGAAACCAATACACGCAGTCAGTCAGGAAAGCAAAGGACAGCTTTTTCAAGCAGAAATGTGCATCCTGTAGCTCTAACTCCAAAATGTTCTGGGACACTGTAAAGTCCATGGAGAACAAGAGCACCTCCTCCCAGCTGCCCACTGCACAGAGGCTAGGTAACACAGTCACCACCGATAAATCCATGATAATCGAAAACTTAAACAAGCATTTCTCAACGACTGGCCATGCCTTCCTCCTGGCTACTCCAACCTCGTCCAACAGCTCCGCCCAAGCCTCCCCAGCTTCTCCTGTACCCAAATCCAGATAGCAGATGTTCTGAAAGAGCTGCAAAACCTGGACCCGTACAAATCAGCTGGGCTTGCCAACTTGGACCCTCTATTTCTGAAACTATCCGCCGCCATTGTCGCAACCCCTATTACCAGCCTGTACAACCTCTTTCATATCGTCTGAGATCCCCAAGGATTGGAAAGCTGCCTTGGTCATCCCCCTCTTCAAAGGGGGAGACACCCTGGACCCAAACTGTTACAGACCTATATCCATCCTGCCCTGCCTATCTAAGGTCTTCCAAAGCCAAGTCAACAAACAGATCACTGACCATCTCGAATCCCACCGTACCTTCTCCGCTGTGCAATCTGGTTTCCGAGCCGGTCACGGGTGCACCTCAGCCATGCTCAAGGTACTAAACGGTATCATAACCGCCATCGATAAAAGACAGTACTGTGCAGCCGTCTTCATCGACCTGGCCAAGGCTTTCGACTCTGTCAATCACCATATTCTTATCGGCAGACTCAGTAGCCTCGGTTTTTCTAATGACTGCCTTGCCTGGTTCACCAACTACTTTGTAGAGTTCAGTGTGTCAAATCGGAGGGCATGTTGTCCGGTCCTCTGGCAGTCTCTATGGGGGTGCCACAGGGTTCAATTCTCGGGCCGACTCTTTTCTCTGTATATATCAATGATGTTGCTCTTGCTGCGGGCGATTCCCTGATCCACCTCTACGCAGACGACAGCATTCTGTATACTTCTGGCCCTTCCTTGGACACCTTGCTATCTAACCTCCAAACGAGCTTCAATGCCATACAACACTCCTTCCGTCCGTGGCCTCCAACTGCTCTTAAACGCTAGTAAAACTAAATGCATGCTTTTCAACCGTTCGCTGCCTGCACCCGCACGCCCGACTAGCATCACCATCCTGGATGGTTCCGACCTAGAATATGTGGACATCTATAAGTACCTACAGTGCCTTGCGAAAGTATTCGGCCCCCTTGAACTTTGCGACCTTTTGCCACATTTCAGGCTTCAAACATAAAGATATAAAACTGTATTTTTTTGTGAAGAATCAACAACAAGTGGGACACAATCATGAAGTGGAACAACATTTATTGGATATTTCAAACTTTTTTAACAAATCAAAAACTGAAAAATTGGGCGTGCAAAATTATTCAGCCCCCTTAAGTTAATACTTTGTAGCGCCACCTTTTGCTGCGATTACAGCTGTAAGTCGCTTGGGGTATGTCTCTATCAGTTTTGCACATCGAGAGACTGAAATGTTTTCCCATTCCTCCTTGCAAAACAGCTCGAGCTCAGTGAGGTTGGATGGAGAGCATTTGTGAACAGCAGTTTTCAGTTCTTTCCACAGATTCTCGATTGGATTCAGGTCTGGACTTTGACTTGGCCATTCTAACACCTGGATATGTTTATTTTTGAACCATTCCATTGTAGATTTTGCTTTATGTTTTGGATCATTGTCTTGTTGGAAGACAAATCTCCGTCCCAGTCTCAGGTCTTTTGCAGACTCCATCAGGTTTTCTTCCAGAATGGTCCTGTATTTGGCTCCATCCATCTTCCCATCAATTTTAACCATCTTCCCTGTCCCTGCTGAAGAAAAGCAGGCCCAAACCATGATGCTGCCACCACCATGTTTGACAGTGGGGATGCTGTGTTCAGGGTGATGAGCTGTGTTGCTTTTACGCCAAACATAACGTTTTGCATTGTTGCCAAAAAGTTAAATTTTGGTTTCATCTGACCAGAGCACCTTCTTCCACATGTTTGGTGTGTCTCCCAGGTGGCTTGTGGCAAACTTTAAACAACACTTTTTATGGATATCTTTAAGAAATGGCTTTCTTCTTGCCACTCTTCCATAAAGGCCAGATTTGTGCAATATACGACTGATTGTTGTCCTATGGACAGAGTCTCCCACCTCAGCTGTAGATCTCTGCAGTTCATCCAGAGTGATCATGGGCCTCTTGGCTGCATCTCTGATCAGTCTTCTCCTTGTATGAGCTGAAAGTTTAGAGGGACGGCCAGGTCTTGGTAGATTTGCAGTGGTCTGATACTCCTTCCATTTCAATATTATCGCTTGCACAGTGCTCCTTGGGATGTTTAAAGCTTGGGAAATCTTGTTGTATCCAAATCCGGCTTTAAACTTATTCACAACAGTATCTCGGACCTGCCTGGTGTGTTCCTTGTTCTTCATGATGCTCTCTGCGCTTTTAACGGACCTCTGAGACTATCACAGTGCAGGTGCATTTATACGGAGACTTGATTACACACAGGTGGATTGTATTTATCATCATTAGTCATTTAGGTCAACATCGGATCATTCAGAGATCCTCACTGAACTTCTGGAGAGAGTTTGCTGCACTGAAAGTAAAGGGGCTGAATAATTTTGCACGCCCAATTTTTCAGTTTTTGATTTGTTAAAAAAGTTTGAAATATCCAATAAATGTCGTTCCACTTCATGATTGTGTCCCACTTGTTGTTGATTCTTCACAAAAAAATACAGTTTTATATCTTTATGTTTGAAGCCTGAAATGTGGCAAAAGGTCGCAAAGTTCAAGGGGGCCGAATACTTCAAACATCTCCAATCGAAAATCAAATCTAGAGTCGGCTTTCTATTTCGCAACAAAGCCTCCTTCACTCACGCCGCCAAACTTACCCTAGAAAGACTGACTATCCTACCGATCCTCGACTTCGGCGATGTCATCTACAAAATAGCTTCCAATACTCTACTCAGCAAACTGGATGCAGTTTATCACAGTGCCATCCACTTTGTTACTAAAGCACCTTATACCACCCACCACTGCGACCTGTATGCTCTAGTCGGCTGGCCCTCGCTACATATTTGTCGCCAGTCCCACTGGCTCCAGGTCATCTACAAGTCCATGCTAGGTAAAGCTCCGCCTTATCTCAGTTCACTGGTCACGATGGCAACACCCACCCGTAGCACGCGCTCAAGCAGGTGCACCTCGCCAACACCTCATTTGGCCGCCTTTCCTTCCAGTTCTCTGCTGCCTGTGACTGGAACGAATTGCAAAAATCGTTGAAGTTGGAGACTTTTATCTCCCTCACCAACTTTAAACATCTGCTACCTCCTCATGACTTTTGCACACAATGTATATAGACTCTCTTTTTTTTTTTACTGTGTTATTGACTTATTGTTCACTCCATGTGTAACTCTGTGTTGTTGTCTGTTCACACTGCTATGCTTTATCTTAGCCAGGTCGCAGTTGTAAATGAGAACTTGTTCTCAACTAGCCTACCTGGTTAAATAAAGGTGAAATAAATAAAACATATAAAGTATAATTTATGAATGATGGGATCGATTAATTAATAAGATGAAAAATTATATAACAGATCAGAATTGTCACACAATTCGTTGACGTCACAATTATAGTACTGTATTGTTTTTCAGGGTTTCCCAAACTGGGTTGGGTGCACGTTTTGGTTTTTGCCCTAGCACTACACAGCTGATTCAAATAATCAATTAATCATCAAGCTTTGATCATTTGAATCAGCTGTGTAGTGTTTGGGTAAAAACCAAAACGTGCACCCCCTTGGGGTCCCGAATACAGAGTTTGGGAAACGCTAGTTTATGATAGAATCAGAAAACGATCATTATGATTGTAGATTATACAAAAAAAACGAACTTTCTCTGGCCACCAGACGGCATCCTTTTCTTGTTTACAGGCCATGGTATGCAATGGACTCCAGTATGCTCTGCACACAGTAGTATCATAGGCAATATAAAGCAAAGTATAGGAGTTTCATAGGAGCATCATTCCAGGCAGACATTTATACCCATTGCATGTAAACAAATCAAATGTGTATTTGTCACCTGCACAGGATACAGCAGGTGTAAACAGTACAGTGAAATGCTTACTTGCAAGCTCAATACACACATTTTTTTATTTGTACATATGAAGTACAGGTTATTCTGCAAATGTAAAATGTGGTCAAAGCAAAACTCTTATTGCAAATCTATATTGATAAAAAAACACAATTTCCATAAACACATCATTTGCATAAGTCCACTGAAAGAGAGAACCTGAAAAGTCATTGACAAACCCTTCATACACTTTAAACTTACATCCATAATACACTATTTTATACTTCTCTTAAAGATGTCCTCTAGCCATTTTTGAACTTCTCCTGTTGAAAAGCAATATCCCAAGTATTAGTACAGTAAAGTACACACACTAAAGCAAAATAGTGTTTTTTAGACAACTGCAAACTTCCAAGGAGTAGGGCATTCAAGGAGTTGGTCTAATGGTCAAATGTGATGTCATCAGCCGTCCCCCTTGGTTGAGGAACAATAGAGAAGGATGGAGAATAAAAGAGGAAGCCCCCCCCCCCCGACCTGGACCACCTATTGGATTTGCCATTTGTTAAGTAAATCAGGTGTTAAAAGGTGAAACGTAAAAGACATTGACCAAATTATGCTAACACAATTACTGTGTAGTTACAAAAAGTGCATCTGTGCAACTCAAATGTGACCAGATATTTTGTTTCTTGGTAGGTATTTGCAAGAACAATAACACAATATAAATGTGTAATTTCATTGGAACAGCATAACAGTTGTTTTCAATATGGCAGAGAACAGTACCACAGAAGAACTTATGCTACTGTACAGCAATGACATGATAAAAAGGTGTTCCCTAGAGATCCAGACAGTAGCTTGGCCAGACAAACTGCCTTATTAAGGAGTCCCCCAGGCAGCTTTTCAAACAACTGGGAGCTTCAGAACGCGGCTCCTATCATCTTCTCCCTCCCTCCCAGATGTAAAACCACAAACCATAGACAGATCGTCCGCACAGCGGCCCTTTAGCTTTTTCTCTAAATAAGGCAGCTTATCAGAGTTCCTGTCATTTCAGCCATATTCCCATTGCCAAACAACCCTGGCTCCGCTGTGGCAGTGGTGAGCTGCAGGCCTGCACATTCTTTTCCCTTGTATGGGTAAATGCCTGAGCAGGGCTGGCTCTGTTTGGGACAGCCGGGCAAGGCGATTGGCCAATGGAGGAGTGGGATGGGCCGGTTGAAGACTTTCTTTAAACAAACTTTTCAGTGGTACTGCCTGCTTCCCTTCCAACTAAGCACTGAGACCCAGACAGAAGGCCTCAGAGAACTCCCCAAAACAACTACAATTCACCTGAAGCCAAGGTGAGATGGATTTTTAAAAACATGTTCCTTAATGTTGTTTATCTTAGAGGGATTTTATGTTGGTATTAGATGTGACACTTTTAAAGCATTAGTCAGAATTGTTTGGGAAACTGTCAACATTTGTAAAAGCTGAGTTCAAGGTGAGGGCTGGATAGGGTTTCTGAGTTCTTCTTGTATGCCTAAAGCGACCAGTCACAGGTCTAGGGTCATCTGGTGTAGCTACTCATCACGGTGTTGTGGAATTAAGATTTGACCAGTTGTCACCACTCTGTGCCCCGTATAGAGCTTTCTAAACACTAGAGCAGGGGTATTCAACTCTTCAACTCTTACTCGAAGAGGTCAGGAGCCTGCTGGTTTTCTGTCCTACCTAATAATTAATTGCACACACCTGGTGTCCCAGGTCTAAATCAGTCAATGATTAGAGGGGAACAATGAAAAAACGCAATGGAACTGCCTCACTTCTAATCTAGAGCCTTATGTTTACCTGTTTTTAGACACCGAGAGGTTGGTTAGGTCTGTTAAAGTATGTCGCATTTAGGAACTTCCCCAGTGCTGACCCCTCAGAAGTAGTAGTGGTGTCCGTGATGAGAGGTTAGGTGGTTAGGTCAAGACAGTGATTGACATAACTGCTAGTGTGTGTGTCTGGTCAGTGGGGCCCTGACCGCAGAGATGAGGTGTGGTTGGTACACTGATAAACACACAGTACATCCCAGAGAATAACAAACCAATGATGATCTTGAAATGTTTTCTAAACCTAATCGGTGAGTCAGCCAGTCGAGAAACCTGAGGAATTCAATTGGTTGCAGAAGCAGTGAAGTAATAATGGCCTAGAAATTAATTCTAGAGTGAAGTTGGGAAACACAGATTTCCAAGGTGGCTTCAGACTAAAGATCTAGTTAGTTAGAATGAGATGAGGGTTTGGACAAGACTAATTGATCCGTTTTAAATGGTTGTGCAAGATGTGCTTACAATGACATAGTGATCTAGTCATCCCTCTACAAGAATATGAAATATTACAGGAAATCAGGCAACTCAACCCTGAGAAATTCACTTCTAACATTCTCATTTTTGAACAGCCCCCTAGTCATGGTGATGTGTTATTAACACATGGAAAAGAGAAGGACTGAGAACTTCTGAGAAGAAACATTTGCCCCCAGGCCCAAATCTTAAAATTCCTTCATCCTTTGAAATGAAGCTGGACAATGAGCAAGCAGTTCGCCAGTGACAACTCCCTTACATCTCTGTTACCTCCAATAGCAAGCGGAGACACACTGAGTGAGAGAGACTTGTCGTTTGCCTAACATTTGACTGGGTTATGTCACTGGACAACTGGGTCTTGTTCAGTAGGGATGAAATGGTAGAAAATATTTTGGTACCAACTGACATTGCCCCAATGAGAACGTTTTGACGTTTAAAAACAATCTCTAATTTTGTGCCTGCTGAACATGGCCATGATTTTGTGATCTACCTCTATCACACTCATGCAAACACACACGTCGTTCCCATCTATGCTCAAATAAGGCTTGCTAAATGATGTTATGGTAGTCTGCTTTATATCTTGGTTACCAGTGCTGTTATCTCCTGTACCACATGCCAGTAGAGAGAGAGAGAGAGTATGTTTTGTTTCTCTGTCAGTCATCCAACATGAGGAAGAGATTTTGTGTGGAGAGCGTCCCTGAGTCTAAGCGAATCATTGATATGAATAACATGCTTCAGTGGCTCTCAATGCATTATGTCATAGTCTGGCAGTCAATGAACTCATTATACCTCAACCTTAATGACATGTTACTTCCTGTATGGTATTGGCTCTCGCTCAGTCTGTATTCTGATGTGCCACCACCCAGCAGCACTATCCCCGCCTGTGCACACATCGTCAATGACGCACACTGAGTGACGGGTCTAAGTTTGGCCTGTTCTCCCAGGATACCAGTTGGCTATCTTGTGACCTCTTCACACTGTTCACTGCAGATGACAGTTAGCAGTGGCACAACCTGAATCTTTGGTGCGGAGAGAAAGTGTAATTTGGAGGTCGATGGCATCTGGCACCAATGCAGAGACTGAATATTGAATAATTGAGACTAAGTAATAACCAATTTTCTGGCACCAAGTGAAGTCCCTAGCCTTACCTAGACAATTTATGTAAAATTTTTGCTCATGTATGATCCTATTCAGCGCATATCGCAATCACGCTGATGAGGTTGACAAGTAGGCCTAACTAAATCATCACTGTCAGGCTTTTGCATTTATACTCTTGTGCCATGATAAATTAAGAGCATTTTTCTTTATTCAGTCTTTTTTGGGGGAGACATTTCCCGTGGGAGAGATGAGAACCATCCGCTTCCCCAATACAACAGCCCACTTTGGGGAGTCGTATCTTTCACCCAACCGTAACCATCCATATCCTATTTTGCACGCCTTAGGCCCATCCAACCACCACCATGTCGAGCAAACGTGCAAAGGGGAAGACCACCAAGAAGCGGCCCCAGAGGGCCACGTCCAACGTGTTCGCCATGTTCGACCAGTCTCAGATCCAGGAGTTCAAGGAGGCCTTCAACATGATCGACCAGAACCGAGACGGCTTCATCGACAAGGAGGATCTTCATGACATGCTGGCCTCACTGGGTAAGACATAGGCCAAAGGGGAACACATAGGAACCTGTTGTTAGTGGGTTGACTATATTCTATATACAAGACCTAACGAGCGTATACTCATCAATTCTAGACTGAAACATCCTCCCCAAAAACAACCTTAGAGATGTATAGCAACAGAACGTTTCCCAGTTAAATACCAGTACTGTCAGATAGAGCGCTACCAATAAGCATGCAGACCGGTAATAACGTCCAACTGGGCACATAAGTCAATTTAACATTGGTTCAATGGGGATTGAACCATAATATTTATATTTCCTCAATGTCTACCTTCGAACAGAATTCAGATTTTACCACTTAATGTTGACTATGGTGTGAGTGTTCTGTTGTGGTCCCCAGGTAAGAACCCGTCAGATGAGTACCTGGAGGGGATGATGGCGGAGGCGCCGGGGCCCATCAACTTCACCATGTTTCTCACCATGTTCGGAGAGCGCCTCAACGGCACCGACCCCGAGGACGTTATCCGCAACGCCTTCGCCTGCTTCGATGAGGAGGGCTCTGGTGAGACACACGAGCACGCACACTCACAAACACTCTTCAATGTCAACCACTAGCATCCACCTTCACAGTAATGTCAAACACTTAAAAGGAGAAAAAAAACAGACTTCTTATCCTCGATTCTTCTCAGCTTCTCTTCTTACCACCTTCTCAACCGTATTGGGAAGGTTCAAGGTCCCCCCACTCGGACCTTCTTCTCCAATGTTTAGAGAAGGAGAGAGGATGAGAAGAATCAAGGAAAGAGACAGATGATGACCCGCCTCACTCTCCCGTTTGTAGGAGTGATCCATGAGGACCACCTGCGAGAGTTACTGACCACAATGGGCGACCGCTTCACTGATGAGGAAGTGGACGAGCTGTTCCGTGAGGCGCCTATTGACACGAAGGGCAACTTCAACTACGCCGAGTTCACCCGCATCCTCAAACACGGAGCTAAGGACAAGGACGACATGTAGGGAGAGACAACTGCTTTGCGGCCCGCACACACAGTGCTTTTTAGATGGAATGGACTTCTCTTTTATAGTCAATGGTGATTATCCATTGAGGAGTGTATCTCAGCTAAGTGCATCTCAATAAGTCTGTAGTGGCTTCCTCTCTGGATCCTTTCTGAAATTCCCAGTGATCGGAATATTGCTTTACTCTAATCCATTCCAGGAAAGGTGACAAGGTGAAAGGAAGCAATATTAGACTCTTGAGATGCATTGAACGCCTTTGTATGTGTGGCCCACTCCCCCCAAAAAGCATTCAGCACTACATACCAGCCAAGTACCTCTTCTTGCCTCACACCAGCACCGCCTCTGTAAAGAACTGCACCTTCTATCCAGGAGCTGTGTTGGAAAACCACATTGTAATGGACTCTCTTCTGTCTATTAATGTAATGTTTTTGACGGGTTGTATGTTACCTTCATTGCTTAAATGCTTATCATTCCACCCTTCTTTCGTTGGACATGTTTCCCAGTGCTAGTCATATCTCCTTGTCATCTGGTCAGGTCTATTCTAACTCTGCCTGCATTGATGCACCACAACCTCATTCAAGATAAAACACTCAACATGAAGGGTCAGACCTGTACAAGAAAGCGAGGGATGATGTCGTGAAGAAAGTCAGCCTTTTGAAATTGTTTACTCGTTGCTCTTTCATAAGAGAGAACAGAAGGAAGAGGTTGGGCTTGGTTGTGTTCGGGTATAATCATGTTTGGGTTGAATTATTGTTTAAGGAAAATGATCATGCCTGTATAGGACTAACAAAGGACCCTGAAGTGACATTCCACTGTGTCCTTTATTCCAGATTAGTAATTTCAATGTCCTGCTGCATTCAGTGCAGCATTCAATACCTTTTAATATTATATCAGAGAAAATAAAATATAAACTGATTGATATTCTCTTACATTGCAGTTGTGACACTTTGAGAAGAATACTTCATATTTACTGTGTGTCTTTAACTCTGCATTGTTGGAAAAGGACCTGCAAGAAATAATTTCACTGTTAGTCTACAACCTGTCATTTAAGAAGCATGTGCCATAAAAATGTATGATCAAATGAAGTGGTCCAGGTTAAAGCACTAGCACCAGATGTAGACTAGGCAGTATTTCAAGAGTCACCGAGTCTTAGCTGAAATCAGTAGCAGTGAAACTGCCACCCCGTTTGCGATATTACAATATGTTACTTCAAACAGTGAACACCCCCCCCCGGACATCATTGCACGTGAGAGAACAGTGTTATGTACAGATTTGTTTTATGACGATGCAAAAACAAAAATGTGCCTGGGGCGGCCAGTGTCGACATTTCTCCCAATGCAGATCAACTTTAAAGGTCATTAATATTGTTTCACCTCATGCATCAACAAAAAAAGCTAAATATAATAAAGGAAAAATATAAACTAAATAACGAGGCTATTTACAAGGGGCACTGGAACCAAGTCAATGTGCAGGGGTACGGGTTAGTTGGGGTAGTGACTGCATATATAAACCTAGAGTAGCAGCAGCATGTGAAGGAATATGAATGTACAGTGCATTCGGAAGTATTCAGACCCCTGGACTTTTTTCACATTGTTACATTAGCCTTATTCTAAATGAATTAAATGAAAAATCCTCAGCAATCTACACAAAATAGCCTGTAATGACAAAAACAGGTTGATATTTTTGCCAATGTAAAAAATACCTTGTTTACATAACTATTCAGCCCCTTTGCTATGACACTCAAATGAGCACAGGTGCATCCTGTTTCCATTGATCATCCTTGAGATGTTTCTACAACTTGGAGTCTGTGGTAAATTAAATTGATTGGACATGAGGTCCCACAGTTGACAGTGCATTTCAGAGCAAAAACCAAGCCATGAGAAGGAATTGTCCGTAAAGCTCCGAGACAAGATTGTGTCAAGGCACAGATCGGGGGGAAGGGTACCAAATTATTTCTGCAGCATTGAAGGTCCCCAAGAACACAGTGGCCTCCATTCTTAAATTTAAGTTTGGAACCACCAAGACTCTTCCTAGAGCTGGCCAAACAGCAATCGGTGAAGAGCCTTGGTCAGAGAGGTGACCAAGAACCCGATGGTCACTCCGACAGAGCTCCAGAGTTCCTCTGTGGAGATGGGAGAACCTTCCAGAAGGACAACCATCTCTCTGCAGCACTTCACCAATCAGGCCTTTACTATTTAGTAAAAGGCACATGGCAGCCCTCTTGGAGTTTTCCTAAAGGCATCTAAAGGACTCTGACCATGAGAAACAAGAATCTCTGGAGTGATGAAACCAAGATGGCCTAAATGCCAAGCGTCACGTCTGGAGGAAACTGGCACCGCTCATCACCTGGCCATTGCCATCCCTACGGTGAAGCACCATGTTGTGGGGATGTTTTTCAGCAGTCTCCCACTTGACAAGTCAGAATCTAGGGAAAGATGAACGGCGCAAAGTACCGCGAGATCCTTGATGAAAACCTGCTCCAGAGCTCAGGACCCGAGACTGGTGCAAAGGTTTACCTTCCAACTGGACAACGACCCTAACTACACCCAAGTAGACTCGAGGCTGTAAAATGCTGCCTCAAAGTACTGAGTAAAGGGTCTGATTACTTGTGTAATCGTGATTTATTTTTTATAATATGTACATTAGCAAACATCTTTAAAAAAAAAGTTTTTGCTTTATTATGGGGAGTAGTGTAGATTTTTTAATAAGGCTGTAACATATGGAAAAAGTGAAGGGGTCTGAATACTGACCAAATGCAAAGTTTGGCATCAATATAAATTTGGTACCCTTCCCCCGATCTGTGCCTTGACACAATCTTGTCTCGGAGCTTTACGGACAATTCCTTCTCATGGCTTGGTTTTTGCTCTGAAATGCACTGTCAACTGTGGGACCTCATGTCCAATCAATTTAATTTACCACAGACAGATTTGTTTTCTGTGTTTATCCAGGTATTGTGTGGTTAGAGTCCAGTGAGTGTACGTCAAGCCTGTGCTAGGGTAATTGCAAAAAAAAGGGGGGGTGTATGCAAGTAGTGCAGGTAGTCAGTCATATGATAATTTTATTTAACTATTTAAGTCCGTTAAGAACAAATTCTTATTTACAATGACGGTGGGCCAATTGTGCGCCGCCCTATGGGACTCCCAATCACAGTCGGTTGTGATACAGCCCGGTTTCGAACCAGTGTCTGTGGTGACGCTTCTAGCATTGAGATGCAGTGCCTTAGACCACTGCTCCACTCAGGATACAGATTAACTGTTCCAAGTCTTATGGCTTGGGAGGAAGAAGCTGTTCAGGAGCCTTTTGGTCCCAGACATGGTGCTCTGGTACAGCTTGCCATGCAGTAGCAGAGAACAGTCTGCTTAGGGAGTTCCTCTGACACCGCCCAGTATAGAGGTCCTGGGTGGCAGGAAGGTGACCATCTAAAAGGTTCAGTAGACCTTTGGACTCAACTTAGATGAAAATTGTTGTCTTGGATAGAACTGGGGGAGGGCACCCATGGTACAATATCTTGTCAATGTCAATTCTGTGTCATTAATCTTAGTGCTGCGAGACAAAAGGACATGGTAATGTGACACTAAGCATATGAAAAAGAAAAACTTTTATTCTCTGAAATGCTTGTACAAAACACATTTAAAGTTTAAGGCATATATTGCACAGACTATTCAAAAGTTTCTATGTAGAAGGGGTATATCCCTCAATCCCATGTTTAAGGCACGATAGCCAGTTATACTTTCAATACATCAGCCATGATTCATACAGTGAAATGGAAAAACATCTTTAGGATGCAATTGGTCATATTGAGAAGCTACACATTGTCATTTCAGCTACAATTCATGCCAAAAGAGAAACACCTGACCTTGATGAATTTACATGCATTTTCACATTGGCATCTACGACCCAAGTTTCATTCTGCATCCAAAACCTGATATATATATATATATATATATATCTTTCTAAATAATGTCCAGTATCCAGGTTGTTTCCAGTATCACAACAAGTAACATGTAGTCAGTGGCATGTAGTAATGAATAAACCACGTACCCGCTTAAATTGTACTGTATATCTATTCACACCATTATTTCTTACAAATCACTATGACCAGGAACCCCTTCCTTCCCCCAAACTGTTTGAGGAGTTACGGGCTCAGACGCACCAAAAGTGTTTGCTGGCCGAGAATACTTAGCACCTGTGAACATAATTTGCCAACCGAGTGCGCACCGATTTTACACATAGAAACACATTAAAATTTTGGCAGTCAATATACAGCAGGTCCCCAAAAGACAGCGTGCTGAATGACAGGCAGAATGCTAGATCCACATTGGGTGCGGCGTGTGTGAGCCTTAAAACTCTTCAGCACATCTCCGTTAGTGGAGTACCTGTACGATCTACCTTTCCCAACGACAAATCAGGAAACAATGCCGACATCCAGCCGTATGAAAGAAATCCAGGAGTAGCCCTAACCCTACATATCTGGGAGACATGACGGAGAGAATGGGATCAGTGCGCGTCACAAACCCAGGCTAATAATAACAACATTCCATATCAGCTCTTATCATGCTTCTTTCTAGCTGGAAGATCAAACATTTTCTGGAATTGTAACACAATGGTCTTTTCAAAGCTTAAGAGTTGAAAAGAATAGAGAAAAGTCGAAGTTGGACCTGTTTGAACTGACCTGACAGAATATAAGACTTTGCAGCAGCAGTAATGTTTGTGCTGCGACAAAGTTAGGATTTAGCCATAAAATGTGAACTAAGACCGTTTCATGGAAACTACAACCGTATAAGAATAAGTAACACTGTAGAGAGGATATAGTCCACTAACAGAGAGAAAATACAGAGAGGAGAGGAAAGGAGAGTCAAATTTTCCAGACAGTTTGCTTCTCAATAACCTCAACATTGATCAATGACTTCAATACAACACTGACCAGCCTTTGTCATCCGAGGGAACAACTAAGAGTATTTCAATTCAGACATTTTGGTTTGAAATACAAGGACCAGATCTTAAGGCTCCAATGATTTGCTACTTGGGTCAAACCCTCCCCAAACAGGATGACCCAAAAGCTTGAAAATGTTTGTAACAGTCTTCATCCATCAACTATGGCATACTAGGGCACTAGCCTGACGGCGTCACCTGACTAAGCCTTCAGCGTCGACCACAGAAATTGAGTTGTGTTACATGACCTTACGTTCACACACACAGGGATGTCACCTCCTTCACATCCACATTAAAAACATCCCAGGAAATCATACACAATACATAAAGATAACAGAGAGCAATACAAAAAAAAAACATTCCTCCTTTTTCATATATACACACAAATACTGCTTACCCGTTGAGATACAATTTTGGAAATGGGTTAAAATGAATATTTTTTTTAAGTAAAACAAAATGGTAGTGTTCATATACTTTGCGACTGATAATTTTGGGTGTGTGTCTTCAATGTAGAATCCCTGGTGGCCACATGTTTACAGTCACTTTAAGGCAAGGAGAGAAGGACATTGGAGCTGTGCAGTCAGGCACACTGCAGTACAATCAATTTCCCTTCCGCCTGTCTTCCGGCATTGTGAGGAGGGGGAAGGGGGCGTCGGAATGCTTGAGATTGTGAAGGCCGGACTAAAAAATGAAAATCTAAAGTGCATAAACTGTACTGGAGGAGCACGACACTAGCGCTTGAAACAAACACGGTTGTCTCCGCCCCAAGTCCGCCCTTGGTGGGAATGATTGACAGGCTAGACAGCCAGGGTTTAAAGTCATCGAGTTCCGCTTTATACATTCAACCAAGTCCGGTACTGCTACTGATGAGGCTAGATCTGCTGGTGCTGGCTTCAAGACATTAAAAAAAATGTATAACAGGGGAAGGAAATGTCCTCGTTTGGAAATGGTTGAGATAGTAAGTTCAAAACTACATAATAGAACGTTGTGTTGTCGTTCTATGTTGACGTCACATTTAACCTATACTCTGGAATGTTGACAAGTAGACAGCTTCTGCCCAGCAACAGGCTCTATTGGATAAAATATTTTGTTAAAGTCCTGATTTAAAAAATGCTTTAAAAAAGCATCGTCTTTAAAACACTTGTATTTCCATCCCCGTGTCTGATGTATATGACAGTTCTGTCATATTCAAACTGCAGAGCAGAGACATACAGGATCAGTGGGTTGATGAAAGGAATATGTTCTCAGATATACACAGCTTGGTGCGCCCCCATATACAGACCAGGGTGTGGGCCGTGGCTCTAGTTGACTGTCTCGCTGACAGCATGCAGGGTGTGCTGCGCCCCCCACACTGTGGCTATGGGAGTCTGTGCCACGGGACCAGGCTGTCGAACTGGAACATCGCTGTGGACCATGCTCCACACACTGGCCACCGACTGGGCCCTCTGGACACTGCTGCTGCTGGGGATGGAGGAAGAAAGGCCTAGGAATGGGGTGAGGGCTGGCGGAGGTGCTTGGACTAGGGCTAAAGTTGGGGATGAGACTGGGACAGGGGATAAAGTTAGTGATGGGGTGAAGGTTTGAACAGGACTTAGGGCTGACACAGGGGGTTTGATTGGTGCTGGGATGAATGTTGGGACAGAGGTTGAAACTGGCACTAGGACTGGAATTTTGGCCTGGCGAGGAGGCAGACTTGGCGCAGGAATGAAGGAAAGGGCTGGGGTGAGTTTAGGTGCTGAAGAGACCGTGCCGGGGCTTGGGACTGAAACTGCGGACACCACAGCCTTTTCCGTGGGACTCAGCGTAGCTTGGCTCGGCTCTGGTGGAAGGGTCAGACCCATAGCACTGCTGCAGACCGTGGCCTCTGTAGTGGCCTTCGTCTGACTCTCATGCTCAGCGGCCCTCTGGAGAGCTGCGTCCACCAGCAGCCTCAGGTCACTGAAGTCCTGGCCGGGGCACAGCTCCGGAGGGGTGGGGGGTGGCGTGTTGAATAGCCCGCCAATGGGACTGGCGCTAATAACCGTAGAGCCCTTCTCCTCGACCTCCCTCAGGAGAACGTGCATGTCCAGCTGCATCAGGGCCTGGACGCAGCAGCCCTCTTGGCCTGGGTAGCCGGCTCCCGTCAGAATGGCCGTGGCTGTGTTGCCCAGGAGGCTGAGGTCCAGCGTGGGGGCTGGCCGGATGACCGAGGGCCGGAGTGGGGGCAGGGCTGGTGAGGGGACCGAGGAGGTGGGGCTTTCAGGGGAGCTACCTCCACCACCAGTGGATGAGCGACCCTCGCCTTTTCCTGCCCGCCTGGAGATGGTGAAATGGGTGGGGTCTTTGCCGTCCTTGCGGAGGAGGTCAGGGAGGAGGCGGCGACGGGCGTTGATGAACCAGTTGCATATCTGGAAAGTGGAGGAAGTTCCTTTAACAATGCCTGCATGACTGAGAAAACAAACTGGGTGCATCTCAAGGGCCCAACTAGGCTTCCGCCAAGAGCCAAACTACAGAAATAAATCTCAAGTCACTTAGAAAAATGTTTTTTTGGTGTGTGTGTGCCAAGTCAACTAGAAGACCCTAATAATTAGCTCAACTGACCAGTATAAAGTGTTAAAACTGGGCCGAGGCCAGTTGTTTGGAAATAGACTTCCGCCCACATATTCTCAGTCTCCCTCACCTTTAGGCCTGGTTACCGCCCTCTAGTGGGAAACATCTCCCCCACACACAGTGAGATGAGGGGCCTCAGACTGTTGGCATTAAAGAAGTCTCGGGTGAAAAATTAGCCACAGAGAAGTGCACAGCCAGCCAGGGGCACAACACTGCAGCCCGGTTGTCTGGCTTCAAGTCAACTAGAAGACCCTAATAATTAGCTCAACTGACTCATATAATAAAGAGTTAAAACTGGGCCGGCTGTCTGCTCTAGCCTCTTGCTCTGTCTGCTCATGTCACCAACTCCTGGGGTGTGAGAGTGTGTGTGTGTGTGTGTGTGTATTGGAGGGAAGAGGAAACATCACATGGTTGGCCTACAAGGGCTGCTGTAACGGTGTCAAATTCATCTGTACAGTAGTACATCAGTCATGGGATATTTGCTACACTGTTGTGAAACACCCAAGGGCTGAAGTACGATGATAAGTACGAAGTAAATACCATGGGATGGATCGCTGTTTATAGAATACTTAGCAACGGCCTGAAGTAGGCCTATAGGTGCTGCGGCGTTTAGCGCCCCGCACACGAGGCCAATAGAGAACACAATATCTCATAAACAACTATCTTCGACAGGGCGAGTAGGTGGTCATGGCTTCATCTTGCCCCAAGTGTCTGCTGTGATCAACTGTTTACACTGCATCAGGAGCTAATCAGCATATCTGGAACCATTCAACTGGAGGACATTGTAAATCATTCATTTCAACACTACACTTGTAAGGGGAGCATGATGAAACCAGACCTAAAATGTATAAAACATTTGTAACAGTTCAAATAGTGTGAGTTTAAATCTATCCAGCCTTGTTAGGGTCAGTGTGAGATCTACCCCACAGCATAATCAGAACATTTTACCATGTTAGGCCGGTCCACTCACCTGTAGCACGGAGAGGCTGGTCTGATCTGACAGGCTGAGTTTTTCCTGCTCTGAAGGGTAGGCGTTGTAGCGGTGCTCATACAGCCAGGTCCGCAGCACAATCACCGCCTCCTTGGGCAGGTTGCCGCGGCGACGCCGCTTACCCGAGGCCACGCCGCCCCCTGACAGGTCAAGGGGAAAGCCGTCATCCTCAAAGGGGTCGCTGTCAGACATGGCTGACGACAGCTCCTGTATCTGCTCCTCTTCCAGAGCTGAGGAGGAGAGGGGGGGGGGGGGGGGGGGTCAGTTTGGCTGAGCTAGTGTTTGTATGGTGGACACTGTTCACAGGGTTGGACATTCACTCATTTGTTATGGAATGCATTGTTTCCTCCATCAGATTACCATGTTACGTATCTACTTATTGTGTAGGCCTGTTTGTTATTGTACATTCACCAACCTATAAAGAAATAGCTTTGGTGAAGGGTTAAATTGAGACGCTTGTTTACAGAAAACATGGGGTGACCTGTGCCAATTAGCCATCTAGTATGCTCTGAACACCTGTGTGTAAGCTACTCTGGTAGTGTAGCGTTGTCGGATGGAGGCACCCATAGCTGTATGCATCTGTCCAAAACTGCTACAATAAGTGCATATTTTTTATTTGGATTCTTTCACTGATGTACAATAAGGGCCATATGTTTCAAACGCCGTACCACGGGCGATGAATTACATTTCTAAACGTTTACAATCCAGACGATTGTGGTTCACGTGGGGCTGTCGTGGGTCGAAGTGAATGGTTGCGAACTGTATGGACAAGACAGAATGCCACCTAGAGTTAGAGACCTAGTATGGGTGAAGCAGTCAGGTAAGCACAACTAAAAGCATTCATCAATGACAACTTACTATTAAAGTGATGTGCCATTAATTGAACTAAAACACATTCAGAACAATATATTCATTCCCCAAATCACTTTATGTTGTGGGGGGGGGGGGCAACTCAAAATGAAGCATGCTTTCTCCCAGGGTATAGAATGCAGTAAATGTCTTTCTCTGGTTGAAATCTGACCCCCGGGGGGCAGCCTGTCCTTACAAAGGAGATTGTGTGCATATCACCATCTCCAGCGGGAGGCGAGCTATAGACCGTGCAGGGGGACCAGTTTCACCTCTTGCCAGGGAAATTCAGAGTCCTGGAGACACTCCTCACTTGTTTGTATGCCCAAATTGAATGTCCATCCAATTGTTTACAGTAACGTTGCGGCTATAATCTTTTTAAAAGTTGTAAGTGTATGAAAGGGCAAAACTGATAATTGATTATAGCAAACTAAATATGCCAACGACTTAAATTGGTAAACTAGTTATTTTTATACTGCCTAAAACACTGGATTTTCAGTGGTTTGAGTTGTGCTGTCAATATTTTGTCCATTGAACAGCTTGAAAGTAGCAATTAAAGTTACTAGCGATCCCGTTACACAGCTGGTAATGACTGTATTTTAGCTAGTAGCTAATGAATGCACTCCAGGTGGGTCATAAAAAGTGGGATAATTTGAGCTAACTAGTTTGATGAGGTTAGCTTGAAGTCAGTTAATTTACGTCACACGTTGCTCCTCTATCAAACCTCAACTGTCTACAAAGTAAAGGCCGTTCTTATCTTAGAGCTAATATGATATTTTCTAAATTACTCAATGCGTTAAACTTCAAAGGCGTGAGTAGAAATCGAGTTGCTAAATTCACTAAAATCCTCAAGGCGAAAA
Source organism: Oncorhynchus clarkii lewisi (assembly GCF_045791955.1). Classification (NCBI taxonomy): domain Eukaryota; kingdom Metazoa; phylum Chordata; class Actinopteri; order Salmoniformes; family Salmonidae; genus Oncorhynchus; species Oncorhynchus clarkii. Next base: position 72,254,959 of record NC_092153.1, read on the forward strand.
TGGCATTACAGCCAACGTAACTTAGCTAGTTAACTAGCTAGCTGTTAAGGCTAGCAGGCTACAAAGCAAACAATGAAGTTCGCGTCAGTGATTGGTATTCTGTTCTGTTCCATTCAATCTGGTCTAGTGCAGTTAACAGTTCCAGTGAAATCAAAATTATCTAGCTGAAAGCAATCAATTTCCAAATGCAAAAAAATAGCGAAAATAAGAAATTCCTGTTAGAGCTCGACAAATGAGCAAAGAAAACATTGACTAAGTTTGCTAGCCATCTTCCCATCGTCACGTAGCAAACGTACAAAGAACCCTTTGAACGCACGCCATAGCGCATGTAGGACTGTTCTGTCGCTCCGCCAGATGGACACCATGCTTGCTTCCAAAGATAACTAGCTGGTTAGCTGTCCCTCCAAATTCAAACAAACACACGCTGCATTTGCTCGCAACAAAAAACTGCATTCCATTTAACACCAACGTGCGAGCACACCAGGCAAACCGTCAGACACGGTCAGGGCAACAATTAATACCTGGAAATAAAAATAACATGGCTAATTTCAGCCTACCTCGTTTTAGGGGTTTCATTCTTTGTTGATGGCTTGCTCGAAAACACGCAGCTGTCGAAGTTCCTTGTAAAATGCGTGCCCCGGCTAAATGTTGACAAAGCGAGATTTTGTTTCCAAGCGCTAAAGGTGTTGCACGCTTTTACTTTGCTTTTCAAGGCTTCAAATATTTTTTTCTTGGGACATAAGCGTGCAGTTGTTCTATCGCGTTTCGATGTCTTGCTAGAACAAATGTTTCATAATTTGTGTCGCTCAGTTCTTTTTACCTGCAGAAGCAAAGCCAACTCTATACCAATCTGACAGTAGAAGATGGAATGATCCCGCCTCCTGTATCTGCGCGATCCAATCACCGCTCTTTCTTTCCAGTAGACATGCCGTGTCATCATTCCTGAGTGACTGACAGGCGAAGCATTTAATTCAAAATCCAGTACAAGATTTTATTGAATAATGTTGTTTTGTTTCCGACATTATTGAAATTAACACACACGACCTATTGTTTTTGCCAACATATTATAGTGGCCAGCAAACCAAGGGGGTTTCCTCATGTACTCGGAATATGCGTTTATTATGTAACCGAAACGATCAAGTTTTCTTGTTACATAAACGGGATCAAAAATCTTGACAGCAACAGTGGGCCACGGCCACTAATGGATGCAGTGATAAAACAGTAAAAAGTCTGGTCAATAGAACAGCAGAATCTTCCTAACAACTGCAGGAGAAAGTCGAAGCTTTCTCACCTTGCTCCCATCCTCTTTCATATGCAGCAAAATACTCTAGGTGCTGTACGTGGGGCTGCCTCTGAAAGCTTGTTGTTGCCACTGCACAATATCTACATGTCAGGCAATATTATTTTAGTTTTTGTCTCGCACTTAGGTAGGAATTTGCATTATGTGATAATACAATGTGACAAGAATGTAAATAGTCACTGGTGTGGAAGACTAACCAAATGACGCACTAGACAGACTACAATCTCTAGATTGTCTAGATTAGATTATAGACTAGCCTATATAGCCCTGTGTAGATTATAATAATCCCATTACTCACTGTAATAAAATAATCTCTGACACCATCAACCTGATAGAGGATTAACAAAATGACCATTGTGAACGGTTTGAGAAAGTATTGTGTGCATTTTATTGAATGATATTCTCTCTTCATAGTATTTTACAGTACATATTTTAACAAATGAGCTCATTGTAATTGTATAAATAAATCTACAGCATTGTAAAAGATGGAGTGGTTCTCTGCATTCAGATTTCATTTTTATTTACAACAGAATGTGATTTGACTTGCCTAGTTAAATAAAGGTTAAATAAAAAGTAAAATAAATTGATTAGCACATGGGGAATTACTAGCTGGTCTCAGATCTGTTTGTGCTGCATGACAATGACCATAGTAGTTGGCAAGCCAAGACACAGCACGAACAGAGACCAGGCTATGGAATTGCTTTATCATAAAATGATATCATAAAATCTTAACATATACCAATTTTACTTAATTTGGTATTCCACAATATGCATTAATGTTACCAGAGTAGATATAAATACAAGAATCATAGTAAATCTCATTTTATGAACAAAACAACCACTCATTCACATTTTATCTCAACCCTTTATACTAAACCAAAACCCTGACATACACAGCCTAACTTGTGAAGCATTATCAATACTGAACAAATCCTAGTCAATAAAATATATGCTTGTTTCATAAAATATTTCATTATTGTTTGTTATAGTAAAAAAAGAATTGCTACATATCTCTTCTGCTAAGAGTGTTGGTTCTTCTACACTCCCAACCCTTGTAGGCCAAGGGTACAAACCAAAGTGCACAGACAATTCAGGAGGGGGCTTCTTTTTACTTTGTAGGCCTTTGAACCAGGGGAGTGGGTTGACAGGTACCCTTACCTTGGGCTACCCTTTCCAGGCATGCTGTGCCTCAACAACCCCTCAAAAGTCTTGTTAAAGCCTAGCGTTGAGAGTAATGTACTGTAAATCAGTTCAAAGGGACTTCACTCTCACAGAAATTAGTTTGCTATTAGTTGGCTGTATTCTCCAAGCGAGTATGGCAAGTGTCCACCACAACAGTCATGTCCTCTAGAAGTTCGAAATTGTCAAAAAATGTACAGGACATTTTTCTGCAGTCAGAATTCCATAGTGAACACATCCAAAAAATATTGTTTCCTCTCCTAATATTTCACACTTACTGACAGCAGAGGTGTGTTGGGTCAAAACAGGTGCAGTGAAAACTCCTAAAAATAAATTGAGAAAAAACCCTGCTGAAGTATAGGAAGTTAGGGTGTGAAAGGCGAACAGCAACACTAAATAAAGAGGACCCAGACCATGGCCACACATTACACATTTTGTAAGTCTTGAAAATATAAGAGCTGTGAATTATACAAGAGCTGTGAATTATAAGACAGTCTAAAACATCTCTTCCTTGTCAGGTTTGCTACAAATGTATTGTTTGGTAGGCCTATAACGCATAGGAATATCAAGTGAATACTTAACGCATAGAAACAACATGGCCAAATGCAGTTTCATAAAACACATTAACTCAATATACAGTACACACATCGTGTAATCCACACCAAAGAGACCATGATGAAATTGTTGTTGTTGTTGGTTTTAGAGTACTTCCAACTGCCATTTATAAATTCCACAGCCACTTCACCTGGAAACTAGGAAAGTGAATAAATAGCCTTGTAATTTTAAGCAAATGCGACAGTATGTGAATAAATAAACCAATTCAATGCTCTTAGGCTAGGCATATATCTCCAAAACAATAGCATACAACAACAAAATGAAGGGGTACTATATGCATATCACTATGATTTAAAACACTTCAACAGTGTGCCATAGGATATGATCTTTCACAGAGAGTCAGGACCTTGATGAAATAGGCCTAGGTGTGGCCCTCTGGTTTGTGTATTGGACCAGGGCCTCGTTAAATGTATGAGACGAACCCCTTAGTCTCTCAGTGACAGATAGTTTCTGTCATTTACGTATTCATGTCTTTGCAGTTTAGAGCAGCAGCGGACTGTCTCTCTGTCACCCTGTAATAGCTTTCTGTCCTTGACATACGTTTCTCTCTCACTCTCCCCATATGCATATTGAATTATTTAAATTCCAGTCAGGCACAGACTCAAATCAAAATACAGCTGATAGGGTCGACCGATCTCTTTCGTCTGAAGCTATTGGGCCTGGTTAGAGCTTCAATGGGAGACCACATGGGAACAGTACTTCCAACTGCCCTTTATCAATGTGTGAGAGGGTTTTTTGAGGGCCAGAACAGTACCACCAACGTTTTATATATTTTTGTTTTTGTTTATTTTTGTTTATTTAACAAGGCAAGTCAGTTAAGAACAAATTCTTATTTACAATGATGGCCTAACCCGGCCAAACCTGGACAACACTGGGCCAATTGTGCGCCGCCCTATGGGACTCCCGAACACGGCCGGTAGTGATACAGCCCGGGATCGAACCCAGGTCTGTAGTGACGCCTTTAGCACTGCGATGCAGTGCCTTAGACCGCTGCGCCACTCAGGATCCCTGAATTCCCCAGGTGATGGGGACATCCAATGCTATCAATATGGATACAGTCTGCTTTTCAACTGTAACATCAGTGTTACACTAGTGTATACACCCTTACAATTGTTTCCTTAGCTAGGGCTGACATTGAGGACTTGTGAAGAGCAGAATCAACAACCTCTGCATAATCAAAACTGTTGCTTTGTGAGAAGGTAATAAAATCCACAGTTAACCATTGTTATGTAAATGACAGCTGAGAAGTACCAGTGGCCTGGCTTTGGCCCCAAGTGAGAGCAGGTCCGCTGGAGCCATAACTCAGTGAAACACGGGTGCTGGCCAACGTAGATGGAAACAGAAAGGTCTGAGCCTTTTGGGTAAAACACTGGGGTAAATCCTGTATGGAAATTACATTATTTTCTTTTAACTCCATTCGATGTAAATCATCTCTTTGCAATCTAGCGGGAATCCTATATATTGTTAAAAAAAAAGCATGTTATATGTTATAACAGATTGTGTCCAAATCCTAGTACATGTCGTTGGACTACAAGAACATCAGAAAATAGTTAGGACTGTTCCAGGACTAGCAATGGAAAAACAAATAGCCAGTACTAACTTAGTTGGTCACAACAGCAAATCAAGAACACAATTTAACAGACGCAGTCACACAAACCCCCTCGTTGGTAAAGGATCACACCAACTACAGACCACTGTCACACAAAGCCTGAAGGCGCTAACGATTGGAGACATGCTCAAATGGAGGAGCATTCAGATGCCTCAACCAGGGAGGGGCCAGAGCCATTGACACCCTACCTTTTACTAAGCAGAGTAAAGGGACCATCAGCAGCTTAGGCAAACACACAACAGCAAACAATAGCCTGCAATCAAGAGAGATCTCTTCCCAGGAGGGAGTGGATGATGGCCAATACAGCCAGGCCTTTTCAATGCAAAGCCTCAAGCTTTGCATTGGTGGGGGGAGAAATACAACAACAAATTTAAAAGAGACATGGAGAAACTAGGTAACAAGCAACCCGACATATGGTTAAGTAAAAGTGAATGTCCTTTTTATTCAAGTGAACACAGTATGTGGCCCATGCAGAGACCCTGGTGTTGCAAGCACCATCTTCCAAACGACAGAACCATTGTAACATAAGAACCACTATTTGATTAGCAGGGAAAGGTAGTGTTCATTTGCTGGCCATTTGATGCAGCACAACAAATGTGGGGGGACAAGGAGAAGAAATGTAAAGAAAACAAATTATGCTCAGATGAACCAGAGTAAACTGGTGAAGCAATAAGGCATGAGAACCCAGGGATTATAGCGTAAATAACTCAACTAAGGGCTGTTCTAAGACCTGACGAGGAGCAAACAACAATAAAGTTGACTTTGACCTACGCAGTACAAACGTAGGTGGAGAGTTCCCTCCCTATCACTACTGTATTCCCTGGCCATGTGTACTTCCTAGCCACTACTGTATGCCCTAGCCATGTGTATGCCCTAGCCACTACTGTATGCCCTAGCCATGTGTATGTCCTAGCCACTACTGTATGCCCTAGCCATGTGTATGCCCTAGCCACTACTGTATGCCCTAGCCATGTGTATGCCCTAGCCATGTGTATGCCCTAGCCATGTGTATGCCCTAGCCATGTGTATGCCCTAGCCATGTGTATGCCCTAGCCATGTGTATGCCCTAGCCACTACTGTGTGCTCTAGCCATGTGTATGCCCTAGCCATGTGTATGTCCTAGCCATGTGTATGCCCTAGCCATGTGTATGCCCTGGCCATGAAAACTGCATGTGTTTTCTCGCACGACCAAGAAAGTAACACAGAAATACAAAACATTAGGACACCTGCTCTTTCCATGACATAGACTGACCAGGTGAATCCAGGTGAAACTATGATCCCTTATCGATGTCACTTCAAATCAGTGTAGATTGGGAGGAGACTGGTTAAATAAGGATTTTTAAGCCTTGAGACAACTGAGACATGGATTGTGTATGTGTGCCTTTCAGAAGGTGAATGGGCAAGACAAAAGATTTTAGTGCCTTTGAACGGGGTATGGTACTTATGTGCCAAGCTCACCGGTTTGTGTCAACAACTGCAACGCTGCTAGGTTTTTCACGCTCAACAGTTTCCTGTGTGTATCAAAAATGGTCCACCACCCAAAGGACATCCAGCCAACTTGACACAACTGTGGGAAGCATTGGCGTCAACATGGGCCCGCATCCCTATGGAACCCTTTTGACACCTTGTAGATTGTAGAGTCCATGCCCCAACAACTTGAGACTGTTCTGAGGGCAAAAGGGGATGGGGGGTTGCAACTCAATAGTAGGAAGGTAGTCCTAATGTTTAGTATACTCAGTGTATATGCCATTTAGCAGACGTGTTCATGCAAATACAAAGGTTAGTCATTTGAAGTCATAATTTGATATAAAAACGACTATTGGTTGGAAATATATGATGGAAAGCATGATTGTGATGACCAACTGTTAAAAAATGCTGTTCATTCTGCGAGTCTGGCAAGTGAGATCTTTTTAACCCGACTGTGGCACTCCAGGCTGAAGTTTCCGCTAGGTACAGATCTAGCATCAGTTTCCCCCCTCCAATCTTAACTTTAACCATGTGGGGGAAATGCGAAACTTACCCAAAATCAGCGTCCAGGGGCAACATCACCCTACACCACTTTGGACAATCAAATACCTACAGTGAGACACAAACTTTCTTGATCTCTCAACCACAAACAGAGAATATGTTATGATAATTTGATATTTGACCATTTTAATATTTATGCTGCAGTAGTTTATGTATCGGGGGGCTAGGGTCAGTCTGTTGTATCTGGAGTATTTCTCCTGTCTTATCCAGTGTCCTGTGTGAATTTAAGTATGCTCTTTCTTTCTTTCTTTCTTTCTTTCTTTCTTTCTTTCTTTCTTTCTTTCTTTCTTTCTTTCCCTCTCTCGGAGGACCTGAGCCCTAGGACCATGCCTCAGGACTACCTGGCATGATGACTACTTGCTGTCCCCAGTCCACCTGGCCGTACTGCTGCTCCAGTTTCAACTGTTCTGCCTGCGGCTATGGAACCCTGACCTGTTCACCGGACGTGCTACCTGTCCCAGACCTGCTGTTTTCGACTCTCTAGAGACAGCAGTAGCGGTAGAGATACTCTCAATGATCGGCTATGAAAAGCCAACTGACATTTACTCCTGAGGTGCTGACTTGTTGCACCCTCGACAACTACTGTGATTATTATTATTTGACCATGCTGGTCATTTATGAACATTTGAACATCTTGGCCATGTTCTGTTATAATCTCTACCCGGCACAACCAGAAGAAGACTGGCCACCCCTCATAGCCTGGTTCCTCTCTAGGTTTCTTCCTAGGTTTTGGCCTTTCTAGGGAGTTTTTTCTAGCCACCGTGCTTCTACACCTGCATTGCTTGCTGTTTGGGGTTTTAGGCTGGGTTTCTGTACAGCACTTTGATATATCAGCTGATGTAAGAAGGGCTATATAAATACATTTGGCGTTACTCTGGACCCTGATCTCTCTTTTGAAGAACATATCAAGACCATTTCAAGGACAGCTTTTTTCCATCTACGTAACATAGCAAAAATCAGAAACTTTCTGTCCAAAAATGATGCAGAAAAATTAATCCATGCTTTTGTCACTTCCAGGTTAGACTACTGCAATGCTCTACTTTCCGGCTACCCGGATAAAGCACTAAATAAACTTCAGTTAGTGCTAAATACGGCTGCTAGAATCCTGACTAGAACCAAAAAATGTGATCATATTACTCCAGTGCTAGCCTCTCTACACTGGCTTCCTGTCAAAGCAAGGGCTGATTTCAAGGTTTTACTGCTAACCTACAAAGCATTACATGGGCTTGCTCCTACCAATCTCTCTGATTTGGTCCTGCCGTACATACCTACACGTACGCTACGGTCACAAGACGCAGGCCTCCTAATTGTCCCTAGAATTTTTAAGCAAACAGCTGGAGGCAGCGTTCTCCTATAGAGCTCCATTTTTATGGAACGGTCTGCCTACCCATGTCAGAGACGCAAACTCGGTCTCAACCTTTAAGTCTCTACTGAAGACTCATCTCTTCAGTGGGTCGTATGATTGAGTGTAGTCTGGCCCAGGAGTGGGAGGGTGAACGGAAAGGCTCTGGAGCAACGAACCGCCCTTGCTGTCTCTGCCTGGCCGGTTCCCCTCTTTCCACTGGGATTCTCTGCCTCTAACCCTATTACAGGGGCTGAGTCACTGGCTTTACTGGGGCTCTCTCATGCCGTCCCTGGAGGGGGTGCGTCACCTGAGTGGGTTGAGTCACTGATGTGGTCATCCTGTCTGGGTTGGCGCCCCCCCCCCCCCCCCTTGGGTTGTGCCGTGGCGGAGGTCTTTGTGGGCTATACTCAGCCTTGTCTCAGGATGGTAAGTTGGTGGTTGAAGATATCCCTCTAGTGGTGTGGGGGCTGTGCTTTGGCAAAGTGGGTGGGGTTATATCCTTCCTGTTTGGCCCTGTCCGGGGGTGTCCTCGGAGTGGGCCACAGTGTCTCCTGACCCCCCTCCTGTCTCAGCCTCCAGTATTTATGCTGCAGTAGTTTATGTGTCGGGGGCTAGGGTCAGTTTGTTATATCTGGAGTACTTCTCCTGTCCTATTCGGTGTCCTGTGTGAATCTAAGTGTGCGTTCTCTAATTCTCTCCTTCTCTCTTTCTCTCTCTCGGAGGACCTGAGCCCTAGGACCATGCCCCAGGACTACCTGACATGATGACTCCTTGCTGTCCCCAGTCCACCTGGCTGTGCTGCTGCTCCAGTTTCAACAGTTCTGCCTTATTATTATTCGACCATGCTGGTCATTTATGAACATTTGAACATCTTGGCCATGTTCTGTTATAATCTCCACCCGGCACAGCCAGAAGAGGACTGGCCATCCCACATATGCTCTCTCTAATTCTCTCTTTCTTTCTCTCTCTCGGAGGACCTGAGCCCTAGGACCATGCCCCAGGAATACCTGACATGATGACTCCTTGCTGTCCCCAGTCCACCTGACTGTGCTGCTGCTCCAGTTTCAACTATTCTGCCTTATTATTATTCGACCATGCTGGTCATTTATGAACATTTGAACATCTTGACCATGTTTTGTTATAATCTCCACCCGGCACAGCCAGAAGAGGACTGGCCACCCCACATAGCCTGGTTCCTCTCTAGGTTTCTTCCTAGGTTTTGGCCTTTCTAGGGAGTTTTTCCTAGCCACCGTGCTTCTACACCTGCATTGCTTGCTGTTTGGGGTTTTAGGCTGGGTTTCTGTACAGCACTTTGAGATATCAGCTGATGTACGAAATAAATCAAATAAATTTGATTTGATTTGAAAATAAATTTGATTTAATGTTTTGTTAGATTACCATTTTTTAAATCACTTTCCTGGAACCATTTTCCATTCCACTTTCTTTTTTATTTGTAATTTTTTCTCCTCAATTTTGTGATATCCAATTGGTAGTTACAGTCTTGTCCCATCGCTGCAACTCCCCTACGGGAGAGGTGAAGGTTGAAAGCCAATGCATCCTCCGAAATACGACCCTGTCAAGCCACACTGCTTCTTGACACATTGCTAGCTTAACTTGGAAGCCAGTCGCACCAATTTGTAGGAGGAAACACCGTCCAGCTGGTGACTGGGGTCACCTTGCAGGCGCCCGGCCCGCCACAAGGAGCCGCTAGAGCACGATGGAACATGGAATTCCAAGCCAGCCAAACCCTCCCTTAACCTGGGAGACACTGGGCCAATTGTGAGCCGCCTCATGGATCTCCCGGTCACAGCCAGCTGTGACACAGCCTGGTATCGAACCCAGGTCTGTAGTGATGCCTACAATGCAGTGCATTAGACCCCTGCGCCACTCGGGAGGCCCCCATTCCACTTTCACAGGCCTATTAAAAGAGTGAATCAGTTTTGATATCACTATACTTACTTCCCATAGAGGCACAATGATAATGCATTTATTTTTTTGTACCAACAACAGCATTTTCAAAAACAAAGGATGGCAAACAAATTACATTTATGTAATGTAATAGAGATTTAATGATTTGTCTCAATTTAAAAAAAGTGTAGGCATTTGGGGATGATATTTAACAAAAACAACAATGATAGATAGCAATATGGTTGAACAAATTTAAAAAACTATGCGTTTCTTCTTCATTCCAGGATGAATTTGTAGTGCAAAATATGACCAATAGGAAGATAAAATAACAACTTCCTGGTTTCACACAGTGTCACTGAAGCATCTCAATAGTCAGACAGGGTTTCCTCTCCTAGTCCCTTCCCTTGTCTCCTTTCCTTTCTCTAGCCATCTCTTTTCAAGAGGGTGTCTGGTCAAGATCCATGATGTGGAAAAATATATTACACTTACATGATTTTAGTCATTTAGCAGACACTTATCGACTTACAGGAGTAATTAGGCTTAAGTGCCTTGCTAAAGGGCACAGACATATTTTTTCACCTAGTCGGCTTGGGGATTCAAACCAGCGACCATTCGGTTACTGGCCAAATGCTCTTAACCGCTCGGCTACTTGCCGCCCTATACAGTAGCAAATACCTATAGTAGTACCGAATATTCAGTGTAATGTATCAATATCAAATTCCCATTGCCGAGTACAGTGTGCAGCCATTAGTCAAAGTTAATTAATGCTTAACTACAAGTCAAAATTGGGCGTAATTCCATTTAAATTCTCTATAGGAGGGCAATTCAAATCATGGTTGGAGTGACTGGAATTTCACGGTGGAATGGACCACATGTTTTCCATGTATATTGAGTGAGGGTCCCATGTGGGAAACGCACCTGCATCCGTGCCAACTAATTTACTCATTGAAATACAGTGACGACAAAACAACAAAAGGTTCATTGCAGAGAGAGACGCTGGGGCAGAAGTTGAGGGAAAGAAACCCCTCTAACCTTTCAATTCCTGTGATATTGCTGCTGCTGCAACCCAGCTTGAGTTGCTGGAAGTACATACTTTAAAAACCTACTGGATTTTTAAATGTTCAATGAAATAGCCACAATGATGCAACATCATTACGCTGGTAAAGGATCTTGAAACAACGAGGAAACAATGCAGACTTTGCACAGTGGGATTGTTCTCAATGGTGGTCCTGGTCCTTCACTCAAACCTGAATTATGTTCAATTGCTCTGATATACCCACACCATGATATTATTCATTAGGGCACACTGTAGCAAGAGGTGAAACTGATTAACTGCCTAATGAATATGACCTAGAAATAAATTCACAGAGCAATACAAAGAAATGAAAGTACAAAGCGTGGCCATTGTCATGGGACTGTGGACATTGGCTGATGAATACATCCTAAAACTAAAATGGCAGAAAACAATATAATCTCAATGAAATAGTAGGATATTCAAATTACATTCCAGAAAATATTGACTTGTGAGTGTGTTTTGAGTCAGTTAAAAAGTACCTAAAATGTGAAATAAATAAAAAATTTAAAAAAACATTTTTTTTTTTAAAAACAAAAAATGAACTAAGTAAACATCAATTGTGCTTTCAATAGATCTCACTTATACAAGTGGTGATACTTGTTATTTCCACCCTTGGTTCTCGGTTCCTTGCTCTCCAAAACCTCTTAAGAATCTAGAACTGCTTTGAATGCAGGCAAGGGGCTCTTACAAAACAAATAAAAACAAACAAAAAAGCACCAGGAAGACATAGATAGCTGAGGGTCTGAAGCATGTGTGTGTGTGTGTGTGTGTGTGTGTGCTCCTCTGAGTAAGTGTGTACATTAAACCACATGGTGGCGTTGTGCAAACTACGTGTTGGCCAAGGCATGGGGGAGGGAGTCAGGGAGGAGCGGCGGAAAGCACAAATGCTTACTCTGTCCGCTTATTAGATCTGTTACAGCCAAGATACAGGTACATCTAAAACAGTCTTGATATAGGTTCTTTAGGAGATAATATCATCATCAATAACCATTTGTATAATTTTGTAATAATCAAGAGTACTAACAATAGTAACAAAGTTTGCGGTTGAGGTTTTTCCATGGCAGCCTCGTGAGAGGAGACGAGAGTTCCCCATAGTCTACAGCCCAATAGTTTTTATTTTCTTGTTTCCTCTCTTTCTCACTTAATCTAGATTTGCTGTCACCAGGACCAGCCTACCCTGTGTGTGTATGGCGAGAAGACCCCAACCCTCCCCTCCATCTCAGAGGCAGTTCCTCCTATCTCCCTCTCCCTCTCCCCCTCTCTCGCTCTCTCTTTCTCTCAGAGACGTGTTTGGGCCTCGGGGACGTAGATCTCAATACTGTCGGCACTCTCCGTGGCTGAGTTCTGCCGAACCGAGGCGGCCCTCTTAGCGGCCAGCAGTCGCCTGCGGGCCTCCGTCCGGTGCTTCTCCGCTGAAGAGGTGGAAGAGGCGGAGTCGACGCTCTTCTCACGTCCCAGCATCGGCCTCCCCTTAACGAGCTTCTTTGGCACTGGAGGAGGGGGCTCTTTCTGGTCCTCCTGGTGGTGTTGGTGGAGGGCCGCAATGGACGAAGTCAACCGTCAACCACAAGGAAACAGAAAAGACATGTGGGGGGGGGAGAGAGAGTGAGAGGATGCAAGGCGTTGTTGCTGTTGAAAGAAAACCTTTTTTTTGTTGATGAATTGAAAGGGGTAACTCCCCACTTTGAAGATTTTATGACTTTAGGACCAAGAAAAAGTATTCGAAACAACTTCTGAAGTTTTGTGCTTGTATGTTCATACATGGTAAAATATAGCTTTTTTTGTTTCCTGAAAAGCTTCAGTTTTGGAGATGCAAGGTTTTCTTCCGAAAGCAACGAAGCAACGAAAGGTAATACAGAGGTTATAAAAAAAGAGCATAGTGAGTTCCATTTGGTAGACATGGATCTTTGACAGTGATGTTTGATTATGGTTTCTACAAAATATGTACAAAGTAGGCTTGACATGGACAATCTAGACAAATTACGACAAGAAGACATAATATGGACTGTGCAGCCAAATATATGACATTGATGGCAACTCTTCCTTGGACTAGACACTGAATTATTATTGGATCCCTGAATCTCAAACCAACAATAACCTCTTCTCAAATATACCTAGTGCCTAGTGGGTATGGGCTAGGGGTTGGTTTGGTACTCAAATAATACATTTTATGATGCGAACATTGGATGAACCACACTTAATTCACTGCAGTCATAGTGAAATAGCGGCATGAAGTCAAAGTAGTTGAAGCACACATCCACCAAAACATCCACTACTACTCAAAAGTTTAGGGTCACTTAGAAATGTCCTTGTTTTTGAAAGAAAGCAAAAAAAATGTGTCCATTAAAATAACATCAAATTGATCAGAAATACAGTGTAGACATTGTTAATGTTGTAAATGACTATTGTAGCTGGAAACGGCAGATTTTATTTTTTATATTTTTTTTATTTTTTTTGAATTTTACCCCTTTTTCTCCCCAATTTCGTAGTATCCAATTGTTGTAGTAGCTACTATCTTGTCTCATCGCTACAACTCCCGTACGGGCTCGGGAGAGACGAAGGTTGAAAGTCATGCGTCCTCCGATACACAACCAACCAAGCCGCTGCTTCTTTAACACAGCGCACATCCAACCCAGAAGCCAGCCGCACCAATGCGCCGGAGGAAACACCGTGCACCTGGCCACCTTGGCTAGCGTACACTGCGCCCAGCCCGCCACAGGAGTCGCTGGTGCGCGATGAGAAAAGGACACCCCTACCGACCAAGCCCTCCCTAACCCGGGCGACGCTAGGCCAATTGTGCGTCGCCCCACGGACCTCCCGGTCGCGGCCGGTTACGACAGAGCCTGGGCGCGAACCCAGGACTCTGATGGCACAGCTGGCGCTGCAGTACAGCGCCCTTAACCACTGCGCCACCCGGGAGGCCGGAAACGGCAGATTTTTTAAATGGAATATCTACATAGGCATGCAGAGGCCCATTATCAGCAACCATCACTCCTGTGTTCTAATGGCACGTTGTGTTAGCTAATCCAAGTTTATCATTTTAAAAGGCTAATTTATCATTAGAAAACCCTTTTGCAATTATGTTAGCACAGCTGAAAACTGTTGTCCTGATTAAAGAAGCAATAAAACTGGCCTTCTTTAGACTAGTTGAGTATCTGGAGCATCAGCATTCGTGGGTTCGATTACAGGCTCAAAATTGCCAGAAACAAATAACTTTCTTCTAAAACTCGTCAGTCTATTCTTGTTCTGAGAAATAAATTCTATTCCATGCGAGAAATTGCCAAGAAACTGAAGATCTCGTACAACGCTGTGTACTACTCCCTTCACAGAACAGAGCAAACTGTTTATAACCAGAATAGAAAGAGGAGTGGGAGGCCCTGGTGCACAACTGAGCAAGAGGACAAGTACATTAGTGTCTAGTTTGAGAAACAGACGCCTCACAAGTCCTTAACTGGCAGCTTCATTAAATAGTACTGCGAAACACCAGTCTCAAAGTCAACAGTGAAGAGGCGACTCCAGAATGCTGGCCTTCTAGGAAGAGTTGCAAAGAAAAAGCCATATCTCAGACTGGCCAATAAAAAGAAAAGAGTAAGATGGGGAAAAGAACACAGACACTGGACAGAGGAACTCTGCCTAGAAGGCCAGCATCCCGGAGTCGCCTCTTCACTGTTGACATTGAGACTGGTGTTTTGTGGGTACTATATAATGAAGCTGCCAGTTGAGGACTTGTGAGGCATCTGATTCTCAAACTAGACACTGTATTTCTGATCAAATTGATGTTATTTTAAGGGGGGGGGGGGGAAATGTGCTTTTCTATAAAAAAATAAGGATATTTCTAAGTGGCCCCAAACTTTTGAATGGTAGTGTACCACTTCACTCAATCTACAAACCCAACACCCCCCTACCACCTCCACTCGCATCCTACCACATAGTCACTCCCCTACCACCTCCACCCGCATCATACCACCTAATCACCCCTCCTACCACCTCCATAAGCATAACCCTCTACGACCTCCACCCGCATCATACCAACTAATCACCCCCCCTACATCATACCTCCTAATCACCCCCTTACAACCCCCACATGCATCATACCAACTAAACACCACCCCCACACGCATCATACCACCTAATCACTCCCTACCACCCCCACACGCATCATACCACCTAATCACTCCCCTACCACCTCGACCCGCATCATACCACCTAATCACCCCCCTACCACCTCCACCCGCATCATACCACCTAATCTCCCCTACCACCCCCACACGCGTCATACCACCTAATCACCCCCAACAACCTCCACCCGCATCATACCACCTAATCACCCCCCTACCACTTCCACCCGCATCATACCACCTAATCACCCCCTACCACCTCCACCCGCATCATACCACCTAATCACCCCCCTACCACCTCCCCCCGCATCATACCACCTAATCACCCCTCAACCATCTCCACCCGCATCATACCACATAATCACCCCCTACCACGTCCACCCGCATCATACAACCTAATCACCCCCCTACCACCTCCACCCGCATCATACCACTTAATCACCCCCCCCCACCTGCATCATACCAACTAAACACCCCCCCCCCCACCACCTCCACCTGCATCATACCACCTAATCACCCCCTACCACCTCCACCCGCATCATACCACCTAATCACCCCCTACCACCTCCACCTGCATCATACCAACTAAACACCCCCCCCTACCACCTCCAGCTGCATCATACCAACTAAACACCCCCCCCCCACCACATCCAGCTGCATCATACCACCTAATAGCCCCCCTACCACCTCCACCCGCATTATACCACCTAATCACCCCCCTACCACCTCCACCCGCATCATACCAACTAAACACCCCCCCCCCCCTACCACCTCCACCTGCATCATACCACCTAATCACCCCCTACCACCTCCACCCGCATCATACCAACTAAACACCCCCCTACCACCTCCAGCTGCATCATACCACCTAATAGCCCCCCTACCACCTCCACCCGCATTATACCACCTAATCACCCCCCTACCACCTCCACCCGCATCATACCACCTAATCACCCCCCTACCACCTCACCCGCATCATACCACCTAATCACCCCCCTACCACCTCCACCCGCATCATACCACATAATCACCCCCCTACCACCTCACCCGCATCATACCACCTAATCACCCCCTACCACCCCCACACGCATCATGCCACCTAATCACCCCCCTACCACCTCCACCTGCATCATACCACCTAATCACCCCTCTACCATCTCCACATCATACCAACTAATCACCCCCCTATCACCTCCACCTGCATCATACCACCTAATAACCCCCCTACCACCTCCACCTGCATCATACCACCTAATCACCCTCCCTACAACCCCCACATGTATCATACCAACTAAACACCACCCCCACACGCATCATACCACCTAATCACCCCTACCACTTCCACACGCATCATACCACCGAATCACTCCCCTACCACCTCGATCCGCATCATACCACCTAATCACCCCCCTACCACCTCCACCTGCATCATACCACCTAATCACCCTCCCTACAACCCCCACATGTATCATACCAACTAAACACCACCCCCACACGCATCATACCACCTAATCACCCCCTACCACTTCCACACGCATCATACCACCTAATCACCCCCCTACCACCTCCACCCGCATCATACCACTTAATCACCCCCCCCACCTGCATCATACCAACTAAACACCCCCCCCCCCCACCACCTCCACCTGCATCATACCACCTAATCACCCCCTACCACCTCCACCCGCATCATACCACCTAATCACCCCCTACCACCTCCACCTGCATCATACCAACTAAACACCCCCCCTACCACCTCCAGCTGCATCATACCAACTAAACACCCCCCCCCTACCACATCCAGCTGCATCATACCACCTAATAGCCCCCCTACCACCTCCACCCGCATTATACCACCTAATCACCCCCCTACCACCTCCACCCGCATCATACCAACTAAACACCCCCCCCCCCCTACCACCTCCACCTGCATCATACCACCTAATCACCCCCTACCACCTCCACCCGCATCATACCAACTAAACACCCCCCCTACCACCTCCAGCTGCATCATACCACCTAATAGCCCCCCTACCACCTCCACCCGCATTATACCACCTAATCACCCCCCTACCACCTCCACCCGCATCATACCACCTAATCACCCCCCTACCACCTCACCCGCATCATACCACCTAATCACCCCCCTACCACCTCCACCCGCATCATACCACATAATCACCCCCCTACCACCTCACCCGCATCATACCACCTAATCACCCCCCTACCACCCCCACACGCATCATGCCACCTAATCACCCCCCTACCACCTCCACCTGCATCATACCACCTAATCACCCCTATACCATCTCCACATCATACCAACTAATCACCCCCCTATCACCTCCACCTGCATCATACCACCTAATAACCCCCCTACCACCTCCACCTGCATCATACCACCTAATCACCCTCCCTACAACCCCCACATGCATCATACCAACTAAACACCACCCCCACACGCATCATACCACCTAATCACCCCCTACCACTTCCACACGCATCATACCACCTAATCACTCCCCTACCACCTCGATCCGCATCATACCACCTAATCACCCCCCTACCACCTCCACCCGCATCATACCACCTAATCACCCCCTACCACCCCCACACGCATCATACCACCTAATCACCCCCCTACCACCTCCACCATACCACCTAATCACCCCCCTACCACCTCCACCATACCACCTAATCACCCCCCTACCACCTCCACCATACCACCTAATCACCCCCCTACCACCTCCACCCGCATCATACCACCTAATCACCCCCTACCACCCCCACACGCATCATACCACCTAATCACCCCCTACCACCTCCACCTCCACCATACCACCTAATCACCCCCTACCACCTCCACCATACCACCTAATCACCCCCCTACCACCTCCACCATACCACCTAATCACCCCCCTTCCACCCCACACGCATCATACCACCTAATCACCCCCCTACCACATCCACCATACCACATAATCACCCCCCTACCACCTCCACCCGCATCATACCACCTAATCACCCCCTACCACCTCCACCTCCACCATACCACCTAATCACCCCCCTACCACCTCCACCCGCATCAAACCACCTAATCACCCCCCTACCACCTCCACCATACCACCTAATCACCCCCCTTCCACCCCACACGCATCATACCACCTAATCACCCCCCCACCACCTCCACCTGCATCATACCACCTAATCACCCCCCTTCCACCCCACATGCATCATACCACCTAATCACCCCCTACCACCTCCACCCGCAACATGCCACTTAATCACCATCTACCACCCCACATGCATCATACCAACAAATCACCACCCCCACACGCATCATACCACCTAATCACCCCCTACCACTTCCACCCGCATCATACCACCTATCACCCCCCCTACCACTTCCACCTGCATCATACCAACTAAACACCCCCCCCCCTCCACCCGCATCATACCACCTAATCACCCCCTACCACCCCACACGCGTCATACCACCTAATCACCCCCCTACCACCTCCACCCGCATCATACCACCTAATCACCCCCTACCACCTCCACAAGCATCATATCACCTAATCACCCCCCCCACCACCTCCACACCCATCATACCACCGAATCACCCCTCCTACCACCTCCACATCATACCAACTAATCACCATCCCCAAATGCATCATACCACCTAATCACCCCCCTACCACCCCCACACGCATCATACCACCTAATCACCCCCCCACCCCCTCCACACACATCATACCAACTAATCCCCCACTATATATTCACACATACACACAGTCACAAAGAGCTCTCCCTCACACACTCACACACACATTTTACTATCCTTATGGGGACAAAACAATTGATTCCCATTCAAAATCATATTTTTCCTAACCCCAAAACCTAACCTTTAAACCAGGGGTGTCAAATTCATTCCATGGTTGGCCTAGTGTCTGCGAGTTCTGTTTTTTTCCCTTAAATTAAGACCTACACAACCAGGTGATGGGAGTTCTTTACTAATTAGACACCTTAATTCATCATTCAAGTACAAGGGAGGAGCGAAAGTCCGAAGACACTCAGC
The DNA here is from genome assembly GCF_045791955.1 of Oncorhynchus clarkii lewisi. Lineage (NCBI taxonomy): Eukaryota > Metazoa > Chordata > Actinopteri > Salmoniformes > Salmonidae > Oncorhynchus > Oncorhynchus clarkii. Next base: position 72,274,214 of record NC_092153.1, read on the forward strand.
CCTCTGTGGAATGAGTTTGACATGTGCCTTAACATAACCCTAACCTTAACCCTAAAATAGCCTTTTTCCTTGTGGGGACCAGCCAAATGTCCCCCCTTGTCCGAATTCTCTGTGTTTTACTATCCTTGTAAGGACTTCTGGTACACACACACACACACACACACACACACACACACACACACACACACACACACACACACACACACACACACACACACACACACACACACACACACACACGAGAGAGCGTAAAGCCAGGCCACATTCTGTGACGTGATGCAGCTCTGCCATTACCATACTTGAGACATCAGAGCAGAGCATGTCTTGTACCCCGACATGCATTTTTAAAGGAGGGGCTTAAACCGCAGAAACAGTCATAAACTGTCCTCTTTGAGATTGAGGCCCATGCATGTGTAAAGGGAGGTGCCTTCTACCAAGCCCCTTCACATTGGTCTGGGAAGCCCCTTTTAGTGTTCACTTCACATAGGGAGGGGGGAAGTGAGAGGGGAGGTGGGGAGGGAGGAGAGAGGCCGATTACGGCGGCTTTCCTACCCCAGCCTGTGCACTGGGCAGCAGGGGTGGGAAGTACCTTCTGCTCGGGTGGCGAGTGGGCCACGGCAGGGGGCTGCCAGTCGCTGGACTTCAGGTGGTAGAGCTCATCAAACTTGAGGCTGATGTCCTCGATGGAGAGCTGCAGCAGGTCCCAGAAGCCTGCCAGGTCCTGGGCTGTGGTCTTCAGGTTGGCGTTCACATTCTGAAGGGAGGGAGAAAGGAGAAAATGGGGGAGAAAGAGAGGTGTGGGAAAGTGGACGAAAATAAAGAAATAGTGAAGAGAGAGGATGTAAGAAGGGCAGAAAGGGAGAAAAGGAGAGAGGCATGAAGAGGAGATTGAAAAGAGGAGATTTAAATGAATTCAGTGTTGCTTTGTCCACTTTTGACACTAGAGGGAGCTGTCTTACAACACAATGACAGGAGACCTCGTCAAACTGAATAGTTTAATTCCATCTGACTATTCTGGGTAAATATTGTGTATGTTGGAAGGTGTCGATGTTGATGCTACTGTATTATCGTTTAATGTATGCCTGTCAAAAACTTATACTGATTTTTTTCCCTATGAAGAAAAAAACTACATTTTTTTAAAAGGTGGACTGACCACTTCACATAAACCGTAAACCTCATCTCCTTTTAAAGTATGTAAAATAAGTCAGTCAGAGCAGATGGATGGGATGACGGTCACACTTCGACTTCCTCTCTAGCATTCCCCATAGTGAGATAACGCTCTAATTTCCTTCAGAGAACCAGAGCCACATACGGAAACCCATAGTTTTTCTTCCCACCTGACTCACTCATTCTGTTACTAATGCTCTTTGTTATGGTTGGGTCTGCTTGTGTTTCTTGCCCACACAGCATCTTTGCAGCTGCAACTAGACTGGGGTTTGAGCCCTTATCCAGAGCCTTCTGACTCAACTCTCCGCCAAGTTTTTATCATGCTAATTCTGCATTCTGGATCTTCAAATAGGAGAACACACAGAACAAAACACACAACAAAAGATGGTAGCGCTAGCATGCAAAGAGTGACTTTCTGTGTAATGATATGAAAAGCATCCATAGGAAATTGTCCATAAACACAAAATATTTGTTTTTTTACATGTAGGAAAAACATTATTCTGGATGTCAAACTCTTTTTGCAATTGTACAATGGTTCAACTTATTTTGGATCAAGGTGCCCTTTCATTGAATTTTATCAGGATACCACATCATTTCACAATTAATCGCTAACCAAAAAGGTTCACTGCACAACGATTAATACAAAACATGAGTTCAATAATATAGCTGCATTAAAATAGACTCCTATTATAACCGACTCAATCAACACAATCAGTAGCCTTTGCTACTCTGATACTTACACTGAGCTTCATGACGAGATTATCATTATTCATTAAAACTGCATTAACAACCACAGATTGTCGGTCCTCTGTCTGAATAACTGCTGGTCTCTCTTTCATTTGAGAGAACATAATACATTCCGAATATGATGACAGTGAATTTCCACTGAGAATAGCTAACAGTCAGAGAATGCTACCAACAAAATGCAGGCGTTTGCAGACCGTCAACCTGAGGTTAGTCTTATCCTAATAATTGGGGATGTCAGTCTGAGTACCCTGTACTGAGATCACTAGAGTGACGTGATACAAAGAGACATGTCTACACAGCATCACATTAGTGTAAACCAAGACTGTTCCACGGGCAGGCCTGGTTGTAGCAAGATATGTTCAAGTCGTGTCTGCGACAATTTTAGCATTTTAGCTAACCCTAAACATTCTCCTAACTTGCCACGTTAATTCTCCTAACCTGATACGAAAAGTTATTTATCTTAGTCAAAACCTGCCCTGAGAACGATACAGCCATGTCCACCCCTTACGATAGTTTAACCACTCAGGTCTGAAAAAAGTCCCATCAATCACTTCTCCATTGACCTTACTGTCTGTTAGCATTCAGCTTGTCACTTAGCTAGCCAAATTTAAGCTCTGTGTCTTTCCATTTGGCATGTGTTTGTCTAGTGATGTGATGAAGTGTGCCCAGGGACTGTGGTCGAAAATTAGCAGGCCTGGCTAAAACTAGCACTTTTTCAGAAATGTTGATCAATGTGCACTGTCCATGTAAAAATAAACTTAACAAAGTAAAGTAAACAAGGGTGTGGGATGGATGATGATCTGGTAAAGTAAGTGTGTGGGGTTGATGATCTGGTAATGTAAGTGTGTGGGGTTGATTATCTGGTCAAGTAAGTGTGTGGGGTTGATTATCTGGTCAAGTAAGTGTGTGGGGTTGATTATCTGGTCAAGTAAGTGTGTGGGGTTGATTATCTGGTCAAGTAAGTGTGTGGGGTTGATTATCTGGTAATGTAAGTGTGTGGGGTTGATGATCTGGTAATGTAAGTGTGTGGGGTTGATGATCTGGTAATGTAAGTGTGTGGGGATGATGATCTGGTAATGTAAGTGTGTGGGGTTGATTATCTGGTCAAGTAAGTGTGTGGGGTTGATTATCTGGTAATGTAAGTGTGTGGGGTTGATTATCTGGTCAAGTAAGTGTGTGGGGTTGATGATCTGGTAATGTAAGTGTGTGGGGTTGATTATCTGGTCAAGTAAGTGTGTGGGGTAGATTATCTGGTAATGTAAGGGGTTTTGTGGTCATGTACAGTGCATTCGGAAAGCATTTAAGATTTTGTAAACGTTACAGCCTTATTATAAAACGTGTTAAAAAAAACCCCTCAACATAATGACAAAGCAAAAACAGGTTTTTAGACATTTTTGCCATTGTATTAAAGTAAAAAACTGAAATATGACCTTTACATAAGTATTCAGAACCTTTACTCAGTACTTTGTTGAAGCAGTTTCTCCATAGAAAATCTTTGGAGGGAGTTGAAAGTCTGTGTTGCCCAGCAACAGCCCCAAAACATCACTGCTCTAGAGGAGATCTGCATGGAGGAATGGGCCAAAATACCAGCAACAGTGTGTGAAAACCTTGTGAAGACTTACAGAAATGTTTGACCTCTGTTATATACCCTTTGTTGGCAATGACAAAGTATTGAGATAAACTTTTGTTATTGACCAAATACTTATTTTCCACCATCATTTGCAAATAAATTCATAAAAAATCCTACAATGTGATTTTCTGGATTTTTTTTCTCATTTTGTCTGTCATAGTTGAACTGTACCTATGATGAAAATTACAGGCCTCTCTCATCTTTTTAAGTGGGAGAACTTGCACAATTGGTGCCTGACTAAATACTGTTTTGCCCCACTGTATATGTTTTTGCTCTTTATTCTTTGTTATAGAGCCAAAAATATTGGAGATGTGGTTTATCCATACATCTCTGTTTTGGATAGATAATTCTTTGTGTTGTTGTTTGTTTAGTGTTTTCCAATTTTCCCAGAAGTGGTTAGAGTTTATGGATTCTTCAATTACATTAAGCTGATTTCTGACGTGCTGTTCCTTCTTTTTCCGTAGTGTATTTCTGTATTGTTTTAGTGATTCACCATAGTGAAGGCGTAGACTCACTATGTTTTTGGTTGGACAGGTTTCTCAATTTCTTAGATTTTTGCATTCTTCATCAAACCATTTGTAATTGTTGTTAATTTTCTTCGGTTTTCTATTTGAGATTTTTAGATTTGATAGGGAAGCTGAGAGGTCAAATATACTGTTAAGATTTTCTACTGTCAAGTTTACACCTTCACTATTGCAGTGGAACGTTTTACCCGTGGAACGTTTTAGTCTCCCAGTCCCTGTCGCAGAAAAACATCCCCCACAGCATGATGCTGCCACCACCACGCTTCACTGTAGGGATGGTGCCAGGTTTCCTCCAGACGTGACGCTTGGCATTCAGGCCAAATAGTTAAATATTGGTTTCATCAGATTAGAGAATCTTGTTTCTCATGGTCTGAGTCCATTAGGTGCCTTAAGGCAAACTCCAAGCGGGCTGTCATGTGCCTTTTACTGAGGAGTGGCTGCCGTCTGTCCACTCTACCATAAAGGACTGGCTGGTTGTCCTTCTGGAAGGTTCTCCTATCTCCACAGAGAAACTCTGTCAGAGTGACCATCGGGTTCTTGGTCACCTTCCTGACCAAGGCCATTCTCCCCCAATTGCTCAGTTTGGCCGGGCGGCCAGCTCCAGGAAGAGTCTTGATGGTTCAAAACCTCTTCCATTTAAGAACGATAGAGGCCACCGTGTTCTTGGGGACCTTCAATGCTGCAGAAATGTTTTGGTACCCTTCCCCAGATATGTGCCTAAACACAATCCTGCCTTGGAGCTCTACGGACAATTTCTTCCACCTCATGGCTTGGTTTTTGCTCTGACATGCACTGTCAACTGTGGGACTTTATATAGACAAGTGTGTGCCTTTCCAAATCATGTCCAATCAATTGAATTTACCACAGGTGGACTCCAATCAAGTTGAAGAAACATCTCAAGGATGATCAATTGAAACAGGATGCACCTGAGCTCAATTTTGAGTCTCATAGCAAAGGGTCTGAATACTTATATAAATAAGTATACATTTATAAATAAGGTATTTGTTTTTTATTTGTAATACATTTGCAAAACATTCTAAAAACCTGTTTTTGCTTTTTAATTATGGGGTATTGTTGTAGATTGATGAGGAAAAAAGTTGATTTAATCAGGGGTGGTGGGGAGGGGGGGGGGGGTCTGAATACTTTCTGTATGCTCCGTTAGTATGTGGGGTTGATTATCTGGTAATATAAGCGGTTTTCAGGTAATGTAAGTATGTGGGGTTGATTATCTGGTAATGTAAGTGTGTTGGGTTGTGTTAACTTTTGTTTAGTCTGGTTATTTGATGTGTGTGTAGAGTATGGAATAGTATAGTTTTGTCTGGTGATGTCGTGGTGGGGTAGTATTGTTTTGTCTGGATATGTGATGGTGTAGTATTGTTTGTCTGGTGATGTGATGGTGTAATTGTGTTGTGGTGGTGTAGTATTGTTTTGTCTGGTTATGTGATGGTGTAATGGTGTTGTGGTGGGGTAGTATTGTTTTGTCTGGTTATATGATGGTGTAGTACTGTTTTGTCTGGTGATGTGATGGTATAATGGTGTTGTGGTGGGGTAGTATTGTTTTGTCTGGTTATGTGATGGTGTAGTATTGTTGTGGTGGGGTAGTATTGTTTTGTCTGGTTATATGATGGTGTAGTACTGTTTTGTCTGGTTATGTGATGGTGTAATGGTGTTGTGGTGGGGTAGTATTGTTTTGTCTGGTTATATGATGGTGTAGTATTGTTTTGTCTGGTGATGTGATGGTATAATGGTTTTGTGGTGGGGTAGTATTGTTTTGTCTGGTTATATGATGGTGTAGTATTGTTTTGTCTGGTGATGTGATGGTATAATGGTGTTGTGGTGGGGTAGTATTGTTTTGTCTGGTTATGTGATGGTGTAGTATTGTTGTGGTGGGGTAGTATTGTTTTGTCTGGTTATATGATGGTGTAGTATTGTTTTGTCTGGTGATGTGATGGTATAATGGTGTTGTGGTGGGGTAGTATTGTTTTGTCTGGTTATATGATGGTGTAGTATTGTTGTGGTGGGGTAGTATTGTTTTGTCTGGTTATGTGAGGGTGTAGTACTGTTTTGTCTGGTGATGTGATGGTATAATGGTGTTGTGGTGGGGTAGTATTGTTTTGTCTGGTGATGTGTTGGTGTTGTGGTAGTGTTGTTTTGTTTTGTCTGGTGATGGTGTTGTATTGTTTTTTTCTGGTGATGTGACGGTGTTGTGGTAGTGTTGTTTTGTCTGGTGATGGTGTTGTATTGTTTTGTCTGGTGATGTGTGTATGGGCGAGTTGTAACATGGAGAGTTGATACTTACCAAGTTTTGTTCACACAGTCCTCTGAACTGCTCAAATTTCTTGGTCATGAGGAGCTGAGCACTGCCCACTGCACTGCGGACTTTCCCCAACACTGCAGATAACAAGAATACATACAGATTGAGTCATACTGACACACACGTGCACAGACAGACAGATAGACACAGGTAGACAGGCAGGTACAGACAGGCAGGCAGGCAGACACAGACAGACAGTTAGGTAGTCAGGCAGACACTCACACACACACACAGTTTGTTGGGGCATTGGGAATGCAAAACCAATAAACAGAGTGTGTCAAGGAGTGTCTCTCATTGCTCCATTTAGGTACAAAACTCGAACCTAATGCTAATAAACTTTCCCCCCTAGCAACTGATGTGTATCAGGTCTTCCTATACATTCATTTCAGTACATTCTCAAAAACAAGACTGTTCTGCCTCGTACTAAGAGTCGAGGACTTTTTTGAGCACGGACACCACGCCTAAAGGTCACTCGTCCCAAGAAAGTATGGGTTTAGAACACTACCATCATAAGAGAGGAGATGTGGTTGTCTCTACACACTTCCCTCTATCTGTACAACTAAATTGACAGCTAGACTGCACACAAGGACATTTGTGAAAAGGATGTGTCACAGGGAGACAAGATGATTTGTGAGGGAGAAAAATGTCAGCCTGTTCAAACAGAAACATCACAATAACACAGCAAACCATCCCAGCAACGTTCCCAAAACAAACCCAAGCAAATGTGGGGTGTCTAAACGACTACATGGGGAGCACCCAAGAGGATTACAGTGTAATGGGCAGTGTTATCCTCTTTAAAGGTAGCACTCTAAGCCTACATAGCTACTAGAGCAATACCTGTGTCGCAATATTTTTTCCATGGCAAAAATGAAAACACGACGCAGAGTCAATTGGTCCTATAAAAACCTGCTGTATGTAAAATATAGTGTGCTATAGCATGGAAAATAAATAAATCTGACTCTGGATGACAACATAATGATGTTTTTTCCAACATTAGGGCTATTTTTCTAAAGAAGTGAAATCCGCTTCCTGTTTGTTTCCTTGCCAATATAGTAACGAGCATTGTGATACTGGTATCGTCCCGGGCCTAATAGATACTTGAGTCTTCTTCATCCAGTATTTATGACTTTAGTCCCTGTTTTAATGATGGATCAAAAACAAACAATTTTTTAATTTTTTTAAATAGGACCACTGGATGATGAGGTTATGACAATGAGATTAGGGGGCCATCAGAACCAGATGTTTCTATGGTCCTACAACAAATCAGATTCACTGAGATTAGGGGGCCAGCAGAACCCGGTGTTTCTATGGTCCGGCACTAATCAGATTCAATGAGATTAGGGGGCCAGCAGAACCCGGTGTTTCTATGGTCCGGCACTAATCAGATTCAATGAGATTAGGGGGCCAGCAGTACCAGGTGTTTCTATAGTCCTGCAATAAATCAGATTCTTTGAGATTAGGGGGCCAGCAGTACCAGGTGTTTCTATAGTCCTGCAATAAATCAGATTCTTTGAGATTAGGGGGCCAGCAGTACCAGGTGTTTCTATAGTCCTGCAATAAATCAGATTCTTTGAGATTAGGGGGCCAGCAGTACCAGGTGTTTCTATAGTCCTGCAATAAATCAGATTCTTTGAGATTAGGGGGCCAGCAGTACCAGGTGTTTCTATAGTCCTGCAATAAATCAGATTCTTTGAGATTAGGGGACCAGCAGTACCAGGTGTTTCTATAGTCCTGCAATAAATCAGATTCTTTGAGATTAGGGGGCCAGCAGTACCAGGCGTTTCTATAGTCCTGCAATAAATCAGATTCTTTGAGATTAGGGGGCCAGCAGAACCAGGTGTTTCTATGGTCCAGCACTAATCAGATTCAATGTCAACTCTATCGTGCCAACAGTGAGAGAAATGAATGCGCAAGCACACACACTGCAAATGGCAGATACATACACTGACACAAAATTACCCTTTGCTTTTTTCTTAGTTTGGTCAAGATATTCTGATATAGCGTGCATGCTTGACTGAGATTTTGTGTGAGGACTGTTCAGTGTGTCTGTCTATGTGTGTCATTTCAGCCTGATGTTGAGATACTTATCTAATCTGGATCTGTAATCAGGTCCAGAGTACATTAGTGTAATTATGGAATTAGAGGCCTGTCTGTGTGTTAACTCCAGCTATTACCGCCTTATCCACTGCAGAGTGTCGGTGTGTGTGTGTGTGTTGTGGTTGAACCCTCGCTAGGCTTTAAGCCCTTGGGTCAGGTCAGATCAGGTCATCAGGTCAGAACACTTTGTAGATCAATTCACTGACATGATGTGGATGGTGGGGCTATATACTAAAGTGTGTCTTACCCTCCTCTGAGAGCTGGTTGTCTTTGGTCTCCTGCTCCATCTGCTGGCACCAGCCCTCCATGCGGCCCGTCTCTGCCTGCAGCAACTTGAGGAACCAATGGCCGTCCCGCCGGCATGCAGGGCCTGGAGGGGGCACCGCGTTAGGGTTCCCACTGCCCCCATTCTCATTCCCACTCTCCAGCCAGGGGTCCGGAGGGGGTAGGAACGAGGGGTCCAGGGCCGGATCCAGGCTCTCGGCGAAGGAGTCGGAGGAGGAACGTGTGGTGGAGCGGTTGAGGAACTGCCGTAGCGGAGGTGGAGACGTACTGGTGTCAGCGGTGGGATTTGATCCGTTGCCTTGGCTGAACTGGCCGCCGCTCGGGGGAGAGTCCATGGATTGGCAGGCGTTGTTGACCATGCTCTTCTTCTCGGGGGCGGGCTTGGCGTGGGAGATGACAGGGAGGTCCTGTGTGTCTGAGTCTGTCTCCTGCTTGGAAGTCATGTTACTGGAGCGACTGAGCCTGAAAAAACACACAGAAGTGACATAGGAAAACGTGGTCAATGCTCAATCAATAACAATGGTGAAAATAGACATTGCATCTCTATTAATGTTGTCAAGGCAATGCGATATATAGTATTGGTAAACTAATATGTATAAGTAAACTTCATGAACCAGAATGTGCCTGCAACCTAACACCAATTCCAAACTAAAGCCAACCAAAGTCAAACCAACCCTGATTGCTTCTGTATGTGAAAAAAACATCACATTTGTTATTCTTGTGTGTAAAAACAAACACCAGGGGAAAACATATGACAAAGCCTTTTCCTGCTACAAAACAAACCAACCAATGTTCTCAATGCTAGACACTTCATCCTGGACTGATCAATATAGGAATAACACACAGAACCTAGACTAGACCATAGAGATGGATACAGGGCATACCACACAGTTAACTACTTTAAAAAATGTAGTTGCACATGGTATCACAGTCTTTTGTGGCAAGTTCAACCTCTATCCATCTCGATGACTCATTACATGTATGGGAAAAGAACTTGGCTGGGGAACAGGCACACAAACCCTGACCATCATCTGACCATGACTACGATCCTGCCTTCCCATTCAAGTGATAGAACAGAAAACATCAAACAAGGGGAAGATGTAAATCTGTGAAAAGAAGTCTGAATATTCATGTTTAATAGGATAATAATAAACAATAATAATAATAATAATAGTGAATAAGGGACATACAGTTTATTCAGAAAGTATTCAAACCCCTTGACTTATTTTTTTATTTTTTTATTTACAGCCTTATTCTAAAATAGATTAAATTGTTTTTCCCCCTCATCAATCTACACACAATACCCTAAAATGACAAAGCAAAAACAGGTTTTTAGAATTTATTGCAAATGTGCCAAATCTCTTAAACTGAAATATCAAATGTACAGTGCCTTGTGAAAGTATTCGGCCCCCTTGAACTTTGCGACCTTTTGCCACATTTCAGGCTTCAAACATAAAGATATAAAACTGTATTTTTTTGTGAAGAATCAACAACAAGTGGGACACAATCATGAAGTGGAACGACATTTATTGGATATTTCAAACTTTTTTAACAAATCAAAAACTGAAAAATTGGGCGTGCAAAATTATTCAGCCCCCTTAAGTTAATACTTTGTAGCGCCACCTTTTGCTGCGATTACAGCTGTAAGTCGCTTGGGGTATGTCTCTATCAGTTTTGCACATCGAGAGACTGACATTTTTTCCCATTCCTCCTTGCAAAACAGCTCGAGCTCAGTGAGGTTGGATGGAGAGCATTTGTGAACAGCAGTTTTCAGTTCTTTCCACAGATTCTCGATTGGATTCAGGTCTGGACTTTGACTTGGCCATTCTAACACCTGGATATGTTTATTTTTGAACCATTCCATTGTAGATTTTGCTTTATGTTTTGGATCATTGTCTTGTTGGAAGACAAATCTCCGTCCCAGTCTCAGGTCTTTTGCAGACTCCATCAGGTTTTCTTCCAGAATGGTCCTGTATTTGGCTCCATCCATCTTCCCATCAATTTTAACCATCTTCCCTGTCCCTGCTGAAGAAAAGCAGGCCCAAACCATGATGCTGCCACCACCATGTTTGACAGTGGGGATGCTGTGTTCAGGGTGATGAGCTGTGTTGCTTTTACGCCAAACATAACGTTTTGCATTGTTGCCAAAAAGTTCAATTTTGGTTTCATCTGACCAGAGCACCTTCTTCCACATGTTTGGTGTGTCTCCCAGGTGGCTTGTGGCAAACTTTAAACAACACTTTTTATGGATATCTTTAAGAAATGGTTTTCTTCTTGCCACTCTTCCATAAAGGCCAGATTTGTGCAATATACGACTGATTGTTGTCCTATGGACAGAGTCTCCCACCTCAGCTGTAGATCTCTGCAGTTCATCCAGAGTGATCATGGGCCTCTTGGCTGCATCTCTGATCAGTCTTCTCCTTGCATGAGCTGAAAGTTTAGAGGGACGGCCAGGTCTTGGTAGATTTGCAGTGCTCTGATACTCCTTCCATTTCAATATTATCGCTTGCACAGTGCTCCTTGGGATGTTTAAAGCTTGGGAAATCTTTTTGTATGCAATCCGGCTTTAAACTTCTTCAACACAGTATCTCGGACCTGCCTGGTGTGTTCCTTGTTCTTCATGATGCTCTCTGCGCTTTTGACGGACCTCTGAGACTATCACAGTGCAGGTGCATTTATACGGAGACTTGATTACACACAGGTGGATTGTATTTATCATCATTAGTCATTTAGGTCAACATTGGATCATTCAGAGAACCTCACTGAACTTCTGGAGAGAGTTTGCTGCACTGAAAGTAAAGGGGCTGAATAATTTTGCACGCCCAATTTTTCAGTTTTTTGAAAAAAGTTTAAAAAGTTTGAAATATCCAATAAATGTCGTTCCACTTCATGATTGTGTCCCACTTGTTGTTGATTCTTCACAAAAAAATACAGTTTTATATCTTTATGTTTGAAGCCTGAAATGTGGCAAAAGGTCGCAAAGTTCAAGGGGGCCGAATACTTTCGCAAGGCACTGTACACAATAATTCAGATCCCTTACACAGTACTTTGTTGAAGCACCTTTGGCAGCGATTTCAGCCTTGAGTCTTCTTGGATATGACGCTACAAGCTTGGCACACCTGTATTTGGGGAGTTTCTCCCATTCCTCTCTGCAGATCCTCTCAAGCTCTGTCAGGTTGGATGGAGATGTTCAAGAGATGTTCAAATGGGTTCAAGTCCGGGCTCTGGCTGGGCCACTCAAGGACATTCAGAGACTTGTCCCGAAGCCACTCCTGCTTAGGGTCATTGTCCTGTTGAAAGGTGAACCTTCACCCCAGTCTGAGGTCCTGAGTGCTCTGGATCAGGTTTTCATCAAGGATCTCTGAACTTAGCTCCATTCAATTTTGCTTTGATCCTGACTAGTCTCCCAGTCCCTGTCGCTGAAAAACATTCCCACAGCATGATGCTGCCACCACCATGCTTCACTGTAGGGATGGTGCCAGGTTTCCTCCAGACGTGACACTTGACATTCAGGCCAAAGAGTTCAATCTTGGTTTCATTAGACCCGAGAATCGAGTTTCTCATGGTCTGAGACTCTTTAGGTGCCTTATGGCAAACTCCAAGCTGGCTGTCATGTGCCTTTTACTGAGTGGCTTCTGTCTGGACACTCTACCATAAAGGCTTGATTGGTTGAGTGCTGCAGAGATGGCTGTCCTTCTGGAAGCTTCTCCCATTTCCACAGAGGAATTCTAGAGACCTTCTCCCCCAATTGTTCAGTTTGGCCGGGCAGCCAGCTCTAGGAAGAGTCTTGGTGGTTCCAAACTTCTTCCATTTAAGAATGATGGATGCCACTGTGTTCTTAGGGAGCTTCAATGCTGCAGATACTTTTTAGTATCCTTCCCCAGATCTGTTCCTCGACACAATCCTGTCTCGGAGCTCTACGGACAATTTTTTCCACCTCATGGCTTGGTTTTTGCTCTGACATGCACTGTCAACTGTGGGACCTTATATAGACAGGTGTTTGCCTTTCCAAATCATGTCCGATCAATTGAATTTACCATAGGTGGACTCGAATCAATTTGTAGAAACATCTCAAGGATGATCAATTGAAACAGGATGCACCTGAGCTCAATTTTGAGTCTCATAGCAAAGGGTCTGAATACTTATGTAAATAAGGTATCTGTTTTTTATTTTTGATAAATTAGCAAAAATGTGTAAAAACCTGTTTTCGCTTTGTCATTATGGGGTATTGTGTGTAGATTGCTGAGGAAAAAAATATATTCAATACATTTTAGAATAAGGCTGAAAAGTCAAGGGGTCTGAATACTTTCCGAAGGCACTGTACTTTAATTGTTGGTTTGGGGTGCCAATAAAATAGCATTGAGGTTTTTATTTGAAAATGGAATACTGTTGTTTAGACAACAATAGTTATACAGTATACCCTTATATATACCCATATATACAGTTGAAGTCAGAAGTTTACATACACGTACGTTGGAGTCATTAAAACTTGTGTTTCAACAACTCCACAAATTTCTTGTTATCAAACTATAGTTTTGGCAAGTGAGTCAGAAGTTTACATACACTAAGTTGACTGTATCTTTAAAAAGCTGGCAAAATTCCAGAAAATTATATCATGGCTTTAGAAGCTTCTGATGGGTTAATTGACATAATTTGAGTCAATTGGAGGTGTACCTGTGGATGTATTTCAAGGCCTACCTTCAAACTCAGTGCCTCTTTGCTTGGCATCATGGGAAAATCAAAAGAAATCAGCCAAGACTTCAGAAAAAAATTGTAGACCTCCACAAGTCTAGTTCATCCTTGGGAGCAATTTCCAAATGCCTGAAGGTACCACGTTCATCTGTACAAACAATAGTACACAAGTATAAACACCATGGGACCACGCAGCAGTCATACCGCTCAGGAAGGAGACGCGTTCTGTCTCCTAGAGATGAACGTATCTTAGTGCGAAAAGTGCAAATCAATCCCAGAACAACAGCAAAGGACCTTGTGAAGATGCTGGAGGAAACAGGTACAAAAGTGTCTATATCCACAGTAAAACGAGTCCTATATCGACATAACCTGAAAGGCCGCTCAGCAAGGAAGAAGCCACTGCTCCAAAATCGCCATAAAAAAAGCCAGACTACGGTTTGCAACTGCACATGGGGACAAAGATTGTACTTTTTGGAGAAATGTCCTCTGGTCTGATGAAACAAAAATATTACTGTTTGGCCATAATGACCATCGTTATTTTTGGAGGAAAAAGGGGGACGCTTGCAAGCCGAAGAACACCATCCCAACCGTGAAGCACGGGGGTGGCAGCATCATGTTGTTGGGGTGCTTTGCTGCAGGAGGGACTGGTGCACTTCACAAAATAGATGGCTACATGAGGTAATAAAAGTATGTGGATATACTAAAGCAACATCTCAAGACATCAGTCAGGAAGTTGAAGCTTGATCGCAAATGGGTCTTCCAAATGGACAATGACCCCAAGCATACTTCCAAAGTTGTGGCAAAATGGCTTAAGGACGACAAAATCAAGGTATTGGAGTGGCCATCACAAAGCGCTGACTTCAATCCTATAGAACATTTGTGGGCAGAACTGAAAAAGCGTGTGCGAGCAAGGAGGCCTAGAAACCTGACTCAGTCACACCAGCTTTGTCAGGAGGAGTGGTTTGAAATTCACCCAATTTATTGTGGGAAGCTTGTGGAAGGCTACCCGAAATGTTTGACCCAAGTTAAACAATTTAAAGGCAATGCTACCAAATACTAATTGAGTGAATGTAAACTTCTGACCTACTGGGAATGTGATGAAAGAAATAAAATCTGAAATAAATGATTCTCTCTACTATTATTCTGACATTTCACATTCTTAAAATAAAGTGGTGATCTTAACTGACCTAAGACGGGGAATTCTTACTAGGATTAAAGGTCAGGAATTGTGAAAAACTGAGTTCAAATGTATTTGGCTAAGGTGTATGTAAACTTCTGACTTCAACTGTATATATACACGTTTTGTTTGTCAAGTAAGACAAAGTTCTTTGTTTAGGCTCTTTCTACGATATCAACTGATACAGGCCACATTCAGAAGTAATCAAATTGTGAGAGAATTCTGACAACCAACTTCACAACACTCTGCATGCAAACTAGGAGTTCCCTCCCGTCCCTGATACATGTGTACATTTACTATAAATTGTGCCTTCCTGTATTATACTTATGCTACAATGTTAATTCCATTCTCCTGAGCCATTTACTTCATGCTCATATTCTTGTATTTTCTTATTTCTTATTGTTGTTCATTGTCGTGAAGGAATCTGCAATTAAGCATTTCATTGGATGGTGTATACCATGTGTATCCTGTACATACAACTAATAAAACATAAAACTTCAAAGAGAGGGAACAAAGGGGAGTGAAGCCGAGTGTGGCATACTTACTGCCAGCCGTCGTCCGCCTGTATTCCGATTGACTGGAATCTGGCCAATGGTGGTGTCGGTGTCTCCACTCGTTGAACTTCCTCCTGAATGCAGTCAACCTGGCAACCAATCAGAAAACACAGTCATCAAAAGGTTGAATCTGGAGGAATTTGGTGGTCATCCAGAATTCCAAGATTAAAATGATATATCAATGTGGTTCTTGAGACATTAAACACTTCTCCTAGCATTGTGAGATTTGACCATTTGCAGAGTGCGAATGAAAAAAAAGGACTACCTGTCTAAATCCAAACCTTCAACACTTGAGTCTGAAAAAATAAACATCTTAAATAATGAAGTGAAAGCATAATATTTGCCTCAGGCAAACATGGGGAGTACTCTTTTGGGTTTTTCCTTTTCCAGATGGCACACTCAAAAAATTCAGCAAGCCCCATTTGAGCTGTAAGCACAAGAAAAATCCATTCTGCATCAGTGCAGTATAGTGCTTGGTTATTCCTTAAAACAATCAATGGTTAGGTTTAATACCCTCTGTAAATATGAGCCCAAGGTAAAAGTACATATTTTGACATATTGAGAAATTTAGTATTGCACATTCAGTGGAAATCTGTCCTTTGGTCTGATGAGTCCAAATTTGAGATGTTTGGTTCCAACCACCGTGTCTTTGTGAGACGCAGAGTAGGTGAACGTATGATCTCCACATGTGTGGTTCCCAACGTGAAGCATGGAGGAGGAGGTGTGATGGTGTGGTGACACTGTGATCTATTTAGAATTCAAGGCACACTTAACCAGCATTACTACCACAACATTCTGCAGCGATACGCCATCCCATCTGGCTTGCGCTTAGTGGGACTATAATTTGTTTTTCAACAGGATAATGACCCAAAACACACCTCCAGGCTGTGTAAGGGCTATTTGACCAAGGAGAGGGATGGAGTGCTGCATCAGATGACCTTGCCTCCTCAATCACCGGACCTCAACCCAATTGAGATGGTTTGGGATGAGTTGGACCGCAGACTGAAGAAAAAGCAGCCAACAAGTGCTCAGCATATGTGGGAACTCCTTCAAGACTGTTGGAAAAGCTTTCCTCATGAAGCTGGTTGAGAGAATGCAAAGAGTGTGCAACACTGTCATCAAGGCAAACGGTGGCTACTTTGAAGAATCTCAAATATAAAATACATTTTGATATGTTTAACACTTTTTTGGTTACTACATGATTCCATATGTGTTATTTCATAGTTTTTATGTCTTCATTATTATTCTACAATGTAGAAAATAGTAAAAATAAAGAAAAACCCTTGAATTAGTAGGTGTGTCTAAACTTTTGACTGATACTATATTTATTGCTGTTGTTAAGGAAACAATAGTAGTACACACCCCCACGCACCCATTTCAGGATTTGAACCGGCAGCCAATTGGTTGCTGCACGCCAGTCCATTGCTGGGCCTCAACCATACTGCCACAGAAACTCTAGCTCCACTACTGTGATGTTACTGACTAATGTAACGTTAATGACTCTAACTTCACTGACGATACCATAACGTCACTGACTAACGGCGCTCGTAACGGCGCTCCTACCTGTATGCCTATGGAGGAAAGCTTCCTCCGGGGCACGATGTCCACGAGGGACTCCTCTGCCATCAGGTTCCCCCTGTTGGTGCCCGTCGTCTTCAAGGGTTCACGCTGGGAGTCGTTGGTGTCAGTCCCGGTGGTGGTGTGGTGGACGGTGGTGGTGGTGAGGGGTTCCCGGGGGATGGCGATGGGGACGGGGATGGGCCAAGGGACACCCCGAGCCAAGCTGTTGGCGCGCGTGCTGTCGAGGCTGTCGGAGGAGTTGCTGTGGGCTTGGCTGGACTGACTGGTAATGGTCTTGCTGCGGCGATCACGCTCAGACTGGTGGTCCAGGTAGGTGTCCTGGGCTGACTCAGTGCTGCTCTGCACCGTCACAGAGATGTAGGGCTTGGAAGTGGTGCGGGGTGGCACGGGCGGTGGCGCAGGCTTCTTACAGTTGGTGATGCATGTGGAGACTGGAGGAGAGGGGGAAAGAGAGAGAGAGAGAGAGAGAGAGAAAGCAAAAGAGCATGAGAGAGATTCCTATAGAGTATGTAGTGTGGACACCAATTTTGAAGGTTCCAAACTTCTTAAATATAAGAATGATGGAGGTCACTGTGTTGTTGGGGACCATTAATTTTACTGAAGTGTTTTGGTTCCCTTCCCCATATCTGTGCCTCGACACAATCCTGTCTTGGAGCTCTACGGAATAATTCCTTCATGGCTTGGTTTTTGCTCTGACATGCACTGTCAACTATGGGACCTTATATAGACAGGTGTTTGCCTTTCCAAATCATGTCCAATGAATTGAATTTACCACAGGTGGACTCCAATCAAGTTGTCGAAATATCTCAAGGATGATCAATGGATCCAGGATGCACCTGAGCTAAATTTCATATCTCATAGCAAAGGGTCTGAATACTTATGTAAATAAGCTATTTCTGTTTTGTATTTTTAATACATTTGTCTAAAAACGTCTAAAAATGTGTTTCCATTGTAGAAGATAATCTAATTGAGTGACTGCTGATGCACAACCAACTTTCGAAATTGCACATTGCATATTCTATTATTCTAATTCTCAACAGTAAGTTGAGACCCTGACTGAGTTCCACCCTCCACCCCTCCCAGCTGCCCACCCCTGGTCTAATGCATTCAGTGATGAATATCACACATTGTGTACAATATATATATTTTTGCTCTTCCCAGACAGGGGTCAGGTGTGAAACTAATCCAAAATAGCGCAGTCAATCACCATGCAGGACAAAGTGTCAAAGTGGCACTGTTGCCTTTTGATCACCCCACGTCAAGTCTTCCTCATGAAATAAGAGTGGGATGAGTGCACTTCACAAAAATTCAGTGGTTGCTGTGGGATGTTTACAATAGATATATACAATGGAAACCTTACTTGACACCTAATGGAGGCTGTATCTGAAACCATCTATAGACTTGATAGGGTAGAGAGGGGCAACCAGGATCTCGAACTCAAGTGGTGGTCAGGAATGTCATTGTAAACAATCAGAGTCAACTGACGACAGTTAGCCTGGTCCCCTAATGACCAATCAGTGCCAAAACAGCATTCAAATCTAGGACTGGAGAAGTGACTTCTCAAATTATAGGCCAGGTGACAGGCAACCACATTGACTCAAAATTATCCTCAAATAATGTCATACAATTTTAGTCTAGCATCATGCTACAGACGAGTCTGAATGGATCTATTTTGAGTGTTTAAAAATCAGCATAGCTGCCTTTGACAGAGGACATCTGCCTCACCAAAACACCAACGTTTACTGTAGCCCAAATAATGGCTTTGACACAACTTTGCTTCCTTGTTTTCCACTCCTTATGGAGGGGATACGTAGCAGGCTTCTAGAGGAGGGTTAGTAAGGACATAGGCTTAGTGGGGGAGCTAGCATTTTTGGAGCTTGGAGTGGGTTTGGCAAAGGTCTGAATGTGCCAAAGGAAAAATGTTCACATGAATATAACCAATGCGCATGCTGACATCACCGCCGCACAAGACAATGGATTTTGTCTGAGGACACTTTGCTTTGGTGTGTCCTAAGACGGCTCTGGACGTGTGTCAAGTTGTCCAGTCTCGAATTACTATATTTTAATACTATTTGAAAGTGAAGATGAATTTAGCCTGGTGTAATTCTATCTGCCCAGAGATATTTATTATATCAAAAGTGAGTTGAACATCCTCAATGACAGGCAGTTGCAGCTGTAGGCTAGATGTAGCCTGTAACAAGCACTGGCATGACACAGTCACTTTTTGGACATCGAAGTCAACATGTGATCACCTACAAAGCTAAATAGTTAATAGCCATGATCTTTTTCTAGCATATTCCCTGAGGTGTATTTCCAAATGTTTCACCCTTAGCCTAAAGGAAACGTGTACGGCTATGACAGCTTTTTTTAGAATTAACATTGCTATGTTAGTAATATCTCCCTATGGCTGTAAATCTCAGCTACTTGAGAGAGGCTTTTTGAACCCTACGAGCAACATAAACACGTGAGGGAGCTTGAAAGAAAACACTCAAAACAAAAGATCTGTTGTGCGTCTTGATCCACAGACTTATAGCTTTATAGGACTTATAGCCTTTGTGTGTGTCGTGGCCTCACCAAATGATATGCTCACATGAGCTCACTCTCATTTCACTGCAAAGCAGCAAGCTAATGTTTACACTGCCTCTCGTTGCTCTGTCAAAGTGCAGACTACAACCTCGGTAAGGTTTGTCTCAAAGTGAAACTACTCTGCAGCATTTAGAAACTTTAAGCCATTGTATAACTCTAAAACTACAGGCAATGAATTCATAGTTTTAAGTCTTACTAAACAACTACAAACTACAACAGGAGGACAGTATCATATCTTTCAGATATTGGTTATCGTCTCATATTGTCTCAAAGGTTATAATCGTCTCATCCTTATCTCACAGTGAGATACATTTACTGTGAGAAGAGTAGGAAAGATCGTAAGGCACACCGCTAAAAGAGTGGGTGGAGCAAAAAAAATGCATTGCACAAATAGTGTGTGAATCCCTATTACAAGTCCAAGAGCAAGATGGGGAATGCAACAACAATACACAGAATGTTAGAAATAGATAGGTATCACATTGGCAATGAACACACCAGCATGACGGGTTGAACCCTGAATGAAGGATGCTCTTCGGAAATCTCTGGCCTTCACTATTCCATCACTATGAGGAACAACAACACTATACCCAGTTGCTCCTATCTCTTCTCATACTTTACACGTTGCCTCACCTCACACATATCTGGTTCAAATAGGGCAGCAACAACATTCATTCCCCACAACAGTAGAGCATTATAGCCGTACAACAACAACAACAGTACATAGCTTGTGTAAGGATGAGAATAAGTTCATCTTTCCAATGTAGTCATCCATCTCCTCATTGACATACCATTGACACCATATCCTGTAACTACCTGGCTACACGGCCCCAGGAAAGATTCCTCACGCTCTGCCCGCCCCATAAATCACTCACACTAGTCTATGACCATAGACTGCCTTACAGCAAGGCCAACTGCTTTGGGAGAAAATAAAGGATAATTTTCTAAAAATAATCAGAAGGCAACACATGCTGTGGCAATGTACTAGCATGTCAACTGCTGTGAGTGGTTGGTTCCTTTGTGTTAGTTAGGTAGTGTGTCATATTGTTCTGTTGGTCAAACTTGATATTGCAAAGACCCTGTACCAGAGTAAATACCTGGGTTATAAATTATAAAAATGTATTTCAACAGGTAAGCACCATACGGCTGGTGCAAGACAATTACGTAAGATTGTGTATGACATAAATAACCTTGTAAATAATCTTGGAAAAAGTGTTTCCCTGCTGTTTAATGCTATACAGTACCAGACATATACTATATTCCATAGTTTATAACAGACAGCCATGTCAGAGGAAGATGGTGCTGATAGTGGGACCAGTGACCACTGCCACCTCGAATAACAGAGATGTTCCCGGGGCTGGAAGGGTTTGCTGTCGTAATGGCAGCTATGTGACATGCTGGCTCTGCTCCAGATTCCATTCTGCAGTGTGTGTGTGTGTGTGTGTGTGTGTGTGCGCGTGCATGGGTGACAGGATTTGGATGCCTTCCCTGCCCTATGGGTTCCAAGTGTCATAGCACGCTTGCATCAATCTAAACAGAATTTACCCTTGGGTGGAAAACCCATAAAATCAGCTTTTCTTACAACTGGAAAATCATAAATGACCTCTTCTCAGATTACATAGGACTAGGACATCATTTATTTTGGGCTAGAGGGTTATTGAGGTCCTACAGTATTTGGGTTAGCTGGCTATAACCTATATTATCTTCAGAAACTATTCACACCCCTTGACTTTTTCCACATTTTGTGTTACAAATGAATTTAATTGTCATATTTTATCAATAATCTACACTAAAAAGGGACATTTTTGCAAATACAGAAATACATATAATTTACATAAGTATTCAACCCCCTGAGTCAATACATGTTAGAATCACTTTTGGAAGTGATTACAGCTGTGAATCTTTCTGGGTAAATCTACATAAAAAAAAAAAATAAAAAAAAACAATATATATATATATATATATATATATATATATGTTTATTATTTTCAAATAAAAAATAAATAAAAAAAGACAGCGATACAAACATTGACATTCATTGTACTGTTGAATGGGATGGCCAATTTAGAGGACAAAACAAAACTTAAGTCACACATACACAAAATAAAACTAAATCCTATTAGGTGGTACATGTATAAGAAGACAGCATATAGTCATTACAAGCAGTGTAGTTAAGCCATAAATATTGAGTGGAGTACAGCACAGAGTAGGAGCAGATCATCAACCCAGTTATGAAGCGGGACTAGACCATTTATCCAGTATCGGCTGACATATTTTGATCAAATACCTTCTCTGCGTCAAGAGCAATTACCACTGCCTCAACTTTATGATCATGATACATTACGTTGAAAAGGCGTTTCAAATTGTAGTATATACAGTGGGGCAAAAAAGTATTTAGTCATCATAGGTACACTTCAACTATGACAGACAAAATGAGAAAAAAATCCAGAAAATCACAGTGTGTTTGGGATCATTGTCATGCTGAAAGACCCAGCCACGTGTAATCTTCAATGCCCTTGCTGATGGAAGGAGGTTTTCACTCAAAATCTCACGATACATGGCCCCATTCATTCTTTCCTTTCCTCCGCGACCGGGAGGTCCGTGGGGCGACGCACAATTGGCCTAGCGTCGTCCGGGTTAGGGACGGTTTGGCCGGTAGGGAATTCCTTGTCTCATCGCGCACCAGCGACTCCTGTGGCGGGCCGGGCGCAGTGCGCGCTAACCAAGGTTGCCAGGTGCACTGTGTTTCCTCCGACACATTGGTGCGGCTGGCCTCCGGGTTGGATGGCGCTGTGTTAAGAAGCAGTGCGGCTTAGTTGGGTTGTGTATCGGAGGACGCATGACTTTCAACCTTCGTCTCTCCCGAGCCCGTACGGGAGTTGTAGCGATGAGACAAGATAGTAGTTACTAAACAATTGGATACCACGAAATTGGGGAGAAAAAGGGGTAAAATAAAAATATATATATAAATAAATAAATAAATAAATAGAACCATTCTGACAAAGTGAAGTAGGCCAAAAGATCTCAAAAAGCAAGACATCATGCCGTGATCCAAAGAAATTCAGGAACCGATGAGAAACAGAGTAATTGACATCATTCTGGAAAGGGTTACAAGGCCATCAAGCCATCATTGAAAATAAGAATTTGTTCTTAACTGACTTGCCTAGTTAAATAAAGGTAAAAATATATATATATATATTTAAAAAAACCATGGTGAGAGCCATTATCCACAAATGGAGAAAATTTTGAACAGTGGTGAACCTTCCCAGGAGTGGCTGTCCTACCAAAATTACCCCAAGAGTGCAGCGACGACTAATCCAAGAGGTCACAAAAGAACCCACAACAACATCTAAAGAACTGCAGACCTCACTTGCCTCAGTTAAGGTCCCTGTTCATGACTCAACCATAAGTAAGAGACTGGGCAAAA
The DNA here is from genome assembly GCF_045791955.1 of Oncorhynchus clarkii lewisi. NCBI lineage: Eukaryota > Metazoa > Chordata > Actinopteri > Salmoniformes > Salmonidae > Oncorhynchus > Oncorhynchus clarkii. Next base: position 72,296,992 of record NC_092153.1, read on the forward strand.
ATGGCATCCATGGCAGAGTTCCAAGGCAAAAACCACTGCTGACCAAAAAGAACATAAAGGCTCGTCTCACTTTTGGCAAAAAACATCTTGATGATCCCCAAGACTTTTGGGAAAATATTCTGTGGACTGACGAGACAAAAGTTGAACTTTTTGGAAGGTGTGCGTCCCGTTACATCTGGCGTAAAAGTAAGACAGCATTTCAGAAAAAGAACATCATACCAACAGTCAAATATGGTGGTGGTAGTGTGATGGTCTGGGGCTGCTTTGCTGCTTTAGGATCTGGACGACTTGCTGTGATTGATGGAACTGTGAATTCTGCTCTATACCAATAAACCCTGAAGCAGAATGTCCGGCCATCTGTTCGTGACCTCAAGCTGAAGAGCACTTGGGTTCTGCAGCAGGACAATGATCCAAAACACACCAGCAAGTCCACCTCTGAATGGCTTAAAAAAACTTAATGAAGGTTTTGGAGTGGCCTAATCAAAGTCCGGACTTGAATCTGATTGAGATACTGTGGTGTGACCTTAAAAAGGCGGTTCATGCTCAAATGCTCCAATGTGGCTGAATTAAAACAATTATGCAAAGAAGATTGGGCCAAAATTCCTCCACAGCGATGTGAAAGACTCTTGCCAGTTATCGCAAACGCTTGATTGCAGTTGTTGCTGCTGAGGGTTGCACAACCAGTTATTAGGTTTAGGGGGCAATTACTTATTCACATAGGGCCATGAAGTTTCGGATAGCTTTTTTCCCTTAATAAATAAAAACTGAATTTTGTGTTTACTCGGGTTATCTATGTGTAATATTGAAATTTGTTTGATGACCTGAAACATTTAAGTGTGACAAATGTGCAAAAAAATAAGAAATCAGGAAGGGGGCAAATACTTTTTGACAGCACTGTAAGTCCCAATTTCTGATCTTCTGATCGAAAATACATTGGCAGGAAATTCAAACACATTCCTGGCCTGTATTTCGCCACTTAGCCGGTTGACACAACCGTTCTGTATCCTCAGCGAGGGAGCTTGCTTGACAAGAACAGATCGGCCAATTTTGGGTTGTCAAACGTACGTGTTGATCCCTCAACTGTTACCTTAAACTGGGCCGGGAAGAGGAATCCATGTCGGATGTTGGCCGCCCTGCATTTCTTGCGTAACTCATCATACTCTTTTCGTCGGTTCCTCAACTCCAAAGTAAGATCTGGGTAGAAAGACACCCTCGCTCCGTTGTAGTTAAAGGGGAAATTTTGACTAGTCAGCTTGAGGATGTGATCCCTGGTCTGGGGATTGTGCAGCTGTGCAATGAATGGCATTGGTGGCGCGCCCTTGGCCAGCTTTGTTGCCTGTGATCTGTGTGTGCGGTCGATCTGGATGGCTGTTTTGAAGTGTTCACTCCCCAGCAATGCCGGTATCAGCCCCGAGAAAAATTCAGTGTGTTTCCCTTTCTCAGTGTCCTCCTGGTTCCCAAATTTCAGATGTTCTGGTGTCTTTGTCCTGTAGCCTGGCCTCGTGATCTACTGTCGTCTGCTCAACCTCATGCACCCTGCCCTTAGTTGCCTTCACAGTTTCAGTCAAAGTCCCAATAATCTTTTAGACATCAGCCAACCTTGTGTCCACCTTTTTGCTTAGTAAGTTTATAGCAGCCAGTAGGTCACTTTGAGTAGGTTCTGATGGGAACTCTTGGGAGCTAGCATCTTCAGATAACTCCTTGTGGGTCGGCGATGTTGAAATTGGTTTGTTGTCTATCTCGTTTAGCGCCCCCTTTTTTGCTGCCTTTTCCCTTTGTCATACTGCTAGACAATGTTTGAAGTTATAGGTTGTGAGAGGTTAAGCAAAGCACGTCTACGCCATAGCACGCTCTCTAGCGCCCCCCAGGTATATTTCTAAGAGTTTTTCACACCTGGATTGTACAATATTTGCACATTATTATTCTTCAAACTCTGTCAATGTTGGTTGTTGATCATTGCTAGACAGCCATTTTCAAGTCTTGCCATGGATTTAAACAGATTTAAGTCAAAACTGTAACTAGGCCACTAAGGAACATTCAATGTCGTCTTGGTAAGCAACTGCAGTGTTCCTTTGGCCTTGTGTTTTAGGTTATTGTCCTGCTAAAAGGTTAATTAATCTCCCAGTGTCTGGTGGAAAGCAGACTGAACCAAATTTTTCTCTAGGATTTTGCCTGTGTTTAGCTCAATTCTGTTTATTTTTATTATTAAAAAAACAACTTCCTAGTCCTTGCCGATGACAAGTATTCCCATAACATGATGCAGCCACCACCATGCTTGAAAATATGAAGAATGGTACTCAGTATGGGTTGTCGGATTTGCCCCAAACTTTTTATTCAGGAAATAAAGTCAATTTCTTTGCCACATTTTTTGCAGTTTTACTTTATTTTAAACCTGAACAGGATTCCTTCTTTTCACTTTGTCATTTAGGTTTGTATTGTGGAGTAACTCCAAAGTTGTTTTTCCTCCGTTTTTTCCTATCACAGCCATTAAATTCTAACTATTTTAAAGTCACGATTGGCCTTGTGTGAAATCCCTGAATTGGTTTCCTTCCTCTCCGGCAACTGAGTTAGGAACAACTCCTGTATCTTTGTAGTGATTGGGTGTATTTATACACCATCAAAAGTGTAATTAATAAGTTCACATTGATCAAAGGGATATTCAATGTCTGCTTGTTTAATTTTTACCAATCTACCAATAGGTGATCTTCTTTGCGATGAATTGGAAACCTCCCTAGTCTTTGTCATTGAATCTGTGTTTGAAATTCACTGTTCATCTGAGGGACCTTACAGATAATTGTATGAGTGGGGTACAGAGATGAAGTAGTCATTCAAAAATCATGTTTAACACTTATTGCACACGCAGTGAGTCCATTAAACTTCTTACGTGACTTGTTAAGAAATATTTACTTCTGAACTTATTTAGGCTTGCCATAACAAAGGGGTTGAATATATTGACGTTTCAGCTTGTCAATTTTAATTAAAATTTCTAAAAACATAATTCCACTTTCACATTATTGGGCATTATGTACAGGCCAGGAACAAAACATCTACATTTATTCCATTTTAAATTCAGGATGTAACACAATAAAATGTGGAAAAAGGTAAGGGGTGTGAATACTTTCTGAAGGCAATGTACATCAGGCTAGCTCAGGATACAGGAGAGTGAAAACATTTAAAGAAGGCAAAAACATGCATCTCAATAGTTTAAAGTAGATTCCTTTAAATGTCTTCTTTGGGCCATTTGCACCTGCCATTAAAGAAATGGACTGGTGAAGGCATCCTCCCATATTGCTTTTCCCTAGCCTGATATCTTCAGATTAGTCAAGATGAAGGAAAGGAAGCCACTGAAATTAAACCATCTTTTGGCATTTGTTTTATTAGTCCATTTTTGATGTAGTCCAAAAATATTTTGCATGTCAGCAAAGTTTTCAAGATATTTAACTTTCAAAGATAGTTTTAGGGTGGAATTTTCCTTTAAATGCCAATTAAATGTGAGATCTAATATGGATAGCGGAAGAGAGTGCAGGTCTCCGGAGTAAATTTCCCTCCAAATTCTGTCTGTTACGCCTAATCACTTACATACAACATAGTCAGCCCAGTGTGTGATGACTGCGATAATGCAACTAATCCTTCCACCAGTAATGTACAGAATTGTGATGCTGACAAAGCTCGCATTCAGAACCCATCTGCAAAACAGTTTAAGGCTTTGCAAACAGTCAATCTAAATACCTTTCCTGACTTAATGAAGCTCATTCTGTACTCATTGCTGGCTGCCACCCCCGAAGTGCAATTATATTAAATAAGAGTAGCTGTTCTGACTTAACCAGAAGTTATGCAACAACCCGGAGCTTTGTTCAAAATGTTTACTCTGTGGAATGTGAAAGGAGCCAACGGTCTGGTCTTATCCTGCCCTCTGGACATTGGTCTAGCTGTCCACTTGTGAGACTAGTTCATGAGTTGTTTGGAGGTGTAAACAATGCTGCATAATGGACAGACGCTAACCCAACCATGTGGCACCTTAAACTGTCCAACTGCAAGGCAACCTCCTGATGCAAACTAAGCAGGATAGTTGTCATGACAAGTCATTGTACGTGTCTGTTTACAAATTACTTACTGTTTAGCTGAGAACCTGAAACTTTCACACTGATGCAAAGGCAAGGACTTCATTACATAATGAACAAAATGTCAGGTAATAAGCACACATGACAATGAACCGCAGATACCCCAGCAACACTAATGACAAAACAGTGTACTAAAACAAATATTCAGCATCTATCACTTAATCTCTCCCCCACTAGATCTCGCTCCCAAGAAGAACTGGCGATGCAAACAAAAAAAATGAGATGATTACAGGCCCATTGGCAGTATGGCTGTTGCGGTGACTTTCTTACCGCCACACCGGCGGTCACGAGTCATAAAGGCAGTCAAATTCCACATGACCGTTTAGTCACGGTAATTAGGCTTCTCCAAGCTCTGATGCTGCTGCTGTTCATTAGTAGCCTACCAAACTTGATAACTGCCTGGTATTCAGTCCTCTATTGTCCCTCTAATCAATATGACAGCAATGCAAATGTAATGGTGAATCTTCATGAGAGCCGTGAGCTCATGTTGCACAACATTTCTATAGGCTATGAAATTGCAGGAGAAAATAGAGTGATGGCCACTAATAAAAAGACGAGGATCACATCAGCTTTCTATAGGCTAGTCCAACTATATATTTTTAATCAACTTTCCTAATATTAAGCACATTGCTTATATTTATAACAGGAGTATAGCCTACCTGGCTGGCATGAAAATAAACCACAGGGAAAAGCGTCCTCCATTCACTATTTAAGTGAATAGATTACATGTATTTTTCCCTGTTGCCCGTTAGGATACAGGTGCAGGATAATGGTCCATTCTAAATCAAAACAAATGTCACAAATATTATTTAGTATATGTAAAGACAAGATTAAATCAAGAATAGTCTAATGGATGACAATATTATTGTGAATTATACAGTATAATATCACTTGTGAATGATGCCCAGCATAAGAAACAATGCCTTTTTTTGCGACTTTTTCAAATCACAGTTGCACACCTTATGTAGCCTAGCCCATGGGCCTATATTTTTAATAAGGTTTGTACCCCAACCAAAGTGGCCAAATAACTTAATAAAATTAAGCACATTAATCCGCTTTACAAGTGGTGCAGAGCCTAACTGGCATATACAGTGGGGCAAAAAAGTATTTAGTCAGCCACCAATTGTGCAAGTTCTCCCACTTAAAAAGATGAGAGAGGCCTGTAATTTTCATCACTTCAACTATGACAGACAAAATGAGAAAAAAAAATCCAGAAAATCACATTGTAGGATTTTTAATGAATTTATTTGCAAATTATGGTGGAAAATAAGTATTTGGTCACCTACAAACAAGCAAGATTTCTGGCTCTCACAGACCTGTAACTTCTTCTTTAAGAGGCTCCTCTGTCCTCCACTCGTTACCTGTATTAATGGCACCTGTTTGAACTTGTTATCAGTATAAAAGACACCTGTCCACAACCACAAACAGTCACACTCCAAACTCCACTATGGCCAAGACCAAAGAGCTGTCAAAGGACACCAGAAACAAAATTGTAGACCTGCTGGGAAGACTGAATCTGCAATAGGTAAGCAGCTTGGTTTGAAGAAATCAACCATGGGAGCAATTATTAGGAAATGGAAGACATACAAGACCACTGATAATCTCCCTCGATCTGGGGCTCCACGCAAGATTTCACCCCGTGGGGTCAAAATGATCACAAGAACCACACGGGGGGACCTAGTGAATGACCTGCAGAGAGCTGGGACCAAAGTAACAAAGCCTACCATAAGTAACACACTACGCCGCCAGGGACTCAAATCCTGCAGTGCCAGACGTGTCCCCCTGCTTAAGCCAGTACATGTCCAGGCCCGTCTGAAGTTTGCTAGAGAGCATTTGGATGATCCAGAAGAAGATTGGGAGAATGTCATATGGTCAGATGAAACCAAAATATAACTTTTTGGTAAAAACTCAACTCGTCGTGTTTGGAGGACAAAGAATGCTGAGTTGCATCCAAAGAACACCATACCTACTGTGAAGCATGGGGGTGGAAACATCATGCTTTGGGGCTGTTTTTCTGCAAAGGGACCAGGACGACTGATCCGTGTAAAGGAAAGAATGAATGGGGCCATGTATCGTGAGATTTTGAGTGAAAACCTCCTTCCATCAGCAAGGGCATTGAAGATGAAACGTGGCTGGGTCTTTCAGCATGACAATGATCCCAAACACACCGCCCGGGCAACGAAGGAGTGGCTTGGTAAGAAGCATTTCAAGGTCCTGGAGTGGCCTAGCCAGTCTCAAGATCTCAACCCCATAGAAAATCTTTGGAGGGAGTTGAAAGTCCGTTTTGCCCAGCAACAGCCCCAAAACATCACTGCTCTAGAGGAGATCTGCATGGAGGAATGGGCCAAAATACCAGCAACAGTGTGTGAAAACCTTGTGAAGACTTACAGAAAAGGTTTGACCTCTGTCATTGCCAACAAAGGGTATATAACAAAGTATTGAGATAAACTTTTGTTATTGACCAAATACTTATTTTCCACCATAATTTGCAAATAAATTCATTAAAAATCCCACAATGTGATTTTCTGGATTTTTTTTCTCATTTTGTCTGTCATAGTTGAAGTGTACCTATGATGAAAATTACAGGCCTCTCATCTTTTTAAGTGGGAGAACTTGCACAATTGGTGGCTGACTAAATACTGTTTTGCCCCATTGTATAAGCAGCGCGTGAGTTTCAAGTTTGGGGAAGATAATTTTCTCCATAAAAATGCACCTTTAGGGCCTCCAGAGTGGCGCAGTGGTCTAAGGCACTGCATCGCTGTGACACTAGAGACCATGGTTCGAGTCCATGCTCTGTCGCGGCCGGCCGCGACCGGGAGACCCATGGCCCAGTGTCGTCTGGGTTAGGGGAGGGTTTGGCCGACAGGGTTGTTCTTGTCCCATTGCGCACTATCGACTACTGTGGCGGGCCGGGCACAATGCATGCTGACACGGTCACCACATTGGTGCAGGCTTCCGGGTTAAGCGGGCATTGTGTCAAGAAGCAGCGCAACTTGGCTGGGTTGTGTTTCGGAGGATGCTGCAATGATTATAATGGGAGACAGAGTGCTGGTTTCAAGCGCAGGGCACAGCAGGTGTTTATTAGTAAAGGACAACAGGAGGAGGCAGGTTGCTGGGTCCAGGGGCAGGCCGAAGGTCATACACAGAATTCAGGTGATTGGGATCTGGAGAGTGAGTTGCATTCAGGAGATCTACAGTGCCTTGCGAAAGTATTCGGCCCCCTTGAACTTTGCGACCTTTTGCCACATTTCAGGCTTCAAACATAAAGATATAAAACTGTATTTTTTTGTGAAGAATCAACAACAAGTGGGACACAATCATGAAGTGGAACGACATTTATTGGATATTTCAAACTTTTTTAACAAATCAAAAACTGAAAAATTGGGCGTGCAAAATTATTCAGCCCCCTTAAGTTAATACTTTGTAGCGCCACCTTTTGCTGCGATTACAGCTGTAAGTCGCTTGGGGTATGCCTCTATCAGTTTTGCACATCGAGAGACTGAAATTTTTTCCCATTCCTCCTTGCAAAACAGCTCGAGCTCAGTGAGGTTGGATGGAGAGCATTTGTGAACAGCAGTTTTCAGTTCTTTCCACAGATTCTCGATTGGATTCAGGTCTGTACTTTGACTTGGCCATTCTAACACCTGGATATGTTTATTTTTGAACCATTCCATTGTAGATTTTGCTTTATGTTTTGGATCATTGTCTTGTTGGAAGACAAATCTCCGTCCCAGTCTCAGGTCTTTTGCAGACTCCATCAGGTTTTCTTCCAGAATGGTCCTGTATTTGGCTCCATCCATCTTCCCATCAATTTTAACCATCTTCCCTGTCCCTGCTGAAGAAAAGCAGGCCCAAACCATGATGCTGCCACCACCATGTTTGACAGTGGGGATGGTGTGTTCAGCTGTGTTGCTTTTACGCCAAACATAACGTTTTGCATTGTTGCCAAAAAGTTCAATTTTGGTTTCATCTGAAAAGAGCACCTTCTTCCACATGTTTGGTGTGTCTGCCAGGTGGCTTGTGGCAAACTTTAAACGACACTTTTTATGGACATCTTTAAGAAATGGCTTTCTTCTTGCCACTCTTCCATAAAGGCCAGATTTGTGCAATATACAACCGATTGTTGTCCTATGGACAGAGTCTCCCACCTCAGCTGTAGATCTCTGCAGTTCATCCAGAGTGATCATGGGCCTCTTGGCTGCATCTCTGATCACTCTTCTCCTTGTATGAGCTGAAAGTTTAGAGGGACGGCCAGGTCTTGGTAGATTTGCAGTGGTCTGATACTCCTTCCATTTCAATATTATCGCTTGCACAGTGCTCCTTGGGATGTTTAAAGCTTGGGAAATCTTTTTGTATCCAAATCCGGCTTTAAACTTCTTCACAACAGTATCTCGGACCTGCCTGGTGTGTTCCTTGTTCTTCATGATGCTCTCTGCGCTTTTAACGGACCTCTGAGACTATCACAGTGCAGGTGCATTTATACGGAGACTTGATTACACACAGGTGGATTGTATTTATCATCATTAGTCATTTAGGTCAACATTGGATCATTCAGAGATCCTCACTGAACTTCTGGAGAGAGTTTGTTGCACTGAAAGTAAAGGGGCTGAATAATTCTGCACGCCCAATTTTTCAGTTTTTGATTTGTTAAAAAAGTTTGAAATATCCAATAAATGTCGTTCCACTTCATGATTGTGTCCCACTTGTTGTTGATTCTTCACAAAAAAATACAGTTTTATATCTTTATGTTTGAAGCCTGAAATGTGGCAAAAGGTCGCAAAGTTCAAGGGGGCCGAATACTTTCGCAAGGCACTGTATGTGTCTGAAAATGTGAGCTGGAATGTGAGCTGTGTTCAGGGGATCTATGTGTCTGAAAATGTGAGCTGGAAAGTGAGCTGTGTTCAGGGGATTTATGTGTTTGCGAGAGAGAGCTGGAAAGTGATCTGTGTTCAGGAGATTTATGTGTTTTATGAGTTGGAAGCAGACGTTACAAATCAAATCAAATCAAATCAAATTTTATTTGTCACATACACATGGTTAGCAGATGTTAATGCGAGTGTAGCGAAATGCTTGTGCTTCTAGTTCCGACAATGCAGTAATAACAAGTAATCTAACTAACAATTCCAAAACTACTGTCTTGTACACAGTGTAAGGGGATAAAGAATATGTACATAAGGATATATGAATGAGTGATGGTACAGAGCAGCATAGGCAAGATACAGTAGATGGTATCGGGTACAGTATGTACAAATGAGATGAGTATGTAAACAAAGTGGCATAGTATAGTATAAAGTGGCTAGTGATACATGTATTACATAAGGATACCGTCGATGATATAGAGTACAGTATATACGTATGCGTATGAGATGAATAATGTAGGGTAAGTAACATTTATATAAGGTAGCATTGTTTAAAGTGGCTAGTGATATATTTACATCATTTCCCATCAATTCCCATTATTAAAGTGGCTGGAGTTGAGTCAGTGTCAGTGTGTTGGCAGCAGCCACTCAGTGTTAGTGGTGGCTGTTTAACAGTCTGATGGCCTTGAGATAGAAGCTGTTTTTCAGTCTCTCGGTCCCAGCTTTGATGCACCTGTACTGACCTCGCCTTCTGGATGATAGCGGGGTGAACAGGCAGTGGCTCGGGTGGTTGATGTCCTTGATGATCTTTATGGCCTTCCTGTGACATCGGGTGGTGTAGGTGTCCTGGAGGGCAGGTAGTTTGCCCCCGGTGATGCGTTGTGCAGACCTCACTACCCTCTGGAGAGCCTTACGGTTGAGGGCGGTGCAGTTGCCATACCAGGCGGTGATACAGCCCGCCAGGATGCTCTCGATTGTGCATCTGTAGAAGTTTGTGAGTGCTTTTGGTGACAAGCCGAATTTCTTCAGCCTCCTGAGGTTGAAGAGGCGCTGCTGCGCCTTCTTCACGATGCTGTCTGTGTGAGTGGACCAATTCAGTTTGTCTGTGATGTGTATGCCGAGGAACTTAAAACTTGCTACCCTCTCCACTACTGTTCCATCGATGTGGATAGGGGGGTGTTCCCTCTGCTGTTTCCTGAAGTCCACAATCATCTCCTTAGTTTTGTTGACGTTGAGTGTGAGGTTGTTTTCCTGACACCACACTCCGAGGGCCCTCACCTCCACCCTGTAGGCCGTCTCATCGTTGTTGGTAATCAAGCCTACCACTGTTGTGTCGTCCGCAAACTTGATGATTGAGTTGGAGGCGTGCGTGGCCACGCAGTCGTGGGTGAACAGGGAGTACAGGAGAGGGCTCAGAACGCAACCTTGTGGGGCCCCAGTGTTGAGGATCAGCGGGGAGGAGATGTTGTTGCCTACCCTCACCACCTGGGGGCGGCCCGTCAGGAAGTCCAGTACCCAGTTGCACAGGGCGGGGTCGAGACCCAGGGTCTCGAGCTTGATGACGAGCTTGGAGGGTACTATGGTGTTGAATGCCGAGCTGTAGTCGATGAACAGCATTCTCACATAGGTATTCCTCTTGTCCAGATGGGTTAGGGCAGTGTGCAGTGTGGTTGAGATTGCATCGTCTGTGGACCTATTTGGGCGGTAAGCAAATTGGAGTGGGTCTAGGGTGTCAGGTAGGGTGGAGGTGATATGGTCCTTGACTAGTCTCTCAAAGCACTTCATGATGACGGATGTGAGTGCTACGGGGCGGTAGTCATTTAGCTCAGTTACCTTAGCTTTCTTGGGAACAGGAACAATGGTGGCCCTCTTGAAGCATGTGGGAACAGCAGACTGGTATAGGGATTGATTGAATATGTCCGTAAACACACCGGCCAGCTGGTCTGCGCATGCTCTGAGGGCGCGGCTGGGGATGCCATCTGGGCCTGCAGCCTTGCGAGGGTTAACACGTTTAAATGTCTTACTCACCTCGGCTGCAGTGAAGGAGAGACCGCATGTTTTCGTTGCAGGCCTTGTCAGTGGCACTGTATTGTCCTCAAAGCGGGCAAAAAAGTTATTTAGTCTGCCTGGGAGCACGGCTCTTGACCTTCACCTCTCCAGAGTCCATACTGGAGTTGCAGCGATGGGACATGACTGTAACAACCAATTGGATACCATGAAATTGGGGAGAAAAAGGGGTAAATAAAAAAAATAATGCACATTTATAATAAAAGCATTACCTGCATAATTGCATTTGCAGTCACTTATGATAATGGTGTTTTCCGCTAATGGAACATTTGCGCTTATAGTCTAGTACCACGTGCGCATTGCTGCGCTTATAATGTGAAGAAGTAGCCTAATAGTTTATCAACATTTTAAGCTAAAAGTTTTGATCTGTTGCATCAGCCACATTGCATAAAACATTTTTTTTTATGCTAGTGGTTGTATTAATTTGGGATCTATCACATCCCACAACTGTCCCAGACTATGTTTGGAATATTTATTTGTCGCGCAGAATAGAATAGGTTGACTTTTGTACTATGGGGGATAGTAGATTGACATAGACTAGTGTTTTTTCTGTAGGTTAGTCCTACTCATCTTGTTGGCTGACGAAAAGTCAATGTGGACAGTTCTAACAATATATTTAACCTTTTCACACGGACCAACAAACAGGTGTGATCAATCTATAGTGGTCCCTGTTGCCTATGATCAAACCGATGTGATGAGAACGTTTGATTAGAATGCTTATTTAGAATGTCCATTTTCGATTGACATAACAATAAGCATTTGAGCTGGCAACACTTTTTTTCACAGAAACATTTTACAAAGTCTTTACAAAGTTATAATTAATTAAGTCATGGGTGAGCTCACCATTGATCGAAATAATGAAGTAAAACTCTTTCTAGAAATCGAAAGTATTCTGAAAATGGGTAGTTTGTGCGCTGGAATGTTTTTTTTTTCATCAACCAAAGATATTAAAAGGAGACAACATGAGTTTGGTCTGTTTATAGTATGCATGTTGAAGGGGGTGTGTCGTCTACGATCATCCACTTGCCTTCATTCACTTCCGGAAGTTTACCCGAAAGATGAGTGAACCATTCCTTCACCTCATTATAACATCTTTGGTCTGACAGATTACGTGACACCCAGAATGCATTGTATAATGTCAACAAACATGGCGCCACACATAGCTGGCAAATAGATTAGCTCATTATAATCAGTACAACCTTCAAAAAAGTATTTTACACACATCATAGGTGTCCATTACAATATATGAAATAATCGGAATGCATTATTTGTCACGAGTACTTGTGAATAAAACTGTAAATACATTATGCTACATAAACTCAGCAAAAAAAGAAACATCCCTTTTTCAGGACCCTGTCTTTCAAAGATAATTCATAAAAATACAAATAACTTCACAGATATTCATTGTAAAGGGTTTAAACACTGTTTCCCATGCTTGTTCAATGAACCATAAACAATTAATGAACATGCACCTGTTGAACGTTGTTAAGACATTAACAGCTTACGGACGGTCAGCTTACAGACGGTAGGCAATTAAGGTCACAGTTATGAAAACTTAGGACACTAAAGAGGCCTTTCTACTGACTCTGAAAAACTCCACAAGAAAGATGCCCAGGGTCCCTGCACATTTGTGTGAACGCGCCTTAGGCATGCTGCAAGGGGGCATGAGGACTGCAGATGTGGCCAGGGCAATAAATTGCAATGTCTGTACTGTGAGATGCCTAAGACAGCACTACAGGGAGACAGAACGGACTGATCGTCCTTGCAGTGGTACAGGATGGCAACAACAACTGCCCGAGTTATACCACAATCCCTCCATCAGTGCTCAGACTATCCGCAATAGGCTGAGAGAGGCTGGACTGAGGGATTGTAGGCCTGTTGTAAGGCAGGTCCTAATCAGACATCACCGGCAACAACGTCGCCTATGGACACAAACCCACCATCGCTGGACCAGTCGGTACTGGCAAAAGTGCCCTTCACTGAAGAGACGCTGTATTGTCTCACCAGGGGTGATGATCAACTTTGTGTTTATCGTCGAAGGAATGAGCGTTACACCGAGGCCTGTACTCTGTAGCGGGATCGATTTGGAGGTGAAGGGTCCGTCATGGTCTGGGGCGGTGTGTCACAGCATCATTGGACTGAGCTTGTTGTCATTGCAGGCAATCTCAACGCTGTGCGTTACAAGGAAGACATCCTCCTCCCTCATGTGGTACCCTTCCTGCAGGCTCATCCTGACATGACCCTCCAGCATGACAATGCCACCAGCCATACTGCTCGTTCTGTGTGTGATTTCCTGCAAGACAGCAATGAAAGTGTTCTGCCATGGCCAGCGAAGAGCCCGGATCTCAATCCCATTGAGCACTTCTGGGACCTGTTGGATCGGAGGGTGAGAGCTAGGGCCATTCCCCCCAGAAATGTCCAGTAACTTGCAGGTGCCTTGGTGAAAGAGTGGGGTAACATCTCACAGCAAAAACTGGCAAATCTGGTGCAGTCCATGAGGGGGGGGGGGGGCTCTCCTCGAAGAGAGAAGTTTATCTGGCTCAGTAAAACCTCAAAAATAAAGTGTCTGCAACGCTGAATGTGAATTAATGAGGAGGCGGAACACAGCTCAATTCAAACTGTTGTTAGAAAATACAACTTGTTAGAAAATCATTTGAAATTGAAAAGTTGAAACATAGCCTATAGATAATTAGCAGGCAGGATTTTTTTTAGGGTGAATTACGGCCACAAGGGGATGCCGCCATGAAATTTGAGGCATTATCAAGTGCATGTCAAATTGTGAATGAGACTATTGGAGTAAGTACCGCCTGTGCAGAAAACAAAGCAGAGCTCATGCCTTTCAAACAACTTTTTTTTAAATCATCAGTCTCATCATGCAGCCATACTATGTATTAAAAATCAAAACATAGCCCAATGTTTGTAGAACAACTAAAGGCACATTAATAACTCTAAATTAAATATACAGGAATACTTATTTCTTTGTTAACCGCTCAACACAGAATAGCTGCATGTGCACACTCCCTCAAATCGTTTGGAGAAAATATTTATATTTTATTCAGCTTTGTTCAATTGTATTATTCATTCTATAAAATAATGTCACGGAATAATAAACTAATCTTGCCTGCTAAATGAACAAGTGCAGCCCACAGCCATTTCACAAAGCCACATCAGGACAACTCAGAGTATGCTATTCTTTTTTCTGAAATAGACTACATTTTCTTCATATTATGCTTCTTTAGACTTGTCTATAATAAATAATGGACTTATGTGAAGGTGTTGGCTATATTACATGGATTTATTATACTTTTTTTTATAAGGGCTTGTAGGCTATGTGTGGAAGCCAGGAGATGCTACATGTGTTTATGTTAATTAACGCTCAATTACCGTGAGACCGACAGTTAATTGCTTGATAATCTCTGACTGATTACATTTTGTGACCGCCACTGCCCTAATTGGCAGCCTGATGGTTATTACATGACAGAGATGACACCGCCGAAAAGGTGGTGAAAAGCTGCCTCCCCTGGCAATGTGGCACAAATTTAACATCTGCTCGTAAATCCAGGGGTGTCGGAGGGAGAGAGTGTCACCTTACCATAGATTTGCACACTGTCATTACAAAAATAATGACCATACTAAGTGGGACAAGGCCTTCTCTCTGTCGATGGGGGTGCTAAAGTTTTCACTAGTCATCAGGGGTGAAAAGAAACAGACAGATGCCGTGGCACTGGCAACGTAAAGGGGTAGAGGCATATCAGCAGCTTGTATTTAGTACTGCCGTTTGTCCTGCTTCCCCAGAGACAACTGGAGGTCAGGGACGGCTTGATTTGAAAAAAAAATACATAACTGAACATAGGTAGTGTCCAAATGACTCCACTCACACAGAACCGTAAAGTACAATCCCAATCATTTGAGAAACATTGCACTAAGCATCTTCCAAGAAAAGTGCTTAGTAGTAGGTCTCTTGCCAACTACTATATAAAACAAAACCAAAATGAACATAACAAATGTTCTTGGCTCGCTATGCTAATTTATGGGAAATGTACCATAGATAGGAATGAGATTGGCCAATTAGAAACAATGGACAGACAAATCAGGTGCCTACTTTCCTGATCCTAGCAACCGAAAACCTAACTTGCTTCTGCTTATCTGCCATCTTGGAATTGCCAGCCTTCCTGTCATCCCTACTTGGACAAGTAATCTCTCCACAGAACATAAAGGATTGGACCTAGCCTTGGTGGTTTGGCTACCTTCCCTTAAGGACTTCAGCCCATTCAGTGGCCAAATTAACTCCCCAACCTCTTTTCAATTACTGCTGCCCACAGTAAAACAGACCTAAAAGAATTAGGACTATTGTTTCAGTGTGACCACACTAGCCACAATCTCACTCACAAAACACACTTTCCCTCTAGAATTCACAAGGCTTGCTTCAACCAAAGCCAGACATTCCGCTGCTATTCTAAGCAAGGACGACATTGAAAAGGGCAAATTAACTCCTGTCAGTCCTGTGAATTCTGTGTTGTGTTTACACCAACTGAACACATCGTGAGGCTGAGAAAGTCCCTATAGCTTATCTCCATCGGTGGGTTAGGAGGAGTTTAGGAGGATGGTCATTTAGAATGGTATGATCTCATGGATCATAGATCACACCCACATAGCTACAGTTAACCTCTCCCTTAACACCCAGGTTTCAGTGTCATATTATGAGCTCATGGGTATGAATGAGTCATCCTCAGTCCTTTCACTGCCGACTGTGTAGCTCACTAGCTCTTTGCTATGCTAGGCAGGGCTGAGAGTCAGGAAAATTACACACTGCAGTTTCTTGGCTCCCTTCGGTAACTGGACCACTATTTAATCACTGAAAACTACAATTTTCTCGACATTCACCACAGTCGATTCACCGCAGCCAAGTGAGTCTGTCCCTTATTAATAGGATTCTACAGTTAGCTATGAGAATCTTCTGGAAAAGGGAAATTGGCCAACCACATTCCCACAACCTACATCCCTGTTGGTGATGGAACTCCATTAAAGGGCTTTAAAAGACCAAAGTATGTAAAGAATTGATTTAGAACGTAAGTGAAGAACACAACAATTTACTGCCAAGCTATTTACTGCCAAGCTATTTACTGCCAAGCTATTTACTGACAAGCTATTTACTGCCAAGCTATTTACTGCCAAGCTATTTACTGCCAAGCTATTTACTGCCAAGATATTTACTGACAAGCTATTTACTGACAAGCTATTTACTGACAAGCTATTTACTGCCAAGCTATTTACTGCCAAGCTATTTACTGCCAAGCTATTTACTGACAAGCTATTTACTGCCAAGCTATTTACTGACAAGCTATTTACTGACAAGTCAGTTCAACGTCTAGTTTTCATTTACATTTGACTGAGTTGTCAACTAATGTGAATTCAATGTGAAATCAACCAAAATGTTGGTTAAAGTTGGTTGAAAAAATAAATAAATTCCCTCACGTTGATGACTTTGATGGTTGAAATGACATGGAAACAACATTGATTCAACTAGTTTTTGCCCAGTGGGTATTTAGTTTCCTGAGCATTGCTGTCTCATATTGAATCCAAATCAAATTTTATTGGTCTCATACACATATTTAGCAGATGTTACTCCAGATCTCCTCCCTCCACATGGAAACAGATTAGCAAAGAGAGCAGAAGAGGGGAAGTGGCTAATAGAGGGGCACAGGGGCCAAATATGCTCTTTAACCGAGTACCCAGAGGATATGTGCACATATTACACAAATTCCACTAATGAGACATTTTTCTGGGAGAGCTGTTGAGCTTTCACCCTGGAATATCCCTCCCATGATGGAGTGTGTTTGTTCCTTCCACCAGGCCAAAGGTCTAGGACTTGGCAGGTGCCCCCACTACAGCTGATTCAAATAATCAACTAATCATCAAGCTTTTAATATTTTAATCAGCTGTGTAGTGCTCGGGCAAAAACAAGAAAACGGGCATCCCTTGGGGTCCCGAGGACTGAATTTTGGAAACGCTACGCAGCTGATTCAAATAATCAACACTTTTGATGATGAGTTGGTTATTTGAATCAGTTGTGTAGTGTTAAGGCAAAAAACTAACCGTGGACCCAGGATCAATTTTGAGAAACCTTGCTGTATGGCTACAATGATGCTAAACAAAACAAATGGAATATGTCACATAATTCCCACAGTCAGTCTTACCGGTCTTACCATGTGACTAACAGATTTGCTTTCACTGGTTCAGGGCGATATAGCTATTATGCCCATTTTATTTGTATAGCTTACATAGCCAAAAGCATACATTACAAGTGAGGTTTCTTCGTTGACAATGAGAATTGATTACCAAGACATATCCATATGAACAACTTCTCCTTGGCTATAGGGCAGGCTATTTTCACAGAAATGTAGAATGAAGTTGCTCAGATACACCTAGATACCTTATTGGTAATAGCCTACACAAAACAAAATACATTTTCATTTAACATACGCTCTTATCCATAGCGACGTACAGTTAAATACAATATGATCCGCCTTTCGCACACAATAATGAATGAAACCTGACTTTACATTAGGCTACATCGCGCGCGCTCTGATCTCGATTGCCGATTATTGCGCATCTATAGACAGTGGCCAAATGTTATACCTCAGAGAGCTCAACTGTGTCCTCGCCGCAGGTTTACTTTCAAAATCAAATAGCAGCGGCTACAGTATCGTATATACAGTAGCCTATCCTTTGCGTCACATGCTCGAACAATATACAATGCAAAGCTGTTCAGGACTTGAGAAGCGATTGAGATAGATATTTCCATAAAAGTCACACTATTGGCACCAAACACTTACCCTCGTAGCCTATCAGAAGAAAACATTATTTTTTTTTTTAAATGAAGACAACATCGCAGGAGCTGTTGACTTCTAAACATCCAAAGTCGAAACAGTATCTGTCAAAGACGATAAATAGTAACAGCAAGCTTTTGGTAAAGCCTACTGTCCAGGAAACGGTCTCTTTAAACCGGGTCAAGTGGCGTGGCGAAAACGGTCAACAGCGCCGCGATGTGGAGGCTTTTGACAACAACCAACATGACACACTGTAACCTGCATTGTAGCACGTGGATACAAAATAGCAAAGAAATTCACGATGTCAATTCTAACGAACCGAGTGTCTATTTCAGCCTCTGTACTTGCTCAGCCAGCCCCCAGTGGCGGAACTAGAGTTGTATACATGGGGTGGCCAGGGGGTGGCCAAGACTACTTCAGGGGATCCATAGACCATGACAGAAAATGTGTGTGTAACCCTAACCTGGCATCTAAGGAGCATGAATGAATCCTATGATTGCTGATTAGAGGTAGAAGTGATAATTCACTTAACCCGGAGTTCTTCAATGTGGCAGATGGTGTAGTCCAAAAGGGTTACTTCACTAGAATTCTTTAACATACTATGACTAGTCAGTGTCTGTACCTCAGAACTGCAGCTCAATTTCTTTCTCTCTCTGTCTCTCGCACGCACGCACACACACTGTACTCACATACGGGAGAGACTTGGGCCACTCTGTTTTCATGAATATATAATCTGGGTCTATAAGTGTTGAACATCCAAAATATTTTCAGAAAATAAAGCTCAAGCACCAAGGAGATAAGAGCATTTGTGTGTTACATAAATTGTATAGTTTATTTACAAAAAAACACTGCAATTTGAAATACCAGGATCAAGCAGAAATGGACTTGAAAAATATAAATAATTTTGGTGCTCATCAATATTACAAACGTACTGTATCATATTTATGCTCATATATATTATGTTAACTAATAGCAAAAAAACGTTTTGGAATTGGCCTAATCAAGACCAAATTAAATCTGTGTGACATGATACCCTTTGGATTTATAATTTTAGAAGGTCAGTGTACTAGCTAGTACACAGTGCAGGTGTTAATCATGACCAGAGGGACTGCCTAAGTGCCAAATTATCCTAGATAGATTTAAAACAGCATAATTCTGCAGTTCTGGTGAGAACTGGCAAAATGTTTCGCAAACTCATCCATGTTGAGGGAGAGTGCCTCCTTGACTCAACACTGAGAGTTCAGAGGTGACTTAACCTGTCATCAACCATTGTTGTCCTAAGGTGGGTTTTAATCAGTTTTAAAGCTGAGAAGCTTCTCTCGCAAGAAGCACTGCTGACTGGTGTAACAACAGAAATCTTACAAAGTCGAAATAGCTCATGTAAGATATATTTATAAGGTTCTAGAAACACAACAAAGTCAAGGAGAGTAGACGGTCTGTCCCTTCCACTTTTCTCTCTCTTATCAAGAAGCCGCTTGGTGTGATGAACCTCATGTTTGAGGTCCTCTAAATCTGACTCAAAGGTCTGAGCAAAGGTAAACAGGCTCCTCATTCAAGAATGTTGTAGTCTTTGGGTTGAGAGACTGGACCCTTTGCATTATCTCGTAATTCTTCTATGATAAATGACTCTGCAGCTCAGCTATGAGACTGTCAAGCACCTGATAAAAGATAGCTCTTTGGAAGCTCTCACCATCACTTTGGTCACTATTATTCTGTCCACCAGTGCTCATCAGTAACGAGTCGTGAAATCTTTTACACACTGTTTGTACACTTATTTTGCAGTGCTCTGAAATCTCTTCAACCTCTTTCCTAAGTAACCCTCACTTCTGTAGTCCTGTAATGTGTCTGTAAGGGCACCTACTAGATCCACAGCCCTTCCTGTAATGTGTCTGTAAGGGCACCTACTAGACCCACAAACCTTTCTAGGTCGGGAGCTGGATTGGAGCATGTCAGAAAGACATTTGGCATCACCAAGCACTTTACAAAAGGTAACCAAAGCCCTATGAAATATAAATCTATCTAAGAAAGAAGGCCCTTTGCCTCCACTGATCTATCACCACTGTTTTCAAGTGTGATATCCTGTAGCATTCTCAGAACTGCTGGAAGCCTGTCCCTCAGATTACGGCATGCCATGTATCTGCATGCCCACCTTCCATCCGTAAGTCTTTGTAGTTCCCTGGGCTGCTGCTGTGGATACAGCTCTTTCTGAACTGTAAGACACTTGAGATGAACGTACGAGCCAGATACAAAGTTATAAAGCTTCTGCAGGAGAGCAACAAAAAGTTAATGTCCATCCCGGACATCCCTCTGGCTCCGCCCCTGCAGCCACCACAAACAAAATGGCCATTGCTAGGTAACTGTCACTAGCCAAGAAGAAATGATTCATGTAGAGTTCTATTGGTTACGCCTCATTCAAACAGAGAGAGCTCACAGGTATGATTCTATGCACAAACATAACCAATAACCAGGTCAATCTCTGTCAATCTCGACCCATTAGATTACATCACTTTCACAATCCTCTTCTCACAGCATTACAGTTTGCAGCCACAAACCAATAACACAAAACTTAATTCAGGAATTTAATTTAATCAGCGACGGTGTAGGATATGTTGCATAATCCATAATCCAATAATTCACTTTTTTCAAGTTTACATTTTATTAGTCTTATGTACATGGTACCATCCAACGAAATGCTTACTTGCGGGTTCCTTCTCGACAATGCAACAACAATAAGAATCCAGCAAAGTTGCCCATAGGCACAGATCTAGAATCAGCTTAACCTAATACCCAGCTCCCTAATGTAAAGCTCAACCATTAGCAGGTAATAGTGCAAAACTAACCATTGATCAGCATCAGTAGGTAAGCCTACTCACCAGTGCTGGTGCTATAGGTGTGAACAGTAGTGGCGGTGGGCGGCGGTGAATCCGAGTCCACGGAAGCAGTGTCGTCATCCTGTGAGCATCCGGCCTGGATGGCCCGCAGGTAGCTATGGCTACGGGATCGGAAGCACGTGGGCATTGGTAGATCCGGAGGCTCCACCGCCTGGGAATGGGAGTGTGAGAGTGTGTGGGATTCTCGGAACGCCGACTCAGAGCAGCTATCATCGTAGCATTGGCTAATCATCTCCAGGTCCTGCAGCTGGAAGGAGAGAGGCAGGTTGGCACTAGTGGCATAGGTTGGCATCATGGTCTGGGTGGCAGTGCTAGAGTGAGAGGACAGCATTGCATGGCTACTACTTCAGGCTAGATGTCCAGACTGGGACAGAAATGCATGGTTAGACCCAGGACAAGAGAGGCATGGTCATTAGAACTGGGTTCAAGTAGTATTTAGATTTTTTTTAAATACTTTAACTGTGCTTAATCAGGCTTACCTAGCATATTGGAAGCAATGGAATAGTCCCAAAAGTGCCAACACTACCCATTAGGTACTTCAGGCAGGCTGAAGAAAACACCCTGAGTTTTTCAAATGTCTAATACTATTTGAACTCAGCCAGGTCTGCCATGGAGAGCATAGCTGACAGTGTCTGTTAGAGGGGTGAGCTAGCTCCACCTGTGTGACAGTTGTGGATACAATCAAATGCAGCCGAAAGGACACATTACAGTATTAAGGCTGGGTGAGAGGAAAGCAAAGTGCAGCAGTTACACTTTGTCCCGACCCCGAATCAACTCCTTATAGCAACTTATAGTCAAAGTCCAAGGTAGTTAACAAGCTACATATATTTTTTTTTTTTTACTGCCAATTAGTTTGTGTCACTTTCATAGTATTAATCAAAGATGTCTTAACTTCTCATAAAAAAATAGTAATTTGATTGACTCGCATGAACTTGGTGAGAAATTAGATCAGAGCATCAGTGCAAATGAAGGACTGAGATTTGACTGAGGGACATGACCAAGTTTACTAAAATGCAAGCCTAACACAGTGTTGGAGTGACAGGAATATAATAAATATGGTATTTGAGTTGTAACTTATGGAGTTGGCTCGGCCTCACGATTTAGTGGTAACAAATCAAAGAGCAGGGAGCAGTGACAGAGAGAGCAAGTGAGAGAAAGAGAGAGATAAAGTGAGAGCATGAGATCTATAACCTGGTCCCAGACCTGTTTTTGCTCCAGTAGTCTTATAGTACTGTATATTTATAACAGCAGCATGTGTCTACTCAATTGCATTGTTGTACTGTTTTGTTTGTTATACAGTAAAATTTCACAGGAAGGCTTTCTGAAATAATGGGGTGTAATAATTAACATCGTACCTTGCAGCTCCAAATAACTCTTTGTCACGTCCTGGCCTTAGTTATCTTTGTTTTCTTTATTATTTTGGTTAGGTCAGGGTGTGACATGGGGGATTTATGTGTTTCTCTGGTCTAGGGGTTTTGTATGTTTATGGGGCTGTTTCCTTTCTAGGTAAATTTGTATGTCTATGGTTGCCTAGATTGGTTCTCAATTAGAGGCAGCTGTCTGTCGTTGTCTCTGACTGGGAACCATATTTAGGCAGCCATGTTCTTCGGGTATTTTGTGGGTGATTGTCTTCTGTCTTTGTGTCATTGCACCAGATAGGACTGTTTCGGTTTTTGTATTTTGTAGTGCTCTCATGTATGGTCTTGATTAAACATGTTGAACTCTAACCACGCTGCATTTTGGTCCTCCTCTCCTTCAGCGGTAGAAAACCGTTAGACTCTTCTACTAATTTACATGTAAATCAACACACATTCTCGGAATTAAACGTTTTAAATTCCCCAAGATGGGGTCGAAATGCTAAACATATAAACTCAGCAAAAAAAGAAACGTCCTCTCACTGTCAACTGTGTTTATTTTCAGCAAACTTAACATGTGTAAATATTTGTATGAACATAAGATTCAACAACTGAGACGTTCAGTTCCACAGTTATAAGTTCCACAGACATGTGACTAACAAAAATTCAATAATGTGTCCCTGAATGAAGAGGGGGTCAAAATCAAAAGTAACAGTCAGTATCTGGTGAGGCCACCAGCTGCATTAAGTACTGCAGTGCATCTCCTCCTCATGGACTGCACCAGATTTGCCAGTTCAGAACCACATGAGGGAGGAGGATGTCTTCCCTGTAACGCACAGCGTTGAGATTGCCTGCAATGACAACAAGCTCAGTCCGATGATGCTGTGACACACTGCCCCAGACCATGACGGACCCTCCACCTCCAAATCGATCCCGCTCCAGAGTACAGGCCTCGGTGTAACGCTCATTCCTTCAACGATAAAATTGAATCTCACCCCTGGTGAGACAAAACCGTGACCCTCAGTCCAGCCTCTTGCGGACAGTCTGAGCACTGATGGAGGGATTGTGCGTTCCTGGTGGTGTAACTCGGGCAGTTGTTGTTGCCATCCTGTACCTGTCCCACAGGTGATGTTCGGATGTACCGATCCTGTGCAGGTGTTGTTACACTTGGTCTGCCACTGCGAAGACGATCATCTGTCCATCCTGTCTCCTTGTAGCGCTATCTTAGGCGTCTCACAGTATGGACATTGCAATTTATTTCCCTGGCCACATCTGCAGTCCTCACGCCTCCTTGCAGCATGCCTCCTTGCTGCAGGCATGTTAACGCAGATGAGCAGGGTCCCTGGGCATCTTTCTTTTGGTGTTTTTCAAAGTCAGTAGAAAGGCCTCTTTAGTGTCCTAAATTTTCATAACTGTGACCTTAATTGCCTACCATCTGTAAGCTGTTAGTGTCTTAACGACCGTTCCACAGGTGCATGTTCATTAATTATTTGTGGTTCATTGAACAAGCATGGGAAACAGTGTTTAAAACCTTTAAATGAAGATCTGTGAAGTTATTTGAATTTTTACTAATTATCTTTGAAAGACAAGGTCCTGAAAAAGGGCCATTTCTTTTTTTGCTGAGTTTACTAATGGACTGTAAAGCCTAGTTTGACAGGCCTTTTGTAAAAGGCACACTCTTTATGACCTTGGTGACCTTGTCAGTAGAAGGGTAATGGGTCTTCCTGTGTTGGGATTCCGGTGTATACAAAATCTTCTAGAACAGAGTCTACTGAGGTGTAGGAGTGGAGAGTTTATGTGATAGGTCATTCTAAAATGAAAATCTGGTCAATGAAATGGTCTAAAATGCCAGAGTCTGGTGTAGTGGTAACGCTCCCAACGCATAGCATTTGGCAACAGGGTTTGAGCCTTGTCTCAGTCACTCTCCTGTCTGTGCCTTCCTACATCTATCTCCCTCTTTCTGTACAGTCCCACTATTCTGACACAAAAAATATATACAAACCTGAAAGGGGATCAGGAGAAGAAAAAAAAAATATTATCCTGAGAAGTTTAAGTCACATGCCAGTTGTACCTCACTACCCCATCCCTGGTGACCTCTGACCTGGCCCATGTAGCTGCTCCTCCCCAGGGTGCTGCAGCCGCCTCCCTGGCTGAAGTCCTCATCGTCCCAGCGGGGGAACAGGGAGCCCCTCACCGGATCCCCCAGACAGTCCAGGTTGTCCAGGCTACGATTGGTAGACAGCTCTCGCAGTGAAGGAAGACAGCTGAAGAGGAGAGGAGCAGGGGAAGAGAGGAGAGGGGGAGGAGAGAAGAGGAGAGGGGGATGAGATCAGAGAGAACGGGAGGAGGGAGAGGAAAGGAGAGGAGAATGGTAGAGTTGATGTGAGGAGGGAAGGGAAGGAGGCAGAGGAGGGTAGAGTTGATTTGAGGAGAGAAGGGGATAAGATCAGAGAGGAGGAGGATAGAGTTGATGTGAGGAGAGAAGGGTAGGAGGGAAGAGTTGATGTGAGGAGAGAAGGGGAGGAGGGAGAGGAGGAGGGTAGAGTTGGTGTGAGGAGAGAAGGGGATGAGGGAGAGGAGAGGAGGAGGGTGGAGTTGATGTGAGAGAAGGGGATAAGATCAGAGGAAAGGGGAGGAGGAGAGAAGCAGAGAAAAGAAGAGGAACGGAGATGATAGGAAAGAGGAATTGAGAAAGGTAGAAAGAAGTTCAGGTTAGGTCACTTCTCATCCCTGGTTCCTTTCATTACCTATCAGCATCACTGCTCCCATCATAACACCTGTCAGCATCACTGCCTCCAACAGAACATCTGTCAGCATCGCTGCCCCCATTATAACACCTGTCAGCCTCACTGCCCGCATTATAACACCTCTCAGTATCACTGACCCCATTACAACACCTGTCAGCATCACTGCCCCAGTATAACACCTGTCAGCATCACTGCCTCCAACAGAACATCTGTCAGCATCGCTGCCCCATTATAACACCTCTCAGTATCACTGCCCCCATTATAACACCTCTCAGTATCACTGCCCCCATTACAACACCTGTCAGCATCACTGCCCCAGTATAACACCTGTCAGCATCACTGCCCCATCTTACTAACATCTGTCAACCTCACTGCCCCCATTATAACACCTGTCAGCCTCACTGCCCCCATTATAACACCTCTCAGTATCACTGCCCCCATTATAACACCTGTCAGTATCACTGCCCCATTATAACACTTGTCAGCATCACTGCCCAATTATAACACCTGTCAGCATCACTGCCCCAGTATAACACCTGTCAGCATCACTGCCCCATTATAACACCTGTCAGCATCACTGCCCCATTATAACACCTGTCAGCATCACTGCCCCCATCATATCACCTGTCAGCATCACTGCCCCATTATAACACCTGTCAGTATCACTGCCCCATTATAACACTTGTCAGCATCACTGCCCCATCATACCACCTGTCAGCATCACTGCCCCATCATAACACCTGTCAGCATCACTGCCCCCATCATAACATCTGTCAGCATCACTGCCCCATCATAACACCTGTCAGCATCAATGCCCCCATTAAACACCTGTCAGCATCACTGCCCCATTATAACACCTGTCAGCATCACTGCCCCATTATAACACCTGTCAGCATCACTGCCCCATTATAACACCTGTCAGCATCACTGCCCCATCATAACACCTGTCAGCATCACTGCCCCATCTTACTAACACCTGTCAGCATCACTGCCCCCATCATATCACCTGTCAGCATCACTGCCCCATTATAACACCTGTCAGCATCACTGCCCCATCATAACACCTGTCAGCATCACTGCCCCATCTTACTAACACCTGTCAGCATCACTGCCCCCATCATATCACCTGTCAGCATCACTGCCCCCATCATATCACCTGTCAGCATCACTGCCCCATTATAACACCTGTGAATAATATATCTCCCATCTCATCTCATTACATTAATATTCCCCATATAGCACCCAAACAATGCAAAGCCAATGATACACAGGTCAAGCATATGTAAAGCCTTGTTCAACGCATCATGGTGCCAACATTAAAGAGCATTAGGGAAAATTATCCAAATTCAGCTCAGAAATACTGAATGGGATTACCAAAAGAGAGCCTATAATTTTTTGGTATTTCCTGGCACACAGTGACATTGCACTTGTCATGTGATTGTGATGATCCTTGAGTACAGACAGGGTACCCCTGGCATGGAATGTGCTAAGCTGGGAAATGACACTCCTTTTATGGGGTGGGAGAATTAGCTTGGAGGAAAGGGCTGGTGGTGAGTGGCATGGCGTTGGCACTGACGGAGCATGGGTGAACCGAAGAGGTGGGCAAGACCTGGGGGGCTGGGTGACTGACTGATTGATTGGGGACAGCGTCCAATCTGGTGCAAGCGTAAACCTGTCCCCTTGGTGGTGATTGGCTGGCTGCATAGCACTGACCTGCCCAGTTGGTGCAGAGAGGACACACTGTGCAGAGGAGACCACAGTGCTTCCAGCTCCCCCTGCAGCATGGCGTAATCCAGGGCTCTGCTGCTCCTGACAACCAGGGTGGAGCAGACCACGAGGGAGAACAGGGGTGTGGCATTTGGTTTTTTGGCAGGGAGGGGAGCAGGGTTAGAATTGTTTAGCGTGCAGGTTTGAAATTCATTTAAGTGTTTTTTTCTCCATGTTTTTACTTCTTTAAGAAAACCTTCCTGCTACGTTATTATGGTGTGTGTGTTGTCTCTGTCGACAAAAACAATATATTCTATAATGACGTAATTTGATCAAGTGATATTACCAGGCATGTATGCTTATTGCTTCGTGATTTGCTGTCCTCTTGTGGACTGAAATTGTACTGTATTCTTTTTGCCTTTAGACTTCTTCATTTTGTGGTGGCAATCTGAACCAAATAATAGCCAGCCACTCTAAACTCCCCAATGGAATTACATTTGTGCCAAATTAGGTTTAAGATCTTATTGGGCCAAATTTACTTCAATTACAGCCCTGACCACAGAGAACCCGGAGAACACAACAAATGTCTTTGTTTGAGCAAATCAACAGACGTTAAAAACAAAACACAGCAGCTTGCTCATTGGTGCTCCCACTCTCTGCCACTATTCATCCAAATGGGGGTTCATTTTCTTTGTCATTATGTGAAAATGAATAGGATACCAAATGCATTGTGTCCCTCTGTGTCTAGCCCAGTCTGTGTCTGCCTGCTTCAGAAAGAGATGTCATCTAGAGACAACGTGCTAGAAACCTCAGTGAGTCAGTGTGAGATGATGAGACTATAGCTTAGTTTGTGGTGACTCACTGTCTGTCTGAGCAGAAGCTGAAAGCGGCATCGTGTTTGTGATGTTGCGGAAACGCTACGGTATGAGGAGTCTATCATTTCAGGCCAAGCCGTTACGTTGTGGGAAAGTTTAATAAATGAAGGATGAGGAAACCGTAATCGGAGCTCTGGCATGTGTAGGGGGTGGGAGTCTGACAGTGCTTAATCCCACGCTTGAGTGAGCACAGCTTGTCTGACTGTGTGTGTTTGCTATAGTCTCTTTTAGTTTGCCTGTTAACTGGAATGCCAAGAGCTGGAAGCCTGACCATCTCCTTTCTCCTCGTTACACCTTCGTTTGAAATGGTGCCATGGGCCATGTGTGTGTGGTTAGTCTGTGTGTGTATGTGTGTACATGTATGGATTTGAGAGAGAAAGAGAGAGTGGGCATGAGGATTTGTGTGTGTTTTTGCTTGCGTGTTTGAAATGCAAAATAATTATTGTTGTTAGTCTAGGTTCCTTTCCACCTGAATGTTTTACCAAGTCATACAGTGCATTCGGAAAGTATTCAGGCACCTTGACCTTTTCCATTTTTTGGAAGGTTACAGCCTTATTCTACAATGGATAATTGTTTTAATTCGATTTTTGAATGACAAAGCAAAAACAGGTTTTTAGAAATGTTTGCAAATGTATAAAAAAAACTTAAATTACACATTTACACAAGTATTCAGACCCTTTACTCAGTACTTTTTTCAGGTCTCTCCAGAGATGTTTGATTTGGTTCAAGTCTGGCTGTGTCCTTAGGGTCATCGTCCTGTTGGAAGGTGAACCTTCACCCCAGTATGAGGTCCTGAGGTTTTCATCAAGGACCTCTCTGTACTTTGCTTTGTTCATCTTTCCCTTAATCCCAGTCCCTGCTCCTGAAAAACATCCCCACAGCATGATGCTGCCACCACCCTGCTTCACCGTAGGGATGGTGCCAGGTTTCCTCCAGACGTGACGCTTGGCATTCAGGCCAAAGAGTTCAATCTTGGTTTCATCAGACCACAGAATCTTGTTTCTCATGGTCTGAGATTCCTTTAGGTGCCTTTTGGAAAACTCCAAGTGGGCTGTCATGTGCCTTTTGCTGAGGGGCTTCTGTCTGGCCTGATTGGTGGAGTGCTGCAGAGATGGTTGTCCTTCTGGACGGTTCTCCCATCTCCAGAGAGGAACTCTGGAGCTCTGTCATAGTGACCATTGGGTTCTTGGTCACCTTCCTGACCAAGACACTTCACCCCTGATTGCTTAGTTTGCCCGGGCAGCAAGCTCTAAGAGTCTTAGTGGTTCCAAACTTCTTCCATTTAAGAATGATAGAGGCCACAGTGTTCTTGGGGACCTTCAATGCTGAATACATTTATTGATGCCCTTCCAAAGATCTGTGCCTCGACACAATCTTGTCTCGGAGCTCTACGGACAATCCCTTCGACCTTGTGACTTCTTGCTCTGACATGCACTATCAACTGTGGGACCTTATATAAACAGGTGTGTGCCTTTCCAAATCATGTCCAATCAATTGAATTTACCACAGGTGGACTCCAATCAAGTTGTAGAAATGTCTCAAGGATGATCAATAGAAATAGGATGGACCTGAGCTCAGTTTCGAGTCTAGTAGCAAAGGGTCTGAATACTTATATACATAAGGTATTATTATTATTATTTTTATAAATTTGCAAACATTTCTAAAAACATTAAAGATCCCATGGCACTTAATAGTAAGGGGAGGGGTGTTAACCCCGGTGTCCTGGCTAAATTCCCAATCTGGCCCTCAAACCATCACGGTCACCTAATAATCCCCAGTTTACAATTGGTTCATTCATCCCCCTCCTCTCCCCTGTAACTATTCCCCAGATTGTTGCTGCAAATGAGAATGTGTTCTCAGTCAATTTACCTGGTAAAATAACGGATAAATAAATAAATAGATTTGCTTTGTCATTATGGGGCATTGTGTGTAGATTGATGAGGGAAATGTTTTATTTAATACATTTTAGAATAAGTCTATAACATAACAAAATGTGGAAAAAGTCAAGGGGTCTGAATACTTTCCGAATGCACTGTATGTCATTATGCTTACATGTCCATTGTCCATGCGATGAAACTTTGGCACTGAGCTTACTTGCGTGGCGGTAGCTGGTCGCTCAGAGACTGCTGGGTGGCCCTGAGGTAACTCTGACGGCGGGCGGCCATTTTGGGCGAGGGCTTGGGGCTACCGTCCGAGTCGTCGCTGTCCTCTAGGTCACCCATGGCCTTCACGTAGCTGCCGCTCCGCATGCGCCGACATGGGATCTCATTGGCTCCTCCTCCTCCGCCGCTGCGGCCCAGGGTGCTACTCCAGTCCCCCTGCAAGAAGCAGCAACCCAGATATGTTTTTCTATATGACATTATATCCTTATGCCATTTATATTGACATGATTGTGACAGTATAATATTTTTTTTTACATAATGTCAATTGTTTTACAGTATTCACTCTATAATCTACAGTATCTACAGTATGGGCTAAAGAGGATCCAAAATGTATCACTGAGGGACTCCCACTCTACTTTTCTTGACCATAGATATGGTTTTATCGATTACACAATAAATAAATACAATTATTTGAGTGCTACGGGGCAGTTACCAACTCCTCCCTGAATATCTTTACTTTTCTTTATCTTTACTAAAACAAAGTCAAAACAATTCTATGGGTAGACTTGGAACTGACATTTATATAACAGCATGTTAATGTCACATGGAATTGTGTGTGCCATTTACAGTGGTATGTCATAAATGTCAGCACATAAAGTCAGGCTCATAAAAGAAAACATTTGCAGAAATGGCCATATTTTAGTTAAATAAACGGAACAAACTGACAGCTGACTGAGACATAGTGGAGGAATAATCAACCTGACACTCAAATGGTCCAACACTTACAGTACTTTTATGTTTTATGTTTTGATCCAAACAGATCTTTGTCAGACCTGACAAACTGTCTTGACAGTAAATATATTTGTATTTAAGTATGCTTTATTCTTTGTCTCCACATTTGTTTTATGTCCAGCACTTCATCCGATATGATGATAACTGTTTGACAACAGAAATTGTTTAGATAATACTCACCTGTCGGCCCACTTGCAGGTAGTGGCAGGCAAGCTCCTGCTGGCACGACTTGGACTTGAGCATGGACCGGTCTAGGGTAGCCGAGTGGCCCTTCTGCAGCACCTGCCTGGGCTGACCCAGGGTCAGCGTCGACCACGAACCTCCCTTTATAAAGTCATTAGTGTTCACTCCCATGCTGATCCCTCCTTCTCCTCCTCCCCCACCTCCGGGTCCTGCCAGCATCTGCTGGTACTTCATGACTTCGTTGCTGCTCTTAGACGAACTAATGGTGTTGTAGCCACTGTGGACCACGTAGCGGCTCTGCTGTCCCTGCTGCTGCTGTAGTGCCCCCTGCTGAGCATCGTAGGTAATACCATGGGTGGTGTGCTGGGTGGCATGGGTGGTGGGGCGTCCCAGCGTCATGGCTATGGGGTTGCGGTAGTTGCTGAGGTCGGCGTTGTCCAGGTCGTCCGAGCTCCAGTAGCCCGACATGTTGGAACGCGGCCGCCGCTTGCCCGTCCCGCCCCCATCTGACTTGGCTCCGCCCCGGTCTTTGCTCTTTGCTCGCCGGTCCCGCTTCCCGCTGTCCTCGGTTCCGGACGAGGTCCCGCCGCTACCGCTACCTGTCCCTGAACGCCCGTTGACGCCCTTGAGGTTGTGACCGTCCATGGACTGTGACTTGGCGAAGAGCTTCTGGACGGAGCACATCAGGTTACGGATGCGCCCGGGGCTGTCGGTGCGCTGCTTGGAGGCGACGGAGAGGGCAGCCGATGTGCTCCGGTGGAACTGCAGCGTGCTGAAGCCGTCACGAGGCCCCCCGGGCAGCTGCTTCTCCAACTGGTCCAACAGGTTGGGCTGCAACTGCCGGTTCATCTTGGCCCCGCCGGAGATAGTAGCCGAACCACTGGTAATCATGGCCCCCCGGCTGCTCTGTAGGCCCCCCATTCCATGCATCCCCATCCCCATCGACATGGAGGTGCCCAGGGTTCCTGTACTTATGCCGCCGATGCTGTCCTCCTGTGGCGGGGAGAAGTCGCTGGGGTCATAATGGGAGTTGTAGTGGACATGGGGGAAGGTGCTGCTGTTGGACAGCTGGTTGTTGAGGGGGAGGGAGTAGTCCGGGGGCAGGGATCCCTGGTTGTGGTGGGCTTCCATACTGGGGTTGTAGTGGCGGGGATCCATGGTGCCGTAGTGGTCCATGCTGGTGGGGCTGAGGAGATAGGGGCTCCGAGGCAGGGTGGAGGCCTGGTGTGAGTACAGGGGCTCCGGGGGGCCCTGGGTGGGGTCGCAGGAGTCAGACAGATGGCGGTTGCGTTTGGCTCCTAACCCTTTCATGGTGGTCAAGAGGGGCCCCCTTCTAGAAGACTCCCCAGCCGGGAAGAGACGACAGGCCTGGAGGATAAGTCCTACAAAAAAAAGAGAGATAGCGAGAGTAGGTTCTGCCCAGACAGACCGAAACGCACCGATGCATGCTGTCATGCTGTACACACAAATATGCACACGAGCGCACCCCTGAAGGCACCATTGTACAATATAATATACACACTTTCAAAAACACGCACGCATGCACACACACCATTTTGATCATACAGTACATAAATGTGCAGGCAAACAAACACACCCATTTATGCTCAGAAACAGACTAGCCCTCTGAGGGCTGTGAAGGAAATATTTAGATCTCAATGAGCCAGCTTCCCACAGCTTTCCATGGTGAACATCAGTGTTGAATCACTGGAAGTGAAATGAAACAATGCAATTCAGGGGGTTCATTTTAACTTTGTCTTGTGGAAACCAACAAATGTTAGCAGTCATGAACAACTAAAGCTATGGCATTGTAGAGTCAATGTGTGTGTGTGTGTGTGAGACAGAGAGAGAGAGAGAGAAATTCAAAAGGAAATTATCTCAACAGAGGATAATGTCCTCCTGTGTGCTACCTATATCCCACCACTATAAACCCCATACTTTAATGAAGACAGCTTCTCCATCCTACAGGGGAGATCAACCATTTCCAGGCTCAGGGACATGTACTAGTCTGTGGCGACCTAAACACCAGAACTGGACAAGAACCGGACACCCTCAGCACACAGGGGGACAAATACCTACCTGGAGGTGTCAGCATTCCCTCCCCCATATGCCCCCCCCTAGACACAACAACGACAACATAACCAACAAAAACGGGTCACAACTCATGCAGCTCTGTCGCATGCTGGGTATGTACATAGTTGATGGTAGGCTTCGAAGGGACACCTATGGTAGGTACACCTATAGCTCATCTACTGGCAGTAGTAATGTAGACTACTTTATCACTGACCTCAACCCAGAGTCTCTTAGAGCGTTCACAGTCAGTCCACTGACACCCCTATCAGATCACAACAAAATCAAATTTTACTTGAACAGAGCAATACTCAATCATGAGGCATCAAAGCCAAAGGAACTGAATAATATTAAGAAATGCTATAGATGGAAGGAAAGTAGTGTGGAAACCTACCAAAAAACAATCAGGCAAATTCAATCCCTTTTAGACAACTTCCTGGACAATACATTTCACTGTGATAGTGAAGGTGCAAACTTGGCAGTAGAATCATAAACAGTATATTTGACCTCTCAGATTCCCTTTCAAATCTAAAACTGTTAACAACAATGACAAATAGTTTGATGAAGAATGGAAAAACCTAAGAAAGAAATTAAGAAACCTATCCAACCATAAACAGTATATTTGACCTCTCAGATTCCCTTTCAAATCTAAAACTGTTAACAACAATGACAAATAGTTTGATGAAGAATGGAAAAACCTAAGAAAGAAATTAAGAAACCTATCCAACCAAAAACATAGAGATCCAGAAAACCTGAGCCTACATCTTCAATATGGTGAATCACTAAAACAATACAGAAATAAACTACGGAAAAAGAAGGAATAGCATGTCAGAAATCAGCTCAATGTAATTGAAGAATCCATAGAATCTAACCACTTCTGGGAAAATTGGAACACACTAAACAAACAACAACACGAAGAGTTATCTATCCAAAACAGAGATGTATGGATAAACCACATCTCCAATAGTCAGTCAATAAATAATATAATACAATTCGTAGGAAAGGTTTTCATCTTTTTTTCATCACAATCTGTGGATACTATACGATTAGAAAGGTAAAAAAATTATGTAAAACATCACAATTGAAAAATACATGTTACATGGAAACCAAACGAGGGTGGTCTATAGTGATAGGTGGGATGGGCTGAGAGTGGCTGAGGGGTGGGATTAAAGAGCTGAGGTCTATAGTGATAGGTGGGATGGGCTGAGAGTGGCTGAGGGGTGGGATTAAAGAACTGAGGTCTATGGTGATAGGTGGGATGGGCTGAGAGTGGCTGAAGGGTGGGATTAAAGAGCTGAGGTCTATGGTGATAGGTGGGATGGGCTGAGAGTGGCTGAGGGGTGGGATTAAAGAACTGAGGTCTATGGTGATAGGTGGGATGGGCTGAGAGTGGCTGAGGGGTGGGATTAAAAAGCTGAGGTCTATGGTGATAGGTGGGATGGGCTGAGAGTGGCTGAGGGGTGGGATTAAAGAGCTGAGGTCTATAGTGATAGGTGGGATGGGCTGAGAGTGGCTGAAGGGTGGGATTAAAGAGCTGAGGTCTATGGTGATAGGTGGGATGGGCCGAGAGTGGCTGAAGGGTGGGATTAAAGAGCTGAGGTCTATGGTGATAGGTGGGATGGGCTGAGAGTGGCTGAGGGGTGGGATTAAAGAGCTGAGGTCTATGGTGATAGGTGGGATGGGCTGAGAGTGGCTGAGGGGTGGGATTAAAGAACTGAGGTCTATAGTGATAGGTGGGATGGGCTGAGAGTGGCTGAAGGGTGGGATTAAAGAGCTGAGGTCTATGGTGATAGGTGGGATGGGCTGAGAGTGGCTGAGGGGTGGGATTAAAGAACTGAGGTCTATGGTGATAGGTGGGATGGGCTGAGAGTGGCTGAGGGGTGGGATTAAAGAACTGAGGTCTATGGTGATAGGTGGGATGGGCTGAGAGTGGCTGAAGGGTGGGATTAAAGAGCTGAGGTCTATGGTGATAGGTGGGATGGGCTGAGAGTGGCTGAGGGGTGGGATTAAAGATCTTAGGTCTATGGTGATAGGTGGGATGGGCTGAGAGTGGCTGAGGGGTGGGATTAAAGAGCTGAGGTCTATGGTGATAGGTGGGATGGGCTGAGAGTGGCTGAGGGGTGGGATTAAAGAGCTGAGGTCTATGGTGATAGGTGGGATGGGCTGAGAGTGGCTGAGGGGTGGGATTAAAGAACTGAGGTCTATAGTGATAGGTGGGATGGGCTGAGAGTGGCTGAAGGGTGGGATTAAAGAGCTGAGGTCTATGGTGATAGGTGGGATGGGCTGAGAGTGGCTGAGGGGTGGGATTAAAGAACTGAGGTCTATGGTGATAGGTGGGATGGGCTGAGAGTGGCTGAGGGGTGGGATTAAAGAACTGAGGTCTATGGTGATAGGTGGGATGGGCTGAGAGTGGCTGAAGGGTGGGATTAAAGAGCTGAGGTCTATAGTGATAGGTGGGATGGGCTGATAGTGGCTGAAGGGTGGGATTAAAGAGCTGAGGTCTATGGTGATAGGTGGGATGGGCTGAGAGTGGCTGAGGGGTGGGATTAAAGAACTGAGGTCTATGGTGATAGGTGGGATGGGCTGAGAGTGGCTGAGGGGTGGGATTAAAGAACTGAGGTCTATGGTGATAGGTGGGATGGGCTGAGAGTGGCTGAAGGGTGGGATTAAAGAGCTGAGGTCTATGTTGATAGGTGGGATGGGCTGAGAGTGGCTGTGGGGTGGGATTAAAGATCTTAGGTCTATGGTGATAGGTGGGATGGGTTGAGAGTGGCTGAGGGGTGGGATTAAAGAGCTGAGGTCTATGGTGATAGGTGGGATGGGCTGAGAGTGGCTGAGGGGTGGGATTAAAGAGTTTATGTTTGGTAATGTATTATTGTTATGTGACTGCTTTATATAAAAGTACCACGTATGTAAAATGTACATGTAAAATGTATGAATATGTAGCAAAAAAGCTGTAAAAAAAGAAATAAAAAAAGAACCAACAGCGTAAACAAACAGTGCCTTCAGAAAGGATTCAGACCCCATGACTTTTTCCACATTTGTTTACATTACAGCCTTATTCTAAAATTGATTTAAAAAAGCTCAGATGCATCCTGTTTCCATTGATCATCCTTGAGATGTTTCTACAACTTGATTGGAGTCCACCTGTGGTAAATTCAATTGATTGGACATGATTTGTAAAGGCACATATCTGTCTATATAATGTTCTACAGTGCATGTCAGAGCAAAAACCAAGCTATGAGGTCAAAGGAATTTGCCCGTAGAGCTCTGAGACAGGGTTGTGTCGAGGTACAGATCTGGGGAAGGGCAAGAAAAAAATCTGCAGCATTGAAGATCCCAAAGAACACAGTGACCTCCATCATTCTTAAATAGAAGAAGTTTGGAGCCACCAAGACTCTTCCCAGAGCTGGTCGCCCTGCCAAACTGAGCAATCGGGGGAGAAGGGCCTTGGTCAGGGAGGTGACCAAGAACCCAATGGTCACTCTGACAGAGCTCTAGAAAGTAAACTCCCTAAATACAGGTGTGCCAAACTTGTAGCGTCATACCCAAGAAGGCTGTAACCGCTGCCAAAGGTGCTGAGTAAACGGTCTGAATACTTATGTAAATGTTATATTTCAGTTTATTTGTATATTTTATTTTCAACAATTTCTAAAAACCTGTTTTTTGCTTTGTCATTATGGGGTATTGTGTGTAGATTGATGAGGGGAAAAAAACAATTGAATACATTTTTGAATAAGACTCTAACCTAACAAAATGTGAAAAAAGTCAAGCGTTCTGAATACTTTCCAAAGGCACTGTACATGATCAAATACAAATCTTAGAGACAACTATTTAAGACTACCAGAACCCACTGTATTCTCCAAAAACATTGAATAAACTACAGGACAAAATACAAACCCTCCCACCCAAAAAGTCATGTGGTGTTGATGGTATCCTAAATTAAATGATAAAATATACAGACCACAAATTCCAATGGGCTATTCTTAAACTCTTTAACATCATCCTCAGTTCTGGCATCTTCCCCAATATTTGGAACCAAGGACTGATGACCCCAATCCACAAAAGTGGACACAATTTTGACCCCAATAACTACTGTCATGTCTTTACTATCATTAACTGAAGACTTCTAGTTTTATCAAAGATTCTCTGTAATTAGTTATTAGACTGATTAATCATGTAACCGTAATTACTAGGAAGTCGGGGCACCAAGGAAAAATATTCAGATTACAAAGTTATCATTTCCTAAAATAACTTTTCAGATATTTTATCTGATCAATTAGTCTTCGAATTAATGAATTATTTACTTTACCTCACGTTAGTCTCATTTTAAACGTCGTAAATTGTTGGTTATCTGCACAAACCCAGTCTTCACTATGAGTCATCCATACATCAATTGTTTTAAATCATTTATTTATTACTAACTAAGTAATTCACAGAAATGCATAAACAAACAAGGTAAATGTGGTTACATGAAATGATAGGAGAATGTGCCCTAGTGGGCTAAACCGGCATGGCGGCTTGTTAGACAAAAGGGGAAGTGGGGGTCGACTAAGAAGTCACTACAGAGTGATAATTATAACAATTGAAATGCTAATCCTTTACACATGAACGCTCACTCATTCGGGAACAATTGCAATCAATATATATATATTTACGCTCAGGGTGTCGTCTTGATCGTTGCTGAAAACTTCATGTCTTTTGTAGAATTGTCCGTCTCTCTCCCTTTCTCTCTCGGTTGTGGTTAGAGGGGATTGTTCAGAGTGAAATTTGTTATAGAATGTCTGTTTCGGGGGTTGTCGTTGTTCACGTTCAATGATACCGAATTCCTAGCTGCAGACTAGTAATTCATATCAAAGACTTGTTCTTATTATGTCTGTATCGATAGTCTAAGAGTTTAACCACGTGGTATGGTTAAAAGATTCAGCAATGGTCTGCAACCTTTGTCCTCCTAATGGAGAAAAACATGTTCTGCAGCCTTTAGCCATCTCGTAATTGAGGTAAGCTCGGTCTGCTGATAATTTCTTAAAGTTGGGTTTTATTTGGAATGGCAGAAAAGGGGCTGTCCCAGGAGGCCTGACCCTAAGTGGGCTCAGGGGCGGTCCTCTGATTTAGTTCAAATCAAAAGGGAATTGTATTTTTCTTCATTAAACAGTCCAAAATCATATTACACAATTATACAAACAGTATCATACTCACTCATTCATCTTATACAACAATTATATAAATTAGGTAAACCTCATATGTGAGGCTATTATATAAACAGCGTTATGGTAATGTGGCCACACCGTCTCCCATGAGCTTCCCCAAGTTGTGACAAACGGACCAGTTCGTAGCTGGATTCTTCACCGATCTTTTATACTTTCTCCGAAACATTAAATGTTTGTACCTCAAGTTCTGTGAGGTGGAAGGATTTCCTTTGTTTTCCATGAAAATCTACTCTCTCTATACTGTGTGTCCATGAGGAGATTCTCAGGAATTTACGACGTCTCTCTGACCACAGCAACCTAGTTGAAGGAGGAAAGGGGGAGGCAGGGAGAGGGGGATGGGCTTGCTATACCCAAAGAGGCCAACGTCATGACACTACCATGATATATGCATCAACTGCAACCCTAGGAAAACCCTCTGCATTATCATTAACGCAGACTCGTACATTTCCTCAGCGAAAACGATGTTCTGAGCAAATGTCAAATTGGCTTTTTACCAAATTACCGTACGACAGACCACATATTCACCCTGCACACCCTAATTGACAAAAAAAAAAAACCAAAACAAAGGCAAAGTTTTCTCATACTCTTGTTGATTAGACAAATTCCATCTAGACACCATTGCCATAGCGCACACAAAAAAACGATACATACCTCAGCCTAAACATCAGCGACACAGGTATCTTCCACAAAGCTGTGAACGAGCTGAGAGACAAGACAAGAAGGGCCTTCTGCGTCATCAAAAGGAACATAAAATTCGACATACCAATTAGGTTCAGGCTAAAAATACTTTCATCAGTTATAAATTCAGCAAAAAAAGAAACAGCCATTTTTCAGGACCCTGTCTTTCAAAGATAATTAGTAAAAACCAAAATAACTTCACAGATCTTCATTGTAAGGGCTTGTAGGCCTGTTGTAAGGCGGGTCCTCACCAGATATCACCGGCAACAACGTCGCCTATGGGCACAAACCCACCATCGCTGGACCAGACAGGACTGGCAGGATTGGCACTTCACTGACTAGTCGCGGTTTTGTCTCACCAGGGTGATGGTCGGATTCGTGTTTATCCTCGAAGGCATATTCTTTACACCGAGGCCTGTACTCTGGAGCAGGATCGATATGGAGGTGGAGGGTCCATCATGGTCTGGGGTGGTGTGTCACAGCATCATCGGACTGAGCTTGTTGTCATTGCAGGCAATCTCAACGCTGTGTGTTACAGGGAAGACATCCTCCTCCCTTATGTGGTACACTTCCTGCAGACTCATCCTGACATGACCCTCCAGCATGACAATGCCACCAGCCATACTGCTCGTTCTGTGCGTGATTTCCTGCAAGACAGGAATGTCAGTGTTCTGCTATGTCCAGCGAAGAGCCTGGATCTCAATCCCATTGAGCACGTCTGGGACCTGTTGGATCGGAGGGTGAGGGCTAGGGCCATTTCCCCCAGAAATGTCCGGGAACTTGCAGGTGCCTTGGTGGAAGAGTGGGGTAACATCTCACAGCAAGAACTGGCAAATCTGGTGCAGTCCATGAGGAGGAGATGCACTGCAGTACTTAATGCAGCTGGTGGCCACACCAGATACTGACTGTTACTTTTGATTTTGACCGCCCATTTGTTCATGGACACATTATTCCATTTCTGTTAGTCACATGTTGTCCCGACTTCCGCCGAAGTCGGTCCCTCTCCTTGCTCGGGCGGCGTTCGGCGTTCGACGTCACCGGCCTTCTAGCCATTGCAAATCCACCTTTCATTTTCCTTTTGTTTTGTCTTTGTTTTACACACCTGGTTTCAATTCTCCAATTACATGTTCATTATTTAACCCTCTGTTTTCCCCATGGTTTTTGTGTGTGTTTGTTCGTTGTTAAGTGGTCAGTATTTCTGTGAGCTGGTGTTTGGTTTATTTTCGAGTAAAGTTACGTTTTTACTCAGTTCTGTGTCCTGCGCCTGACTTCATCCGACCCACTACACACTGACACTTGACACATGACACATGTCTGTGGAACTTGTTCAGTTTATGTCTCAGTTGTTGAATCTTATGTTCATACAAATATTTACACGTGTTAATTAAGTTTGCTGAAAATATACACAGTTGACAGTGAGAGGACGTTTCTTTTTTTTGCTGAGTTTAGAATACATTGTCCTTTATGGTTGTTGTTAATGGTCAAAATCCAGAAAAAAGCTGTTCAATTCTACAACCACTTAAAAGGAAGTGGTTCCTAACCCATAACAAAGCCATCACCTACAGAGAGATTCACCTGGAGAAGAGTCCCCTAAGCAAGCTGGTCCTGGGGCTCTGTTCACAAACACAAACTGACACCACAGAGCCCCAGGGCAGCAAAACAATTTGACCCAACCAAATCATGAGAAAACAAAAAGATAATGACTTGACACATTGGAAAGAATGAACAAAAAAACAGAGCAAACTAGAATGCTGCTTGGCCCTAAACAGAGAGTACACAGTGGCAGAATATCTGACCAGTGTGACTGACCCAAAATGAAGGAAAGTGTTTACTATGTACAGACTCAGTGAGCATAGCCGTAGGCAGACCTGGCTCTCAAGAGAAGACAGGCTATGTGTACAATGCCCTTAAAATGAGGTGGAAACTAAGCGGCACCTCCTAACTTCCTGCCAAATGTATGAGCATTTTAGAGACACATATTTCCCTCAGATTACACAGAGCCACAAAGAAATAGAAAACAAATCCAATTTTGATAAACTCCCATATCTATTGGGTGAAATACCACAGTGTGCCATCACAGCAGCAAGATTTGTGACCTGTTTCCACAAGAAAAGGTCAACCAGCGAAGAGCAAACACAATTGTAAATACAACCCATATTTATTTTCCCTTTTGTACTTTAACTATTTGCATATCGTTACAACACTGTATATAGACACTACATGACATTTGAAATGTCTCTATTCCTTTGGAACTTTTGTTAACTGTTCATTTTATATAGTGTGTGTGTGTGTGTGTGTGTGTGTGTGTGTGTGTGTGTGTGTGTGTGTGTGTGAGAGAGAGAGATTGTGTGTGTTGTGTGAGAGAGAGAGAGCGTGCGAGAGAGAGAGAGAGAGTGTGCGAGAGAGAGAGTGTATGTTGTGTGTGAGAGAGAGAGAGAGCGTGCAATAGAGATAGAGAGAGAGAGAGTGTGTGTGTTCATGCATGGGGATGGATGGAGATACAGTATGTCGTTGCTCTCAGCATCGCATGAGTAGCCAGCTGAAACCCAGCAAGGAGTCCCCTCCTCTCCTCTCACACGTCCAACATCAAACCTCCACCTCGCTTCTGTTCCACTCTGATAGCAACACCTTCTGCTGCTGACTATCTCCCCTACCTCCCCTTTCACAGCCGGCAGGTACACAGCCACAGCCCTAGTGTCTTGTCACCAGGAGAGCCCTTACCTCCGGGTAGACCCCTCCCTCTTCCCAGCTTCCCATCTGTCTCTCTCTCGCCAGACTCCAAAACAGAAGAGCTTTTCCAACGGGCATCCCTGGCATGAGGCACAAAGGGTGGCACACCGATTGGCATTGTGAGGCAGGTAAAGAGGATTGGGCCGGCGGCGGGTGGCAGGGAGTGGCAGAGGGGGGATGGCTGGTTGGTGCCACTCCAGCAAGCCTGCCAAGCCCCAGACGGTCTGTGCCAGTGCCCTGCCTGGCAAGGTGGTTAAAACATCTTTAGGATCCAGCCTTTTTTTTCTTCAATTTTCACCTAAAATGACATACCCAAATCTAACTGCCTGTAGCTCAGGACCTGAAGCAAGGATATGCATATTCTTGATATCATTTGAAAGGAAACTCTTTGAAGTTTGTGGAAATGTTAAATTAATGTAGGAGAACATAACACATTAGATCTGGTAAAAGATAATACATAGAAAAAACATGCTACCCAGGCGCAATGCCAGCCCAGGCGCAATTTAGATTTTGGCCACTAGATGGCAGCGGTGTATGTGCAAAGTTTTAGACTTATCCAATGAATCATTGTATTTCTGGGCCGGCAGGTATCTTAGTGGTTAGAGTGTTGGGCCAGTAACCAAAAGGTTACTAGATCGAATCCCCAAGCTGACAAGGTAAACATCTGTTGTTCTTCCCCTGAACAAGGCGGTTAACCCACTGTTCCTAGGCTGTAATTGTAAATAAGAATTTGTTCTTAACTGACTTGTGTAGTTAAATAGAAAATACATTTCTGTTAAATTGTTTATATCAAGACTTCCCAAATGTGCCTAATTGGTTTAATAATGCATTTTCAAGTACATAACTGTGCACTCTCCTCAAACAATAGCATGGCATTCTTTCACAGTAATAGCTACTGTAAATTGGCAGTGCAGTTAGATTAACAAGAATTTACAGAAGGTGGATGGATGAAGGCTGATTCCATGGAAGCCATTAATGAAATCTGTGAAATACTGACTAGAATGGCAGTCTGAGTTGCTGTGGAGGCAGGTAGAGAGAGATGTGGCCATAGCCAAGCCACACAGATGTAGTATCTCAATTTGAGCCAGTTTTATACAGCAGGAAAATAATCCTTCAGCAACAGGAAACGTAAATTATTATGTAGATTATAATTAATGGACATTTCTGTAGGGTTTGATACATTTTTCGTTAGGGCAACTCGAGTCTGAAATGTCAGTGGAAATTATATGTTTTTTAAACCTCAAATACACTACAAGTTTGCATTTCCAATTGTGCTAACCGCCAGGCTACCTCCGTTTCTATACACACTTTCAAAAACTTCATGTGTCAGGGTATTGTTTTTAACTTGATATGACCTTAAAATGATATATATGCACTCTCAAAAACTGTGAGACTAAGGGTGCAGCAGGAGAGATATTATGGCCAAAACCGAGCCATACACCCATACAAATGTATACAAATCTGTGCTCTTATCAAGTACCAGATATCAGTGCCTTGGAAAGTACAGGTGTTTTCATTATTGCCAAGACCCTTTCATCCAAAGAGCACCCTTCCTAATACTCTCTAACATTGCTTTGCTACCACCCACGTTGCTGCCTTATAGACAGCACAACATAAGCAGAGGTTCAATAGAATCCTATACTATACAACCTGTTGTTGGATACTATAACTATGCATAAAATGCTTTCACTGTGTTGTTGCTACAGTATGGCACTGACAGACTCTCTGTATACAGATTCTATCTGACACATATTTTCACTCGTTTTATGGTTGTTGGCATAAGGCTACAGAGTACTTGATAATAATATATCAGAATTTATCTCTGCACTGGATTGGGTTTTTGCCTAAAACACTTCTGATTGGCTAGAACATACTAGTTACAGGGAAAACGAAACTTATATATGCCGGGAAAACGAAACTCATAACGTATGGCACTGCACATTGCTTCAGCTCTCATAGTCACAAGAGGCACCAATTCACAAATCATTTAACTGCAGTAAAAGTGAGTATTCAACTTCATACCGTAGGAGTAATATTTTGCTAAACGTTCTACAACAATCTACTCTCCTTTGTTCAATTTCGTTTTACAGGGACAGTGCACATGAATCAATGTTACTGTAAATGTGCCAGTTTTAGAAAGCCGGCTAGTATTCAACTGCAATTCCTCTACAATAGTTGAATAACTGTATAGCAACTGGTTTATTGATACCTTCATGCCAAGTCTTTATGCATGGTTGATCACCACATTAACTTTGTTTTGACTTTCGATATTCAGGGGTTGGCTCATCAATAGTTCTCCGACGGAGGGTCCTAGGATGATGAGAGTGATATCTAGAATTAGATTATTTTAAATTATTATGATTATTATTTTAGACCGATAGTCGAACTCTTCCCTTAACAAAGCAAGAAAGTAGTCAGCATGCTTTTCTAGCACTCAGGTGGTTTAGGGACCTTCGTAAAAGTGCAATAAAGGTGATTGCAATTCCCATTCAGGAGAGTTCACCAAATATGAAGATGACACACACTGCATCGGGACTCCAGTCGCTGAAGGACCCAATATTTGTATTAGTTACCACTAACTACTAAGGGTGCTCCATATCTAGATGGAACCAGATAATGTTAAGCCACTGACCCTGTCATCCATGCTACATTTATAGAATTCCAGTTCACCACTTCCCTGATTTTACAGGCATACATATTGTGATAGGTCTAACTTTCAATACCTTCCTATCCATATGAGCTACAGATCTACATACAAGCGTGGTAGGTTCTTTAACATCTCTCATCAAATGTACACCTT
The DNA here is from genome assembly GCF_045791955.1 of Oncorhynchus clarkii lewisi. NCBI lineage: Eukaryota > Metazoa > Chordata > Actinopteri > Salmoniformes > Salmonidae > Oncorhynchus > Oncorhynchus clarkii. Next base: position 72,341,009 of record NC_092153.1, read on the forward strand.
ACATTTTTTCTAAATTGCCCATCTTTGATTTTCTACAAATGTTTATTCTATTACAACTGTGGTTATTAATTCACATACAGATCACAGTTTCAATAGCTTCCAGTCCAAATGGCGTATACATCTAAAACCATTGATGTTAGGTCACTGACCTCCCTCCTCCATAGCAAGGTTATAATACTAAACTGAAACTAAAACAAAAACTAATAATGAAAAAACAATTTAGTACACTGAAATAAAATAATTAACAAACCTGTATGAAAAACAAAAACTATACTGAAACTATCTTTCACTCCAAAACGGACTAAAATCAAATAGAAACCATCATGAATTATGTTGTTTTATTTAATTATTTCAAGAAAATGCTGCCAAATTCCATACAATGACGTTGGAGGCGGCTTTAATGTATCATTAAATTCTCTGGCAACAGCTCTGGTGGACATTCTTGCAGTCAGAATGCTAATTCCATGCTCTCTCAACTAGAGACATCTGTGGCATTGTGTTCTGTGACAAAACTGCACATTTTAGAGTGACCTGTTATTGTCCCCAGCACAAGGTGCACCTGTAATGTAATGATCATGCTGTTTAATCAGCTTCTTGATATGCCACAGGATGGATTATCTTGGCAATTGAGAAATGCTTACTAACAGGGATGTAAACAAATTAGTGCAAAAATGTTTACAGAAATAAGCTCATGTGCGTCTGGAAAAAATCTGGGATCTTTTATTTCAGCTCATGAAACATGGGACAAACACTTTACATGCTGCGTTTATATAGCCTGAACAAATAGTACAGTTGATGTTTATAACAGATATACCCCTCCCCATCCTCATAACAACTTTGTCAATATGACTTGACCATGATAATTGACCATCCAATGTTATACCCAGGAGTTTAGCTTCCTCAACTTGATCAATGGTCACAACCTTTATACACAACTCAAGTTGAGGTTCAGGTCTTAGAGAATGTTCTGGACCAAATACAATGCTTTTAGGTTTAGATGTATTAAAGACCAGTTCATTATTAATCACCCATTCTGATACTGACTGTAACTCCTTATTTAGAATGTCAGTGAGCTCACTGGCTTTGGGTGCTGACATGTAGAATGTGGAATCATCGGCATACATAGTCATTCTAGCTTCGTGTAAGACCAGTGGCAAATCAATTGTAAAAATAGAGAAGAGCAACGGCCCAACGCACTGTACATTTTTCATGGTAGAGAAGCTTCCATTGAAGAACACTCTCTGGGCTCTATTGGATAAATAACTCTCCAACCATGTGATGGCAGGTGATGTGAAGCAGAGTAAGCCTATTGTTTAGATCGTTTTATCATTCAGCTAAGAATAAATTATAATTGGTTTAACTATCTGTGAACGCGGCCATACATTATCCGATGAGTCTCTGTAGAAGTGTGGACTGGTTTTGTTGGTAATGACTAGGGTTGCAAAATTCCAGTAATTTTCCCCAAATTCCTTGGTTTTCCAGAAATCCTGGTTGTAGGATAATGGGATTTCCCTTTTTTTCCTTCCTGAACCCAGGAATCTTACAACCGGGATTTCTGGAAAAGCTGGGTGTTTGGGACAATTTACCAGAACTTTGCAACCTTACTAATGACATTACTGTCTGTTTCTGTGATTTTGGTTGGTCACTGCAGTTGTTGAGATGGCACAAGGAAGAGAAAGGACTCTGATGATTCTATTGCTGGTAACACTGTGTCTGCAAATCTTTACTGGTCAATGTCAAGGTACGCATCCATATACTTCACATGCACACAGAACACATGTTTTTCTCTATCTTATTTAGAAGCTTGCTTTTATGATCAACTCAAGCATCCCCCACTTTTTCGTCTGTTTCCACAGATTCAGGGCAGCCCTCTGATCTGAGGATTGTTCTGGTGGGTAAGACTGGAGTGGGGAAGAGTGCAACAGGAAACACTATCCTGGGGAGAGAGGTGTTTAAAGTGGAGGCCAAAGCTGATTCTGTCATTACAAAGTGTGAGAAAGGGAGTGAAGAGGTGGATGGGTGGAAGATCGATGTGATTGACACGCCAGGACTCTTTGACCCAACAATGAGTGTAGATCAAATGAAAAGGGAACTAGAAAGATGCATCTACATGTCAGTTCCAGGACCCCATGTGTTCCTGTTGGTGATCAGGCTGGGGAGGTTCACAGAGGAGGAAAGGAACACTGTGAAGTGGATCCAGGAGAACTTTGGGGAAGATGCCTCAATGTACACCATGGTGCTGTTCACTGGTGAAGATCAGATAGGGAAAAAATCAGTTTCTGAGTTTCTGAAAGAGAGCAAGGAGCTGCGGAAACTTGTTACAAGCTGTGGGAACAGATATCACTCAATCATCAATGTCAAGAGAAAGAACTACACTCAGGTCAGAGAGTTGCTGAGGAAGATAGAGCAGATAGTGGAGGATAATGGAGGAAAGTACTACACCAATGAGGATTATGAGACGGCACAGGAAAAGATCAGAGAAGAGATCTGGCCTCAATTTAAATACCACAGTCCATGGACGTTGTTTGGCTTAGCAGGTTTGTGGCCAATACCTGTACCTGTACTCACTAAGCAAGTGTTTTATTATCCTGGTCCTGGGGACACAAAGGGGTGCACATTTTTGCCCTAGCACTACACAGCTGATTCAAATGATCAACTCATCATCAAGATTTGATGATTTGAATCAGGTGTGTAAAGCAAAAACAATACTGTACACCAGAAATGTGCACCCCTTTGTGTCCCCAGGACCGGGATTAAGAAACACTGCACTACGGAGATGCTTGACCTTGAAAATGCCAGGGGTGCATTCAGTTGGTTAAATGTTTTGCTATGTTTTGCGACAGTATACTGAACTACATGTTTTCTTACAACTGAGATGCATTTGCTCCTATTTTATGGGTATGACGGGGAATGGAGCAGAGGCAACTGAGGGCGAGGCCAGACTGTCTGTGGACACCAAATTAGAACGGATTCATTTTAGTCCATGGTCCAGGTGCATGTAGAGTGTGCGATGTATAATATACCCTATTTTCTAATTGGCTAAACGGATGGTTACGTAACAGTCGGCACGTCAAAAGTTCAACTCATCTCAACTTTTTATTTGTGGAAATGGATGGAAATTGTATGGATATCGATGCGTCATCTCCCCTTACGTCAACGTATGATTACCACTGAGAAAGCACTGGATTCACGGATACGATAAAATCTACGTGTCCTGGTCTGGCCTTGCCCTTATTTCCTGACTGACTTACACAAAACTCCTGCTAAAGCGGCGTGCACTATACATAATCACCCAATCAACAACAGGAGTTACAATGCTCAATGTTTTGTTTACTTTAACGTTCACTACACTTTCTGAACAAAGCAGGTGTAGGCCAACTGGGTGTGTATTTATTTAGTGGGGATATATAGTATGTACAGTATGCATTTAGTGGTATTAAAAGTATTACATAGCGGTGTATGTTTTTATAGGGATGTGTGTATTAAGGGTGTATGTATTTAGTAAGTGTGTGTTAATGGGGATATACAATTCAAAATCACAGGGAGTTCTGCAACTTTACAATTTGAAATGGAACAGCATAGTCAAGGGAATGAAACCCAAATTAAGTTTAAGCCTGAAGCTCTATGTTTAGTTTGGTGTGTGGTATTATGTTCTGGGTCGTTACACGAATAGAGTACATTTTGGTTAGTGTAACTTGATTACAAAAAAACGATTCATTTAACCACATTTTATCATTCTGCCATAAGGAGCACATGATCAACTCCATAAAAAACACGTTTTCCCGTCTCAAGCGATAACAAAAGGAGTATAGTAAGTTCAAAGGACGTGTCATTAAAGTAACAGGGTTGAATTTGACGTGATATGCTCAACGGGCTCAGTTTTCCACCATAAAATATCAGAAAGCAGCTCACCTGCTATTACACTATAATGGGACTATTATATGTTCAACGTTTCTTTTGTAACAAATATGTTAAAGGGAATAATGTATAACCATGTGTGGGTGATGTGGGTTAAATATTCTTACAAACTGGAAAAACATGACTAGGGACATGTCAAAGCGCACATGTTTTGGCACTTTAGCAATTCTTTATTCATATTTAATAAATCCTATTTATTGAATTTTCCATGTGGTCTATAAGACAAAAAGGTGCATCTATTTTATCACTGTTTTCTATATGTAAAATGGGTCTGATTAATATATTTGGTGAATTGCTAAATAAAAATAAATTAAGAGTGTAACTACCTCTTGTCTGTTATTAAGATTAAGATCACTTTATTGGTCAATTACCCGCAATGTCCAACCAAAATGTTATTTCCTCTGTTAACCCAATCCCTCTGAAAGACACAAATAAATACGCATACAGGCTTTGGAGAGGTGCGGGGGTGCCCGGGGAGTTAAGTGCCTTGCTCAAGGGCACAACAGCACCTAGGATTTAATACCTGCAAACCTCCGGTTGCCAGCTCACTTCCCGCCAGAATTTTCCCATCGGACCCGTGTCTCGAACTGGCAACCCAGCCTCTGGTTGCCGGCTCGCCTCTCTAACCGCCAGGTTACCTCCGTTTCTATACACACTTTCAAAAACTTCATGTGTCAGGGTATTGCTTTTAACTTGATATGACCTTAGCATGATATATGCTTCTACACCTGCATTGTTTGCTGTTTGGGGTTTTAGGCTGGGTTTCTGTACAGCACTTTGTGACATCAGCTGATGTAAGAAGGGCTTTACAAATACATTTGATATATAAGCACTCTCAAAAACTGTGAGGCGAAGGGTGCAGGAGGAGGAGAGAGATTATGGCCTAAACCGAGCCATACACCCATACAAATGTATACAAATCTGTGCTCTTATCAAGTACCAGATATCAGTGCCTTGGAAAGTACAGGTGTTTTCATTATTGCCAAGACCCTTTCATCCAAAGAGCACCCTTCCTAATACTTTCTAACATTGCTTTGCTACCACCCACGTTGCTGCCTTATAGACAGACAGCACAACATAAGCAGAGGCTCAATAGAATCCTATACTATACAACCTGTTGTTGGATACTATAACTATGCATAAAAGGCTTTCACTGTGTTGTTGCTACCGTATGGCACTGACAGACTCTCTGTATACAGATTCTATCTGACACATATTTTCACTCGTTTTATGGTTGTTGGCATAAGGCTACAGAGTACTTGATAATAATATATCAGAATTTATCTCTGCACTGGATTGGGTTTTTGCCTAAAACACTTTCTGATTGGCTAGAACATACTAGTTACAGGGAAAATGAAACTTATATGTCAGGAAATGAATTGGATGACGTTGCACTCCCTAGGGCTTCCACTAGATGTCAACCGTCTTTAGAAAGTTGAATGAGGCTTCTACTGTGTTGTGGGGCTGAATGAGAGGGGAATGAGTCAGGTTACTGGCAGAGAGCCATTTCCTGGTCACGCGCATTTCACATGATATCGACCTGCGTTCCATTGCTCCTCTACACACAAAGGAATTCTCCAGTTGGAACTTTATTGAAGATTTATGATAAAAACATCTTAAAGATAGATTCTATACTTAGTTTGAAATGTTTCTAAGACTTGTAATATAACTTTTTGAAGTTTTCGTCTGAAGTTATGCCTGACCTGCACGAGCGTTTTTATATGTGTACCTAACGCCCTAACAATAGTAGCTACTTGGATAAATATAATGGACATTATCGAACAAATCAAGCATTTATTGTGGAACTGCGATTCCTGGGAGTGCATTCTGGTGAAGATCATCAAAGGTAAGGGAATATTTATAATGTAATTTCTGATTTCTGTTGACTCCAACATGGCGGAACATTTTATTTGTTTTCTGAGCACCGTCTCAGATTATTGCATGGTTTGCTTTTTCCGTAAAGTTTTTTCGAAATCTGACACAGCGGTTGCATTAAGAAGAGGTATATCTATATTTCCATGTCTAACACTTGAATTTTCATCGACATTTATAATGAGTATTTCTGTAATGATGTGGCTCTCTGCAATATCACCGGATGTTTTTGGAACTAGTGAACGTAACACGGCAATGTAAACTCAGATTTTTTTAATATAAATCTTAACTTTATCAAACAAAACATACATGTATTGTGTAACATGAAGTCCTATGAGAGTCATCTGATGAAGATCATCAAAGGTTAGTGATTCATTTTATCTCTATTTGTGCTTTTTGTGACTCTCTTTGACTGGAAGAATGGCTGAGTTTTTCTGTGGCTTGGTGGTGACCTAACATTATCGTTTGTGGTGCTTTCGCTGTAAAGCCTTTTTGAAATCGGACACTGTGGTGGGATTAACATCAAGATTACCTTTAAAACGGTATAAGATACATGTATGTCTGAGGAATTTTAATTATGAGATTGCTGTTGTTTTGAATTTGGCACCCTACACTTTCACTGGCTGTTGTCATATCAAACCTGTTTACGGGATTGCAGCCCTAAAAAGTTTTAACAAAGCCGGAAAGTAGTCTACATGCTTTTCTGGCACTCAGGTGGTTTAGGGACCTTCGTAAAAGTGCAATAAAGGTTATTGCAATTCCCATTCAGGAGGGTTCACCAAATATGAAGATGACACACACTGCATAGGGCCTCCAGTCGCTGAAGGGCCAAATATTTGTATTAGTTACCACTAACTACTAAGGGTGCTCAATATCTAGATGAAATGGAGATGTAAAACCAGATAATGTGAAGTCACTGACCCCGTCATCCATGCTACTGTCACGTTCGTCGTAATGAATAGACCAAGGCACAGCGTGCATAGAGTTCCAAATATTTTAATAAAGAGAAACTCACCAAACAAAACCAAACCAAACAAAACAAAAAATAACAAACTAAACGTGAAGCTACTGTTATGCACTCAGGCAACTCAATGTAGACAAGATCCCACAAACACAAATGAGGAAATGGCTACCTAAATATTATCCCCAATCCGAGACAACGATAATTCTTGTGATTGGGAACCATATCAGGCCAACATAGACATACAAAAAACCTAGATGACCCACCCTAGTCACTATCACGCCCCAACAAACACAGAGAATAAACAGCTTACTATGGTCAGGGTGTGACAGCTACATTCGTTAGAATTCCAGTTCACCACTTCCCTGATTTTACAGACATACTTATTGTGATAGGTCTAACTTTCAATACCTTCCTATCCATATGAGCTACAGATCTACATACAAGCGTGGTAGGTTCTTTAACATCTCTCATCAAATGTACACCTTACATTTTTTCTAAATTGCCCATCTTTGATTTTCTACAAATGTTTATTCTATTACAACTGTGGTTATTAATTCACATACAGATCACAGTTTCAATAGCTTCCAGTCCAAATGGCGTATACATCTAAAACCATTGATGTTAGGTCACTGACCTCCCTCCTCCATAGCAAGGTTATAATACTAAACTGAAACTAAAACAAAAACTAATAATGAAAAAACAATTTAGTACACTAAAATAGAATAATTGACAAACCTGTATGAAAAACTAAAACTATACTGAAACTATCTTTCACTCCAAAACGGACTAAAATCAAATAAAAACCATCATGAAATATGTTGTTTTATTTCATTCTTTCAAGAAAATGCTGCCAAATTCCATACAATGACGTTGGAGGCTGCTTTAATGTATCATTAAATTCTCTGGCAACAGCTCTGGTGGACATTCTTGCAGTCAGAATGCTAATTCCATACTCTCTCAACTAGAGACATCTGTGGCATTGTGTTCTGTGACAAAACTGCACATTTTAGAGTGACCTGTTATTGTCCCCAGCACAAGGTGCACCTGTAATGTAATGATCATGCTGTTTAATCAGCTTCTTGATATGCCACAGGATGGATTATCTTGGCAATTGAGAAATGCTTACTAACAGGGATGTAAACAAATTTGTGCAAAAATGTTTACAGAAATAAGCTCATGTGCGTCTGGAAAAAATCTGGGATCTTTTATTTCAGCTCATGAAACATGGGACAAACACTTTACATGCTGCGTTTATATAGCCTGAACAAATAGTACAGTTGATGTTTATAACAGATATACCCCTCCCCATCCTCATAACAACTTTGTCAATATGACTTGACCATGATAATTGACCATCCAATGTTATACCCAGGAGTTTAGCTTCCTCAACTTGATCAATGGTCACAACCTTTATACACAACTCAAGTTGAGGTTCAGGTCTTAGAGAATGTTCTGGACCAAATACAATGCTTTTAGGTTTAGATGTATTAAAGACCAGTTCATTATTAATCACCCATTCTGATACTGACTGTAACTCCTTATTTAGAATGTCAGTGAGCTCACTGGCTTTGGGTGCTGACATGTAGAATGTGGAATCATCGGCATACATAGTCATTCTAGCTTCGTGTAAGACCAGTGGCAAATCAATTGTAAAAATAGAGAAGAGCAACGGCCCAACGCACTGTACATTTTTCATGTTAGAGAAGCTTCCATTGAAGAACACTCTCTGGGCTCTATTGGATAAATAACTCTCCAACCATGTGATGGCAGGTGATGTGAAGCAGAGTAAGCCTATTGTTTAGATCGTTTTATCATTCAGCTAAGAATAAATTATAATTGGTTTAACCATCTGTGAACGCGGCCATACATTATCCGATGAGTCTCTGTAGAAGTGTGGACTGGTTTTGTTGGTAATGACTAGGGTTGCAAAATTCCAGTAATTTTCCCAAAATTCCTTGGTTTTCCAGAAATCCTGGTTGTAGGATAATGGGATTTCCCTTTTTTTCCTTCCTGAACCCAGGAATCTTACAACCGGGATTTCTGGAAAACCTGGGTGTTTGGGACAATTTACCAGAACTTTGCAACCTTACTAATGACATAATTGTCTGTTTCTGTGATTTTGGTTGGTCACTGCAGTTGTTGAGATGGCACAAGGAAGAGAAAGGACTCTGATGATTCTATTGCTGGTAACACTGTGTCTGCAAATCTTTACTGGTCAATGTCAAGGTACGCATCCATATACTTCACATGCACACAGAACACATGTTTTTCTCTATCTTATCTAGAAGCTTGCTTTTATGATCAACTCAAGCATCCCCCACTTTTTCGTCTGTTTCCACAGATTCAGGGCAGCCCTCTGATCTGAGGATTGTTCTGGTGGGTAAGACTGGAGTGGGGAAGAGTGCAACAGGAAACACTATCCTGGGGAGAGAGGTGTTTACAGTGGAGGCCAAAGCTGATTCTGTCATTACAAAGTGTGAGAAAGGGAGTGAAGAGGTGGATGGGTGGAAGATCGATGTGATTGACACGCCAGGACTCTTTGACCCAACAATGAGTGTAGATCAAATGAAAAGGGAACTAGAAAGATGCATCTACATGTCAGTTCCAGGACCCCATGTGTTCCTGTTGGTGATCAGGCTGGGGAGGTTCACAGAGGAGGAAAGGAACACTGTGAAGTGGATCCAGGAGAACTTTGGGGAAGATGCCTCAATGTACACCATGGTGCTGTTCACTGGTGAAGATCAGATAGGGAAAAAATCAGTTTCTGAGTTTCTGAAAAAGAGCAAGGAGCTGCGGAGACTTGTTACAAGCTGTGGGAACAGATATCACTCAATCATCAATGTCAAGAGAAAGAACTACACTCAGGTCAGAGAGCTGCTGAGGAAGATAGAGCAGATAGTGGAGGATAATGGAGGAAAGTACTACCACAATGAGGATTATGAGACGGCACAGGAAAAGATCAGAGAAGAGATGTGGAAATACTGTCCATGGGCAGCACTTGGTGGGGCAGCTGTAACGTTAGCCAGGGCATTTTATTTTTCACCAATATTGATGGCAGCAGGTCTAGTTGGAGGCCTCAGCCAGGGTTATGAATGTACTAAGGAGATGATTGGCCTTTAAAACACCAGGGGTATGTTCAGTTTGTTCAACGTTTATTGTGTTTTCGACTGTATACTGTTCTTTAAGATATGTTTGCTCCCGTTTGAACTGGGTCTAATTGGAATTTAATGGGGATATATATATATATATATATATATATAGTATATTTACAGTATCTATTTAGTAGTAAAGTAGTGGCCCTTTCCTGCAGTCAAATGACCAAATCGCCCTCTAGTGGCCTCACAGGTGGAATGTTGTTAATATTCTTCATAATTAATAAACACAAAAAAAACGTAAAATCAGAAAATCCGGTGTTTCTATGTGAAACGGTTTTGTTGTATTTCAGTTTTCTGTGATGTATTTACAGTGTAATATTGGGATGCAAACTCAAAATTGAATATATTTAAACTCTATATCTTACATGGTACATGTGTCTTCTTTTTTTAAAGACCATAGCCATGTGCGTGGGGTGTATACTTTTGTTGCAAAGTGGATTTTTTTTCGAGCAAGAAACACTGTGTGACCCTGATTTAGCCCACTGCAGTAAAATGTTAAATGGGGGTGTATCACAGGGGGTTGGTGGCACCTTAATTGGGGAGGACAGGCTCATGTTAATGTCTGGAGAGAAATTGGGGGAAGGATATCAAATACAACAAACAAATGGTTTCTATGTGTTTTGATGCCATTCCATTGGCTCCGTTCCAGCCATTATTATGAGCCATCCTCCTCCACTGGGGTGCATGTCTTTTTATCACAGGGAGTTCTGCTACTTTACAATTGAAAATGGAACAGCAGAGTCAAAGGAATGAAACCCATATACAGTTGAAGTCGGAAGTTTACATACACCTTAGCCAAATACATTTAAACTCAGTTTTTCACAATTCCTGAAGTTTTATCCTAGTAAAGGATTAGGTCATTTAGGATCACCACTTTATTTTAAGAATGTGAAATGTCAGAATAATAGTAGAGAGAATGATTCATTTAAGCTTTTCTTTCTTTCATCGCATTCCCAATGGGTCAGAAGTTTACATACACTCAATTAGTATTTGGTAGCATTGCCTTCAATTTGTTTAACTTGGGTCAAACGTTTCGGGTAGCCTTCCACACGCTTCCCAAAATAAGTTGGGTGAATTTTGCCCCATTCCTCCTGACAGAGCTGGTGTAACTGAGTCAGGTTTGTGGGCCTTTTGTGGGCAGAACTTTTTCAGTTCTGCCCACAAATGTTCTATAGGATTGAGGTCAGGGCTTTGTGATGGCCACTCCAATACCTTGACTTTGTTGTCCTTAAGCCAACTTTGGAAGTATGCTTGGGGTCATTGTCCATTTGGGGGCGGCAGGGTAGCCTAGTGGTTAGAGCGTTGGACTAGTAACCGGAAGGTTGCAAATTCAAAACCCCCGAGCTGACAAGGTACAAATCTGTCGTTCTGCCCCTGAACAGGCAGTTAACCCACTGTTGGCCGTCATTGAAAATAAGAATTTGTTCTTAACTGACTTGCCTGGTAAAATAAAAATTTGGAAGACCCATTTGCGACCAAGCTTTAACTTCTTGACTGATGTCTTGAGATGTTGCTTCAACATATCCACATAATTTTATTTCCTCCTGATGCCATCTATTTTGTGAAGTGCACCAGTCCCTCCTGCAGCAAAGCACCCCCACAACATGATGCTGCCACCTCGTGCTTCACGGTTGGGATGGTGTTCTTCGGCTTGCAAGCGTCCCCCTTTTTCCTCCAAACATAACGATGGTCATTATGGCCAAACAGTTCTAGCAAAGAGGCACTGAGTTTGAAGGTAGGCCTTGAAATACCTCCACAGGTAAACCTCCAATTGACTCAAATGATGTCAATTGGCCTATCAGAAGCTTCTAAAGCCATGAAATCATTTTCTTGTATTTTCCAAGCTGTTTAAAGGCACAGTCAACTTAGTGTATATAAACTTCTGACCCACTGGAATTGTGATACAGTGAATTATAAGTGAAATAATCTGTCTGTAATCAATTGTTGGAAAAATGACTTGTGTCATGCACAAAGTAGATGTCCTAACCGACTTGCCAAAACTATAGTTTGTTAACAAGAAATTTGTGGAGTGGTTGAAAAACAAGTTTTAATGACTCCAACCTAAGTGTATGTAAACTTCCGACTTCAACTGTACAAGTTTAAGCCTGTAGCTGTTTTTTTCATTTTTTTTTTTTTAAACACTGCATGTTGTGTCTGATTTATCACTGTTTTCTTTATGCAGAACGTGGCTGATTAGTATATTTAGTGAAAGGGTCAATAAAAAAAATTGACACCGTCTGGAATGCGCTTTTAACCAATCAACATTCAGGATTAGACCCACCCGTTGTATGAGTTTCTATACGCACTCTCAAAAACTTCAGGTGTCAGGATATTGTTTTTTGATTTGATATGGTCTTAATAGCGTGATATAAAAACATCATGCGGTATCATAGTTGATAGTTAGAATACATACGGTCCGTAGTTCTGACCCCCGAATACAAGTTGAGGGGATTCTGACCGAGGACAAAAGAAATACAAGCTCAGCTGCTGCACAAAAAGCTTATTAGACCGTAATCTAGGAGTAGAGGACATATGTTATAAACCGTGTTACTCTCCAATCACATGCTAACAACCTTGAACACTCATTATTAGACCGTAATCTAGGAATAGAGGACATATGTTATAAACCGTGTTACTCTCCAATCACATGCTAACAACCTTGAACACTCATTATTAGACCGTAATCTAGGAATAGAGGACATATGTTATAAACCGTGTTACTCTCCAATCACATGCTAACAACCTTGAACACTCATTATTAGACCGTAATCTAGGAATAGAGGACATATGTTATAAACCGTGTTACTCTCCAATCACATGCTAACAACCTTGAACACTCATTATTAGACCGTAATCTAGGAATAGAGGACATATGTTATAAACCGTGTTACTCTCCAATCACATGCTAACAACCTTGAACACTCATTATTAGACCGTAATCTAGGAATAGAGGACATATGTTATAAACCGTGTTACTCTCCAATCACATGCTAACAACCTTGAACACTCATTATTAGACCGTAATCTAGGAATAGAGGACATATGTTATAAACCGTGTTACTCTCCAATCACATGCTAACAACCTTGAACACTCATTATTAGACCGTAATCTAGGAGTAGAGGACATATGTTATAAACCGTGTTACTCTCCAATCACATGCTAACAACCTTGAACACTCATTATTAGACCGTAATCTAGGAGTAGAGGACATATGTTATAAACCGTGTTACTCTCCAATCACATGCTAACAACCTTGAACACTCATTATTAGACCGTAATCTAGGAATAGAGGACATATGTTATAAACCGTGTTACTCTCCAATCACATGCTAACAACCTTGAACACTCATTATTAGACCGTAATCTAGGAATAGAGGACATATGTTATAAACCGTGTTACTCTCCAATCACATGCTAACAACCTTGAACACTCATTATTAGACCGTAATCTAGGAATAGAGGACATATGTTATAAACCGTGTTACTCTCCAATCACATGCTAACAACCTTGAACACTCATTATTAGACCGTAATCTAGGAATAGAGGACATATGTTATAAACCGTGTTACTCTCCAATCACATGCTAACAACCTTGAACACTCATTATTAGACCGTAATCTAGGAATAGAGGACATATGTTATAAACCGTGTTACTCTCCAATCACATGCTAACAACCTTGAACACTCATTATTAGACCGTAATCTAGGAGTAGAGGACATATGTTATAAACCGTGTTACTCTCCAATCACATGCTAACAACCTTGAACACTCATTATTAGACCGTAATCTAGGAGTAGAGGACATATGTTATAAACCGTGTTACTCTCCAATCACATGCTAACAACCTTGAACACTCATTATTAGACCGTAATCTAGGAGTAGAGGACATATGTTATAAACCGTGTTACTCTCCAATCACATGCTAACAACCTTGAACACTCATTATTAGACCGTAATCTAGGAGTAGAGGACATATGTTATAAACCGTGTTACTCTCCAATCACATGCTAACAACCTTGAACACTCATTATTAGACCGTAATCTAGGAGTAGAGGACATATGTTATAAACCGTGTTACTCTCCAATCACATGCTAACAACCTTGAACACTCATTATTAGACCGTAATCTAGGAATAGAGGACATATGTTATAAACCGTGTTACTCTCCAATCACATGCTAACAACCTTGAACACTCATTAAAAAGGGAAGAATAAAATAGAATAGATGCATGAAGCTCAGTACTATTAGGCTGACTGCAAATGATAGCAACAGACAAACAAATACCTCACGGATTATATCTCCATTAATTCACAGCCCCATGAAAATGGAGTGTGATTTACTTATAGGCAAATGAGATTAATGATGCTGACGGTGCAGCGAGAATGCACACACTGGCGTACACACACGCAGGAAGAATGCACACACACGCTTGATAACCCAGCTCCCAGAGAGTAGCCTAACTATCATTCATTACGACACCCGTCCACACAACCGACGATTAGTTTAGCGCATCTCTCCCCACACAACCAACTGCCACTTCTATCCTACCGCTATTAACGTGCATCCTACACATGCTCATTTAATGTCACAGAGAACTCTAAATACAATCTCTACACCGATTGATAGCCTAGAGGGTCAACTCCTCACAATCAATTCACAGTGCATTTAGCTGACTGTCTCATATCACATCCTGCCACGCGGCTTGGCTTAGTGTAGCCTCCTGAATGATAATTGCTGTTGTCGCCTGTGACAAGCAAGGTACAGACTGTCAGTGAAGATACACACACATTTGTGAAGATTTAATAGAGTCAATATGCTATACGTGATTAGAAAGATGCCTTATAATTATGCTTAGGTCTCACCCAGCCTCACTTACAGAGTCATCAGCCTAGCTAGCCTACTCTGATTTAGCCCTGTGTGTGTACTATACCTTGTTTGGGTAGCTAGCCTACTCTGATTTAGCCCTGTGTTTGGAATAGACCTGGGTTAGGTAGCTAGCCTACTCTGATTTAGCCCTGTGTTTGGAATAGACCTGGGTTAGGTAGCTAGCCTACTCTGATTTAGCCCTGTGTTTGGAACAGACCTGGGTTAGGTAGCTAGCCTACTCTGATTTAGCCCTGTGTTTGGAATAGACCTGGGTTAGGTAGCTAGCCTACTCTGATTTAGCCCTGTGTTTGGAATAGACCTGGGTTAGGTAGCTAGTCTACTCTGATTTAGCCCTGTGTTTGGAATAGACCTGGGTTAGGTAGCTAGCCTACTCTGATTTAGCCCTGTGTTTGGAATAGACCTGGGTTAGGTAGCTAGCCTACTCTGATTTAGCCCTGTGTTTGGAATAGACCCGGATTAGGTAGCTAGCCTACTCTGATTTAGCCCTGTGTTTGGAATAGACCTGGGTTAGGTAGCTAGCCTACTCTGATTTAGCCCTGTGTTTGGAATAGACCTGGGTTAGGTAGCTAGCCTACTCTGATTTAGCCCTGTGTTTGGAATAGACCCGGATTAGGTAGCTAGCCTACTCTGATTTAGCCCTGTGTTTGGAATAGACCTGGGTTAGGTAGCTAGCCTACTCTGATTTAGCCCTGTGTTTGGAATAGACCTGGGTTAGGTAGCTAGCCTACTCTGATTTAGCCCTGTGTTTGGAATAGACCTGGGTTAGGTAGCTAGCCTACTCTGATTTAGCCCTGTGTTTGGAATAGACCTGGGTTAGGTAGCTAGCCTACTCTGATTTTATTTTCTGCATGCAGTTCTGTCTGTTACTGTAATAAATTCTATAATATAATTGAATGAGTGAGTGAGTCCATGCAGTTGAAAATATGGAAGCACATGCAGTGGTAGGAGAGAATTGATTCAGCTATTTCTCTATTTAAAGTATTGAGTTGGGTCTAGCTGCTTCTCACTGCGATGATTGATAGAGCAGCGAGGTCAATATGGTCTGATGGACTTTTCATTATGAAGAAACTTGTGGTAGGAAATAACACTCTGATTATTACATTGACATTTTACTCATTTATCAGACGCTGTTATCCAATGCGACTTACAATCCCACTATTTCTTCAAACATTTAGTACCCCGGTCCACAAAAATATGACTATTATAAGAAATCTATAACCAGCACAATGGTATAGATACTGCATAACTCCTGCTACCATTATAGCCATAACATCTCTTTAACAGAGAAAGAAGAGGTGATTCAAGAGGAGAATAGATAGAGAGATAAAGGAGGGGTGAGCAGAAAGCATCATTATGCAGTTAGCTGCATCAAAGGCAGGCCTGGAGGACCAATTGAACTGTGTGTGCGTGCGTGTCCGTTTGTCTGTCGGCTTGTTTTTGTATTTGAGTCTGTGTGTCTGTCCTGTCTGTATTTGTATCTGGATGTTTTGTGTTTTTACCTCTGTCAATGTGTCTGTCTGTGTGTATATCTGTGTCAATGTGTCTGTCTGTGTGTATATCTGTGTCAATGTGTCTGTCTGTGTGTATATCTGTGTCAATGTGTCTGTCTGTGTGTATATCTGTGTCAATGTGTCTGTCTGTGTGTATATCTGTGTCAATGTGTCTGTCTGTGTGTATATCTGTGTCAATGTGTCTGTCTGTGTGTATATCTGTGTCAATGTGTCTGTCTGTGTGTATATCTGTGTCAATGTGTCTGTCTGTGTGTATATCTGTGTCAATGTGTCTGTCTGTGTGTATATCTGTGTCAATGTGTCTGTCTGTGTGTATATCTGTGTCAAGATGTCTGCTTTTGTGTGTGCATGCCCTGCTACCGGCTTATGGGAGGAGAATTATCCCTGCCTCGTGCACAGGGGAGCTGCCATCTGCTCGTAGTCCAATGGGAAGGGAGAGTTTGGCATGGTGTCCAATCCCTGACCTCGCCACATTTCCATTCACAAACATAGAAACAATGTGCCCTTCTAACCATTAGGGGGTGATATTATCCAATACAAACATAACTATCTCCCTGCATTCATATGGAGTGGGATGGATTTGCCCCTAGACACTTTTCTAAGGTCTGTTTTTGCATTTGTGTGTTTTTACTACCTACTGGATAAGGTTAAGATATGTAATGGTTAAGCTGATCCCAGATCTGTACTAAAGGGAAACTTCTACACAGAGAGAATCATAATATACAGTTTTAAAATGGGTAATCCTTTAAAATCAACGTGGTGTTTTAATACAATAACAGGTGTAAAAATGCATCACTATTGTTTTATCTTATTGTGAAATCTTTGTACACAATGGCCATTTGGTTGTTTTGTTAGAGGTGATAAACTCCAAGTGTAAAAGCCACCAAGAGTCTCTCAGATGTAAGCTGCCGGATATAAGCCTTGTTGGGAAATATTTATTTTCTTCAAGGATCCAGTTGGCGTTGGAGCCTCCTTTAGTATCAGGTGGATCCCAAACGTTTTAGCTCAGAAACGCTTTAGGATTGGTCATTACAAGGTCATTTTTATAAAGTGAAGTGTGACTGGGCCATCAGGAGCAATAAAGCCCCACAGGAGACACAATACTACACAATATGTATCTCCAATTATGGACGGATATATATGTCAAAACCGGTGTTATTGATTAGTCACTATCCAATTCGCTTTTCAACATGAATGAATATTGGCAGCCACATGTTTCCATACCAACATCAATAATTTCCCAATTTGGAATGCTAAACTTACAAAGCAGTATACAAATAACATTTGATAGATTCACCTGAAAATTCTATGTACATTTGAAGGATAATACAGAGAGAGGTGCAAACGAGAGGTGTGCTGACACTGGTAAAAAACTAAAAGATCTAAAGCTAAATGCTGAATTAGAAGATCTGTTGTAAAATGAAAGAGGAGAACGGGAGAGATGGACGAAGGGATATGATGAGAGAGAAAGGGAGAGATGGACGAAGGGATATGATGAGAGAGAAAGGGAGAGATGGACGAAGGGATATGATGAGAGAGAAAGGGAGAGATGGACGAAGGGATATGATGAGAGAGAAAGGGAGAGATGGACGAAGGGATATGATGAGAGAGAAAGGGAGAGATGGACGAAGGGATATGATGAGAGAGAAAGGGAGAGATGGACGAAGGGATATGATGAGAGAGAAAGGGAGAGATGGACGAAGGGATATGATGAGAGAGAACGGGAGAGATGGACGAAGGGATATGATGAGAGAGAAAGGGAGAGATGGACGAAGGGATATGATGAGAGAGAACGGGAGAGATGGACGAAGGGATATGATGAGAGAGAAAGGGAGAGATGGACGAAGGGATATGATGAGAGAGAACAGGAGAGATGGACGAAGGGATATGCTGAGAGAGAACGGGAGAGATGGATGAAGGGATATGATGAGAGAGAAAGGGAGAGATGGACGTAGGGATATGATGAGAGAGAACAGGAGAGATGGATGAAGGGATATGATGAGAGAGAAAGGGAGAGATGGACGTAGGGATATGATGAGAGAGAACAGGAGAGAAGGAGGAGAAATAGAGAGCTGGAGGGCAAAAGAAAAATCAATGACAAGAGAAAGAGAGAAGATGAAAGAAGATACAATATGTAGACTATGTGTGTGTCCCTGAGATTGTTTATTTAACTAAATATGTGTATGTGTGTGTCTGTGGGCAGTCTTGTGTGTGAGGCAGCAGTAGCTTGTGCTAACCGTGTCCTAATTACACTACGCTGTATACGCTGTATACCTCAGTACTGGGCTCTGGACTATTTTCACAGCTATTAATGTACCACTCCTCTGTTCTGAGGGATGGCCAATTCAATTCAGCCAATCTCTGAAGACCATGAGGCAGACGCACACGCACACATCCACATACACACACACACTGAAAGACAGAAGCATTGCTTCACTAGCAACAGTGGGGACGAATAGGGAACTTCTGTGCCCTCAAAAAATTGTTAATTTAAAAGCTAAGATGTGAACACGGAATTATAAGTATTTATCGTGGCTGTGTGGAATGGATTTAATTTGGGTCTGTTAACGGAAGGTAGAGCCATTTACAGCAATGGAACTAACGATCATTTTAAATTAGTATAATATAAATAAATTGGTGCTGGGCAGTTATTTGCCTCATGCTATGGCATATACACTGACTGTACAAAACATTAGGAACACCTTCCTAATATTGCGTTGCACCCCCTTTTGCCCTCAGAATAGCCTCAATTCATCGGGGCATGGACTCTGGCCCATCGAATGCTGGCCCATGTTGACTCCAATGCTTCTCACGGTTGTGTCATGTTGGCTGGATGTCCTTTGGGTGATGGACCATTCTTGAAACACACCGGAAACTGTTGAGTGTGAAAAACACAGCAGCATTGCAGTTCTTGACACAAACCAGTGAGCCTGGCACCTACTACCCCAGTCAAAGGCATTTAAATCTTTTTGGTTGGCCATTCACCCTCTGAGCGGCACACATTCACAATCCATGTGTCAATTGTCTCAAGGCTTATTAATTATTTAACCTGTCTCCTCCCCTTCATCTACACTGATTAAAGTTGATTTAACAAGTGACATCAATACGGGATCATAGCTTTCACCTGGTCAGTCTATGTCATGGAAAAAGCAGGTGTTCCTAATGTTTTGTACACTCAGTGTATAGGTATACAAAAGTGTGTTTACCTAATACTGTCTATAGCTCCTATTCTGAATCTCAGATATATCGCAAGTTATAAGCCGCAACAGAGAGAATGAACTAACAGCTTAAAAGGGATGCTTCAACAAGTGGTGATTTAGCCATGAAATGTGTTTACCTCTCATCTGTGACAACAAGTAGATGGCAGGGCTGAGGTCCACTCTGAACAAGTAGAAAGCATGGTCTGAGTTCCACTCTGAAAACCTAAATCCTTACCCTCTAACCTTGTTGACTTCCCCTTGTGGATTTGAGGTGGATAGATGGAGAGGTGAGAGCAACAGGATGGAATACCCTATTGTTATGACACTTCCTTACCTAATCCAGTCCAATCAGATTGAAGAGAGTGAAGTCAACTGGGTAGTGTACTTGAATCCCAGATTGGAACTCACTCTATTTCAAGAGAGCTTCCCTTTAAATTAGGCAATGCTGACGTCTGTTGCGGCAGTTTGGAGCAACGTTATGAGGTTGTCCCAGTCTTGTGCTATTTTACTTTCAGCCTCTCATGATTGTGTGTGTGTGTAGCACAATGGGTGTTTATTTAGCAAGGGAGGATAAAACGGACATGGGAAGCTATCCCAAAGTGCCGCGCTTAGAGCAGAGCTGAGGCTAATAGAGACGCTCAAAAGCACGCACACGCGCACACACACGCACACGCACACACACACACACACACACACACACACACACACACACACACACACACACACACACACCAGCAGATAAAGCAGCATAACTCTGTGATGTAACCCCATCTGTGCATACTATTCTATTAAGACCAAAGTGGAATATATTCCATACCAGTACAATAGAAAGCCTATTACACTATTTACACATGGTCCAAAAATCCACATGCTCAACCCAAAGCTCTCACACTACAGCAGTTTATCTCTCCATCAACAGGATACACACATAATCTCATGCCAACTGCAGTATAAACAAATAACATTATTTTAATGAACAAACAACATATCTAGGCTATTAAATCCTTAAAATCTACACAATAAACCCAAACTAGCTGTGATCCATTTCAAAATGCTTAGCAAATCCACAGCATTCAGGGGTCATGGCGGCCGTTCTGATCTAGTCACATGACCTTGACCTTCCACAGGAAGGAAAGGGAAAGAGCACTTCCTCTTTTGACAGATGGTATTGGAGGTCACGTTCAACATTTCCTGTCTGGGAGTGTGAGTAGGGTGGCAGTGTGACAGTAGTGTGACAGGGTCAGGGGCCCCTCCCTCTCAGAGAACTGTGTCAGTCAGTTTCCCAATCCTTTCATGATGTCACCATAATACACTAATGGCCGTCTATCAACCTATCAACACATCAGCTGGGATGAGCCGCCCGTCACCACGGCAACGACTGCAATTTGTGCCAAGCAAAAGTTTGGACACACCTACTCATTCAAGGGTTTTTCTTTATTTTTACTATTTTCTACATTGTAGAATAATAGTGAAGACATCAGAACTATGAAATAACACATAATGTAGTGACCAAAAAAGTGTTAAACAAATCAAAATATATTTTATATTTGAGATTCTTCAAAGTAACCATCCTTGGCCTTGATGACAGCTTTGCACACTCTTGCTCAGCATATACTACTGTATATATATATATATATACAGTAACAGTAAACCATTTGGTACAGTAGGCCAGTTGAGGTACAGTAGGCCAGTTGAGGTACAGTAGGCCAGTTGAGGTACAGAAGGGCAGTTGAGGTACAGTAGACCAGTTGAGGTATAGTAGGCCAGTTGAGGTACAGTAGACCAGTTGAGGTATAGTAGGCCAGTTGAGGTACAGAAGGGCAGTTGAGGTACAGTAGGCCAGTTCAGGTACAGAAGGCCAGTTGAAGTAAAGTAGGCAGGTAAGGTACAGAAGGCCAGTAGAGGTACAGAAGGCCAGTAGAGGTACAGTAAGCCAGTTGAGGTACAGAAGGCCAGTTGAGGTACAGAAGGCCAGTAGAGGTACAGAAGGCCAGTAGAGGTACAGTAAGCCAGTTGAGGTACAGAAGGCCAGTTGAGGTACTCTAGGCCACTTGAGGTACAGTAGGCCAGTTGAGGTACTGTAGGCCAGTTGAGGTAAAGTAGGACCCTTGAGGTACTGTAGGCCAGTTGAGGTACAGAAGGCCAGTTGAGGTACTCTAGGCCAGTTGAGGTACAGTAGGCCAGTTGAGGTACTGTAGGCCAGTTGAGGTAAAGTAGGACCCTTGAGGTACTGTAGGCCAGATGAGGTACAGAAGGCCAGTTGAGGTACAGAATGCAGTTGAGGTACTGTAGGCCTGTTCAGGTACTGTAGCCCAGTTGAGGTAAAGTAGGACCATTGAGGTACAGTAGGCCAGTTGAGGTACAGTAGGCCAGTTGAGGTACAGTAGGCTAGTTGAGGTACAGTAGGCAAGTTGAGGTACTGTAGATCATATGTGTTGTTTGTTTGTTGTTTTTGAGTCCAAGAGGATAGGATGAGAACATAATGAAGGAAAAGGGGAGAAAGAGATAGAGGAGAAGGAGGTAGGGAAGAGAAGTTCTGCTCTCTGACTCAAGGAAATTGCCAATCAGTCTACTCCCCCGGCTGCGACAGTGGAGACAGACAAATGCATCAATCACATCCCTCTCTTTCTACTCCACCTTCCTCTCTCCTCCGTTCCTCTCCTCTGTCCTCATTCCCGGAGGGAGGACAGGCTGGGATGTTTTTATACCAAGGACCTATTCAAAAACAATGGAAAATCATCCGTCCATCCATCCACCCACCGACCCATCCATGCTCGCTCAATGGAAGTAATCAATGGCTCAGTAACAACTGGAAGACGCATTTGAAAGCTTTGGAAAAGGGCCTTAAGTTGGGGGTTACATAAGATGGACACAGCCAAGATGGAGACAGACAGAGAGAGAGAGAAAGACTGTATAGATTGTGACAGACAGACAGACAGACAGACAGACAGACAGACAGACAGACAGACAGACAGACAGACAGACAGAGAGAGAGAGAGAGAGAGAGGAGAGAAAGACTGTATAGATTGCGACACAGACAGACAGACAGACAGACAGACAGACAGACAGACAGACAGACAGACAGACAGACAGACAGACAGACAGACAGAGAGAGAGAGAGAGAGAGAGGAGAGAAAGACTGTATAGATTGCGACACAGACAGACAGACAGACAGACAGACAGACAGACAGACAGACAGACAGACAGACAGACAGACAGACAGACAGAGTAAGTAATCAATGGCTCAGTAACAACTGGACGATGCATTGGAAAGCTTTGGAAAAGGGCCTTAAGTTGGGGGTTACATAAGATGGACACAGCCAAGATGGAGACAGACAGAGAGAGAGAGAAAGACTGTATAGATTGCGACAGACAGACAGACAGACAGACAGACAGACAGACAGACAGACAGACAGACAGACAGACAGTCAAATGGTCAGAAAGATAGAAAGACAGACTGGGACAAGATAAACTGAAAGACACTGACTGACTGACTGACTGGATAGAAGGATGCTATGGGTCTGTCTCTTGACTGGATAGAAGGATGATATGGGTCTGTCTCTTTACTGGATACATGGTCTGAGAGAGACTAGCAACATGGTCTGAGAGACTAGCTACATGGTCTGAGAGAGACTAGCTACATGGTCTGAGAGAGACTAGCTACATGGTCTGAGAGAGACTAGCAACATGGTCTGAGAGACTAGCTACATGGTCTGAGAGAGACTAGCAACATGGTCTGAGAGAGACTAGCTACATGGTCTGAGAGAGACTAGCAACATGGTCTGAGAGAGACTAGCTACATGGTCTGAGAGAGACTAGCAACATGGTCTGAGAGAGACTAGCAACATGGTCTGAGAGAGACTAGCAACATGGTCTGAGAGAGACTAACTACATGGTCTGAGAGAGACTAGCTATATGGTCTGAGAGAGACTAGCAACATGGTCTGAGAGAGACTAACTACATGGTCTGAGAGAGACTAGCAACATGGTCTGAGAGAGACTAGCAACATGGTCTGAGAGAGACTAGCTACATGGTCTGAGAGAGACTAGCAACATGGTCTGAGAGAGACTAGCAACATGGTCTGAGAGAGACTAGCTACATGGTCTGAGAGAGACTAGCAACATGGTCTGAGAGAGACTAACTACATGGTCTGAGAGAGACCAGCAACATGGTCTGAGAGAGACTAGCAACATTTATTTGATGATACTTTTCTCCACTTTCAGACCATGTCACTTTCAAAAAGCTTCTGGAGTGCTGATTTAGGATCAACTTTGCCTGTCAGATCATAATGAATAAGATAACATGGACAGACTGATCCTAGATCAGCGTTTTATGAATAAAGACACATATCTTTTGATCTGAGGCTATAATGAAAAGTTCTGATGACATGGACTGCAATTCTATGGGAACTTTAGAATACCCAGGTACCCAACCTGCAGATGGAAGCTTGATTTTCCTCAACACTGGAATCACAACGTCTCCTTCCAAGGGTCAGGGAGACAGGCCTGAAAGGTTACGACTACAAGCAGTGCCACTCCTTGAAAGCAGCCCTGATCATCCATTTTGAATGCTGCCTTTTCTCTCCTGGTACGGAAGATG
The DNA here is from genome assembly GCF_045791955.1 of Oncorhynchus clarkii lewisi. NCBI lineage: Eukaryota > Metazoa > Chordata > Actinopteri > Salmoniformes > Salmonidae > Oncorhynchus > Oncorhynchus clarkii. The sequence goes on from NC_092153.1 coordinate 72,365,119, forward strand.
GTCTAATGAAAAGACAGCACCAAAGCCGCCAATATACATAAACTGATGAGACTGGGCTGCATTTGGGAATGTGTTCCTATGATCTTCAATCAGGGCATTCATTCACTCACTCACTCACTCATTCATCCATTCACCCATTCACTCATTCATTTATTCATTCAATAATTTATTCAACCCAGGTACTTACATTGACAGCTCATTCTTGGGGAGCCAAGGTCTCGATAGGAAGGAGTTTCCTGTCAAAGAAAAATAGAACAATTATGAGTTTAGTAATGTAAAGGGAATAACTAATGTAATTTAGGTAAACTCAAAACACGCTGTTGCTATGGAAAATCCCTGAGTAACACACACACACACACACACACACACACAGTACTGTACTGTCTTTTCTATTGTGTTATTGACTGTACGTTTGTTTATGTGTAACTCTGTGTTGTTGTCACACGGCTTTGCTTTATCTTGGCCAGGTCACAGTTGTTAATGAGAACTTGTTCTCAACTAGCCTACCTGGTTAAATAAAGGTGAAATATATATAAAAAAAACACTGTACTATTCTGTACTGTATTGGACTGTACTATTCTGTACTCTACTATTCTGTACTGTACTGCACTATTATGTATTATTCTGTACTGTATTATTCTGCACTATACTATATTGTACTGCACTATTCTGTACTGTACTATACTGTACTTCACTGTAATATTCTGTACTACACTGTACTGTACTATACTGTACTATACTCTACTGTACTATTCTGTACTATACTGTACTAGTCTGTACTGTACTATTCTATTATGTACTGTACTAGTCTGTACTGTACTAATCTATCCTGTACTGTACTATTATATTCTGTACTGTACTGTACTATTATGTACTGCTCTATTCTGTACTATTATATTCTGTACTGTCCTATTATATTCTGTACAATTATATTCTGTACTGTACTGTTCTATTATGTACTGTACTATTCTGTACTGTCCTAGTCTGTACTGTACTATTCTATTCTGTACTATTCTATTATGTACTATACTAATCTGTACTGTAGTGTACTGTACTATTCTGTACTGTACTATTCTGTACTGTACTGTACTATTTGGTACTGTAATGTACTGTACTATTCTGTACAGTACTATTCTGTACTGTACTGTACTGTACTATTTGGTACTGTAATGTACTGCACTATTCTGTACTGTACTATTATGTATTGCACTATTATGTACTGTTCTGCACTGTACTATACTGTACTGCACTATTTTGTACTGTACTATTCTGTAGTGTACTATACTGTACTTTACTGTAATATTCTGTACTATACTGTAATGTACTATACATTACTGTAATATTCTGTACTATACTATACTGTACTGGTCTGTACTGTACTAGTCTGTACTGTACTGTACTGGACTATTCTGTACTATTCTATTCTATTCTGTACTGGACTATTCTGTACTGTCTATTCTATTCTGTGCTGTAGTAGTCTGTACTGTACTATTCTATTCTGTACTATTCTATTCTGTACTGTACTAATATGTACTGTACTATTCTATTGTGTACTGTAGTAGTCTGTACTGTACTATTCTATTCTGTACTATTCTATTCTGTACTGTACTAATATGTACTGTACTATTCTATTGTGTACTGTAGTAGTCTGTACTGTACTATTCTATTCTGTACTATTCTATTCTGTACTGTACTAATATGTACTGTACTATTCTATTGTGTACTGTAGTAGTCTGTACTGTACTATTCTATTCTGTACTATTCTATTCTGTACTGTACTAATATGTACTGTACTATTCTATTCTGTACTGTCCTAGTCGGTACTGTACTCAACCGTACTGTACTGTACTTCCCTGGCCTACGTTCATCTTTCTCTCTCTTTGCACCTGAGAGTATAGAGAACAAAGGTACCAACTGGCTTCACAACATCTCATCTTCATCTGTATTAAAAAGCTGTTGTGTAACAACTTCAACGTTTGTTAGGGGTTGTCAAATTGTTCCGTTACGTTTTTTGCTGGCTCAGATTCCTTTCAACAGCAGGGTGCTTTCACACCTGGGCTTGACTGGGGCTTGGGGTGAACTGTGTGTTCTTCATTATGCAAGATTGTGTGTGTGTGTGTGTGTGTGTGTGTGTGTGTGTGTAGCCATGCATAGAGGATATACTACAGGGGGATACAAGTGGAGACAAGGGCACTACAGCCTTAGTGTGTGTGTGTGTGTGTGTGTGTGTGTGTGTGAGACCCTGATCACCATACACTGCTTACTGACCCTGAAATAACAAGTGTGAGTGTTCTCTTGTCAAGCCTGTCATTGTATACCTTAGAGAGCTATTTATAACCTGTCAGAAATGTCCCAAAATGCCCAGATCAAAACAATGTTTTTTAGGTCATAGATTTTGTAGTAATGTTCGAGTCACTCAACTATTACATTAGACTAGAGGTCGACCGATTAATCGGAATGGCCAATTTCAAGTTTTCATAACAAACGGAAATCTGTATTTTTGGACGCCAATTATTATTATTTTTGTTACACCTTTATTTAATCTTTATTTAACTAGGCAAGTCAGTTAAGAACACATTCTTATTTTCAACGACGGCCTAGGAACGGTGGGTTAACTGCCTTGTTCAGGTGCAGAACGACAGATTTGTACGTTGTCAGCTCTGGGATTCAATCTTGTAGCCTTACGGTTAACTAGTCCAACGCTCTAACCACCTGCCTCTCATTGCACTCCACGAGGAGCCTGCCTGTTACGCGAATGCAGTAGAAGCTAGCGTTAAACTTATCTTATAAAAAACAATCAATCAATCATAATCACTAGTTAACCACACATGGTTGATGGTATTACTAGTTTATCTAGCGTGTCCTGTGTTGCATATAATCAATGCAACGCAGGGGGATGATTTAACAAAAGCGCATTTGCGAAAAAAGCACAATCGTTGCACGACTGTACCTAACCATAAACACCAATGCCTTTCTTAAAATCAATACACAGAAGTATATATTTTTAAACCTGCATATTTAGCTAAAATAAATCCAGGTTAGCAGGCAATATTAACCAGGTGAAATTGCGTCACTTCTCTTGCGTTCATTGCACGCAGGGTCAGGGTATATGCAACAGTTTGGGCAGCCTGGCTCATTGTGAACTAATTTGGCAGAATTTACGTAATTATGACATAACATTGAAGATTGTACAATGTAACAAGAATATTTAGACTTAGGGATGCCATCCGTTAGATAAAATACTGAATGGTTCCTTATTTCACTGAAAGAATAAACGTCTTGTTTTCGAGATGATAGTTTACGGATTCTACCATATTAATGACCAAAGGCTCGTATTTCTGTGTGTTATTATATTATAATTAAGTCTATGATTTGATATTTGATAGAGCAGTCTGACTGAGCGATGGTAGGCAGCAGCAGGCTCGTAAGCATTCCTTCAAACAGCACTTTTGTGCGTTTTGCCAGCAGCTCTTAGCAAGCACAGCGCTGTTTATGACTTCAAGCCTATCAGCCTAATGGCTGGTGTAACCGATGTGAAATGGCTAGCTAGTTAGCGGGGTGCGCGCTAATAGCGTTTCAAACGTCACTCGCTCTGAGACTTGGAGTAGTTATTCCCCAGGAGAGGGATGGAAGCTATACTGTTACACTGGCAATACTAAAGTGCTTATAAGAACATCCAATAGTCAAAGGTTAATGAAATACAAATGGTATAGAGAAAAATAGTCCTATAAATACTATATTAACTACAACCTAAAACCTCTTACCTTGGAATATTGAAGTCTCATGTTAAAAGGAACCACCAACTTTCATGTTCTTATGTTCTGAGCAAGGAACTCAAACTTTTGCTTTTTTACATGGCACATATTGCACTTTTACTTCTCCAACACTTTGTTTTTGCATTATTTAATCCAAATTGAACATGTGTCATTATTTATGAGGCTAAAAATATTTTTATTGATGTATTATATTAAGTTAAAATAAGTGTTCATTCAGTATTGTTGTAATTGTCATTATTACAAATAAATTAAAATAAAAAATCGGCCGATTAATCGGTATCAGCTTTTTTTTGTGGGTCCTCCAAAAATCGGTATTGGTATCAGCGTTGAAAAAATCATAATCGGTCGACCTCTACATTAGACCTGGCAAATTGTTTAGAATTGCTAGAAAATTTGCTTTAAAACGGCTACATTTCCTATGAACCCCATGAAAAAATGTGTGGAATTGCAGGAACATGCAACATTTTCTCTCCGACAACATCAGAGGTGTGTCGTGAACAGTGCTTATGTGTAATGTGGACACTGGGAGTAGGAAAGCAAGTGCAGGTGGTGAGTTAATAATAAACATAATATTGAACAATATAACAAACACGAGTAGCGTAGAGACACGAAACACAGGAACAGAAACAATATGCCTAGGGAAAGAACCAAAGGGAGTGACATATATAGGGATGGTAATCAGGCAGAAGAACCCAAGGGAGTGACATATATAGGGATGTAGATGTTCCCCAATGCTGGAATGGGGGCCTGAGTGAAAAAGTTTGGGTTTATGCTGTGGTTGGAGCCAGTTGATTGGGGCTGGGTTAAGGGCATTTAGGCTGGGTTATTATGGGCCTTTAGGCTGGGTTATTTATGGGCCTTTAGGCTGGGGTTGGATCCAGCTGACTAGGGATGGGTTAGCTTAGCTATGGGAGTTCAGTTTGACCATCCAATTATAATGCCCCCAGTCTGTTTTTTCTGGGACTATAGGCTGGAGTTTGGACATGGCTAGGCCCTGTTGGAGCTCACTAATCGAGGACCATAGTGGGTCCCAGCGAAGGCAACTCTGATGTGTGGAGGGCTCGTTTGGGCAGAGCTAACAGTGGCCCGAGGGCAGAGGCTAATCTTTCAACTACATAGGGAGAACTGCCTCAGAGTCTCTCTGTCAGAGATTAATTGTTTGTGTGTGTGTGTGTGTGTGTGTGTCTGTGCATACGCGCGTGCATGTGCTTCGCGCCTACGTGTGTGTGTGTGTGCATACTGTACAAGGACCATCAACCACTGCTCTATCCCAAAAAACAAAGACCAACTACAAAGGTTCAAGAAAGGGAGATGGTAGAAATGACGCATAAAGCATTTAATACTTTCCTATATGAAGGAACGGAAAATATGCTCCTCTATATGTCTATTCAAAGTGGATGTAGCCCGTTTGAAGACTGGGGGAGCAAAAGTATCACGGCATGAAGTCCTGCTCTTGTTTTATGGAAGAATGAAAGTAGACAGCCAATATGTTGTATGAGGAGGGACACAGACTACAGCAGCACAGACTGGCTGGAGAGAGGAGAGACTTGCGTTAACAAAAAGTGATGCTGTGTCTGACTCAACCTCTGTCTTGGTTCACGAACAGCCAGTATGCACAAGTACTGAAATCTCACTTTATCTTCCAGTTTTAAAATAAAACTGTTTTGGTTTGTCATTCCTTGTCAAGGTGTTAGGCAGCATTTAATGTAGCACAGCAAAGCAAATGTGAAAGTACCCCTTAAACATTGAATCCTTTCAAACTGTGGTGGAAGTGATGTTATGTCTTTCTACTTCATTCTATTTCCATCTCCATTCCACTTTTCTTTCAGTCAGATTCATTTCAAAACCCCTCATCGTCACAATGTCTATCAATAGTGCTGCGTGCGGATGGAACAAAATCAGATAAAACAACACAGTCATCTTCTCATAGCCTTCTACCCAGTTAGAGCACTTACTGTAACAACAACAACAAGATCATTTTGACCACAATGAAATAATTCACATTTGGCAGAATTATGATTATTCAAAAATAATGTTGAGCAGAATGTTGAGCAGAATGTAGAAGTAGTGGGAGTAATGTTGAGCAGAATGTCGAAGTAGGGGGAGTAATGGTGATCAGAATTTATAAGTAGTGGGAGTAATGTTGATCAGAATTTAGAAGTAGTAGGAGTAATGTTGATCAGAATTTAGAAGTAGTGGGAGTAATGTTGAGCAGAATTTAGAAGTAGTGGGAGTAATGTTGAGCAGAATTCACTGGCTTCTTTTAGCCCACTGCAGATGGATTTGAAGTCACACACAGGCGCTAGAAAACATACACACTCACACACACAACACATGCAGGCACATAGAAACACACACACACACACACACACACACACTGGGGTTGTGGAGTGGAAAGTACTATAAGACAAACGAGAGAAAACATTTGTAAGCACAATGAGGGATCTGCGGGTGATGGGTTGTTGGATTAGGCTCTTATTTTAATTTAGGAAATGCATAATGAATGTCAACTCAACTTTCGTGGGTACATTTTTCTCCCAGATTGGGCATGTGTGTGGGGTAGGAGTCCTCACTAACAGTAAATGGCTCTACTGAGTAACAATAACAATGTATCTGTTAGAGATTTTGCATGGGTAATTCCAAACTGAGCAATGATAATTGAGTGCTGAAATAGTTTCTGGGCATGCATATAGTTGAGGAAAATCTTTTAACTGAGGAAATACACTGAGTGTACAGAACATTAGGAACCCTTTCCTAAATATTGATTTGCACCCCCTCTTGCCCTCAGAACAGCCTCAATTCGTTGGGACATGGATTCTATAAGGTGTCGAAAGCTTTCCACAGGGATGTTGGCCCATGTTGACTCCAGTACTTTCCACTGCTGTTAAGTTGGCTGGGTGTCCTTTGGGTGGTGGACCGGGAAACTGTTGAGCGTGAAAAACCCAGCAGCTTTGCAGTTCTTGACACACTCAAACCGGTGCGCCGGGCACCTACTACCATACCCTGTTCAAATGGATTTCAATCTTTTGTCTTGACCACTCACCCTCTGAATGGCTCACACACACAATCCAATGTTTGGTACACTCAGTGGATTCTATTTCCCCTGTGTAGGATAACAAAAAGCTGCCTCACTAATTCATGATTGAATGTACAGCTATGGTCTTGAAGTAAAGCTATTAAAGTCACGGGTGTGAATATAAAGACATCAGCTATGACGCAAAGACCCTTTATAAGCACTGGCGAGGGATTGCTAGGAACTTTAAATGTAATGTCTGTCATTTACCTCTGAGCTGAGAATGTAGATCATGCCAATTTTTTTTTTCTCTCTCTCTCTCTCTCTCTCATAAATCAGATGCACCATCTTTATCATACTATTTTATGCTCCTGTACAAAAATGGTCAAACATAGGCTTGGAGTTCCCTCATTTACAGTGATTACCTCAACAGTATACAATACATCACTATAATTATGTAATTGACCAAATGGATCTGAACCCAGGGCTCCTGCGCACCATAAGACTATGTTAGCCCGCAGATCTAAAACCTAGGCATTAACATAGAGAGTTCGCGCAGGTGTTCACATCTCAATTCAATCCCTTATAATATGTCACCTAACTAACGAAAGTGCCTATCACTCACTATGAGTAGTGTACTTTATAAGTCAGAGGCACCAGTTGGCAAATGTGAACGCAATGAGGGAAAAAAATCCAGTCCAAGTCTTGAACTAGTTCTTCTTTATCTCCTTGACGTTATGAGGACAGCATGTCCTGGACCCACTGCCCAAAATAGATTTGTTCAAAGAAACAAATAGCACATTCATGGCTTCGCAGAGACACTTGAAGTCAAAATAAGAAAAGGAGAAATATCCAGTGACAGTGATATGAAGCAGGACAGCTTGCGTTTGTGGAGGATAGGTGACAAGAGGGATTGAGAAGTCATACAGGGGAAAAATGACTTGTTAGCGTAGCTTAAAAACAAAGTTAGAGCGCAGTTCCTAAAAACACTACATTTTTTGAAAGCCTATCTCCTGAGTACTGTACAGCCTGTTAGAATTTAACTTGATTACTTGGGACTTGAGCGGTGTGTGCCTTAACATCTACTTGACTAAGCTGTCATTGGCTCTGTGTCCCTCCATCACATGTGACCTACTTGTTGTGTGTATGTACTGACATGTATGTGTAACTGATGCACACACACACTAGATGCTAATGTTTTTTATTGTACGTAAATTGTGGCATTTATTTATAATATTTTCCTCCCCAATTTTGTGGTCTCCAATTGGTAGTTACAGTCTTGTACCATCGCTGCAACTCCCGTATGGACTCAGGAGAGGTGAAGGTCGAGAGCCATGCGTCCTCAGGAACACAACCCAGCCAAGCCGCACAGCTTCTTGACACAATGCCCACTTAACCCGGAAGCCAGCTGCACCAATGTGTCGGTGGAAACACCGTACACCTGGCAACTGTGTCAGCGTGTACTGCACCGGCCCGTCACAGGAGTCGCTAGTGCGCGATGGGAAAAGGACATCCCTGCCAGCCAAACACTCCCCCGACGATGGGCCAAGTGTGCACTGCCCCATGGGTCTCCCGGTTGCAAACGGCTGCGACAGAGCCTGGACTCAAACCCAGAATCTCTGGCGGCACAGCCTTAGACCACTGCACCACTCGGCCCGTGTCTGTAATGTATTTCTCGTTATACGTCGGACCCCAGTAAGGCGGCTAATGGGGATCCTAATAAATCAAATCAAAGTATTTAGTAACTAAAAATACTGTGGGGGTGAAGTATTTATGCTAGACTGGTTCAATTGGTTGTTTTAATTACAAGGCCATCCTTTCAACCCACCTCATTTAGCTATTCATCTAGATGTATTCAGACTAGATTAGATAGATAATTATATACATTCACCTGTCCTTGGTGTAGGAGTTCGGCGGATATACTTCAGATACAACAAATATTGCTTGTCTATGTTGTTCTTGATGGGTGCTGCCAGGATTCAAAGACCAGATAGATAATCAAGGGTCCTATTCAAACAGTGTCCTCAGCCCTCTGCTGTACTCCATGTGCACCCACGACTGCATTGCTTTGCACGACACTATCTTCATCATCAAGTTTGCTGACAACACCATGGTTGTAGGCCTGATAGGTGCGTGGTGCCAGCACTGGTGGTACCGGCGTGGGGACACGCACCTCAGGGCAAGTGCGGGGAGGAGTAACAGGACGTACTGGACTCTGGAGGCGCACTGTATGCCTGGTGCGTGGTGCCGGCACTGGTGGTACTGGGCTGTGGAGGCGCACTGGAGGTCTGGAGTGTAGAGCTGACACAACCCGTCCTGGCTGGATGTTTATTTTCACCCTGCATATGCAGGGCGCTGGCACAGGACGCAGGATATCCTGGTCCAAGGAGGTATACCGGAGACCAGGAGCGCTGAACCGGAACCTTCCTTCCTGGCTGGATGCCCATTCTAGCCCGGCCAATGAGAGGAGCTGGAATAGAGCGCACCGGGCTAGAAATGTGAACTGGAGACACCATGCGCATCTCTGCATAACACGGTGCCTGACCAGTCACACACTCCCCACAGTAAGCACAAGGAGTTGGCTCAGGTCTCCAACCTGACTCATGCAATCTCCTCGTGTGCCCCGCCCCCAAAAAATATTGGGGATGCCTCTCGGGCTTCCGTGCTAGCCGTGTACCCTAATATCATTGCCGTTCCTCCATTCTCCGGTATTTCTCCTCATAGTATCACCGTTCTGCTTTCGCTGCCTCTTAGGACGGCGATACTCCCCCGGCCGTGTCCAGGGTCCTGCTCCATCTAATATCTCCTCCCAGGTCCATCTCCCCATTAAACGCTGCTCCTCCTTTTCATGCTACTTGGTCCTGTTATGGTGGGTTGTTCTGTCACGGTCGTCATATGGAGGAGACCAAGGCACAGCGTGGTAAGCGTACATACTTCTTTAATAAAGAAAGAACACTGAACAAAACAACAAAACGAACCAAGAAGCTAATATGGCTAGTGCAGACAGGCAACTAAACATAGAATAAGAACCCACAAAATACCCAAGGAATATGGCTACCTAAATATGGTCCCCAATCAGAGACAACGATAAACAGCTGCCACTGATTGAGAACCAATTCAGGCATATAAACACCTAGACTTACAAAAACCCCTAGACATACAAAAAACCCTAGACAATACAAAAACTAACAAACAACCCTCGTCACACCTTGACCTAACCAAAATAACAACCTGCCCCTCAAAGTCAGCAAAACAAAGAAGTTGGATGTTGATTTCAGGAAGCAGAGGAGGGAACACTCCCTGATCCACAGCAACGGGACTACAGTAGAGAGAGTCATGAGTTTTAAGTTCCACGGCGTCCTCATCACAGAGACTTGACATGGAACAACAACACCACCACTCTTCCCTAAGGTGGCTGAATAATTACTTTTTTTTTATACAACGATCTCAATATACTTAAAAATGATTATAGCCAAATGAAAACTGTGTAGAAGAGATAATGGACCTATATTTATACCGTTTATTGACTGTGTCCAGCCCACTAATAATCACTGAAATTAAAGCTAGACAGTCAGGAGGTATAGAAAATTCCCAAAACAATGTTGAGGAAATATACCAAGATACCAATATATACCAAAGCAAATACAGCCCCCGAGGCAAAATTAGTTTGACATCCATGCTGCATTGACACTCAATGAGGCAAAGGAATATCACATCATTTAATTACACTGGCAGGTTGAGGGAAAGCAGACAGGCAGACTGATGGAATGAAGGACAGAGGGACAGATGGATAGACCGACAGACAGCAGTCTGAATTGTTTTGTTGCTGACAAGAGCAGCCATACCCATATGGTACATTGCCCGAGGCCTGTTCATGCCCTTATGTAACGTGGGCAGTGGAACAACAGGTTCAATCTCAGAATCATGCTCTTAAGCCTCTTGGAGACGTTAGAGACAATCAAGCACAGTCAACACATCACAGGAATCCGTTTCCCCATGCCTGTCAACTGACCATTAGGATATCTTGCATCGCCAGCCAGACTAACTAGAAGTTGTTTCAGTATAGCATGTCGGCTATGCCATCACTCCAATGCCCCGGACGCTCTGTCTGGGGGTAAAACTGACTTGTTAGACACTCAAGAGGGCTGTGTGATGGTTTCCCACAGGCGTTGCCGTGGGCCCGTGGTTACAGTTCTTGCACCTGTTGTTTTGATTGATTCACGGGGTGTTTAACGCAATTACCTCGCCAGGCCGCTATACCCCAAACACCAGCGTGCCATCTCTAATGATTAATTATTGTGGCAGGTAGCCACCATTATGTGAGCCAAGCTACAGTCACAATTATTACGGCCTCTCCTTCCTTTATGGCAGGCACTGGAGGCACTTAAGGCCCGACCATTAGGTTTCCTAAGACCTGCGGGATAAATAAATATCTGTAACTGAATCAGTCACTTTCAATTACAGTGTGGAGCAACACTTAGACCGCGAGTAACAACACAATTATCACATAGACCTTCCGTCTAAATATCGCTGCCGGTCCCAACAATGTTGTTCTGGCCATAAATGGTGCTCGCAGCAAAAGTCATACCTCACTTCCCCTTACTGGAAGGAAAAGGCTATATGGACACTCCTGACCTGCAAGGGTTAGGTTTAAGGGTTAAGGTTAGGGTTAGGTTTAAGGGTTAAGGTTAGGGTTAGGTTTAAGGGTTAAGGTTAGGGTTAGGTTTAAGGGTTAAGGTTAGGGTTAGGTTTTAGGGTTAAGGTTAGGAAATACACTATATATACAAAAAATGTGGACACCCCTTCCAATTAGTGGATTCGGCTATTTCAGCCAAACCCGTTTCTGAAAGGTGTGGAAAATCGAGCACACAGCCATGCAATCTCCATAGACAAACATTAGCAGTAGAATGGCTTTACATAAGAGCTCAGTGACTTTCAACATGGAACCTTTTCAACAAGTCAGTTCATCAAATTTGTGCCCTGCTAGAGCTGCCCCAGTCAACTATAAGTGCTGGTATTGTGAAGTGGAAACGTCTAGGAGCAACAACGGCTCTGCCACTAAGTGGTAGGCACACAAGTTTACAGAACGGTACCGCCGAGTGCTAAATTACCTGTAGCTGGATCTACTGCAGAGGGATCTGTGCATACCAGCCTAGTTCTACTTCTTACCAGTCTGCTTGTAGAATCCTTCAAATGACCCAGAACAGCAGGATAGGCATTTGGGCATGCTCACCTATAATGAAGTGCGAGATTATACTCTTTAGGCACATTTGGTGTCAGAAGTGGGAACCACTGTGACTTGATGAGAACATTTCTTCAAAAAGAGAAGTGTTCCCTTTAGGTTGATCTAAAATACACAGCCGACCCACTTAACACATCCTCCTGCTTTCAATGAGAAGGCTTAAAATAATCACATAGAACAAATGCATGGTCAAGCAGGGGATGCCGAAGGAAATAAGAGTAGAGAATGAACCAGAAGGTACAGTGCAGTGTGGATGTGTTTTCCTTGGCACAATAGGGATCCCGATTACCCAAACACACCATTACAATCTGCTCTACTTATTCTCCAGAACAACAGGCTGAAGCAGACATCTGGTCTGCTCCTCGAGTGCTAGCGCTAATGCTAACATCTGCCTGAGCATTACTGCAACAAGGTTGTTTGAATGAGACTCAGGGGCAATGTCAATGCGCAGGTGTTTTTCAAGAACAACATGCTATTACAGCACACTGGTCATTGATCTAATCACTTAATTTGCCTATGCCGTCCCCCTAAACTGAGGGGGAAACATGAACAAGAGTGTGCAGAGATTTTTGAATGCTCCATATTTTGGATTGGCATGACTCGTTTTGGGCGTTAATCGGGGGGAATGTATGCAGTCTGTTGTGGATGAGAAACACTTTGGAGTTTATTGCTGCATGAATCAACTGTGAATAGAGGATGAACTAAAAGAAGCTGAACATTACTGTTTGAAAGGGGATCGCATCCCAAATAGTACCCTATCCCCTATATAGTTCACTGCTTTTGACCAGAGCCCTATGGGAATAGGGAGCCATTCGGGACAGGCTCGATTTTCATCAGCAGAGTAACTAAAGAAGACAGCTGGAGGGAAGGCTATTTATTTAGCTCACTTTGCCTCGGGCATTCACTTGGAGATGATGATTATCACACCAGGGTAAAGACTTTGTGAGGTTTCATCTTTTTCCGTTACTACTCTGGTTATTATTTGGATTTTATTTGTACAGTTGTTGCTATGTATATTGTACATGTATTATTTTGGTGTGTTTTCTCTGGAAAGACAAATGCATAACACTGTTAGAAGTTTAGTGTTATTTCTGATTATATTACATGTAGCCATATGCTAGCTGATGCTTATCGGCTAGCTAAGGTATATTTTGAATGTTGTGTGAATGATGTGTGAATGGTGTGTGAATGGAATCTGTGTACTTTATGTCTAGCGTACTTTCTGAGGGCACATTTCATATCCATGTGCTTTCCTAGAAACAGGGTGTGTTATCAGATCAGGTATTTCCAGGAAAGATGAAAACTAGGAAAAATCTGATGGAAACGTTTAAATAATACAGACCATGTAATGGGTCTAAGAGTAAGTATATGATTGTGGTGATTCCTGTTCAACTCAACTTACAGTAATCCTCAACCTGACAGTTGTTCTCCAGTAGCTACTGCCGGGAGACGCCAAGGATTAAGATCAAAATGGCAGTTTCAGCAAAGTGTAGAGTAGGAGTGTTGATCTGATGTAGGATCAGTTTTGCTTTGTAGATAATAATGAATATGATTACATGGACAGGGGGGACCTGATCCTAGATCAGCATTCTTTGTGAATACAGGCCCAGAGCTCCATGTTCCAGAACGTTCTAGTCTATCCATCTTGGGACACAGTATAAATGTGTCATCATTTTGGTTCTGGTATCATCTCCTGTCTGTCCCCATGTGTGAATAAAACTGACACCGTAGTTACTTCAGTGTATGATAGAGCTGGTGATTTGGTGCCAGCTTTGAGAGATCACTGATCACAAGATGATTCACATGGTTGTTGCCATACATTGCTGGTCCGCAAATATGGTGTTGTGTACTGTATCTCAGTCCTAGAGCTGTCACTACAGACACCATGTTTCAAATCCAGGCTGAATCACAACCGGCCTTGATTGGGAGTCCCATAGGGTGGTGCACAATTGGTCCAGCATTGTCTGGGTTTTGCCGGTGTAGGTCGTAATTTTTATTTATTTATTTTTTACATTTTTATTTCACCTTTATTTAACCAGGTAGGCTAGTTGAGAACAAGTTCTCATTTACAACTGCGACCTGGCCAAGATAAAGCATAGCAGTGTGAACAGACAGCAACACAGAGTTACACATGGAGTAAACAATAAACAAGTCAATAACACAGTAGATTTTTTTTTAAACATTTAATTTAAAAAATAGTCTATATACATTGTGTGCAAAAGGCACGAGGAGGTAGGCGAATAATTACAATTCAGTAATTGTGAATAAGAATTTGTTCTGAACTGACTTTTCTAGTTAAATAAAACATTATATTGCCGTATGTTATCAGCCTAAGTGGATGTGAGATATCATAGAGAAGTAGCCACAACAAGCATTTCACTTAATCGTCTCAAATAAAAGACAAATAACAGCACTAACCAACACAGCATGTACCACATAGTTTGGTTGAGTATGCACTGTAGTAGCTACTCTTTTGTAGTGGCTCTGTTGCTGCAGTACACAGACTGTCTGAATCAGTGATTGCCCCAGATCCCTTGAGTTACAGCTGTGTCACACTCCCACGGGCTGTTTCAGGATGGGGACTGCGACAGTCTGCAGCAGTATTATCACCATTTGCATGTCGGTCAACTCCAGGGGCTGTCCCTGTCCCTACACTGGTGTGGTGGGGAATTCTGACAACAATATATACCCCAAAACAGACTCTTGATCCTGCTGATCGCCTTACAAAACATGACTGGCATTGTGAAGTGAGAAAATGTAATATTTTGTATAATAACGGCAATGTAACTCATCTTTTGTAAGAGCTGTCTCTGTGACACATGCTCCTGAATGCTCTCACAGCCACCCACCCACCTGCACGCAAGAACACATGCACGCACACTTCTAAAAGAAGCACCATTTCCGCCCCAGCCTCCTCTTAGCAAGGTAGGATAGCAAAGATACAGATAGAGAGAGAGAAGGAGACAGGAAAGTGAAAAGATGCATAAAAACAGAGTGAATGAGAGAGAGAGAGAGAGAGAGAGAGAGAGAGAGAGGGTGAGAGAGAGAGAGAGACACAAGTGAGACAGACAAACTAAGTAATCACCATCTTTCCTTCAGGCAGAGGCTGAGAAACAAGGCAACGAGTGAAGGAGAGAGAAACATTCAAATCCCTCCCTGCTTCACCCAGAGGCACTCCTAGCATGCATCATCACTCTTGTGATAGGAGCATGTCGAGAAAGCAGACATTTTCCTTTACAGAAGGAAAACAACAAGGGCCAACCAATAGGGCCAAGCGAAAGGGACAAATAGGGGCAAATCATATGAACACACAGTCCAAATCAAAGGACACCACACACACTTGAAACAAAAGTTCCCCTGCTAATTCCTACTTCATGTGAAGTGAGGGCATGTTCTAAATAGAAAGCACTTCTTCTCGTCTCATTCGCCGTCTCCTCCTCCCTGACAGGCATTAACATGACGAAGTTCCACGCCGTCAGTCAAGTCAACATCACCCGGGGTGAACACTGCCTGCCCTCCAGGACATCTACAACACCCGGTGTCACAGAAAGGCCAAGAAGATCATCAAAGACCTCAGCCACCAATGCCCCCCCCTTACGATACCATCAAGAAGGTGGAGACAGTACAGGTGCATCCAAGCTGGGACTGAGAGACTGAGAAACAACTTCTATCTCCAGGCCATCAGACCGTTTAACATTCACCACTAGCCAGCCCCCACCCAGTACCCTGCCCTGGACTTTAGTCACTGTCACTAGCCGGCAACCACCCAGTACTCTACACTGCACCTTAGAGACTGCTGCCCTATGTACATAGAGTTATTGAACGCTGGTCACTTTAATGATGTTTACATACTGTTTTATCCACTTTATACAGCGCCTTCAGAAAGTATTCATACCCCTTGACTTATTCCAATTATTTGTTTTGTTACATTTGTTGTGTTTACAATTCAAAATGTATTAAATAAAAAATCTCTAACCCATCTACACACAATTATTTTAAAAAAAGTTATTCTCTCATCATCATTTAATCTCTGCTGGCTAGTTACATGTTAATGATTTGTTTAGCATAGCAATGTTGAATGAATATAATTATTATAATTAACAACTGGGTCAAAACATGAGAAAATAACTAATGACCAGCCCACTTGGGTAGCAACTTCAGAATGAAGTTGAAAAAATTAAAAACTAATTTACACAGGCCTAAGAACAGCCCTTAGTCGGAAGTTATCACATGATAATCCCCGGGTTCGAGGGCTTTATTGTTTAACTTCTCTAGGGTAGGGGGCAGCATTGGGAATTTTGGATGAAAAGTGTGCCCAAATTAAATTGCCTGCTACTCTGCCATAAAAGCTAGAATCGAATACACAGTGTCTATGGGTTCATGTTGCACATCCTAAGGCTTCCACTAGATGTCAACAGTCTTTAGAAACTTGTTTGATGCTTCTACTGTGATGTGGGGGCGAATGAGAGGGGAATGAGTCAGAGGTCTGCCAGCAGCCACGAGCTCAGTCTCGTGCGTTCATGTGAGAGCAACCTGCGTTCCATTGCATTTCTACTGACAAAGGAATTCTCCGGTTGAAACATTATTGAAGATTCATGTTAAAAACATCGTAATAATTGATTCTATACATGGTTTGACATGATTCTACGGACTGTAACGGAACTTTTTGACATTTTGTCTGCTCCTAGTGAACGCGCTTCGTGACTTTGGATTTGTTTGATTTGTACAAAAGTAACTATTTGGACATAAATTATGAACATTATCGAACAAAACAAACATTTATTGTGGAACTGGGATTCCTGGGAGTGCATTCTGATGAAGATCATCAAAGGTAAGTGAATATTTATAATGCTATCTCTGACTAATGTTGACTCCAACATGGTGGATATCAATTTGGCTTGTTTTGTCATCTGAGCTCCGTACTCAGATTATTGCATGGTTTGCTTTTTCCGTAAAGTTTTTTTAAAAATCTGACACAGCGGTTGCATTAAGGAGAAGTATATATTTACAGTGCCTTGCGAAAGTATTCGGCCCCCTTGAACTTTGCAACCTTTTGCCACATTTCAGGCTTCAAACATAAAGATATAAAACTGTATTTTTTTGTGAAGAATCAACAACAAGTGGGACACAATCATGAAGTGGAACGACATTTATTGGATATTTCAAACTTTTGAAACTTTTTTCAAAAAACTGAAAAATTGGGCGTGCAAAATTATTCAGCCCCTTTACTTTCAGTGCAGCAAACTCTCTCCAGAAGTTCAGTGAGGATCTCTGAATGATCCAATGTTGACCTAAATGACTAATGATGATAAATACAATCCACCTGTGTGTAATCAAGTCTCCGTATAAATGCACCTGCACTGTGATAGTCTCAGAGGTCCGTCAAAAGCGCAGAGAGCATCATGAAGAACAAGGAACACACCAGGCAGGTCCGAGATACTGTGGTGAAGAAGTTTAAAGCCGGATTGCATACAAAAATATTTCCCAAGCTTTAAACATCCCAAGGAGCACTGTGCAAGCGATAATGTTGAAATGGAAGGAGTATCAGAGCACTGCAAATCTACCAAGACCTGGCCGTCCCTCTAAACTTTCAGCTCATACAAGGAGAAGACTGATCAGAGATGCAGCCAAGAGGCCCATGATCACACTGTCCATAGGACAACAATCAGTCGTATATTGCACACATCTGGCCTTTATGGAAGAGTGGCAAGAAGAAAGCCATTTCTTAAAGATATCCATAAAAAGTGTTGTTTAAAGTTTGCCACAAGCCACCTGGGAGACACACCAAACATGTGGAAGAAGATGAAACCAAAATTGAACTTTTTGGCAACAATGCAAAACGTTATGTTTGGCGTAAAAGCAACACAGCTCATCACCCTGAACACACCATCCCCACTGTCAAACATGGTGGTGGCAGCATCATGGTTTGGGCCTGCTTTTCTTCAGCAGGGACAGGGAAGATGGTTAAAATTGATGGGAAGATGGATGGAGCCAAATACAGGACCATTCTGGAAGAAAACCTGATGCAGTCTGCAAAAGACCTGAGACTGGGACAGAGATTTGTCTTCCAACAAGACAATGATCCAAAAGATAAAGCAAAATCTACAATGGAATGGTTCAAAAATAAACATATCCAGGTGTTAGAATGGCCAAGTCAAAGTCCAGACCTGAATCCAATCGAGAATCTGTGGAAAGAACTGAAAACTGCTGTTCACAAATGCTCTCCATCCAACCTCACTGAGCTCAAGCTGTTTTGCAAGGAGGAATGGGAAAAAAATTAAGTCTCTCGATGTGCAAAACTGATAGAGACATACCCCAAGCGACTTACAGCTGTAATCGCAGCAAAAGGTGGCGCTACAAAGTATTAACTTAAGGGGGCTGAATAATTTTGCACGCCCAATTTTTCAGTTTTTGATTTGTTAAAAAAGTTTGAAATATCCAATAAATGTCGTTCCACTTCATGATTGTGTCCCACTTGTTGTTGATTCTTCACAAAAAAATACAGTTTTATATCTTTATGTTTAAAGCCTGAAATGTGGCAAAAGGTTGCAAAGTTCAAGGGGGACGAATACTTTCGCAAGCACTGTAATTCTGTGAATAACACTTGTATCGTTTATCAATGTTTATTATGAGTATTTCTGTAAATTGATGTGGCTCTCTTCAAAATCAACAGATGTTTTGGAACTACAGAACATAACGCGCCAATGCAAACTCAGATTTTTGGATATAAATATGAACTTTACTGAACAAAACATACATGTATTGTGTAACATGAAGTCCTATGAGTGTCATCTGATAAAGATCATCAAAGGTTAGTGATTCATTTGATCTATATTTCAGATTTTTGTGACTCCTCTCTTTGGCTGGAAAAATGGCTGTGTTTTTCTGTGTCTTGGCTCTGACCTAACATAATCGTTTGGTTTGCTTTTGTCGTATAGCCTTTTTGAAACTGTGGCACTGTGGCTGGATTTACAACAAGTGTATTTTTAAAATGGTGTAAAACACATATATGTTTGAGGAATTTTAATTATGAGATTTCTGTTGTTTTGAATTTGGCGCCCTGCAATTTCACTGGCTGTTGGCGAGGTGGGATGCTACCGTCCCACGTACCCTAGAGGGGTTAAACACTGCATATTTATATTCTGGACTCTGACATTGCTCGTTTGGATATTTCTTAATTTCTTTCTTTTTACTTTTTGGATTTCATGTGTATTGTTTTTTGTGTTGCTAGATAATACTGCACTGTAGGAGCTAGAAACACAAGCATTTAACTGCACCTGTGATAACATCTGCAAATCTGTGTTTGCGACCAATACACTTTCATTTGATTTAGATTTTATTTGAACCGACGCCACAGATGGAGGAGGACTGGGAAACAGGTATTTTCAGCTACATACCGTCCCTCAAACGCGGTGGCGAAGGAGGCTCTCTCCGGCGGCGGCAGCGGCGGTAGGGGGAGTTGGGAGTTTTATGGTATCTGGAAGAGAGAAAATAGTCCCTCATCTCCTCTCTCTTGGTTGGATTTAGAATGTATGGCGGACTACGTTAACTGCATAATGTTTAATAGTTTAAAGGCAGCGATTCGTCAAAAGCTGCCACCGTCGGACGTCCCGCTCGTTCTACCCAGGGGGAATTGCAACAGCCGCCCGCTTTAAGAATGATGATCAAACCAACTGGAGGAGAGCAAAGGGATGAGACGGTATATTCCTGACCTTGATGTCGTCTGATAGATAGGCCTAGCTAGATAGATAGATTTACTGGTGTTTACACCACGTGGATTCATCCAAGGCTGAAATCCGGTTTTACTATACATGCATTTAATCCTGAGATACTGTATGTGCATTTAATCCTGAGATACTGCATGTGCATTTAATCCTGAGATACTGTATGTGCATTTAATCCTGAGATACTGTATGTGCATTTAATCCTGAGGAACTGTATGTGCATCTAATCCTGAGATACTGTATGTGCATTTAATCCTGAGATACTGTATGTGCATCTAATCCTGAGATACTGTATGTGCATTTAATCCTGAGGAACTGTATGTGCATCTAATCCTGAGATACTGTATGTGCATTTAATCCTGAGATACTGTATGTGCATTTAATCCTGAAATACTGCATGTGCATTTAACCCTGATATACTGTATGTGCATTTAATGTGAATTTAACCTTGTGCTCAATGGCCTAGACAGTATGCGGAGTGAGTTTAAAAGTGTTCCATACTTTGAGTATACATTTAGCAAGTGAATGGGTCAGAAGTCACCGCATTGGTTTGAACAAGTAATAACGGTTTGAGTAGCAGATACACATTCAAATCTCAACTCAATTCCTATATAAAACAGTCAAATCAACAATTTAGAGTGTTACAAATGCTCCTTGTCTGCTTTGACACAGTGACAGTCTCATGCCAACTCTGACATGCAGGGGGAGATGGGTTAACTGGCATTGCCCACCAAGGCTTTTTGTGTCACATTAAAGGGGCTAAAGACAATTCGATCTGTCATCCATAACTACAGACACTATCACGACATTTCAGGGAAATCTATGGAGGGAAACATAATGTATGTGACAGCATAGACCTGTGCATGTGGCAACAGTGGACACTCAGACAAGCCACTCGGTCCTTTTAGTCCTCTCTCTCTCTCTCTTGCTCTCTCTCTCTCTTGCTCTCTCTCTCTCTCTCTCTCTCTCTCTCTCTCTCTCTCTCTCTCTCTCTCACTCTCTCCCTGCCCAGCATTTCAAAGAGCTTTAAAGATGCCCGAAGGCTTAGCCACTTTAACATTATTACACTAGCCTGTCTCACTCAAACCAATCCAAAGCCAATGAAAAGCTTATGTCTTTGTCACAGAGGCTTTTCCGGGAAGAGTATATGTTCCTCTGTGAAACGCTGCCTACGTCCCAAAATGGCACCCTGTTGCCTATATAAAGCACTAGTTTTTACCATGGGCCCTGGTCAAATGCAGTGCTGTAAACAGGGAAAAGGGTGCCATTTGGGACAAAGCCTGGAGGCTTCAATAGTCCGCAGTCACATTCCATGTCATGCTATGGAACCATGGCCTCTCAATGCATTTGAAATCCTTATTTAACCACTTGTGTATCATTGGTAAGTGTTGTATGCTTTGTTACACACAATGTAATTATGCAGAAACATTATTATAATACACCTTGCTGAAGAAAAGTTCAAAATAAAACCGTACTCCATATAATGAGGAGTTTTAAGGTATTTTTTGTGCTGTTTTGCGTGACAAACATGTTGCTCATAGCCTATAGATAGAGCACAAGAGGAAATTAAAAGCTCACACAGCCCAGGTGTTCCCCCATGAGCTGAGTACACCAAACACACTCAAGGATATAGACTGAAAACCCCCACCAGATTTCAGCTCTCTCTCTCTCTCTCTCTCTCTCTCTCTCTCTCTCTCTCTCTCTCTGTCTCTGTCTCTCTCTGTCTCTGTCTCTCTCTAAACACTCGAAACGATGCAACAACAGAGCAGGTAACAGAAAGTCATACAGCTCAAGAAAAGACAAGTTGACACAACACAATACAAAAAGGGGAATGCTCTTCTAATCAATTTACTCTTGTCGCTACTAAGGCTTCATTTTTTATTTCCCATCGAGGAGGAACTTGTGGGGGCATATCTAGGTTACATCCCTAATGGCTGTAATGGCACCCTATTCCCTATATAGAGCACTACTTTTGACTAGGCCCCATAAGGCTCCGGTCAGAAGTAGTGCACTAAATAGGGAATTGGGTGACATTTGGGAAGAAGCACTAGGAAGATGGATAGATCCATCCAAAGCTAAGAGGCAGATCTCCGAATACATCAGCCTTGGCACCCAAATGAATGATGGAATAGATACAATACAGAGGGCCTCCTCCACAGTGAAAAGGTCAGTACACTCCATTTGATTTGGATGTGCACTTGATGGACATTGTGGGTGTTGCTATGCGGGTTGACTGGCCTTGTTGTTGTATAGACAGTGATTGGCTCAGAGGCTCAGAGCGTCATGGAGCCTTTGATGCATGATGTACAGAGAAGAGAGGTCTCCTTTTGGACATATCTGACATGATGTGATGTGGCCACGTCACCTGACACTGGCTGACACAATGAGGTAAAGGTCAGAGGGAAGAGTGCTGTGTGTGTGTGTGTGTGTGTGTGTGTGTGTGTGTGTGTGTGTGTGTGTGTGTGTGTGTGTGTGTGTGTGTGTGTGTGTGTGCGTGTGTGTGTGCTTGTTTGTCATAGGTCTGATTGCCAGTGTCACTGTACATAGTTATATGTGCTTGTGTGTGTGTGTATATGTGTATGTGTGTATATGTGTATGTGTGTATATGTGTATGTGTGTATATGTGTATGTGTGTATATGTGTATGTGTGTATACGTGTGTGTGTGTATATGTGTATGTGTGTATATGTGTGTGTGTGTATATGTGTGTGTGTATATGTGTGTGTGTGTATATGTGTATGTGTGTATATGTGTGTGTGTGTATATGTGTGTGTGTGTATATGTGTATGTGTGTATATGTGTGTGTGTGTATATGTGTATGTGTGTATACGTGTGTGTGTGTATTCAAAGAAAAAACATTTTAGGGACATTTTGCAACACACAGCCCAAACCACAGACCACCGGTGTGATGCCTCTAGGGCTGTAGCGGTCATGAAATTTTATAAGCCGGTAACTGTCATGCAAATAACCGATGGTAATTGACCATGAATTAACATAAACACGTTTAATATCTCCAGGCTCCCACGCATAGCCTACAAGCCACTGATGCAGACCTTTGGACCATCTACATTTAAACAAGTCAAATAAATCAATGTAATATAGCCTACACATCACAATAAATCCACTATTTATTTTAGGCAGGTCTAAAGAAACACTATGATATAAAGAAAGTGTAGCCTATTTCAGAAGAACAGACAGAATAGCATATTCTGAGTCGTCCTTACGTTAGTCCCTGATCTGGCTATGTCATATGGCTGTGGTCTACACACGCTCATTTAGCAGACAAGATTGGCTTATAATGCCCATGGAATCATCTTATAGGAAGACGAATACAATTGAACGTAGCTGAATACAATAGAAAGGACATGTGGCTATTCTGTGTTGAGCAGTTAACAAAGCAACAGACACTCACAGTCTCACATTCATCCATGTTCCAAAGTGTTTGGTTACTTCTCTGTATCATTCCAAGGTTACGTTTAGACATTAACTCTGAATTCTTAAGGTTAGGCATTAACGCCAAATGGTTAAGGTAAGGGTTAAGGTTTGGGATAGGCTTAAAACAACAATAGAACAAAATCTTTCTATAGCTGGATTTGAACATGCAACCTGTGGAACCAGACGCTTACGCCCTATCAAAACCAAAGCCGGTTGAAATAACATTGGCTACCCAGAGGGCAGTATAAAAACCCTAGTGGTTGGTTTCCATGTCAAAGTGATCATATGAAACAGGTCCTCCTTATATGCCTAATTTAGTATTATTCATGTAAACTTTAGTTGTGATACACATTTTATGCTATAAATTTTGATTTCTAATACATTCTCAGGCTGCATGATGTGACTCACATGAAAGGCATGCGGTCCGCTCTGTTTCTTGCACAGGCTACACAGACTTCATCAGTCTCTCAGTAACAATTTGACAAGAACTTGATAATATTCTCACCCATCAGATTATTCTAAATTTAATCTGGTTTTAACATATAGCCTACTACTATATGTGTGGAATTATTTTTTTATTCGAATATCCCACCAAAAAAAACATAATCCGTAGCCTGCTCTCGAATAGCAAATTTGAATAAAAATAAAAAAAGCACTTCCCGCAGTTACGTTTGTAATATGCCAGGTAGGCTACACCGGTTATAAAGTGGATGAATGTGCTTCAATTTAAGAATTGAGCAATAGATATAGCAGCATGAGAAAGCTGGGATCATGTTTTAAACAGTGGCCAAATAGCGGCCACACGCGATTGCTCAATGACTGGGCTTGTTAGAACACGTTTCAGTAGGCTATGGGCTTTCCAACCCTGTTCCAGGGATTCTAGGCATGTAGGCTATGCTTAAGGTTATTTGCCTACTTTAGTTCTGATAAAAACCTTGTAAAAACATATAGGCCTAATGGCTAGGCTACATGATGTATGTGACTATGATCTGAAACAGTCGTCAGCATATATGAATCAGCCTATAAAGTGCTGACGGCTAATATGCGTGCAAGGAGCTTTACATATGAAACAGCCTACAAGGCAGCATCCTGACATCAGCCTCTGAAGCTGAAATGGAATCGGACCAGCCTGTCAAGAATGAAGCTCACCCACGGTACATTTTTTTATTATCTACAAAACATGAAGTGTCCCTTATATTTATACACATACTGTATCAGTTATGAAAGCTAACAACCAGCATAGATAACAAGCTAGCTTGCGAGCTAGCTACCAAGACTAACTAGCTAACTGGCTTGCTCACAAGACTAGCTGCGTTGTTCCTTGCATGCGATTGGCTGTGGTTTTGTGGGCAGCACACGCAGCCTGGGAAACAGTGTTGTCAATCTGGCATCGTTCAGGGCTTAAATGCCCCACGAGCGCATTGCGATCAACTGCAGTCTCAGGGATCTGAACAAACTAATGGATGATGCATGGTACTTTTAATTATTTTGTGATCTCGACAAAACAACTTTTGTTATGTCATGATCATGAGATACATAAGTTGTGATCTCAACATAATGGAGGAATATTATTTTCTTCATATGTCCTCTCTGGACTACTGTATTTAGGGAAACATTCATTTTACTAAATACACTGATCTGGCCAAGTATTGATCTTCTGACATCTGTTATAACATTGTGCAGTTATCCAGCCCAAATAAGAGTTAAGAATACTTTACATTATTTGCTCATGAATCATTACAATAAAACAATAAGACAAATATTTTAAAAATAAAATGTGTGTGTAGCCAACAGCTGAGGTAGAAACACACATGGCATGGGCATGATCAGAGCACAAGAGAGTTCCCAAATGTATCAAAACGTCTTTGTGAGTGTAGTGAATGATGAAGCCGTTTGTCTTTGTTGTTGTCTAAATGAAATCCACTCAAGCTTTATTTATATAGCACATTTCAGACATGAATGCGCTTCACAGGAAAAAAACATAAATGAAAAATAATGAAAATAAATACAGAAATATTTACTACACATCAAACATAAGAGGATGAAAACCAAAAGAATAACAATAAAAACTGAAAGACTAAAAAGCACCTTAAAGAAAACAAAGCTAAAAAGGTGTGTTTTAAGATCTCTTAAATATGTCCACAGTTTCGGCCCCCCTCAGGTTCTCTGGCAGGCTATTCCAGAGCTGGGGGCATATTACCTAAATGCTGACTCTCCATGCCTCTTGTCCTAGACTTTGGGATAGTTAAAAGCCAGTGCCAGAGGACCTGAGGAACCTACTGGGTACATAACTCAAAAGCATGTCTGATATGTATTGTGGTGCACAATCATGGATAGATTTAAAAAACAAAATAATAACCATAAAATGAATTCTAAAACACTAAAAAAACGGTATAATGTGTGCTCTCCATCTGGTCTTGGTCATTACCTGTGCTGCAGAATTCTGTATGTTTTGCAGTTGACCAATGGCTGTCGTGGGTAGACTAGACAGGAGAGCATTACAGTAGTCAAGCCTGCTTGTAATAAAATCATGGATGAGTCTCTCTGTATCAGCCTGAGATAGAAACGGCCACACCTTGGCAATGTTCCTCAGGTGGTAAAAAGCTATTTTGATCACATCTACTAGCTAGCAAGTCTCTAAAGTGTAGACAATTCAGATACTAGAAGACATTATTTCTACTATTCCCCTCTACTACCCTATGTTCTGCTTCCCGAATGGCCACCCTATTCCCTTTATAGTGCACTACTTTTAAAAGGAGTACACTATGTAGGGAATAGGGGACTATTTGAGATTCATAATGTGTCTCTCAAAATACTGTACTACGATTAGTCCTCTTTTGGATGGATTTAGATATAGAATTAATTAAATCAGTTTAGCCATCACTCAAGCCTGCAGTGACTCTCACTCAAAGTTTATCGTCCAGGAGACTCAACTTTCTGCTTGTCCCCTACCCCCCTCTCTCTGGAAACGTCCATATTTAGGAGAGAGACACACGGTTCACTCAGGGGCCTGTCAGTCTGATTTCTCCGTCCGCCCTTGAAATCCTGAATGGAAGTCAGTGGGCCGAACTCTACTATGTTGGAAGTCTGGAACAAAGGACATTTACAGAGAAACGGGGAGAAAAATGAGTGACGGGAGGAGGGAGAGAAAGAAAAAAGAAAATATATGGCGCCATTGCATGCAGAGAGCTGATATGATGACATACCAAGACAGATGATTTCTAAAGAGTGAGGATTTTTTAAAAGCCCTGTTCTGCCTTTGTGGGATTAACGAAGACTTCTTGAAAAAAAATGTATAAGCGACTATTTCTATGTCGTGTTCATAAAGCTATTATAAAGACTGGTTTTAAGAGTGCCTTCGTCCTTCACTGTCCCATGACTTTAGAAGACCCCAAACCAAAGAGCACCTTCAACCCTCATTTTTAAACTCCTGTGTACCGACAACATGTTCTCACTACAACATGTCAAAATAGTCACGTAACCATTGTAGTAACATACTGTACTTTATGTCACATACAGCAACATATTACTTATACTGTATGTCACTATACTGTATGATATATTGGTTCCTTTTTCTATTCTGTTGTTGTTCTGCCTCATTCAGCTGTTGGCATATTCTCTGCTCTGTCCTGTTCTGATTCTCGCAATTTGCCAACTGATGAATATTCTCGTAAATCCAGACCGTAGGCAACGGACTCTCTTGGAAACTTTCAAAAGGAAAAAAAAAATGTTCCAGGGTGAGTCCTCATCAGAAAGACAACTCTTCCAACAAATCAGCAGGCAAACATTCAAAACCACAATGTGCAGGCAAAATCTTTGCATTAGTTTTAGTGAAGGTAGTTGAAGCAAACTAGCCACTTGCGAAATGCACTCATTAAAAAGAACCTCTGTGACCTCCATCTTGCTAGCTACTATTTTGTGTCCGGGGGATGTGGGCAACAAGGGGATACGGCAATTACGTAGTTCCTCTATGCCAAACTGTATCCATACAGACGTGTAAACTGGAACATTCGTACATTTTGGGAGGCAACCCGCCTGTTTAGAGACACTACTGAATACAACTTCCGCTTGAACTATTTCTGCTCCACCAAAAGAATACAGCCTGGTTATAGTTATATCTGCCTTCACCTGACACCAAATGCAGTACGGTACATAATGCGACAAAGACAAAATGGCTGCCATGATTTTGAAGCCAGAGAAAAAGTCACCCTTACAGTGAAGGCTTTCTTCTCTCAGTTTCAGTGCCACAAAGTGATAGCAGGTTGACGTATATTGTCATGAATCTTGCCCTGGAGGCAGAACTGAGCGATTTCGTAGATCAGCCAGCTGCAAAGTCAAAATGGGATATATGTGACCCGTTTCAAGAAACTAGGCATATGTTGCACATCAATACCTCACAGGAGAGGCATTTGAAAATTTTTTGATTTTTTGTTATCAAAATTTTTGAAAATTTTTTTTTGGCAAAAATGCCTTCTGGAACATGTAAACTTTTATGTGCCTTAATAACAAACTTTTATGCCATCTGTAAATATGAATACAATTGTTAAATAACAAGCCTAGTTGGTTTAGCCATGGGAAAATACAGGAACCTTCCTGCTAGCAATGATTGGCTGAGATAAGGGCTGGGCTGGACATGCTGAGAGATGAGTTCAGATTGGTCTGCCATGTAGCATGCTTCTGTCTATAACATGCGCTGCTAAATATGTGTGGATAATCCTGTCTACCACTGCTTTTTTTAAGATATCATGAAGAACTGAATTTATTTTTTGCTACTGCTCTCAACATTTCTGCCCTGAAGTTAATTGTGCTATCGACAAAGTTCAGTGGGAAAACATTGTGCTGGACTACTTTCTGGAGAATCATTGTGCAATGCTCATTGTCTCTGAATCAGACAATGAGGAAATTACGTAATTTAGCTAAAAACTATTTAATTGAACTAGACATCGTAGAGTCTTCTGATAACAATGGTGGGGATGAAACGGTTTCATTGTCACTGAAGAAGTTGACCGGGTTTTGAAATCAGTGGAATGCCCGGGGGAAGCAGAGAGATGATTACCAAATACAGAGAGTCCAAAAAGAGAAAACAGAAACACCCGTCTCCGGATTACATCTTCAAACTAAGGGCAACCATGGCATCCATGACAGAAGGAGAAGCGTTCATCATTGTGTAGGAGTCTCGCTACATTTTCTGATATTGTGCATTTATAATTTTGTCAGAAAGTCATCTTCATTACAAGTTAAAGCATACTGCTAGCTAGCTAGCTAATATTAGCTGGCTGGCTCGCTAGCTAACATTACGTGTATGATCTGTGTATGAGCTCTAGAAAGAGGCCTGAGTTCTAGAGTTGGAATTTCGAGTTTGATGAGAGTTCAAATCGATTTTTTCCAGTCACGTTTTTTTTGAGTTCCCAGTTGTTTTGAATGCGGCATTAGTTGGGATTATGGTTCATTGTTTAGCTAGCTACATGTCTAAACAAAAGACTCCACTATGCAAGTAACCATTTTACTGTACTGTTTACACCTTCTGTATCCTGTGCATGTGATAAATTAACTTAGATTTGATTTGATATAGTGTGTGTTTACCAGAGACGGTAATGTGAAGAACAACATGACCTGAACCAAAGTCAGATTAGGATATAGGCCAAGGACTAGATAAAGTGAATTTTTTCTACTACTTTCACCACTTTTAGTGTTGAAAACATTGGTTGTTACCTACACTCTGAATCCTTAAATAGATGGGTGGGGCTAAGGCTTAAGAGGGTGTGAACGATGCTTAGTGGGTGTAGACAAAGAACGGCTCTCCAGTAGGTGTACCAAAACATTCACAGGCCATTTTCTCTAAAGTGGGGAAAAAAGTTTATCATCTTTCAAAGCAGAATCATTTTCTCATTGTTCCTCAACTGCAGTGCATGTCTCTACTTTTATCTAATGTAAAAAACACTATTTAAAATGTAGCTACATAGGCCCGAATCCAGGTGGTGGGTCACATATTGGAAAAATTCATGAAAATGGTCTTATGGTCTTAATTTACGGTTAGGGTTAGGCATTAGGGTTAGCAGCGTGGTTAGGGTTAAGGTTAGGGTTAGGTTTAACATAAGATTGTATGACTTTGTGGCTGTGCCAGCTAGTGACCACTGCAGAGCTGCCTCCAGGGAGAGATTCATGACAATAAATGTCAACCTGCAAAATGAAAGTAGCATCACTTCCTTCCTAGACAGTGTTTGAGGAAAAGGACAGTGTCTTGTCTCCATCCTGGTAACCATTAGGCTATGGATGCTCTTTATTACACTGCTGCTGGCTGAAACCACGTGTCAGGGACTTCCAGTAAAGACTGTTTATGTCTATATGCCCTCTTTTGATCCGTTTTCATGGAACTGTTTGAAATGTTTAGCCTTTGCTGTCTTATCTTTAATGGATTAATAGAAGGTGTTGTAATGTCAGAAAACTGCGACACGCATCAAAATGGCATAGCACAGACAAGTCAAATAGCACAGACAAGTCAAATAGCACAGACAAGTCAAATAGCACAGACAAGTCAAATAGCACAGACAAGTCAAATAATACAGACAAGTCAAATAGCACAGACAAGTCAAATAATACAGACAAGTCAAATAAAACAAACCAGTCAAAGGAGAAAAATACAAAGCCATTTAATGTCAGCAGAATTGTTCTGTAAAGTTGTCCAGGGGGAGAGAGCGAGAGAGATAAGATTTACAATGTACATTTGACAGAGTATCTGCACATTGACAATGACTATAAACAGCCTGAAAAATGCCATCTTGACTAGTAGAAAATGTTCCCTAAAGAGAAGTCCCATCCTCTCTGTAATCCTCCCAGCAGGCATGGGTTCAAATAATATTACAAATCTTTCAAATATGTTTAGCGTTTGCTTTAGCCTGCCTGGAGTACCAGATGGGCAGGATTGGCAGTTTTTTTAAATAATCCTATTGGTTCCCTTGCACAAGGCAAACTCAATCAAGCCAGCTCAAGTATTTGAAAGGATTTCAAATAGTAATTGAACCCAGGCCTGCTGCCCAGTCGCCAGTGATAATTATAGAGGATTAGTCCTCTCAAGCTGTTTAACCTACTGTCTAAATTGACTTCTGATCTACACATCCAAAGCCCTCATTTACATAATTATATTTACAGTACGCACGGACACACAAGGTGCCCAGGGTCAAGTGGCAGTTATTGCTAATACCAAAACAAACATGGCATGTCAAATGTGAGTCAGAGCTGAGTGTCGACCTTTTCTCAGTGACACACAAGGTTATGAAACCCCCATTGTGGTTTGTCTATTTATATATATTTCCACCTCCTCTCCCCGCTTATTGTGTTTCCCCAATGGTGGAGTGAATACCTGACACATACATGACATGCTGGAGTTGGATTGCCTTGAGGTGCTTAGGTCTAGTCTCTGCTGGAGTGAATGTCAGTAGGCTGTGTGTCTGTCTGTGTGTGTGTTTAGCCTACTCATGAATGTGTGTGTGAATGCTTTTTTATTAGAACATATTTTTGCCCCAGGGACTGAATAATGCCTACAGGTTTCAGTGGTGGTGAGTTGAACAGACACAGATGTGTACCCACATGAAAAAATACCATAGTGTAAACTATGGTAGGAATATTATAGTATTCTCTGTAGTATTTACTGTAGTATACTGTAATAGTTACAGTTTACTATAGTATAAATACTGTAGTAAAAAAATAGTATGTAAATGAAAGTAATTGCAGACTGTAGTATACTGTAGTGTTTTTGGGGACATTACTGTAGTATTTAGTGAAGTGTTTTTGTTTTGTTACCTTTGACATAGAAGTGGAGGCTTTCTCATTGTGGAAACCTACAGGACAAAAACTAAAAGAGTACATGTTTACTCCATGTGTAACTCTGTGTTGTTGTCTGTTCACACTGCTATGCTTTATCTTGGCCAGGTCGCAGTTGTAAATGAGAACTTGTTCTCAACTAGCTTACCTAGTTTTAAATAAAGGTGAAATAAAATAAAAAATAACAAAAAAAATAGTGTGTAGTACAGTATTCTACAGTATACTACAATTTCTACAAAATTCTACAGTAAGTACTGTCGTATTCTATAGTCAAATGCAGTATTTTTTCTACGTGGGAATTACATTATGCATTTTCTTGAGTTCATACAGTTCTATTCTCAGCAACAACAACAAAAAACATCACTTTTTCAGGACCCTGTCTTTGAAAGATAATTCGTAAAAATCCAAATAACTTCATAGATCTTCATTGTAAAGGGTTTTAACACTGTTTCCCATGCTTGTTCAATGAACCATAAACAAATAATGAACATGCACCTGTGGAACGGTCGGTCGTAAAGACACTAACAGCTTACAGACGGTAGGCAATTAAGGTCACAGTTATGAAAACTTAGGACACTAAAGAGGCCTTTCTGCTGAGTCTGAAAAACACCAAAAGAAAGATGCCCAGGGTCCCTGCTCATCTGCGTGAACATGCCTTAGGCATGCTGGAAGGAGGCATGAGGACTGCAGATATGGCCAGGGCAATAAATTGCAATGTCCGTACTGTGAGACGCCTAAGACAGCACTACAGGAAGACAGGACGGACAGCTGATCATCCTCGCAGTGGCAGACCACATGTAACAACACATGCACAGGATCGGTTCATCCGAACATCACACCTGCGGGACAGGTACAGGATGGCAACAACATCTGCCTGAGTTACACCAGGAACGCACAATCCCTCCGTCAGTGCACAGACTGTCCGCAATAGGCTGAGAGAGGCTGGACTGAGGGCTTGTAGGCCTGTTGTCAGGCATCACCAGACATCACTGGCAACAATGTCGCCTATGGGCACAAACCCATAGGTTTGTCCACAGACAGGACGGACAAAAAGTGCTCTTCACTGACGAGTCACGGTTTTGTCTCAACAGGGGTGATGGTCGGATTCGCGTTTATCCTCGAAGGAATGAGCGTTACACCGAGACCTGTACTCTGGAGTGGGATTGATTTGCAGGTGGAGGGTCCATCATGGTCTGGGGCGGTGTGTCACAGCATCATCGGACTGAGCTTGTTGTCATTGCAGGCAATCTCAACACTGTGCGTTACAGGGAAGACATCCTCCTCCCTCATGTGGTACCCTTCCTGCAGGCTCATCCTGACATGACCCTTCAGCATGACAATGTCACCAGCCATACTGCTCGTTCTGTGCGTGATTTCCTGCAAGACAGGAATGTCAGTGTTCTGCCATGGCCAGCGAAGAGCCCAGATCTCAATCCCATTGATCACTTCTGGAACCTGTTGAATCAGAGGGTGAGGGCTAGGGCCATTCCCCCCAGAAATGTCTGGGAACTTGCAGGTGCCTTGGTGGAAGAGTGGGGTAACATCTCACAGCAAGAACTGGCAAATCTGGTGGTCCATGAGGAGGAGATGCACTGCAGTACTTAATGCAGCTGGTGGCCACACCAGATACTGACTGTTACTTTTGATTTTGACTCCCCCTTTGGTCAGGGACACATTATTCCATTTCTGTTTGTCAAATGTCTTTGGAACTTGTTCAGTTGATGTCTCAGTTGTTGAATCTTGTTGTGTTCATACAAATATTTGCACATGTTAAGTTTGCTGAAAATAAACACAGTTGACAGTGAGAGGAAGTTTATATATTGATGTTGTGTGTGTGTACTGTAGGTGCTTGCATATTTATGTGTATGCCTATGAATGTGTGTGTCTGATATAATATTTATTAGCACTGGTTCTGTGATTAGAGTGTGTGTGTTTTTGTGAGAGACAGAGAGAGAGACTATCCATGTCTGTCTGTGATCCTACAATGTATACGCAGGCCCCCATCATGCTTCCAGGCCTCAGTGCAGCTGTTCAATGCAAAACAACTTCCTCATTCACTCCATCCATTTTTCCATCCTTCCCTCCATCAACATCCCTCCATCCCAGACTGGGAGCAACAGAAGCCAGCTTCTCAGAATCCTAAACCAGACAAGAGTCACAAGTCATCTGTTTCTATTGGGCACATGACATCAAAGCTTCTGGAGCACAGAGGGCATATAATGGCATCGGAAGGGCCACCACAGCTACACATTTAGCTTGAATAGATAAGATGAGGGACTGCCACAGAATGGGTCGTGAGCTATGTGGAAAAGTGACAGTTTATCAGAAAGAGAAATGGAAGCCTTGAAAAAGACTACAATCAAAATGTGTCATCTTTTTAATAACAGCGCACCATGAACTACAAATATAGTTGTGTTATAGAGCGAGAGAGAGAGACAAACAGAGAGAGTGTGAGAGAGAGAGAGAGAGAGAGAGAGAGAGAGAGAGAGATAGACTGTGACTTGTTGACCCTGATGTGTGCTAGTTATTTGGCTGTTGGCAGGGTGTGAGTGTGTCAGGAGGAGGGAATCTGGGCAGGCACGTTTTGATGAGGCTTTGCGTGTCGGTGATGACATCCTGTTGTGGTGCGTCAACGATGCTAAAACTCGCGACTAGCGTGGATCATGGCCAACTCATCCATTCATCTGGGCTTAATCAAACTTAGCATGTGGCCTGCGGATGCAGTGAGGTTAGCGACTCATTGCTAACTGAAGCCTCAGACCTCTACCTATTTTAGCTACCTACTCGAATTCCCTCGGCACAACGGCAGTGAAAATAGCATGTGACATACGGACACACGAGCTAGCATCTCAGTGCTAACTGAATCCTCTTACTTCAAGCTCCTATGCCCCATTTTAAAATACACAAAAGGCTAAAGGCAGTTAGTGAGCCCTATGCACTACTAAAAGGGAGTAAAGGTGATCATTACAGTGGTTAACTGTTAGATGATATACTGTTAGCATTAGCAAGGGCTAACCCTAGTACTGTGTCCTTAACAATCTTAAGGCTAACTACTGTAACGTAAGTTTCCCTACGGAAATGCTAATGGGGGTTAGCCTGTGGCAGTGCATGTCAGAGCAAAAAACAAGCAATGAGGTCGAAGAAATTGTCCGTAGAGCTCCGAGACAGGATTGTGTCGAGGCACAGATCTGGGGAAGGGTACTAAAACATTTCCGCAACATTGAAGGTCCCCAAGAATACAGTGGCCTCCATCGTTCTTAAATGGAAGAAGTTTAGAACCACCAACACTCTACCTAGAGCTGTCCGCCTGGCCAAACTGAGCAATCGGGGGAGAAGGGCCTTGGTCAGGGAGGTGACCAAGAACCCAACTTCCTCTGTGGAGATGGGAGAACCTTTCAGAAGGACAACCATCTCTGCAGCACGCCACTAATCAGGCATTTATGGTAGAGTGGCCATAAAAGGCACATGACAGTTCATTTGGAGCTTGCCAAAAGGCACCTAAACGACTCTCATACCATCCAAAACAACATTCCCTGGTCTGTTAAAACCAAGATTAAACTCTTTGGTCTGAATGCCAAGCATCACGTCTGGAGGAAACCTGGCACCATCCCTACGGTGAAGCATGGTGGTGGCAGCATCATGCTGTGGTGAAGTTCTTCAGCGACAGGGACTAAGAGACTAGTCAGGATCAAGGGAAAGATGAACAGAGCAAAGTACAGAGTGCTCATGACCTCAGACTGGGGCGACGGTTCACCTTCCAACAGGACAATGACCCTAAGCACACAGCCAAGACAACGCAGGAGTGGCTTTGGGACAAGTCTCTGAATGTCCTGGAGTGGCCCAGCAAGAGCCCGGATTTGAACCCGATCGAACATCTCTGGAGAGACCTGAAAAGAGCTGTGCAGTGACGCTCCCCATTCAACACGACAGAGCTTGAAAGGATCTGCAAAAAAGAATGGGAGAAACTCCCCAAATACAGATGTGCCAAGCTTGTAGCGTCATACCCAAGAAGACTCGAGGCTGTAATCACTGCCAAAGGTGCTTCAACAAAGTACTGAGTAAAGGGTCTGAATACTTACATTAATGTGATATTTATGTTTATTATTTTTTATAAATTTGCAAACATTTCTTAAAACCTGTTTTTGATTTGTCATTATGGGGTATTGTGTGTTGACTAATTAGGGGGGGGGAAATGATGTAATCCATTTTAGAATAAGGCTGTAACGTAACAAAATGTGGAAAAAGTCAAGGAGTCTGAATACTTTCCTAATGCTCGGTATATTGGCAGGTTTGCTAGCAACAAACTGTTTAGCTTAGGTAGCTTCTAGCATAGTGTTTGATATGCAATGCAATCTCCTCGTAAAGAACAGTGTTGAGTGTCCTGACGAGAAGGCAAACTCAGGCAAAATCATTATTTCCAAGGTAATGTACAGAACGTTGACATTTATACCTCACTTATACCATGGCATTGTTGAATATTCAATTCTAATTGGCTAGAAGGGCATTCTAGAGAGTGCATTATTTCCCTATAATGCACAGTATAATTCAATGGCTTTGTAGTTCGTTCTTACATGTTCTATGTTTGAGCTGCTTTTGAAAGCACAAGTAGAACTAAATAGTTTGAAGTGCTTATATAAAAAACGCTATAGAAATGTAATACATTTGAAATATTATTTATAATTTGACACACAAGTATCATTGTTGAATGGGAGAAACTCCGGGGGTGTCCTCGGATGGGGCCACAGTGTCTCCTGACCCCTCCTGTCTCAGCCTCCAGTATTTATGCTGCAGTAGTTTATGTGTTGGGGGGCTAGGGTCAGTTTGTTATATCTGGAGTACTTCTCCTGTCCTATTCGGTGTCCTGTGTGAATCTAAGTGTGCGTTCTCTAATTCTCTCCTTCTCTCTTTCTCTCTCTCGGAGGACCTGAGCCCTAGGACCATGCCCCAGGACTACCTGACATGATGACTCCTTGCTGTCACCAGTCCACCTGGCCGTGCTGCTGCTCCAGTTTCTTTCAACTGTTCTGCCTTATTATTATTCGACCATGCTGGTCATTTATGAACATTTGAACATCTTGGCCATGTTCTGTTATAATCTCCACCCGGCACAGCCAGAAGAGGACTGGCCATCCCACATATGCTCTCTCTAATTCTCTCTTTCTTTCTCTCTCTCGGAGGACCTGAGCCCTAGGACCATGCCCCAGGAATACCTGACATGATGACTCCTTGCTGTCCCCAGTCCACCTGACTGTGCTGCTGCTCCAGTTTCAACTGTTCTGCCTTATTATTATTCGACCATGCTGGTCATTTATGAACATTTGAACCATCTTGACCATGTTCTGTTATAATCTCCACCCGGCACAGCCAGAAGAGGATAGCCTGGTTCCTCTCTAGGTTTCTTCCTAGGTTTTGGCCTTTCTAGGGAGTTTTTCCTAGCCACCGTGCTTCTACACCTGCATTGCTTGCTGTTTGGGGTTTTAGGCTGGGTTTCTGTACAGCACTTTGAGATATCAGCTGATGTACGAAGGGCTATATAAATAAATTTGATTTGATTTGATATCATTATGTAAATTTTCAGCAACTCCCATACATCTCATCATCCAGACAAAAGCTCAGCCATATGTCAACGTTTCATAACGCACATAGCATGAATATAATCAAGTGAATTTCTAGGCGAGTCATGAGCACAACGACCATGGATGTTGGTCTCTGTTCATCTCACGAGGACGATTACAGGCATCATGGATGTTGGTCTCTGTTCATCTCACAAGGACCATTATAGGCATCATGGATGTTGGTCTCTGTTCATCTCACAAGGACCATTTTAGGCATCATGGATGTTGGTCTCTGTTCATCTCACAAGGACCATTACAGGCATCATGGATGTTGGTCTCTGTTCATCTCACGAGGACGATTACAGGCATCATGGATGTTGGTCTCTGTTCATCTCACAAGGACCATTATAGGCATCATGGATGTTGGTCTCTGTTCATCTCACAAGGACCATTTTAGGCATCATGGATGTTGGTCTCTGTTCATCTCACAAGGACGATTATAGGCATCATGGATGTTGGTCTCTGTTCATCTCACAAGGACCATTATAGACATGATGGATGTTGGTCTCTGTTCATCTCACGAGGACGATTATAGGCATCATGGATGTTGGTCTCTGTTCATCTCACGAGGACGATTATAGGCATCATGGATGTTGGTCTCTGTTCATCTCACAAGGACCATTTTAGGCATCATGGATGTTGGTCTCTGTTCATCTCACAAGGACGATTATAGGCATCATGGATGTTGGTCTCTGTTCATCTCACAAGGACCATTATAGGCATCATGGATGTTGGTCTCTGTTCATCTCACGAGGACGATTATAGGCATCATGGATGTTGGTCTCTGTTCATCTCACGAGGACGATTATAGGCATCATGAATGTTGGTCTCTGTTCATCTCACAAGGACCATTTTAGGCATCATGGATGTTGGTCTCTGTTCATCTCACAAGGACGATTATAGGCATCATGGATGTTGGTCTCTGTTCATCTCACAAGGACCATTATAGGCATCATGAATGTTAGTCTCTGTTCATCTCACAAGGACGATTATAGGCATCATGGATGTTGGTCTCTGTTCATCTCACAAGGACCATTACAGGCATCATGGATGTTGGTCTCTGTTCATCTCACGAGGACGATTATAGGCATCATGAATGTTGGTCTCTGTTCATCTCACGAGGACGATTATAGGCATCATGAATGTTGGTCTCTGTTCATCTCACAAGGACGATTATAGACATCATGGATGTTGGTCTCTGTTCATCTCACGAGGACGATTATAGGCATCATGAATGTTGGTCTCTGTTCATCTCACGAGGACGATTATAGGCATCATGGATGTTGGTCTCTGTTCATCTCACAAGGACCATTTTAGGCATCATGGATGTTGGTCTCTGTTCATCTCACAAGGACGATTATAGGCATCATGAATGTTGGTCTCTGTTCATCTCACGAGGACGATTATAGGCATCATGAATGTTGGTCTCTGTTCATCTCACGAGGACGATTATAGGCATCATGAATGTTGGTCTCTGTTCATCTCACGAGGACGATTATAGGCATCATGAATGTTGGTCTCTGTTCATCTCACGAGGACGATTATAGGCATCATGGATGTTGGTCTCCGTTCATCTCACAGGGACCATTACAGGCATCATGAATGTTGGTCTCTGTTCATCTCACGAGGACGATTATAGGCATCATGAATGTTAGTCTCTGTTCATCTCACAAGGACGATTATAGGCATCATGGATGTTGGTCTCTGTTCATCTCTCAAGGACCATTATAGGCATCATGGATGTTGGTCTCTGTTCATCTCACGAGGACGATTATAGGCATCATGAATGTTAGTCTCTGTTCATCTCACGAGGACGATTATAGGCATCATGGATGTTGGTCTCTGTTCATCTCACAAGGACCATTACAGGCATCATGAATGTTGGTCTCTGTTCATCTCACAAGGACCATTACAGGCATCATGAATGTTGGTCTCTGTTCATCTCACAAGGACGATTATAGGCATCATGAATGTTAGTCTCTGTTCATCTCACGAGGACGATTATAGGCATCATGGATGTTGGTCTCTGTTCATCTCACAAGGACCATTATAAACATCATGGATGTTGGTCTCTGTTCATCTCACAAGGACCATTTTAGACATCATGGATGTTGGTCTCTGTTCATCTCACAAGGACCATTATAAACATCATGGATGTTGGTCTCTGTTCATCTCACAAGGACCATTTTAGGCATCATGGATGTTGGTCTCTGTTCATCTCACGAGGACGATTATAGGCATCATGGATGTTAGTCTCTGTTCATCTCACGTGGACCATTATAGGCATCATGAATGTTAGTCTCTGTTCATCTCACAAGGAAGATTATAGGCATCATGAATGTTGGTCTCTGTTCATCTCACGAAGACGATTATAGACATCATGGATGTTGGTCTCTGTTCATCTCACAAGGACCATTTTAGGCATCATGGATGTTGGTCTCTGTTCATCTCACAAGGACGATTATAGGCATCATGAATGTTGGTCTCTGTTCATCTCACAAGGACCATTTTAGGCATCATGGATGTTGGTCTCTGTTCATCTCACAAGGACCATTATAGGCATCATGGATGTTGGTCTCTGTTCATCTCACGAGGACGATTATAGGCATCATGAATGTTAGTCTCTGTTCATCTCACGAGGACGATTATAGGCATCATGGATGTTGGTCTCTGTTCATCTCACAAGGACCATTACAGGCATCATGAATGTTGGTCTCTGTTCATCTCACAAGGACCATTACAGGCATCATGAATGTTGGTCTCTGTTCATCTCACAAGGACGATTATAGGCATCATGAATGTTAGTCTCTGTTCATCTCACGAGGACGATTATAGGCATCATGGATGTTGGTCTCTGTTCATCTCACAAGGACCATTATAAACATCATGGATGTTGGTCTCTGTTCATCTCACAAGGACCATTTTAGACATCATGGATGTTGGTCTCTGTTCATCTCACAAGGACCATTATAAACATCATGGATGTTGGTCTCTGTTCATCTCACAAGGACCATTTTAGGCATCATGGATGTTGGTCTCTGTTCATCTCACGAGGACGATTATAGGCATCATGGATGTTAGTCTCTGTTCATCTCACGTGGACCATTATAGGCATCATGAATGTTAGTCTCTGTTCATCTCACAAGGAAGATTATAGGCATCATGAATGTTGGTCTCTGTTCATCTCACGAAGACGATTATAGACATCATGGATGTTGGTCTCTGTTCATCTCACAAGGACCATTTTAGGCATCATGGATGTTGGTCTCTGTTCATCTCACGAGGACGATTATAGGCATCATGAATGTTGGTCTCTGTTCATCTCACGAGGACGATTATAGGCATCATGAATGTTGGTCTCTGTTCATCTCACGAGGACGATTATAGGCATCATGGATGTTGGTCTCCGTTCATCTCACAGGGACCATTACAGGCATCATGAATGTTGGTCTCTGTTCATCTCACGAGGACGATTATAGGCATCATGGATGTTGGTCTCCGTTCATCTCACAGGGACCATTACAGGCATCATGGATGTTGGTCTCTGTTCATCTCACGAGGACGATTATAGGCATCATGGATGTTAGTCTCTGTTCATCTCACGTGGACCATTATAGGCATCATGAATGTTAGTCTCTGTTCATCTCACAAGGAAGATTATAGGCATCATGAATGTTGGTCTCTGTTCATCTCACGAAGACGATTATAGACATCATGGATGTTGGTCTCTGTTCATCTCACAAGGACCATTTTAGGCATCATGGATGTTGGTCTCTGTTCATCTCACGAGGACGATTATAGGCATCATGAATGTTGGTCTCTGTTCATCTCACGAGGACGATTATAGGCATCATGAATGTTGGTCTCTGTTCATCTCACGAGGACGATTATAGGCATCATGGATGTTGGTCTCCGTTCATCTCACAGGGACCATTACAGGCATCATGAATGTTGGTCTCTGTTCATCTCACGAGGACGATTATAGGCATCATGAATGTTAGTCTCTGTTCATCTCACAAGGACGATTATAGGCATCATGGATGTTGGTCTCTGTTCATCTCACAAGGACCATTATAGGAATCATGGATGTTGGTCTCTGTTCATCTCACGAGGACGATTATAGGCATCATGAATGTTAGTCTCTGTTCATCTCACGAGGACGATTATAGGCATCATGGATGTTGGTCTCTGTTCATCTCACAAGGACCATTACAGGCATCATGGATGTTGGTCTCTGTTCATCTCACAAGGACCATTACAGGCATCATGAATGTTTGTCTCTGTTCATCTCACAAGGACGATTATAGGCATCATGAATGTTAGTCTCTGTTCATCTCACGAGGACGATTATAGGCATCATGGATGTTGGTCTCTGTTCATCTCACAAGGACCATTATAAACATCATGGATGTTGGTCTCTGTTCATCTCACAAGGACCATTTTAGACATCATGGATGTTGGTCTCTGTTCATCTCACAAGGACCATTATAAACATCATGGATGTTGGTCTCTGTTCATCTCACAAGGACCATTTTAGGCATCATGGATGTTGGTCTCTGTTCATCTCACGAGGACGATTATAGGCATCATGGATGTTTGTCTCTGTTCATCTCACGTGGACCATTATAGGCATCATGAATGTTAGTCTCTGTTCATCTCACAAGGAAGATTATAGGCATCATGAATGTTGGTCTCTGTTCATCTCACGAAGACGATTATAGACATCATGGATGTTGGTCTCTGTTCATCTCACAAGGACCATTTTAGGCATCATGGATGTTGGTCTCTGTTCATCTCACGAGGACGATTATAGGCATCATGAATGTTGGTCTCTGTTCATCTCACAAGGACCATTTTAGGCATCATGGATGTTGGTCTCTGTTCATCTCACAAGGACCATTATAGGCATCATGGATGTTGGTCTCTGTTCATCTCACGAGGACGATTATAGGCATCATGAATGTTAGTCTCTGTTCATCTCACGAGGACGATTATAGGCATCATGGATGTTGGTCTCTGTTCATCTCACAAGGACCATTACAGGCATCATGAATGTTGGTCTCTGTTCATCTCACAAGGACCATTACAGGCATCATGAATGTTGGTCTCTGTTCATCTCACAAGGACGATTATAGGCATCATGAATGTTAGTCTCTGTTCATCTCACGAGGACGATTATAGGCATCATGGATGTTGGTCTCTGTTCATCTCACAAGGACCATTATAAACATCATGGATGTTGGTCTCTGTTCATCTCACAAGGACAATTTTAGACATCATGGATGTTGGTCTCTGTTCATCTCACAAGGACCATTATAAACATCATGGATGTTGGTCTCTGTTCATCTCACAAGGACCATTTTAGGCATCATGGATGTTGGTCTCTGTTCATCTCACGAGGACGATTATAGGCATCATGGATGTTAGTCTCTGTTCATCTCACGTGGACCATTATAGGCATCATGAATGTTAGTCTCTGTTCATCTCACAAGGAAGATTATAGGCATCATGAATGTTGGTCTCTGTTCATCTCACGAAGACGATTATAGACATCATGGATGTTGGTCTCTGTTCATCTCACAAGGACCATTTTAGGCATCATGGATGTTGGTCTCTGTTCATCTCACGAGGACGATTATAGGCATCATGAATGTTGGTCTCTGTTCATCTCACAAGGACCATTTTAGGCATCATGGATGTTGGTCTCTGTTCATCTCACGAGGTCCATTTTAGGCATCATGGATGTTGGTCTCTGTTCATCTCACGAGGTCCATTACAGGCACTATGGGACACTGATTTTATGCAAGTGCTTTTGTTCATGTGGGCATAGAACATATGGGATTAAAGACAGAGGGTATCATTTTCTGTATGATAATCCATCATCCAACTCTTATGAACAGAGAAAAAGTAGAGAGAGAGAAAGAGAGAAAGAGAGAGAAACAGATCGAGAGAAAGATAGAAACAGAGAGAGAAACAGAGAGAAACAGAGAGAGAGAACCTGAAGTAGGTTGATGAATATGAGATGAGACTTAGTCTGAGTACATGATCTGACCTAGTCCAACCTGCCTCCTCCACTCCACTCTTGGCTAACAAGTTGTGAGCTACCAACCCATCAGACGGGGTACCAGCAACACACCACTGTACTTCCTCAGCAGCCTGGAAACAACAAGAACGGACATCTACAGGAAAAACTGTAGGCGATTGCAAGTGCTGGCCGGCAATCGTTCCTTTCTGAATTGCCCCAATCTCAAGGTCTCAGATAACTGATGATTTCCAATCCAAGTTATTTTCTCCATTCTCAGGAGAGTAAGTGTTCCTCAACTCTATCAACATGGTTCTCTTCATCAGCACTTTGTTTCTCCTAACTCTAGTTACCATGATATGTCACAACAGAAAATAGTCTAGTAAATTTGAATATCATTCAGTCATCTTTCTCTGATGTTTCATATCTGCAGTAAAAATAAACTTTGGTTCTCCAATTGCTGCA
Organism: Oncorhynchus clarkii lewisi; assembly: GCF_045791955.1. Classification (NCBI taxonomy): domain Eukaryota; kingdom Metazoa; phylum Chordata; class Actinopteri; order Salmoniformes; family Salmonidae; genus Oncorhynchus; species Oncorhynchus clarkii. The sequence continues at coordinate 72,408,231 of NC_092153.1, forward strand.
AATGGTTTCCTATGTGTCTGCAATGTGTCCCAGTCTGGGTTTCCAAACGTAACGGTGCAATTATTGTTTTTAATTGAGGTCAACCTCGTTAATTAACTCACAAATTAAATTAGCTGTCTGGAAAGGGAAAACGCAGTGAGAGGGTGCGAGAGGTTTGGAGACTAGGGGAGAAAACAAAAGAGAGGAAGAGGACAATGCGCTAGACCTGGGGGAGTAAATACAAAAAAGCTCTTAAATGTTGACAGATCGCAAGAATTATTGCTTGGGTTGTACATGTTTTCACCTGGACTCTGGGGTAAGTTAAGGGGAGTTTCACTGTAAGCTTGTGAAAGTTAAAAGACTCTGCATACTGCATTCTATGCTCCCGTGGGATTTGTTGACAATGTTTCGACCACTCAGGTCTTCATCACGACTCCGTTGAGAACAAACCCATATTACAGAATAACAACATAGGCTTTGAAAAGCGTTTGCACCAGGGTTGGGGTCAACTCTGAATTGAGTTGTGAATTGCTCTTTAATTCCAATTAAATTCTTGAATTTGAATTTAATTTAAATTGGCCACACCCCACGGAAAGCAGAATTTGAATTGAATTGGAATGAAAGGAAGTCTAATATAATTCAATCACATTCAATGAAATTCAAATGGCTTCTGCATTTATATCTGTATGGTTACCACTATAATCTTGAAACATTTGATTTTTAAAACAAATGTTCTTAAAACAATTAAACATAATTAGTGGTCTGGAAATATTATAAGATCATGTTGTGGGTTGTCTATAATAATTCAAAATTCCCTTAATGTTTTTAAGTATCAGAATACATTTCCCAGAATGCATTAGATCAAACACTGCAGTATGGAAGGGAACAATCTATCTCATGACAAAGAAGAATACTGTTTGATATATTTGAGTTATAATCAAAGTAATATCTGAAATGGTATGTGTATTTTACATTAATAAGTGGCATATCCTTTTGATAAATGATTTGTCAAATGAATGAGACTTTCATGTCTCATGTCTTAGTTGAATTGGTTTGAGTTAAATTCTACTTCCTTCAATTCAAATCCATTGTTTGAATTTGAATTAGATTCAGAAATTCAGAATAGACCCCATCCCTGGTTTGCACCAGTGCAAAGGTTACAGCTGTTTTTTCCAGAGCTAATAAATTGATAAAGGTTGAAGAAAAGGTCAAATAGCATGTTAAAGACACGTTTCATGTTTTTAGCTTGACATAAATAAAAGCCTATACCGAAGATTCTGCAGGAGGGAACTTTAGGTTCAGGCAATGAGCTCTGAGTTCTAATATGTTTACTCTTGAGGAAGCACAGTGACAGTGCCAGAGGATACAGTACTTTATAAGGGTTTCTCTATAGGTGGATGCTCTAGTGGGTGGAGCGGTGTGGGCACTGGGTGATTGACAGGAGGTGTGATGGCTGATGGGAGTCGTGAGGGAGCTGCAAACAGTAAACATTCGCACACTAAGCAGTCCCCTTCACATCAGGAGGGGCGGATACATCACATCCATCCATCTATGGAGCCATATCTAACCATATGTTTTTTCACATCAACCCACTGTGTTCAGATCATAATGTTCTTTCTATGTTCATCATTGCTTATTATGTCTTCACATCCATAAAAAAGCTGTACTTCATTCAAATGTATTCTGTTTGTTTTTCATAAATAGTTAATGTGATGTATGCATGCTGCAGAGACTTATTTTTGTAGTTCATTTCCCACTTCTGCAGGTCAGGGTTCTTCTGATCAATCTCAGAAGTGTCAACCGATATCTCAATGAAAAAATATACACATAATTGATTTTCACACCACTTTTCCCTACTCTAGAGATATATTCTCTGTTCTTAGATGCCCTCATGTCCTGACTGCCTAAATCATCCACCCCTCCTCCCCTGCCCCAGTGGTTTGTCCCAGTGCCAGTTGGTTTGTCCCCCTGTGACAGGCAGTGCCTGTTCTCAACATCTCCTGTCCTCGTTCATCCACCATCATTCTAATATACTGTGTATATATACAGTACCAGTCAAAAGTTTGGACACAAAAGTCTCAAACAAGTCTCTTCTTCTTATTGGTGTCCTTTAGTAGAGGTTTCTTTGCAGCAATTGGACCATGAAGGCCTGATTCACGCAGTCTCCTCTGAACAGTTGATGTTGAGATGTTATACTATTATACTGGAGGAGCCAAGCCCAGGAGGAAGGCTATGTAGGTTCGGTACAATTGAAATACACATGATTACATCATTTATCTTCGTCATATGTTTCATTGTGAAATAAAACTAATTCTGGGAGGTAAAAAAACAACAATCTGATCAGAGCAGAGGATCATGGGCCACTGTCTCCCAAATGAAAGAACACTGCATCGCACACTACACCTGAACCTCCAGATCAGCCTGGTTCTGTCGTGACTGAACCTGATGCTACCTAAATCTGACCCTGGTTCAGGTCAACAGGGTTTCTTAGGCCCTCCAACTCAATCCAATGGGATGTAATTTATCTACGACCCAAGAAGACCTATGAAAACACCAGGGTCATGCTTGCATGTCTGTTTTTCATACTGCACTTCGGGTCTAAAAGGCTGAACTGTAAAAATCTAAACAGAACACTTTTAATGCAATAAAGGAATAGGTCACAGTTCAGTGTTTACCCACAATCCTATCTGATTGGCCCGGTGAACCGTCAACAGTAAAACAAAAAGAAGAGGAGAAAAAGAAGACGACTCCTGAGCAGAGCTGAACGTAGAACTGACTGTATCTGCTTGGAGCGATTCATGAATCCCTTAGCGAAATGAGCAGCTTATTTTTGTCTGAGATTCACTGTATTAATCTATCAATCTTGCCAAATGGATTCCGAGCAGAGAGATACATCAAACAGACGCAGGAGGAAGACTTGAGAGCAGATGACTTGCAGATTTGAGGTAAAACAATGAGCATCCACTGGAATGGGAGAGAGAAAGAGGTAAAGAGAGAGAGGAAAGGGAGGAAGCACCAGAGAGAGGTAGGTGACAGAGAGAGAGAGAGAGAGAGAGAGAGAAAGAGAGAGAGAGAGAGAGAGAGAGGAAGAGCAAGAAAGGAGAAACGAGTCAGTGAAAATCACAGGAAGTATAAGCCCTGCTGTCACTGCAAGCTACGAGACAGTGTAGCTCACAACACTGTCCTTAAAAAATGCTTACCGTCATCATGTGCATGTTGAAAACTCTGGACAACATTTTGAAATATGCATGGGGCAAAGCCAGGTGTTGAAACAACAACAAGAACACTGTCAATCTGTGAGGAAAATGTAATTCCAAACTAGAAAGTTTTCTTCGAAAAGCCTGCATTGTTTGTTAAATACACCTCATCTACAGGATTATGTCTTTATAAAAAAGTGATCGATGTTCATTCCTGACACTAATACAGAGCTCCTATTTCAGCTTCACTCATAAACTAGGACAAAGAGACATGTCGGCTTGCAAGGGAAGGTGAACTCACAAGGCTAAGATATCAATGTGAAATAAAAACTGGGCCGTTTTATGTATATTTAATTACTTCACTGTTCGATGAGGCTAAAAAAGTAAATGTGTGAGCTGCGATAGTGGAGCTGGGTCTCAGGAACCTCTAACAAGCAATGTCGATAAAGAAACTAGCACCATTCAAAGGTGGCCAATTTGTCCTGCAGCTGTCAACTTGTTGTTGACGTCTGGCTGAGGCTTGACCCGAATTATGGCAACACGGTTACCTCCCTGTCTGTTATCCCGACAGGTCAGCAAGGTGACCATGTACTGAGAGTTTGTGTACTACTGCAATATACAGTAGGCATGAGCAAGAAGTTCACAAAATAAGGCAACCATTTTTAACTCGCTGAACAGGAAGTGTAAACATACCATTTCATGTCTAGCATATTTTATTTGTATCACACTGTCATATTTTGTATCATTTTAACATTACTATTAACGTATTAAGGTAATCTAAAGTGTAAATAGGATCTATGTTTCCAACAAAATGTACCACTATTTAGGAATCACTGCCATAGCGTTATTAAGTGTGTATCAAAATAACTAACTATTGATTGAACGTGGGTCAGATATTTTCACATGCTGTTTTCCACAGATGAAACGCATAACGGACAACTACACGAGCGTTCATACACAATCAACTCTCCTGTCAATCAAAGAAGCTGCTTTTGAGCTTGCACTCACCTTATCCTCTTAATAGCCTACAATATCACAGTGGCATGAAAAAGAGCTCTGTCCAAGAACAAAAGCCTCACAACTATCTGTCACATTGATCTGATTACACTACATTAAATGTGTTGTTAGTCACAAATGGAAACCCAAAGTAGAGGGATGGTAACCACAAGTTAATTTTAAGCCAATTGTATCATTCTAGTTGTCTTGACTGAGTGTAATTCCAACACAGGATTGGTTTTACTGGTGGAGGTCCGGTAATGTAATTATGTGCATGAGCACAAACACCACATCTGTGATTATATTCCTGTTTGAATCAGCCATGTTTCTACATGGCAGGAGAGTAGCAATTCCAGCCAGAATAACCTACTTTTTTGGGGCAAACTCCAAAGTCCTCTGATAATACTAGCCCTGTGCGAATGCACAACCCTGTGTTTTGAGAGAAATGTCTGAGTTTGACAGGTGTTACTTGCGGTTTGAGCAAGAAAGCGATAAATAGAACAAAGTGCTGCACATGGCCTATAGATGAAGGGCCTACATGTATCAACTTTCACAGTGAATACTTTTCTTCATAGGTACTGTGCAAATTCACTGAACACTGGCCAATGCATCATAAAAAAAATGGTGCCTATTTACTGGATCTCAAAGCAGCATACAGTTCAGGTAAACGTTAACAAATGACAAGTTCACTTTCCCACCCATAGCCTAAAAATGCACATCAAGTGCAAGTGAGCACTTCTACTTAGGATCACTAAAATATCCTAATGATTATGATCACACTTCCTCAGTTCAAATATTATGGTGACACTATATCAAAGATGGTTTAGTTTGGTTTAGAAAGTTGGGAACCAAGCTGGAGTTGTCAGTGTGGCCTGTTATCGCCTGGACATCCGTCATAACTGTCAATTTATAGAAAACAAAAGATAGAATTACAGGGGGCAATTTCCGAATCATCCTCTGGGATAACAGACATTCTGGGGTAATAAATAAATGACCAACCTTCTCTAGTAATACTAGTCCCGTGCGAACAGAGCTAAAGCCAGACATTTGGAATAATGAGAAAGAAAAATGGAATTTCATTTTCTTTCTTGAGAACTGATGCAAATAAGCAGAAAATAAATGTATGCATTGTCAAACTCGTTCTCTTTTATAGTCCGAGCTCTATGAGAAGGAGCCATTGCTTCATGTGTGTCGGAGAAGTAACTGGGAGTATGATGAAGGTCGCACCCTAAATACTAGTCAGTTAAGAATCCAACATCAATTGTTATGGTTAGGATTTGGGAAGGGTAATCTGATCGTAGGTCTGTGTCTATAAGGGTGATGTCTACCTAGAGCAGTGCTTCTCAACTATTTTCTGTTACGCCCCCCCTAGGAAGAAGTAAACATTTTGCGCCCCCCAACTCTCCGCCGCGACTGTAAATAGTATAATTTGTCTATAAAATTGTTATAAGTACACCTCTGCATAACATTGTATCCTTATTAACATTAAAGAAAATAAAAAAAGAAGAAAGAAATATAGATCAACTTACAACAAAGAATAACTTTATTAACATTGTTTTTTAGTAACAGAAAATACTTAAAGTGCATCAATTTGCCTGAAAAAATAAATAAAATTCAAACCTTATTTAAACTGGAAACATTTTTTGACCATTTGATACTGAAAAATAAAATAAAATATAATCAATAAATAATAATAAATTAAAATTAATCAGCAACATTAACTCAGGAGCACAATATATGAAACACTTTGACCTATAAAACAAAAATGAATAAAAACATTTGTGCTGATTTTTTAAAATCAAAATGAGGAAGTCAGGATTAATGGCTACAATGAGCATGTTTTGCAGTGCACATCTTTTCGAAGCGGGGTTTGAAGCATGATACTGCAACTCTCAGCTCCTGCTCAATGTTTAGCTGGGACTTGTACTTGGTCTTCAGTGCAGCAACAGCAGAGAAGCCAGTCTCACAAAGATAAGATGTTGCAAAAGGAAGAAGAATGCCCATGGCCCTCTGCCTTAAGAGTGGATACTGCCTCTCTACACTCAGCCAGAATTCACTCAGTGTCTGTGATGTGAACCTCAGTCTCAATGTGGAGTCAGACGTCATATCAATGAACTGGTCCTCCTCTGCAGAGCTGAAACCAGTTGGAGCTGGTGCATTGAAAGGATCTCTCACCCAACATATTGGGAACTGTTTTCAGGGAAGTACTTTTTAAAGAATCCCATCAGTGATTAAATATGCTCCTTAATATATGGAATCACTGAGGTGGTATCATAGTCAGTAGTGTCAACAAATTCATGCAGGTTCTCGAATGAATCAGTATTTCCTTCATCAAGTCGCCTGCCCCACATTGCAAGCTTTCGAGTAAAAAAGCTGATCTTGTCTGTGACCTCAGGGAGGTGTTTATCTTTCCCTTGAAGCTGTAGATTTAGTTCATTTAGCTTTCCAAATATGTCACTCAGGTAGGCCAGTTTTGCCAGGAAGTTCTCATCACAAAATGTTTCTGCGAGGTCATACTTGTGCTCCTGCTCCGAAAACATTCTTATCTGCTCTCTGAGCTCAAAAACTCGGGACAAGACTTTTCCTCGTGACAGTCACCTTGCTTCACTGTGAAACAGCACAGCTTGATGTTCAGCTCCCATCTCCTCACAGATAGCAGAGAAGACTCTTGTTTTTAGTGGTCTGGTCTTTATAAAATTGACTACACCTACAATGTCAGTCATAACCTCACTTAATTCAGAGGAAAGGTGCCTTGATGCCAGTGCTTCTCTGTGTATAACACAGTGTGTCCACTCAGCATTAGGTGAGGCCTTCTTGATGAGTGCCCGAAGTCCTTTTCTCATCCCTGCCATGGTCTGTGCACCATCTCTGCAAACACCAATGCAGTTCTCCCACTTTAGCCAATTCTCAGTCAGGAAGCAGTCCAGCATTTTGAATATGTCTTCAGCTGTGACTCTGTCTCTGACATATTTACAAAACAGTAGATCCTCACACAGGGAGTTTGTCATGTCAAAACGTACATAAGCGATAAACAAACAGTCTTTGTTGCTGTCAGTTGCTTCGAACTGTAAGGCAAAGTGTTTGTCTTTGAGTTTATCTACCAGCTGTTCTTTAAGATCGTTAGCAATGTCATTTATACGTCTGGCGACAGTGTCATTGGACAGAGGGATAGTTTTTATTTTTGCAGCACTTGCTTCATCCAGCATGACAGAGACCATGTCTAATGCTGCAGGCAGTATCAGCTCCTCTGCTATGGAGTGGGGTTCATATCTCCTGCTCTGTGCTGTGTGTTCTTGTTCGGTGCAAAAAAACCCTACTCCCTGCGGCAAAAAAAAGCATGTTCCCCGGGGTCACACGCGCCCCCCCTGGCATCACTCCGAGCCCCCCACTATTTGAGAAGGACTGACCTAGAGCAAGGAACAGTCCATTCTCTACAAATGTAAGTTATGACATAGAACACTGAACTACAACCCCCCCCCCCCCCCCCCCCCTTCTTCTCGCAATTGTTTTTCTTACTTTTCGGCGTATGCTGATATGATCCCTGTCTGTTATTCCGACAGGTCAGCAATAAGTATCTGGATGCTGAGAGCTTGTGTACTACTGCAATATACAGGCATGAGCAAGGAGGTCACAAAATAAGGCAGCCATTTGTAACTCTCTGAAAAGGAAGTAATCTGATCATAGGTCTGTGTCTGTAAGGGTGACATCTACCTAGAGTAAGGAACAGTCCATTCTCAATGCTAGAAATGTAAGGTATGACATAGAACACTGAACTACAAAACCCATGTCCCTCCCACATAGGGACAGCTTACAGAACAAAAGCTAGGAAAACAAAAGCCAGACCCTGCATGTGTCCTCATCTGACAGCACAGATGATACACTCAGCACATACAAGGACAAGTGATATGAACAATATCCATATCTATGGCCTCAGGTGAACTCTCCCATGTTCAGCATCCAGATACTTCATGGTAATCTAGGACTTAAACAAGCATACAATCCACAGTCAACAATGACTCACTCACTCTCCACAAACTCTCCATTGTTTCATTGTTCACAGGGATAGAGGAACAGCACAGAAACAGGTTTTCTTAGATATGGCATGTCAATTAAATCATGCAAACCAACTCACGAGTGAAGGGGCCTACTAGGTCTAGGAAAAATTAACTACTGAGCTTTCCTGTAAAAAAAATTATATATATATCGTTCAAATTGTTATACACCCCCTGAAAGGACTGGATAGGTGATTTAAAATTCAATATAGCCTATCAGAAAGTCAGGTGGAACTATTACCATATTCCATATACCAATCCTTTCACATCTAGCTATTGGTTTATTTAGAATTGAGCCATAGGGCCACGGTGGCCATTTGGGGGGGAGGAGGGCGAGGAGGGTGACGAGAGTGGGGTAAAAATAAAAAGGCAGGAGCTTTAAAAGCTTTGAGGGGGATTTGTTTCCAATAAGCCACCCACAGGATTAGAGCATGTTAATGTAATGCCTACAGCCCTATACAGACTGGACACACTGCTAACACACAGAGAGAGAAACAGAGAGAGGAATACAGAAAGAGAGAGAGTGTGAGAGAGTGAACACACACAGAACAGCTCAAAACATACATACATGCAGTACATACATCACAGGAGGCTGCCGAGGAGAACGGCTCATAGTAATGGCCGGAACAGAGCAAATGGAATGATATCAAACACCAGGAAACCATGTGTTTGATGTATTTGAAACCATTCCACCGATTCCGCTCCAGTCATTAACACGAGCCCGTTCTCCCCAATTACGGTGTCACCAACCTCCTGTGACATACATATATACATATATAAATACAGTACATTCAGAAAGTATTCAGACCCCTTGACCTTTTCCACATTTTGTTACATTACATAATTATTCTAAAATGGGTAAAAAATATACATATCTACACACAATAGCACATAATGACAAAGCAAAAACAGGTTTAAAGAAATTTCAGCAAAAAAAAAAAAGAAGCTGATTTACATAAGTTCTCATACCCTTTACTCAGTACTTTGTTGAAGCACCTTTGGCAGAGATTACAGTCTCTAGTCTTCTTGGGTATGACGCTACAACTTTGGCACCCCTGTATTTGAGGAGTTTCTCCTATTATTCTCTGCAGATCCTCTCAAGCTCTGTGAGATTGGATGGGGAGCGTAGCTGCACAGATATTTTCAGGTCTCTCCAGAGGTGTTCGAATTGATTGGATGGGGAGCGGATTGGGTGGATTGGATGGAGAGCGTCGCTGCACAGCTATTTTCAGGTCTCTGCAGAGCTGTTAGATCCGGTTCAAGTCCAGCCTGGGCAACTCAAGGATATTCAGAGACTTGTCATGAAGCCACTCCTGCGTTTTCTTGGCTATGTGCTTAGGGTCGTTGTCCTGTTGGAAGCTGAACCTTCACCCAGTCTGAGGTCCCGAGCGCTCTGGAGCAGGTTTTCATCAAGGATCTCTCTGTACTTTGCTCTATTTATCTTTCCCTCAATCCTGACTAGTATCCCAGTCCCTGCAGCTGAAAAACAACCCCACAGCATGATGCTGCCACCACCATGCTTCACCGTAGGGATGGTGCCAGGTTTCCTCCACAAAGTAAATGATCGTGGACTTCAGGAAACAGCAGAGGGAGCCCCCCTCTATCCACATCGAAAGGATAGCAGGGGAGAAGGTGTAAAGTTTTAAGATCCTCAGCGTACACATCACAGACAAACTGAAAATGTCCACCCACACAGACAGTGTGGTGAAGAAGGCGCAACAGTGCCTCTTCAACCTCAGGAGGCTGAAGAAATGGTACGGCAACTGCACCGCCCTCAACCGCAAGGCTCTCCACACAACGCATCACCGGGGTGCAAACCTCCTGCCCTCTATGACACCTAAAGAACACAATGTCACAGTAAGGCCAAAGAGATCATCATGGACATCAACCACTCGAGCCACTGCCTGTTCACACCGCTACCATCCAGAAGGCAAGGTCAGTACAGGTGCATCAAAGCTGGGACCGAGAGACTGAAAAACAGCTTATATATCAAGGCCATCAGACTGCTAAACAGCTATCACTAACTCCGAGAGGCTGCTGCCTACATTGAGACCAAATCACTGGCCACTTTAATAAATGGATCACTAGTCACTTTATACAATGCACACTAAATACATTACTCATATCGCATGTATATACTGTATTTTACACCATCTATTACACCTTGCCTATGCAGCTTGGCCATTGCTCATCCATATACTTACATGTACATATTCTCATTCACCCCTTTAGATTTGTGAGTATGAGGTAGATGTTGGGGAATTGTTAGATTACTTGTTAGATATTACTGCACTGTCGGAACTAAAAGCACAAGCATTTTGCTACAGTCGCATTAACATTGCTACCTATGTGTATGTGACAAATAAAATTTGATTTGATTTGATATCCACAGAGGAATTCTGGAGCTCTGTCAGTGTGACCATCGGTTTCTTGGTCAACTCCCTGACCAAGGCCCCCGATGGCTCAGTTTGGCCAGGTGGCCAGCTCTAGGAAGATTCTTGGTGGTTCCAAACTTATTCCATAGAAGAATGATGAAGGCTACTGTTTTCTTGGGGACCTGCAGACATTTTTTGGTACCCTCCCCCAGATTTGTGAATCGACACAATCCTGTCTCAGAGCTATACGGAGAATGCCATCGACCTCATGGCTTGGTTTTTGCTCTGACATGCACTGTCATCTGTGCAACCTTATATAGACAGGTGTGTGCCTTTCCAAATCATGTCCAAACAATTGAATTTACCACAATTGATGCACCTGAGCTCAATTTCAAGTCTCATAGCAAAGGGTCTGAATACTTATGTAAATAAGGCATTTTGGTTTTTATTTTCATAAATTTGCAAACATTTCTAAAAAAACGTTTTTCGCTTTGTCGTTATGGGGTATGGTGTGTAGATTGATGAGGGGAAACATTATTTAATACATTTTAGAGTAAGGCTGTAACGTAACAACATTTTGAAAAGGGGGTCTGAATACTGTCCGAATGCACTGTACATACTTACATACATACAGAGGGTGGTGCGGTCAGCCCAATGCATCACAATGAGCACACTGCCTGTCTTTCAGGATATATACAGCAATTGGTGTCCCAGGAAGGTCAAGAAGATCATCAAGGACCTCAGCCCCCCGAGTCACGGCCTGTTCACCTCGCTATCATCCAGGAGGCAAGGTCAGTACACGTGCATCAAAGCTGGGACAGATGAACAGCATCTACTGTATCTCAAAGCAATCAGACTGTCAAATAGCCATCACTAGCGGGCCTCCATCCAGTACACTGCCTTGAACTTAGTCACTGTCACAAGCCGGCTACCCGGTTATTCCTCACTGCACTTCAGAGGCTGCTGCCCTATGTACATAGACATGGAACACTGGTCACTTTTCAAATGGAACACTGGTCACATGAATAATGTTTACATACTGTTTGACCCATTTCACATGTATTTACTGTATTCTAGTCCATTCTATTCAACGATTGCTGTACATATACTATTCTATCCAAGTATTCTTCAGATATACTATATATTTTATCCACATACTGTCCATAATGTCTATACATCCCATCACATACACAGTACCAGTCAAAAGTTTGGACACACCTACTCATTCAAGGGTTTTTCTTAATTTTTACTCTTTTCTACATCAAAACAATGAAATAACACATATGGAATAATGTAGTAACCAAAGAAGGGTTAAACAAAGATTATTCAATGTAGCCACGCTTTGCCTTGATAAAAGCTTTGCACGGTCTTGGCATTCTCCCAACCAGCTTCATGAGGTAGTCACCTGGAATGCATTTCAATTAACAGGTGTGCCTTGATAAAAGGTCATTTGTGGAATTTCTTTCCTTCTTAATGCGTTTGAGCCAATCAGTTGTGTTGTGACAATGTAAGGGTGGTATACAGAAGATAGTCCTATTTGGTAAAATACCAAGTCCATCTTATGGCAAGAATAGCTCAAATAAGCAAAGAGAAACGACAGTTCATCGTTACTTTAAGTAGGTCAGTCAATGCGGAAATTTCAAGAACTTTGAACGTTTCAAAGTGCAGCCGCAAAAACCATCAAGTGCTATGATGAAACTGGCTCTCATGAGGACACAGGAAAGGAAGACCCAGAGATACTGCTGCCGCAGAGGATAAGTTCATTAGAGTTACCAGGCTCAGAAATCTGCAATTAACTGCACCTCCGATTGCACCTCACAGAGTTCAAGTAACAGACACATCTCAACATCAACTGTTCAGAGGAGACTGCATGAATCAGGCCTTCGTGTTTGAATTGCTGCAAAGAAACCACTACTAAAGGACACCAATAAGAAGAATAGACCTTATTGGGCCAAGAAATACGAGCAATGGACATTAGACCGGTGGAAATCTGTCCTTTGGTGTGATGAGTCCAAATGTGTGATTTTTGGTTCCAACTGCCGTGTCTTTGAGAGACACAGACTAGGTGAACGGGTGATCTCTGTATGTGTGGTTCCCACAGTGAAGCATGGAGGAAGGAGGTGTGAGGGTGTGGGGATGCTTTGCTGGTGATACTGTCAGTGATTTATTTCGAATTCAAGGCACACTTAACCAGCATGTCTACCACAGCATTCTGCTGCAATACGCCATCCCATCTGGTTTGTTCTTATTGGGACAATCATTTGTTTTTCAACAGTACAAGGACACAAAACACACCTCCAGGCTGTGTAAGGACTATATGACTAAGAAGGAGAGTGATGGAGTGCTGCATCAGATGACCTGGCCTCCACAATCACCCGACCTCAACCCGGTTGAGATGGTTTGGGATGAGTTGGACCACAGAATGAAGGAAAAACAGTCAACATGTGCTCCGCATATGTGGGAACTTCTACAAGACTGCTGGAAAAGCATTCCAGGTGACTACCTCATGAAGCTGTTTGAGAGAATGCAAAACTGTCATCAAGGCAAAGGGTGGCTTCTTTGAATAAACTTTTTTGGTTACGACATGATTCCATATGTGTTATTTCATAGTTTTGATGTCTTCACTATTAGTCTACAATGTAGAACATAGTAAAAATAAAGAAGATCCCTTGAATGAGTAGGTGTGTCCAAACTTTTGACTTGTACTGTGTATATATAACTGCACTGTCCAATTTACAGTAGCTATTACAGTGAAAAAATACCATGCTATTGTTTGAGGAGAGGGCATCATTTTGAACATGATAAGTTATTAATAAACATATTAGGCACATTTGGTCATTCTTGAAACAACATTTTTAACATAAATGCAATGGTTCATTGGATTAGTCTGAAACTTTGCAGATACACTGCTGCCATCTGGTGAACAAAATCTAAATTACACCTGGGCTGGAATAATACTACATTATGGCCTTTTTCTTGCATTTCAAAATGATGGTACAAAAAATATATAAAAGGGTTGGTTTATTCTTTGTATTATATTTTACCAGATCTATTCTGTTATATTCTCCTACATTCCTTTCACATTTCCGCAAAGTGTAATGTGTTTCTTTTCAAATGGTACCAATAATATGCATATCCTTGCTTCAGGGCCTGAGCTACAGGCAGTTAGATTTGGGTATGTCATTTTAGTCGAAAATTGAAAAGAATTGATGTATCCTTAAACCCTTTACAATGAAGATCTGTGAAGTTATTTGAGTTTTTACAAATTATCTTTGAAAGACAGGGTCCTGAAAAAGGGACGTTTCTTTTTTTGCTGTGTATGTATATATATATACATATACACACAATAGAGATGTAATCTCTATTGCGCTCTACACTGCCCTCCCCCACCTGGACAAGAGGAACACCTATGTGAGAATGCTCTTCAACACCATAGGTCTCTCCTAGTTCATCACTAAACTAAGGACCCTGGGACTGAACACCCCCCTCTGCAACTGGATCCTGGACTTCCTGACGGGCCGCCCCCAGGTGGAGAGGGTAGGCAACAACACATCTGCCACGCTGACCCTCAACACAGGGGCCCATCAGGGGTGCGTGCTTAGTCCCCTCCTCTACTCCCTATTCACCCACGACTGCATGGCCAGGCACGACACCAAAACCACTGTCTCACCGACAACGATGAGACAGCCTATAGGGAGGAGGTCAGAGACCTGGCAGTGTGGTGTCAGGGCAGGAGGAGCGGCGGAGGAGATGGCCGCCGTTTTACGATCTCCTAACCAATTGTGCCATTATGTGGGTTTTTTTCGCGATATTTGTAAATTATTTTGTACATAATGTTTCTGCAACCGTATCCTACGGCAGAAAATAGCTTCTGGATATCAGGACAGCGATCAGTTGTGCGCCCCCAGTGATGCCTGCCATCCAGGACCTCTTCACCAGGCGGTGTCAGAGGAAGGCCCTAAAAATTGTTAAAGACCCCAGCCATCCCAGTCATAGACTGTTCTCTCTACTACCGCATGGCAAGCGGTACCGGAGTGCCAAGTCTAGGACCAAAAAGCTTCTCAACAGTTTTTACCAATAGTTAGTTAAATAGTCTGGGTAGCTAATTGGTTAATTATCTGCATTGACCCTTTTTGCACTGACTTTTTTGACTTATCACATACGCTGCTGCTACTGTTTATCATCTATCCTGTTGTCTAGTCACTTTATTCCTAGTTATATGTACATATCTACCTCAATTACCTCATACCCCTGTACATCGACTCGGTACGTGTACACCGTGTATAAAGGCAAGTTATTACTCATTGTGTATTTATTATTCATTTTATTATTACGTGTTTTACTGATTACTCTCATTTTCTCTCTACATTGTTGGGAAGGTCCCATAAGTAAGCATTTCACTGTTAGCCTACACTTGTTGTTTACCAAGCATGTGATGATTAAAATCTTATTTGATTTGATTTAACATGGAAAAGCCAGATGCACTGAGATAGTTGGTGAGTGACTTTATGCGCCGTGGATGAGAAAAGCATCCGTGCATAACATATGGAGTATGGACATGGTTACATTTAGCCAAAGGTAAGACTGAAAGGTATACACAGAGCTGTGGAGTGGTACAAATGACTGGCAGTGTGGGTCTATACCCTGCAATGAATTGCTATAAGCTACTGTAAACATAGCATAGCTCTGTATTGTCTAATGGGTTCATTACATACAGTATAATTAAGCAATAAGGCACGAGGAGGTGTGGTACATGGCCAATATACCACGGCTAAGTGCTGTTCTTACACAAGACGTAACACGGTGTGCCTGGATACAGCCCTTAGCCGTGGTATATTGGGCATATATCACAAACCCCCGAGGTGCCTTATTGCTATTATACTGGTGTCATGACATTGGCCTGTGGGTAAGGTTTATGACCCTCTCATATATACCCTTCTCCCCTCTCTCTCTCTTGACTCTACTGAAGGACTCTTGAATAGCCTTTGTTAAACATAGAGAGTCTGGGAACATCAAACAAGTGAGGGGGAAGGAGCCATATTTCTGTAATAGGACCAGTTGAAAATATGCGTTGGTACTTAATGAATATGATGTCAGTTCGGTTGTCATCTGAGACATTATGACTGATGACAGGACGACATTAACTGTATCTGGGAAAGTCAGATTCACAGATCAGATTCACATGGAATTGTTCTGCAATTTAAATGTTTGAATATGAAACTATTTGTGAAAACATTAAATGTAATTTTAGCTTCCAAATGAGAGAATTGAGTTTTCATAAGGTTAGAGCTCTGCTCAATCAGTGGCCCGTCCCTGTGAAGAGACATGGGTTATAAACTATGAAACACACCCTTCTCTCCCACCACTATATAAGTCCTTGACGAAAATGTAACCTTCTGTTCCGAGTACGTGAGGCCTGCAGCCTCTGCGTTAAAAGGGCGAATAACTTTCTGTTCCGAGGACAATAGGACGATGGACCATACGTTAAAAATGACTAACATGTCAACTACAGAACTAAGCCAACCTCAGCGTGAGCTTTGGTTGTGAATGGTATGAACTTTGAACTCTTATTCACTAAAGAAGTGAGACATCCTAGCCGTTGAGTTAGCAGCGGCCGCTGTAAACGTGGGCTAGGAAAGGATGGACGACATACCCAGTCTAACACACAACGACGATACTACAACATATCCAATTTACCACCAGAGACATTCTTCCGAGGACAGGAAGGTCTCTGTTGGCCAACACGGCCAGCATCTACGTCCAACCTACCGAAGCGCAGCTCAGAGTAAATACTTATTGCATTTTCCTTTTCCAAATGGGCGGTAATTTAGAATGCATAAGATACTGTATTTACGATAGCATGGCTTCTCCCTTTGTTCCTCAGTCTTCCCGCTCTTTCACTCAAACCCAACCTCCTTTCCTTTGTGTAACCAGAAATTATGTCGGCTCCATCCACCAGGGACATTTTAAAAATAAATAATTAAACCCAATTTTGTATTGCTGATTCAACTTGTTAGCCAGGGTTCGTGAAGATAACCAATAACTTACAACTTTCAGATGAGACTGAAATAAGGTGACGATTAATATTGACTGCTATTGATGTAAAATATTACTAGGTCTTTAAGAGTTTATTCGGAAGATAACAGCTCTATAAACACTCTTTTGTGGTGCCCCGACTTTCTAGTTAACTACATTTATATGAATAGCATAATCATGTAATATTAATTACAGAGAAAGGATTTTATAGAATAGCATGTCATATCACTTAATCCGGCATAGCCAAAGACACGACACTGGTTACCAACATAATTAGAGCAGTAAAAAGAAATGTTTTGCCATACCCCTGGTATACGGTCTGATATACCACGGTTGTCAGCCAATCAGCAGTCAGGGGGAATATCCCCTGAGCAAATGTTATGCTAGCCCCTTCATACTCGTCTATCAAGTGTATGATTCCAGCAGAAATCATAGTAAATAAAGAGCGTGGGACTATAAGTTTCTATCTGCATCTTGGTCAAGATTGAGTTATTGACATTGCCTTGTTCTGTTCAATGTTCACTACCTATACGTACAGTAGTCTAAATACCCCAATTCAGGTTAAGTTCAAAAGAATTGAAGATAAAAAATTGCTGACACCATTCAAACAATGAGGTTTCAGAACCTTAAAGCCAGTTATCTCTGAATTATCTTTTTGCAGACAGAACTTTATAGTCCCAAGCTCTTGTAAATGGGTTTACTTTGACTAAACAGTATGCCACAGTCATAGGGTAAAATCGGCAATCTCCCTTGCAACGTTCCCATGATAAATAACGCAAGCGGATTGCCAACCTGGTATCAGTTTATATGCATCATGTTGTGGAGCTTTTGCAAAAAAAGATATGCAGTGGGTGTACAGTAGATACACTAGTACACAGTAGCCTCTGATAGATACAATCAAAACAGAGTAATAGCATCAACAATTCATCAACTAGATAAAATGCAATGCAATAAGCCGAGCTCTCCGAGAAAACAATATAGAAGTGAGTAAAAGTGAGTGGGCTGATTGAAGCAAATGTAATAAGCCTTGGGGGAACCTAGAGAATCTCTCGTGCTTGGATATTAAATATTTCTCAAACAGTATCATCATGGGATAAATCAGCTATTTGTTTACTAGCACTCCTTCTGATAATCTGTTATGGGATTTTTTATCAATAATGACTAAATGAGGTATACTGCACTATAACTTGCAAGAATTCTACCCTGTCTTTCTTGTAGTATTACATAATGTTTGTTCCTTAGGAAGAGGTTATATGGCATGTACCTAGGAAGAAAGGAATGTATGTGGAGATAAGAGAGGACAGGGAGAGCTCCTCCAGAGTTATAGTGTCTGGGGGAGACTGGAACGGTCAGCTGAGGGGTTATAAACTGTGGTTAGACTCATGAGAAAATCCATGTTGGTGTGTATGTATGTGCGTAGTTTAGGATGGTATAAGAAGAAATGTATTTGTGAAAACTCTCGCAAATAAATTGGGATCTGATCAATTCTGAGCTGGGAATTCTGTCTGTTTTATTTAAGACCAGAGCTTTACAACCTCTGGGTATCAGACAGATAAATATAATTGGAATTTCTGAACACTGATGAAATAATTACTTGACATAATCCAAGGGCTACATGTTTTGCTGACATAGAGCTAGCCTTACAACAGTCTATAGACAGTATGTGTACAGCATAGCTATCATCAATTGCAACATACCTGAAATTGTAAGTGTAACCACATTTCTCAATGGGCTTGCTTGATGAACAGCGGGAAAGTGTGGCGGACATTTCTGTAATGAAATCATAAATCATCATAGCTGGGCAGAAGCTTCTATTCTTGGTGACACAGGAGAGAGAACACACGGCCTAAAGTACATTGTAATTAGTATGCATAGATATTTACAGTACACCTATTCACTTCCATTTGCAATTCAGATGAAATGGTAAGCTCTCCCTAATAACCCTGCTGCCTTTTATTTGTAGGAACACCCTAATGTAAAAATCTACAACATTCAACAATATGGCCTGGAAGGTTAGGGGGAAAGACTGATTTGACAAACAGAAACACTGGTTCGAATCCCTGGAGGGCGGGGAACCCAAGCCCTCCAGGGAGGCACTGATCCTCTTCCCAACACCCTGCCATGTAAAGAGCAATTAGAGAAATAAATGAATGGGTTTGTTCCTCCTTAGCATGTTTATTTACATGTTTATTACCCCTTAAAATGATGACGAATGTCTGCAACGGTTGTTCCAGAGGCCATAGGCCATGTGCTAATTTCAGGCCCAATCATGTGCTGGTCTCCCAAGGCTGTTTGAACTCAAGGAGGAATATGATTGGCCTTGAGCTCTGAAACATCACCATGTTGCTATAGAGTGACAGGCTCCTCTAAATGAACCCTATAAGATTTGAATTCAGAGGTCAGAGTTGCTGTGCGTGTGTGTGTGTGTGTGTTTAGGAAGCATTATGGGAACAACCATTTCTATGTAAAAGGGGATGTTTGAGGATTGCAGAATGCATACACAGAGCATGCATGTTGTATTCCTTGTTATCACATGGGTCTTCTTTGAAAACAACAGCTCTAAGTATGTGTAGCTTCTGCTTTCTCTGATGTTTCATTCTATAAGCTTTTATCAAATGGGTCACTGTTTCATGACCATGTATGTTCCGGGAACCCAACAGAGCGAGAAATCACAGCTGCAGCAAAATATTGAATTGGTCTGAAGTGTGATAACCAAGTAGCCACTATCACTGTCCTGGAATATTTAACACCCACCGTTAAACAGCTTAACTAGTTAGAGTCATGCTTCTAGCAGAGTGCAAATACACACATTCCTGTTTTTATACAAAACCAAAGTGGATTTATTTATTTTCTAATCATCCTAATTTGATTCCTTCCATCCAATTGGTAGAGGAGAGAGGAGGGATTGTTTTAAAAATGTTTCATTGTACTTCAGAAGTAGCTGTTCAAAAGGAACAGTATCCCAGGTAAAATTAAACATATCTACACTTGCTCTGAATTAAATCCTAAAAGACTACAAGAAATAACTTAGTCCAGTGGTGTACTTTAGGGTTATATCCCGACACCACTCATAATGTTGAGCATCAGGCTCAAAAGGACAAAAGTGAGCTTAGAAAAGCAAGAGATTCATCAAAGCTCATAACACTGGATAAAAAGTTCCACCGTTCATAGACCCATCCTTTTGTGAGCCTGACAGTGACGCTCCATCCAAATGTCTGGTATCCATCAACATTTAACCTGGGCAAGGACAATGTCAACTGCCTCCCCCATAAGCGAGTTCCCTAGGTAGTTCAGCCTTTTCAAAAAATCCATCATCAACCACAAGTAGGTCAGTGTCTCCTTAGGACTCAAACCACCGGTATCCTTCACAATGTCAGACAGATTCGGATGGAAGGAGGAAAGCAAGGAGGTGACAGGACCCAAAGAGGAGGGAATGTCACTTTGCACTTTTGAAGACCAGGGACACTTTGGTAGAAGATATCTGATATTCCAGCACACATACCTTGTTGAATGGTTTGGATAATCCGTCTTCAAAGACATGGACGTAGTGGCCAATAGATAAAGAAATCCTGCAACACAAAATGGAGGGAAACATTAGCATGATTAGCCATAGTAATAGTGAAAGTTACAATACACATTCACATATTTTGTGAGCCTTCTGTAGTAAATAGAGGACTTGGCAGGGTACAAGGAATTAAGGGATATAGAATCTGTACATTAATACTGCTGATTCGAGTTTGAATTAATGAGTTTTTCAGAGATTTGAATAGCTTTAGCTTAAAAGGCAATGAGTCAGCAAATAACAGAAGACTTAATGCACTTCATCTTAATCTAGTGTCTTCAAAACCCTATTTATCTTTTCGGTAATTATCAACAGAAGAAATTTAATTATCCAGCCATTTCTTTGTTTTGGAAATCAATTAGGCCAATCTTTCAGAGGTATGCGAATTGGAGCAACTTTGGAGATCAGACAATTTAATTAAGAATCCTAACTTCCGATTAAGATCATTCTTCAGAAAGAAGCTCCGGCAGGTACTTTCCCTTAAAAGGGAACCAAGTTTTAGAAAGGATATTTTCCCAATGAGAATTGTTTCACAATATTGAACATACCACATAGCGTTGGAAAAGCATTGTTGGCTGTAATAATCATTAAAACTTCAAAACCATAGAGTTGAGTGTAAGCAACAACGTGCATGGTAGTTGAGAAAACCAGACAAAACTCTGCCCCCTTACAATACTGGTGGAGGTCCTCAATGAGATAAAGCTACACCCATATTACCATCACATGACGCCACATAGCAAAACCCATACATATACAGTAGTGTGGATAAGAGTTGTCACAATAATAAAGGAGGTTGGTGGCAACTTATTTGGGGAGAATGGGTTTTGTGGTAATGGCTGGAGCGGAATAAGTGGGATGGTATCAAATACATCAAACACATGGTTTCCATGTGTTTGATGCCATTCCATTTGCTTCGTTCCAGACATTATTATGAGCCGTCCTCCCATCAGCAGCCTCCACTGCACAGTAAGTCTATTACTAATTCTGTCTTCCTTTTTGGTAACACACACTGATAAGGGATGAATGTTGATTGATAGCAAATGTGGCCGTACCAGCCCTGACTACTACTATGGAAGCCTAGTCCCATGATACCTTGGCTTGAACCCAATAGGGCCATCTAGGCCAGGTTGGAGTCATAGTTTACCATTGCCCTGCAACCTGCTGTTGCGCTTGAGTTTGATCCTGTGTGTGTGTGTGAGTGAGTGTTTCTGTGTGTGCGTGCGTGCGTACACTCGTGTGTGTGTGTGTGTGTGTGTCTGCATGCAGTTAGCTCTTGTTCAATCAATGCTATCACAGTTCAGCTCTTGTTCATCCAACAGAACAGGACCCCCTTAGAGACACATCAAGAGGGATTTGAACATATCATTCCTATCATTCTAGCCTTTAGCCACATACATCAACACAAGGTGAGAGCCATGATAATTAATGATAGTGACAGGACCGACAGGATAAACTAGATAGAAAAAAAGTTAAATCAATATTCGGACTAGACCGCACAAATAGACCAGCCAAAACGATGGAAGCTTGAGTTAAGATGCTGAAGCCTGAGGGAGAGGGATATGTCGGATCATGTTAGACATAGAAGAAAAAGAAAGGCTTCATGTTTTGCTGACTGAGCAGCGACAAAAGATGTACACATAGCTCACAAGTTAACATTAGTCATCAGGAAGTCTTGACTGGAGGGTTTGTTTGACCATGTATTGTACAGCTGACCAGCCATTAGGGCTCAATGCAGTTTCAGTTTCCTAAGGCATCGCTAACACTGGTGCTAACCACAGGACCCTCATAGCATACATAGCTCAGTGAGTGGTGGTGCATTAACCTACAGTAGCACTCCACTGACACACATACATTACAGCCTCTGTTTCAGCAGCGCAGTGGGGCCATCTGAGCTCAACCACTCACAGTCCACTCAGAGAAATCTTAACTTCAGGGCACTCTCTCTCCCCGTCTCTCTCTTTTTCTCTTACTCACTCACTCACTCATACAGATACGCATGCACGCACGCACGCACACACTTGGCCTACTTTTTATCATTCTACCTCAGCATCTATAGCATGAATGACCAAACTCTTCTTGAGATTAAAAAGACAGTCCAACCTTCCCCCCGTTTCTCCTCCACCTCCTCCTCCATGCTTCTCCTCTCACACTCGAATCACAGAGGGCGCATAGCAACGGCTGCTACTCCGCTGGGAGATCAGTGTGAAGAAATCTATTTCCAGATAAACAAACTGAACATATCACCCCTCTGTTATCTCTCTCTCTCTCTCTCTCTCTCTCTCTCTCTCTCTCTCTCTCTCTCTCTGTTCATTCTATTGTGATATGCACCCCCTGGCCGTTACAAAGGTCCTCAGGCACACACAATGACCACGCAATGCACCATGGGAGATATGCTCCCATAATCTGTTTTGGCTGGAGGGGTGCAGTGAGTCTGTTTCCCTCTCTATGGTCATCGACAGGCCTAGCCTTATAGTCCGGGGTAAATATGGAGAGAGCAACATGCGGTTCATAGCTAGGCAAATAAGGCTTGAATCAAAAACATCCATCGAAACACCTTAATCAAAAACAAAGACACTGTGGAACTGGGGGAGCTGTGGTGCATAAGGAAGAAGGGACTGTAGAGATGATGGGGACATTTAGCTCAAATGTGAGTTTGGTGTTTGGGTGAGTGATTTGGCCATTGTGAAGAGTTTGTAGTTTGATGTCTTATGTGACAGTGGTTTGTAAAGTTGTTTGTTCGATGGAATCAGTTTGTCATTGATTTATGCAAGCGCAAATGCTCTTTGTCTTCTATTACAAGACAGCAAAGAGTGAGTTGTAATAACAAGTTGCAAGATATAACAAATATAACAAGATATAACAAACATTTATTGAATTTGATAAAATATCATGTGTGTGACACTTGATTGGTGCAGTATTTAATTATTATAATTTTTTTTACCTCCAATTTCGTGGTATACAATTGTTAGTCTCATCGCTACAACTCCTGTACGGGCTTGGGAGAGACGAAGGTCGAGAGCCATGCGTCCTCCAAAACACAACCCAACCAAGCTGCACAGCGCGCATCCAACCCGGAAGCCAGCCGCACCAATGTGTCGGAGGAAACACCTTACGCCTAGCGACCTGGTCAGCCCGGCCCGCCACAGGAGTCGCTAGTGCGCGATGAGACAAGGATATCCCTACCGGCCAAGCCCTCCCTAACCCGGACGATGCTAGGCCATTGACCTCCCGGTCACGGCCGGCTGCGACAGAGCCTGGGCTCAAACCCAGAGTCTCTGGTGGCACAGCTAGCACTACGATGTTTTAGACCACTGCGCCACCCGGGAGGCCCGATTGGTGCAGTATTTTGACCATGCCAATACCATGAGACAACCAAATATAGCAGCAATTTCAACTGAATGTGAAGCCATCCAATGTGTTTTTATCAACTACATATGGGTTGCTAGTGTAAAGGATGTCACACTGCTTTCTTAGCGAGTACCACTCGCTTAGCGAGTACCACCTGATTTGGGTCCACCAAGGCTCGAACCGAGGACCTCTGCCTGGCTAGCACACGTGACCGCCCTCCCGAAGTGTCTTACCAGTCGAGACACCGAAAAGTGAACTATTTAGCGGCACAATTGGCGACACTTTAGGCTGAGCTGTCAGTTTCACATCTACACTAGCACTGTGTATACTGTACACAATGTACTAAAATGGGGCGGTTCCACGACAGTTAAATATTTTTGGTATCTCAGATTGTTCTGGCAATCCTCACATTTTATTGGGAGGAAGGATGTTTAACATGCTTTTTACATTTATCACAAAAATCTATTTGATTCAATTTTAGACCTATACATGCCTCCTGTAAGACCCTATGATCTGTGAACCATACATGATACTCACAACATCTTGGTGTCATACTCCTTAAAGTGTGCTCTAAAAAATGTAGTATGTTTTGATTCTAAAATTTAAAAAAATCCACATGAATTAATTCAACATTACAAATATTCATATTAATATCGTAAAAACGGCCTTTTTTATTTTGTTCATTTTAAGACATATTGTTTGTAAGAATATACTGTACTCTTCACACATGTCCAAGTTCCAGAGTAGGCTCTCTGGTACTTTTAATGATATGACCCATTTTATAAATAGAAATGGATATTATAGGTCATTAACCAATTACAACACTCATTTAAGATTGTACATTCAGCAAATTACCAGCAGGGTTCAATTTAAATCCATTTTCCCATTCACTGTGTTGGTGGCGCTCATAAAATGTATCATATCTTCAGAAACAGCAGAGAGCCCTCTCTGAAAATGTGATTTAATTGAAGAGTATATTGTTCCAAACAATATGTCTTAAAATGAACAAAATAAAAAAGTCTGGATTTGAAATATTAATATTATATATTAATATATACAGTGCCTTGCGAAAGTATTCGGCCCCCTTGAACTTTGCGACCTTTTGCCACATTTCAGGCTTCAAACATAAAGATATAAAACTGTATTTTTTGTGAAGAATTAACAACAAGTGGGACACAATCATGAAGTGGAACGACATTTATTGGATATTTCAAACTTTTTTAACAAATCAAAAACTGAAAAATTGGGCGTGCAAAATTATTCAGCCCCCTTAAGTTAATACTTTGTAGCGTCACCTTTTTCTGCGATTACAGCTGTAAGTCGCTTGGGGTATGTCTCTATCAGTTTTGCACATCGAGAGACTGACATTTTTTCCCATTCCTCCTTGCAAAACAGCTCGAGCTCAGTGAGGTTGGATGGAGAGCATTTGTGAACAGCAGTTTTCAGTTCTTTCCACAGATTCTCGATTGGATTCAGGTCTGGACTTTGACTTGGCCATTCTAACACCTGGATATGTTTATTTTTGAACCATTCCATTGTAGATTTTGCTTTATGTTTTGGATCATTGTCTTGTTGGAAGACAAATCTCGTCCCAGTCTCAGGTCTTTTGCAGACTCCATCAGGTTTTCTTCCAGAGTGGTCCTGTATTTGGCTCCATCCATCTTCCCATCAATTTTAACCATCTTCCCTGTCCCTGCTGAAGAAAAGCAGGCCCAAAACATGATGCTGCCACCACCATGTTTGACAGTGGGGATGGTGTGATCAGCTGTGTTGCTTTTACGCCAAACATAACGTTTTGCATTGTTGCCAAAAAGTTCAATTTTGGTTTCATCTGACCAGAGCACCTTCTTCCACATGTTTGGTGTGTCTCCCAGGTGGCTTGTGGCAAACTTTAAACAACACTTTTTACGGATATCTTTAAGAAATGGCTTTCTTCTTGCCACTCTTCCATAAAGGCCAGATTTGTGCAATATACGACTGATTGTTGTCCTATGGACAGAGTCTCCCACCTCAGCTGTAGATCTCTGCAGTTCATCCAGAGTGATCATGGGCCTCTTGGCTGCATCTCTGATCAGTCTTCTCCTTGTATGAGCTGAAAGTTTAGAGGGACGGCCAGGTCTTGGTAGATTTGCAGTGGTCTGATACTCCTTCCATTTCAATATTATCGCTTGCACAGTGCTCCTTGGGATGTTTAAAGCTTGGGAAATCTTTTTGTATCCAAATCCGGCTTTAAACTTCTTCACAACAGTATCTCGGTCCTGCCTGGTGTGTTCCTTGTTCTTCATGATGCTCTCTGCGCTTTTAACGGACCTCTGAGACTATCACAGTGCAGGTGCATTTATACGGAGACTTGATTACACACAGGTGGATTGTATTTATCATCATTAGTCATTTAGGTCAACATTGGATCATTCAGAGATCCTCACTGAACTTCTGGAGAGAGTTTGGTGCACTGAAAGTAAAGGGGCTGAATAATTTTGCACGCCCAATTTTTCAGTTTTTGATTTGTTAAAAAAGTTTGAAATATCCAATAAATGTCGTTCCCCTTCATGATTGTGTCCCACTTGTTGTTGATTCTTCACAAAAAAAATACAGTTTTATATCTTTATGTTTGAAGCCTGAAATGTGGCAAAAGGTCGCAAAGTTCAAGGGGGCCGAATACTTTCGCAAGGCACTGTATATATTAATATTCACCGATCATAGGATCTTACATGTACATGAGGCATGTATAGGTCTGAAAAGGGCCTAAAATGGACACTTTAATTATCTTTTTTTTTAAATGGTTGGTGATACAAATGGTTTGTGTAAAAAGCATTTAAAAAATATTTCCTCCTAATTAAGTTTCTACATGAAAATTGCCAGAACAATCTGAGATAACCGCAAAAATGTTTGCTCCTGCTGGCGTGGCATCACACAAACGTAGATTTGACATAGAGTAAAAAAACAGTTAACCACCAGGTATAGCATCCCTCTGGTTTCCCCTGGGATGGCCCTTGCCGTGTTAGCCTTTTACTGCAGTGGGCTAAATCAGGACCACACAAAATCATACACCTCACACACATGGTTAAGGGCTTAAACAACAATCCCAGTATTTGTATAACAAAACAATTTGACATAGAAACACCGGATCATCTGCATTAAAAATATTTTTTTTTATTAATTCTGAAATTATTAAAACATTAACATTCCACCCATGAGGCCATTAAGGGCGATTTGGTCATTTGACTACAGGAAAGTACCAACCGTAACCATGACAAACATCATTGTGGCAACCGCCCTAGTTAACAGGAGGTAAAAAGTTGGCCACACTGCAGTTCACACAGAGAGGAAGGGGAAGCCTGCCCACAGCCCTCAATCATCAGCCATACAGGATATCCTGCTGTGTCTGGCACACCTTCACCACTTCCCTCTTCTCCCTCCCCATCACTCCCTCCTCCTTCCCGGATGGGCCGTGTTCTCTCTATCCTTTCCCCCTCTTTCTCCTACATGGTATTGGATCACATTATGCTGTTAGCGCTCTCTTTCTTTAAATAATGCATTTTCATCTTGTGTTTTCAATTTTTCTTATACACACATATCCTTTTAAATCTCCCCCTTGTATTCCTTTCTTTCTCTCTGCTACTCTTCCATTCTTTCTATTTTCCTCTCTTTCGCTTTACATTTCAATGTTATGTTTTAGTGGCGTGACTGCGACTACTACCTTCACAAAAGCGAGACAATTTCACCAAAGACATGGTTACGGGGAAAAAAACGAGACACTTGCTCCATCTTTGTTTCGTAACCCCCCTCCCTCACTTCTCCATTTCAACTCGCTGATATCCCCTCCATTTTTTTATCTCTCTCACTCCTTCGTTCTCCCTCTCCTTCCCGCTGTCACACACTTCCCCATTGCATCTCTCTCAGCCTCTTATCTTCTCCCATATGCTGAACTTGTGGATCCCCTAGTGTGTGTGTGTGGTGCGTGGTAGTGGCTGAAATATTAATGTATCTAAGACTCCTCCAGCACACTCCCTGGGAGGTGGAGGCCATAGAACGGAGAGAGGGAGGACGAGAGAGGGGGATGAACCTAAGTAAGAGGGATGAGAAAACTGTAGAAGAGGTATGAAGTCTGGGTGAGGGTGAGTGTGTTTGTTTGTGTGTGTGTGTGTGTTTGTGCGTGTGCGTGCGTGTGCGTGTGCGAGTGTTTGTTTGTGTGTGTGTGTGTGTGTGCGTGCGTGCGTGCGTGCGTGCGTGTGTGTGTGTGTGTGTGTGTGTGTGTGTGTGTGTGTGTGTGTGTGTGTGTGTGTACAGTTGTATGTGTGATAGGTGTGTGTAAGAAGTGTTTGTCTGACCCAGTTTTACCATAGCAGAATATACCTTTTAACATAATCATTGGTTTCCAAGTAGGTCAGTCAGTAGCACTGCACAGTATCATCCATTTACAGTATAACAGCCAGTGCTTTGTAGGCTAAATCGGTAACCTTGCTAGCATCCTAATGGCATAGCCAAACACTTGCCAGCTGGCTTATAGACATCCACTCTCTTGCTTCCAGCTCATATGGCGTGTCTTTAGAGCTTGTCAATTGCAATGCCTGTGTTTTGTTCAGTGCTCTTATTCACTCTGTGTGCTGTACTGTGGTGCTTAGATGATCTCCCGCACAAGCCCCTCCTTTGTGGAACCTCACAATGTTTTTGTTAACCCACTTCTCTTGTTTGCAATATTGCCAAAATAGTATGATCATGTTTTATTATAATAAAAGGGTGGCAACAAAAACATTTTAAATGTGTCCACTTGCTTCCCATCCAAAACAGTTAGTGTATATATTATGAATACATTTTGTGATGTTTTAGTTCGTTTTGGTCTTTGGCAAGGTTTTTGTTTTCAGCTGTTCGTGCACACAAAGCATTTTCTTGAGGAAAGCCGAAGTTCGGAAGCCGAAGTCTACGCCCCTAAATCGGTGATTGGTCAACAGTAGTGATTCTTCAATGAAGTGTTTATTTTCATTCAACGATAGACGACTCGTTTTCATGCACATTTTTTAACTTGAGAAATACTGCACCAAACATCCTACTTAGTTAGATGTTAAATGCGTGACTAAAATTTCCACCTAATTGTTTAATTAATTCTTAATTAATTACAGATTTCTTGAGTTATCTTAGATTAATTCTGTCTATTCTGAGGAATTGTATATTGGCTATGGCGTCTCATTTTTCAAGCAAAGGTCTTTCAAGGGAATATGCAAGCACACTAGGTGCCAACAGAACCGAAGCAGAACCAGTCAGTTGTAACGGCAGATTTCCTCCTCTTCGTCTGAAGAGGAGGTGTAGCAGGGATCGGACCAAAACCCAGCGTGGTAAGTGTCCATATCGTTTATTATATAACAGAAACTGAACACTAAGAAATACAAAACAATAAATGTGAACATGAACGAAAACCAAACCAAAACAGACACGGAAACAAACACCCACAAACCAACAATGAAACCCAGGCTACCTAAGTATGATTCTCAATCAGAGACAACTAACGACACCTGCCTTTGATTGAGAACCATACTAGGCCGAAACAGAAACCTAAACATAGAAACACAAAACATAGACTGCCCACCCCAACTCACGCCCTGACCATACTAAAACAAAGACATAAATAAAAGAACTAAGGTCAGAACGTGACATTAGTGGTTTTAATGGGTCTTTCTCTCATCTGATTGCTTTATACTGTTCAATCAAACTTCAATCAAAAAATATTTTCAGCATTTTCATACATTTCTGCATTTCCTTCACTCTGCATTGCCTTTACTTTTGTCTTTTTATCCTCTCCATCGCTCAACTTCCCTCCCTCTCGCTCTCTTGCTCTCCCCCTCTCTCTCTCTCTCTCTCTCTTTCCCTCTTTTTCAGCTGTTGGTGAGTAGCGCTGTACTGGGTGACACTAGCGTAGAGGTGACCTTGGTAAGAGCAGCGGAGCCTCCAGCGATCGCCATGGAGACTGAATCTACCTCAAGCTAGGCCGTGGTTGGGAAAAGAGAGCAAGAGTGAGAAAGAGAGAGAGAACACAGAGAGGTAGAGTAAGAATAGCAAGATAAAATATATACAGCATGTACAGTATAGAGAGACAGGGGATGGAGGGAGAGAAAACAAAGTGAGAGAAGAGATAGTGACAGAGGAGAGACGGATGACAAGACAACAGAGGGGGATGATGAGAGGGACCAGAGATGGCAAAGAAAGAAAGAGAGAAATTAAGACGAGGTGGACGAATGACAGAGGATAGATGAAGGTGGGAAGAGAACAATGATAGTGAAAAAAGACAGAGAGAAAGGGTGACGGTAAAGGAGATGTGGAGAGGGGAGAGAAAGAGGGAGAGGTCTGACAGATGAGGGCAGAGAGAGTTGGCATAGGCATTTCTTCTGTGGAGCTTCCACTGTCCAGTCCCACACTTCCATACCCATCAATCTGTTCTAGATTACTATAATACTGCCCCGGCTTCTCTCTCTCTCTCTCTCTCTCTCTCTCTCTCTCTCTCTCTCTCTCTCTCTCTCTCTCTCTCTCTCTCTCTCTCTCTCTCTCTCTCTCTCTCTCTCTCTCTCTCTCTCTCTCTCTCTCTCTCTCTCTCTCTCTCTCTCTCTCTCTCTCTCTCTCTCACTCATGGCAGGTGGTCTTTAAGCAAATAAAAAGTAAGCCCTACTTTTAAACCCCTCTTAAAAAGGGAAGCAATAACATTTAATCAGACGTAAAGCTACGCCACCGTGCTTTCTATTTACCTAAACCTCTTTTTGTTTAAAGGGATCTTTAAATCCAATTTGTGCTATGAAATGCAGTATGTCCTAATCTAAAGGGGGAAAGATAGTCCAGGTCAAAAAGGGTGGCTTTCGCAACAATAAATTGAATCAGTTTGCATTTTTTACATTTATTGAACCTTTATTTAACTAGACAAGTCAGTTAAGAACAAATTCTTATTTACAATGACGGCCTTCCCCGGCCAAACCCAGACGACCCCGGGCCAATTGTGCGCCGCCCTATGAGACTCCCAATCACAGCCGGTTGTGATATAGCCTGGAATCAAACTAGGGTCTGTAGTGACGCCTCCAGCACTGAGATGCAGTGAACTAGTCCTCTGCGCCACTCGGGAGCTTGAGCATCTCAGAGTAGTAATACTGATCTAGGACCAGTTTGGCCTTACAAAGCATGATTGACCCTTAGGATCTGTGTCCACAGTGCTAGGGGTTAGGTTGCACCTCAATTGTTTCAAAAAAGGTTTCCTCTCCTGGTTTCCTGCATTGAACCAGCCGGGTGGTTGCAATGACTTCATTCTAGCATTGTCTGTGAGATTCTGGTCAGGTTGTAAACTGATTGTAAAATGCCGTTTTTTTGGATGTCATGTTAGCGACCAGAAAAAGAGGTTGATAATTGGTTGTAACCTTGTTATCTGACCACCCGTGTATCAATCTAAGTAACATAATAAAAATATCCCCATCAAAATCCGTCAGTTTAAGCTAGAGATGGGTGGCCGCGGTAGCCGAGCTTCAGCGGTGTCTGTCAGATCATGAGACATCTCGAAAATGTGTCTTCTCACGAAAACGTCTCCAGCGTCCGAACGGTTTGGGCTACAAACTGATATCGAAAGGGGAGATTCTCACGAACACGATGGTGTTCTCCGTTTTGCTCTACGACCCCCATAAGTGTTCTTGGGACTCATCTGAAGGTAACCAGGTACGGGTTTAAACGGTTTATGGAAGTATGGAGGTAGTTTTGTGCCAACAAAAAAGGGGTTACGTGTCCAAAAAACAAAAATATTTCCTGAGTTTTTTTATATCTCCTAGATATAGAACAGAAACTTCAAAACCTTCTTCCTTACGATCATTTTTGAATGTCTGTTTTGCCATTTATGAATGTGTTATATAATGTGTTTCTATGGGCGATAGTAGTAAAGGCCAAATGCAATATTTTTTCAGATACCTACAGGGGTCCTAAAATTCTAAATGAAATAGCAAAATGATCCATGGTATAAATATCTCAAAAAGATATGTTGGCTTAGTAGAACCCCATCCCTCCGCCAAGGCTTAGACCTTTAGAGGTTTAACCTGCTTATAATCTGTCAACAACACACTATAGTCTCTCAGATGAAATCATAGCAAAGACAGGAAGTGCCTCTCACATCAAGCCAATAGGATGATCTTATTTCTGATTATAGTAAGGCTACAGAGAAAGAACAGTGAGGCTGACCTTTCTGTAAAAAATCCACTGAATGTTTCTATGGTTTAAAGTGGCTACTGCTATGGCCAAAGATGTTGTATGAAATAGATGGAGAGACAGAGAGAAGAAGAGCTAGGCAGGAGAGGGAGAGAGGTAGAGAGAGAGCAATGGAGGGAGGGAGGGAGAGGGGGAGAAAAAGAGGTGCATATACAGACACACTCAACAAGCTTCCCAGACAGATGTATAACTACTGAGCCAACACAGGGGCGGAAAACTCTGTAAAACAGGTTAATGGTACACTCAGCACAATGACATCATCAAAAACAATGTGGCATCTTCCTACTCATAGATAACAACATTGGCAGAATTCATCTCTGACAAGACTATCATTATTGGTGGTTTACTACAACGTCTGCCACCCTGCATGTCCACGTTGGGAAGAATCCATAAAGGCAGTCTGCATGTAGGAACTAGGAAGTTAGCTCATTATGATAACGTCATCTTAGTTAGTCTACTAAGACACAATAGAATTTTAAAAATTATAAAATAAAGATATAGCCCGGGGTGGACCATATCACAACAGTTATGCCCCTACCAACCTCACCCATTTCAACTCATAATTACACTAATTGAAATACTTAAAATGATGGTTTTGTCATTTGAATCACAATATTGACCCTGAAAACAGCATTGGACAGGTATAGAGGTTGGACAGTACAATGGAAGTAGAGGCAAAAAGCTGTAATTACAATGTAATGAAAGCTGAAACGTGAAAACAGTGAGTGTAGCAATTCTCTACTATTCTCTTGAAAACAGTGGAAGAGAAGTAATCTCAGGGTTGTATTCATTAAGGGCACACTGTACCAAAAAGTTTTGCAAAGTAAAACAAAAACAAACTTTTCTTTAGGTTCATGTTATCCCTCCAAGTTTCAGTCAGTTTTCTTGTGTTTGGTGCCTAATGGATATGACCCAGGTTTCATGTTCAACTTTGTGGTTTTTAAGTAGATAGGCTGCTTGCTCTTTGATGATCAGTTCTTTAAATTCCATAAGAGTAGTTATGAGTACAACTGTCAAACACACAAAAGTACTCATCGACACACACACAAGCACACGCACACACAACAGATGCAAGCACGCATCCCACACTCACACATATAGACAATGAAGTACTGCTGAAAAACGGGTACGATGAATTTGCATTTGCAGGAAATATGCCCTACTGCCTCTCACTCACCTCCTACAATATTCAATATATGCTACAAGACAGGATGTTTAATTCAAACAGACAGTTCACTAAATTAATCCAGACTAAGTGTATATTCCTTTAATATTAAGTAATTTTCTCTGTTTCATCATTGTTCTATGGATCCAAACATGCATTCTCATAGTGCATGGAGATAATGATTTTGTCTCATCCCAAAAACCAGGACCAGGCCCTTTGAAATAAAGGAAAAAGGGCCCTGAGTGTTTTGCAATTGGCATGAGACGGCTCCATTGAGTGCCCCCAAAACAAATTGAATGAATCACTTGACACATTTGCTTGCAGCACAACCCTTTCATTGGCCACCCACACAAGGCTGTTGTGTCCAGATATTCTAATTAGCCGCTTTGGCCGTCTGCGTGCGGCCTCGCCGCCACCTCTTCCTGGGTCAGGGTTCTGCCTGGAGGCAGGGTTCTTCCTGGGTCAGGGTTCTGCCTGGAGGCAGGGTTCTTCCTGGGTCAGGGTTCTGCCTGGAGGCAGGTTCTTCAGGCCGTTTATTGGCATCACTGCTCATGAGAGGCTGTGAGGGCTTTGTACAAAGGGAAAAGAACACTACAGCTAAGTCACTCCTCAACCAAGGTGCACGAATAGAGAAGCAAATTGAAGTGAAGAGAAAATTCAGCAACTCTTGGAGGACAGTGAAAAGTGCCTCTAAAAGTGTTTTGATCATACAAAAAAAATGTTGAATAAAAACAATTGATCTAAATCACTATACAGAACAGGCCCAGGTTGAAGTAATTATTTCAATAATTTAGGTGTGCTTGATTGAGATTGCATGTTGCAATGGAACCAATAGCAAAGTACCAAAACTGAAAATCCCGCCCACCTGTCACTCAAGGCAGGCTAAAGCAAACGCTAGAAGTATTTGACAGATTTCAAATTGAAGCCAGGTCTGATTCAAAACGGGCCTGTGTATGGATAAGGAACATGTTTTCTGAGCCTCTAAGAAAAAAAAAGACAGTTGCTGGTGCCTGATTGTTGTCTTCTGATGAATCAAGTACTGATAAATGGCATTATGTTCAATCATTGCATAATTTTCTTCACCAAGACTTTTATATTAAATGGACATTTTAATAAATCTTTATTTTTATTTTTATATATGTTCCACGTCATGTTTTTCTGACTTCTAGGAAGATTTGAACCCACTTAACCCGAAGTTCCCGAAGTTTTCACCATCATTGTAAAGTCCAAGTATTATTTTCAATGACTAAGTATTTTCTGAAGATTGTTATTTAATTTAATGTGATTAGTGATTCATTTACATTTGTCCCTCATTTTAAGGTAAACCCTGTTACATGAACTGAACCTTCTCTTTAAAATGGTGAAACTATTATTTTAAAATATTGTTTTAAAAGGAGACATTGAACATCGAATAATAAAATCACAGTGAAAACGCTGGTTTTACTCTCTTTGGCAATTTTCTGGTGTTTTGTGGTAGAAAACTGAGCATGACACATCAACCTTGTTACCTATATGAACCTTTTATATTTGCATTATGACAGGACTTCAAACTCCCATTTCATCTAGCTTTATGCTATTTTTACCACAGCATTGTGATTTAGAAACTAGTAAGTACGGTGATACTGTGTGCATTACTGTTTTGCTAAAAGCATATTTTACCTTCCACAACTGAAGTGACTTATCCTCTTGCACAGGTGATCCTTCTTAAATTGCACGACATCACTATCAACTAGCAGCATAACTAACTTCACAAACTTTCCCCAGGGTTCAAATGTCACATTGTCACACCAATCGACTAATCTCATTCTAAATGTCATGCATGATGGAATTTAGCCACAATCTTATTTTGCAATTAAGCTCTCTAAGTACTGAAAAAGGAGAAAAAGCAATAAGGGCATGAAGAAGAACTAATTGTCACAAAACTCCAAATAAAATGTGTTTGTTGGCAGCCATTGTCTCAAATGATGATGCAATCACCCAATAATCCCCTGGTGTGAAGACAGAAGTCTTTGCATAGTGAGTCATGTGCATATGTGACACTCAGTCTTGGCACCGTGCTAACAGTACTACAGTCATCTCCTATGCAAGACAATATGCTGCAGTAATCTTCTGCAATTGTATCTGCAGCAGAGGGAGGGAGGGGTGGTGCAACAATCTGGGTGTCGTGGGTGTGAAGTCAGGCGCAGGAAACAGAGAGTTCAATATAGTGCTCTTTTAATGTGGTGAACAACGGCCCCCCCACGAAACACTGCGTGCTCAAAACAAATGCCCCAAACGCTGGGACGAAAACAGTCCAGCAAAATCCACGAACAGAAACAAACACGTTCGTCTCCAACATACACAAATGTTACAAATATTAATCCCGCACAAAGAAACAGGCGGGCCAGCTGACTAATAAAGCCCAATTAATTACCACAAACTCATAACAGGTATAACCAATAAACACATAAGGAGGGGGAGAAAAGAATCAGTGGCAGCTAGTAGGCCGGCGACGACGACCGCCGAGCGCCACCCGAACGGGAAGGGGAGCCACCTTCGGTCGGAGTCGTGACAGGTGGATTCTTTCCAGATTTGTTATCATATGGTAGATTCACCTGTTTAAGATATTATATTAGACACTGACTGCCAATGAGGCTACCCAAACAAACAAACACACAATGGTAGGGTGCATCACTCATTCTACAAACTAGCCATTGGTGGAAAAATTGTCATACTTCAGTGAAAGTAAAGATACCTTAATAGAAAATGACTCAATTAAAAGTGAAAGTCACCCTGTAAAATACTACTGAATAAAAGTCTAAAAGTATTTGGATTTAAAAATATAAAAAGGAATTAATAATTGGATTTAATACATATAATAATAAGTATCAAAAGTAAATGTAATTTCTCAAATATACTTAAGTATCAAAAGTCAAAGTAAAACTATAAATTATTTCAAATGTTTAATATTAAGCAAACCAGAAGGATCGATTTTCTTGTTTTAAATTTTTTTATGGATAGCCAGAGGCACGCTCCAACACTCAGACATAATTTACAAACAATGCATGTGTTCAGTGAGTCAGCCAGATCAGAGGCAGTAGGGATGACCAGGGATGTTCTCTTGATAAGTGTGTGAATTAGACCATTTTCCTGTCCTACTAAGCATTCCAAATGTAAGTACAGGGAAAATGTATGGAGTAACATCATTTATAACATAATAACATAATTTTCTTTAGGAATGTAGTGAAGTAAAAGTTGTCAAAAATATAAATAGTAAAGTACAAATACCAAAATAAACCAAATACCTTACGTAGTACAGTACTTTAAAGTATTTTTACTTAAGTACTTTACACCACTGAAAATAGCCCATCTGCTTACTGTGTACTAATATTAGAAATACAATATTTTTGGTTTTGCTAAAAGGACAGTCTTCATTTTGTAACAACCAAACCTGTTGCAAATAACCCACAGTGGTTCCCCAGAACTTTCAAACAACCATCTTTACCATATGTCAAATAGTGTATAAACAAATAACCAAGGCTAGGAGTAAGTCCTAGAAAAGTATACGGCAGCTAAATGGAAAATCTGATGTTTCCTTATGTGGTCAGAACTGTTCCAGGTCAAAATATGGGTCAAAAATAAGGACAGTGGCAGCTGGGGAACGAGAGAAAGAAACAAAGACAGAGAGAGAGAGAACATGGTAACCCTGCCGGAATCTGTCAATCAAAGAGCAGGGATTTGAAACAACCAAACTTTTCCTCTTCAAAACAATCCACCTTTGATAGGTTCATATCACACAGATCAATGAGTTTGTTGCCGTTTACTCATTTCCAAGCCACCTTCACGGTCGTCCTCACTGGAACGGCTGTGACCAACAGGTATGGAGTCATACGGTCGCACTTCCAATCTCCACCTGTTTTATTGCCCTAACAAAACCAGTCTAAATGTGTCATTGGTAGAGATTGAATGAAATGACCTCCAGAATGTAATTCTTCTCATCCCGTCAATTCCAGCGAGCAGGGGCAAAATAAAGCAAGGCTATTTTGGTTAGGGCAATCGTTGGTTTGTGTGTGTGTGTGTTTACAGCAGCCCTTCTCCTTCACAGGAGTGATGGCCTAGACAGCCTTCTACTGTCAGTCAATTCTCCCTTCTTCACTCCCCATCTTCCTTCCCCTCCATCAGTACTTCTTCTATTCTACTTCTCCCTCTATCCACCCATCTCTTTTTACTTCCCCACCTTCTGCCCTCCTATTCTCCGTTCCTCTCGAATCCTCACCCATCCCTTCCTGCTCTCTCCTTCTCCTCCTCCTCCTCCTCCTCCTCCTCCTCAGCTGAGTACCAGTCCCATTTGCACTGACAGCTGCGGTACTCAGGCAATTAGGTCAGTCCATGGCCTATTTAAAACCTCATTGAAGGGCCTAAATTTGCTCCGGCACTCTGAGATTATCAAAGACTGCACTAACTTCTGCTACATCGTATGCTAACTGTGTGTAAAATCAGTCTTTTGACATAAAGTGCATATGGTGAAAGCACCCGATAGCTGTACAAATTGTGGGAGACACAAAAACATTTTATTTCACCTTGGAGGGTAATCGTAGAGTGTCATCAAATATGCATAGGTTTTCGTGTGTGCAACTTTCCACGTTTCTCCGAACGTAGCACAGGAAATGTGCTGATATTGTGAAAATTCAACTTCACTTAAACATAAGGAAACATCAGATTTCCCATTTTAGCTGCCATAGACTTTTCTAGGGCTTACTCCTAGCCTTGGTTATTTGTTTATACAGTAACTTCTCTGGCATATGTGGGACGCGTCCCACCTCGCCAACAGCCGGTGAAATTGTAGGGTGCCAAATTCAAAACAACAGAAATCCCATTATTAAAATTCCTCAAACATACAAGTATTTTACACCATTTTAAAGATAAACTTCTTATAAATCCAGCCACAGTGTCCGATTTCAAATAGGCTTTACGGCGAAAGCACACCAAACGA
The DNA here is from genome assembly GCF_045791955.1 of Oncorhynchus clarkii lewisi. NCBI lineage: Eukaryota > Metazoa > Chordata > Actinopteri > Salmoniformes > Salmonidae > Oncorhynchus > Oncorhynchus clarkii. The sequence continues at coordinate 72,446,136 of NC_092153.1, forward strand.
TTATGTTAGGTCAGCACCTAGTCACAGAAAACCATACAACCATTTTCCAGCCAAGGAAAGGGCTCACAAAAATCAGAAATAGCGATTCAATTAATCACTAACCTTTGATGATCTTCATCAGATGGCACTCACAGGACTTCATGTTACACAATAAATGTGTGTTTTGGTCGATAAAGTTAATCTTTATGTTCAAAAACCTCATTTGAAATTGGTGTGTTATGATCAGAAATGCATTGTCTCAAACAAACATCTGGTGAAAGTGCAGAGAGCCACATCAAATTACAGAAATACTCATAATAAACATTGATAAAAGATACAAGTGTTATGCATGGAAATATAGATAAACTTCTCCTTAATGCAACCACTGTGTCAGATTTCAAAAAGGCCTTAAGGGAAAGCAAACCTTGCGATTATGTTAGGTCAGCGCTAGTCACAGAAAAACATCCAGCCATTTTCCAAAGAAGGAGAGGTGTCAGAAAAGTCAGAAATAGCGTTATAAATATTCACTTACCTTTGATGATCTTGATCGGAATGCACTCCCAGGAATCCCAGTTCCACAATAAATGTTTGTTTTGTTCGATAAAGTCCATCATTTATGTCCAAATACCTCCTTTTTGTTTGCGCGTTTAGCCCAGTATTCCAAATGCATAATGAGCAATCACTTGTTCAGACGAAATGTCAAAAAAGTTATATTACAGTTCGTAGAAACATGTCAAACGATGTATAGAATCAATCTTTAGGATGTTTTTATCTTAAATCTTCAATAATATTCCAACCTGACAATTCCTTTGTCCTTAGAAATGCAATGGAACGCAGCTAACAATCACGGGCGCGTGTGATCAGCTCATGGCACTCTACCAGACCTCTGGTTGAAACAGCTCTCATTCTCTCCCCCTTCACAGTATAAGCCTCAAACAAGGTTCTAAAGACTGTTGACATCTAGTGGAAGCCTTAGGAAGTGCAATATGACCCCATAGACACTGTATATTCGATAGGCAACGACTTGAAAAACTACAAACCTCAGATTTCCCACTTCCTGGTTGAATTTTTTTCTCAGGCTTTTGTCTGCCATATGAGTTCTGTTATACTTACATACATCATTCAAACAGTTTTAGAAACTTCAGGGTGTTTTCTATCCACATCTACTAATTATATGCATATTCTAGCTTTTGGGCCTCAGTAGCAGGCAGTTTACTCTGGGAACCTTTTTATCCAAGCTACTCAATACTGCCCCCCAGTCCCAAAGAAGTTAAACCACCAAGCACATACACCATCCACCTACAGTAAAGTAGTACCAATAATGCACCATACCGTATACAGTATATAGAGTAACTGAAGAAGCTACAGTGACAAACTAGGGGAAAATCACAGCTTTTAGTTGTACAGATGAGGTTAACGTTTGAAATTAAATTTAAAATGAATCACAGGGTGAGAAGAGGGATTCAGTGGCTTTCACAGTGGGATTCAATGGCTTTCACAGTGGGATTCAGTGGCCTTCACAGTCCTACAAGGGATGTTCTGTAATGAGGGCTTAGGTTGTAACCGCATCTTTCATTCACAAGACTGGGAGATAAGCCAGCAGTCCATCATAAATGTCCCAAAGATGACCATGGAGGGGTTGAGTCAAAATCTAAATGAACTAGATCAAGGGTGAGTGAGACCAAGACCAGTGATGACCATGACATGAACATAACGGCATAATATAAAACAGTTATGAACAGAACCAAGTACACATCAACATTTATACACCTTTGGACCATGACCTCATAGACCTGTAATAAATACAACATCAAGACCAACACTTGACTAAGACAATAACAAATCCAGATTTGATAAAACTACACTATACAGATTATACAAAAATCCATTCTGACCAATTGGGACTAAAACCCAAGTAAGCCTACCCAACACAGCACCAAAATCTTTAAAAAAATAAGTGATTTCAAGATAAATTAGTGTAAGTTATCAATTTAACCAATAAAGAAATAGCAGGACTGAGAATATTTACTGCATATCAGGTCAGGAAGATCAGTTCATTTCTAAGATGAATTTCAATATATTACATCCTAAATTGGATGATTCAATTAAAGATTCAAAATAGGAAGCATCAAATATAAGTATATAAGTATGTAAGTGTATAACTATATATTTAATCAAGCACATAAATGGTCAGTCACTCAAGGCGATTTACAGGATGACATATACAGCAGCGACTAACGGACATGTTTATGAACCGAAGCAGTTCTAATGCCTCATAACCTCTTAAAGGGATTTCTTCACTGGTGTAAGAAACAGCTCTTGGTTGGATGGAGCAAAAAAAACAAATCAAATGTTATTTGTCACAACAGATGTAGACCTTACAGTGAAATTCTTACTTACAACGCCCTTAACCAACAATGCAGTTTAAGAAAAAAAGGGATTAAGCAAGTATATACTAAAATTAACTGAAGTAAAATTTGTTAAAATAAAATAGGAAAATAACAAATGATTAAGGAGCAACAATACAATAACAGTAGCAAGGCTGTATTTAAGGGGTACTGGTACAGAGTCAATGTGCGGGGGCACCAGTTAGTCAAGATAATTAAGGTAATATGGACATGTAGGTAGGGGTAAAGTGACTATGCATGGATAATAAACAGAGATTAGCAGCAGCGTAAAAATGGGGGTGGGTTGGGGAAAATAAAAATAGTCCGAGTAGCCATTTGATTAGCTGTTCAAGAGTCTTAGGGCTCGGGGGTAGAAGCTGTTAAGAAGCCTTTTGGACCTAAACCTGGTGCTTCGGTACCACTTGCAGTGCGGTAGCAGAGAGAACAGCCTATTACTAGGGTGGCTGGAGCCTTCCTCTGACACCTCCTGGTCTTGCTCCCACATATTTCTCTTCTGTTTCTTTGAGCATTTCTGAAGCTTCTGGCATTCTCCTGCCAGCTACACCACGTGAGGTCTGATCCTTGTTTCTTTCTAAAAACTAGTGTGTGAAGAAAGCACCATCGACCTTAACACGATTTACTGAAGTGATTCTCTTCATACTGACCAGTTCACAGAGAGACCATCGGACCCAATTGGGCAGAGTTCTGACCAATTTCATCAGGAGTTAGCCATAGTAAGTTAGTCACCATAAGATGTAATCAGGAGTATAGTTCTTTCTATTGGTACACCACAAACACAGGCATGAATGCAGGGACAACAATGAGGGTTGTGAGTGCCAAGTGTTACAACCCCCAGGCAAAGAAATCAGTCAATTCCAGCTGTTTCACAGGCTAAGCGATGTTGTGGCTTCAATGTTTATCTCCTCTTCTGAAATCAATTGATTTTCCACGCTTGTGATTTAGCACTATTCTCTTCACCAGACTCTCTGTCTCTCTTTGTCTGCCTGTCAGAGCCCGTGAACAATGGTGTGCTAAACCAGTTTCATGAGGCTTGATAGATGGCTAGGCTAGGAGATGTAGTATGTTTGCAAGCACAAATAATCAAGTAATATAATATTATTACATGTATACATACAATCATGCGTTAACTGCACTGTCTGTCTGTCTGTCTGTCTGTCTGTCTGTCTGTCTGTCTGTCTGTCTGTCTGTCTGTCTGTCTGTCTGTTCTATTATGTTATGTATGGCTGTCTGAAACCCTGGCAATGTGTAAATCTGTCAATGTGCCCTTGAGCAAGTCCCCCTGGATAAGAGTGAGTGCTAAATTACGAAAATGTCAAATGTAAATGACTGCACATGCACACATACCAGATCTTTCATGCCAGCTCTTTCATGCCAGCTCTTTCATACCTAGCTACAGTATGATGCTCTCCCAATTCCCCATTACAGAAAATAGGTATGTTACTGTGACCTTTAAATCTCAGCTCCTAACCAAAAATTTACAGCAGATTAAATGGACACAATTCCATTTTCCCATTATTACCTCACAATAAATCCCATTCTATCCGAACCTATAGCTAATCTAGGGAGAAAATGGTTTTCACTTTTTGCAAGCCTTTAAGAGAATAACAGAGCTATTTCTCTGTTTATTTACTCATCGATAATCCGTGAGGGATCAACATATATCACACACTCACTCAGACGATCACTGACATTGAGGTGCCGTTGAAAGCTATCATAAATCTGTCAAACCCCAATCAAATATAAAAACATTCTTAACTGAAATTTCCCCAAAATAATGATTCAGTCAAAGAAAAAGACAAGCAGAAAAGGGACATAGGGGAGTTTAGATTGGCATGAACTAGCGTCAAAACGCTAAACTCTTGTGATGCAGTAAAAAAAATGGATGATGTCGTTAATACTGTTCTCCTCAAATATAAGCTATAAGGGTCGTGTGATAGGATGAGGAAAGTTAATCAGGAAGAGGCTACGATTTGACTGACATGGATGGGCCCTGTACCCAGGGGACTCAGGTTTATGCTGAGCTATAAACGAAGACAGGGAAAATTTGACTTGATATTTTGCCTTGAAAGACACAGATTGTATTACCTGGCAATGGAAATAGAAACCCGGCTCTGGGAAAGAATTTGCTTAGTCGTACTATAGTTTGGTTGCTCTACTACCCACAGACAAGTGCACGGTTAAGGTTTGACCATTAGTTAGTATGGTATGTGATGTTACAGGCTGACTTTGGACATCTTTGTATCTGGTGAGGCTTGAGGTAGAAATAGAAGTGGCTCCTAACCACAGATCTAGGATCAGATTACCCAACCCCCAATACTGACCTTCACCATACTGACCCTGAATCAGATGTTCGGGGCATCTTCTCTGCGTATCTCTTGATGTCCTTATGAAGCATAGTATAGAACAAGAAGGCTCCCAACTGTTAAAGCTCCCAATTCACAGATTCATTGACAACGTTTCCTTATGAACCATGCCACAACAGTCACGTGCTTCATCAATAAGTGCATAGACGAGGACAGACAGTTAACCCACTATTCCTAGGCCGTCATTGAAAATAAACATTTGTTCTTAACTGACTTACCTAGTTAAATAAAGGTAAAAAAATAAAATAAAAATTCCCCACAGTGACTATAAGAATGTATCCTAACAAAAAAACATGGATTACAGGCAACATCCAGACTAGGCTAAAGCTACGTCTAACAATGAACGGGACACGGACGTGGACGCATACAAGATACAGTGCCTTGCGAAAGTATTCGGCCCCCTTGAACTTTGCGACCTTTTGCCACATTTCAGGCTTCAAACATAAAGATATAAAACTGTATTTTTTTGTGAAGAATCAACAACAAGTGGGACACAATCATGAAGTGGAACGACATTTATTGGATATTTCAAACCTTTTTAACAAATCAAAAACTGAAAAATTGGGCGTGTAAAATTATTCAGCCCCTTTACTTTCAGTGCAGCAAACTCTCTCCAGAAGTTCAGTGAGGATCTCTGAATGATCCAATGTTGACCTAAATGACTAATGATGATAAATACAATCCACCTGTGTGTAATCAAGTCTCCGTATAAATGCACCTGCACTGTGATAGTCTCAGAGGTCCGTTAAAAGCGCAGAGAGCATCATGAAGAACAAGGAACACACCAGGCAGGTCCGAGATACTGTTGTGAAGAAGTTTAAAGCCGGATTTGGATACAAAAAGATTTCCCAAGCTTTAAACATCCCAAGGAGCACTGTGCAAGCGATAATATTGAAATGGAAGGAGTATCAGACCACTGCAAATCTACCAAGACCTGGCCGTCCCTCTAAACTTTCAGCTCATACAAGGAGAAGACTGATCAGAGATGCAGCCAAGAGGCCCACGATCACTCTGGATGAACTGCAGAGATCTACAGCTGAGGTGGGAGACTCTGTCCATAGGACAACAATCAGTCGCATATTGCACAAATCTGGCCTTTATGGAAGAGTGGCAAGAAGAAAGCCATTTCTTAAAGATATCCATAAAAAGTGTCGTTTAAAGTTTGCCACAAGCCACCTGGGAGACACACCAAACATGTGGAAGAAGGTGCTCTGGTCAGATGAAACCAAAATTGAACTTTTTGGCAACAATGCAAAACGTTATGTTTGGCGTAAAAGCAACACAGCTGAACACACCATCCCCACTGTCAAACATGGTGGTGGCAGCATCATGGTTTGGGCCTGCTTTTCTTCAGCAGGGACAGGGAAGATGGTTAAAATTGATGGGAAGATGGATGGAGCCAAATACAGGACCATTCTGGAAGAAAACCTGATGGAGTCTGCAAAAGACCTGAGACTGGGACGAAGATTTGTCTTCCAACAAGACAATGATCCAAAACATAAAGCAAAATCTACAATGGAATGGTTCAAAAATAAACATATCCAGGTGTTAGAATGGCCAAGTCAAAGTCCAGACCTGAATCCAATCGAGAATCTGTGGAAAGAACTGAAAACTGCTGTTCACAAATGCTCTCCATCCAACCTCACTGAGCTCGAGCTGTTTTGCAAGGAGGAATGGGAAAAAATGTCAGTCTCTCGATGTGCAAAACTGATAGAGACATACCCCAAGCGACTTACAGCTGTAATCGCAGCAAAAGGTGGCGCTACAAAGTATTAACTTAAGGGGGCTGAATAATTTTGCAAACCCAATTTTTCAGTTTTTGATTTGTTAAAAAAGTTTGAAATATCCAATAAATGTCTTTCCACTTCATGATTGTGTCCCACTTGTTGTTGATTCTTCACAAAAAAATACCGTTTTGTATCTTTATGTTTGAAGCCTGAAATGTGGCAAAAGGTCGCAAAGTTCAAGGGGGCCGAATACTTTCGCAAGGCACTGTATGTTACCAAATATGACCAAATATGACCAAATATGAAAAAGGACAATATAGGAGGAATGTGGAATACTATTACAACAGCTACGACGCTCGTCGTATGTGGCAGGGCTTGCAGACAATAAAGGATTACAAAGGGTAACCTAGCAATGAGCTGCACAGTGACGCAGAACTCCCAAACGAGCTAAATGCCTTTTACGCATGTCACGGAACTCCTCCTCTTCGTCTGAGGAGGACGAGTAAGGATCAGACCAAAATGCAGCGTGATGATAATCCATTTTAATTGAAAACTTAAACAACGAACAAAACAATAAACTGACTAAATGAACGAAGCCGAAAGAGTCCCGGACTGAGGGGCAGCTCCAAACTGAGGGGCAGCTCCGGACTGAGGGGCAGCTCCGGACTGGCTGACGGCTCTGGCAGCTCCTGGCTGGCTGACGGCTCTGGCAGCTCCTGGCTGGCTGATGGCCCTGGCAGCTCCTGGCTGACTGACGGCTCTGGCAGCTCCTGGCTGACTGATGGCTCAGGACAGACTGGCGGCTCTGACATCTCAGGACAGACTGGCGGCTCTGACATCTCAGGACAGACTGGCGGCTCTGACGGGTCAGGACAGACTGGCGGCTCTGACGGCTCAGGACAGACTGGCTGCAGCGTGATGATAATCCATTTTAATTGAAAACTTAAACAATGAACAAAACAATAAACTGACTAAATGAACGAAGCCGGAAACAGTCCCGTAACGTGAACAAAGGAACACTGGAAACAGGAACAATAACCACAACCCACACCCCACAATACAAAACAGGCTAGCTAAATATGGTTCCCAATCAGAGACAACGACAAACACCTGCCTCTGATTGAGAACCATATCAGGCCAAAACACATAGAAACAGACAAACTAGACATACAACATAGAATGCCCACTCATATCACACCCTGACCAAACAAAACATAGAAACAAACAACTCAAATAATGGTCAGAGTGTGACAGTACCCCACCCCCCTAACGTGGACCCCACTCCACCATAGTAATTTCCCTCTTCAAGGGCCTCTTTAGATTCTTCACAGACATGTTCATTCTCTCCATGTTCCAGTCTGTAATCCCAACATGCTTCAAGATGACACCATTGTCCCTGTTCCCAAGAGCTCCAAGATAACCTGCCTACATGACTATCGCCCTGTAGTACTCACATCTGTAATTATGAAGTGCTTTAAAAGGCTGGTAATGACACACATCAACATCATCATCCCAGACACACTAGTCCCACTCCAGTTTGTATACCGCACCAACAGATCTACAGATGACGCAATCTTAATTGCACTTCACTCTGCCCTCTCCCACTTGGACAAGAGGGGAAATAACGATGTGAGAATGTTGTTCGTAGACTACAACTCAGCGTTCAACACCATAGTCCCCTTCAAGCTCATCACCAACCTAGGGAACCTGGGACTGAACACCTCCCTCTGCAACTGGATCCTGAACTTCCTGACTGGATCCTGAACTTCCTGACGGGGGTCCCTGAGGGGTGTGTGCTTAGTCCCCTCCTGTACTCCCTGTTCACTCACGACTGCGTGACCACGCATGACTCCAACACTATCATTAAGTTTGCTGACGACACAACAGTGGTAGGCCTGAACACTGACGGCGTGAAGTCAGCCTACAGGAAGGAGGTCAGAGACTTAGCATTGTGGTGCCATGACAACAACCTCTCCCTCAACGTCAGCAAAACCAAGGAGCTGATTGTGGACTATCGGAGAAAGAAGGGAAAGCACACCCCCATCCACATCGACAGGGCTGTCGAAAGCATCAAGTTCTTTGGCGTCCACATCACTAAGGACTTAACATGGTCCATACACACCCACACAGTCGTGAAGAGGGCACGGCAGCGCCTCATCCCCCTCAGGAGGCTGAAAAGATTTGGCACGGGCTCTCAGATACTCAACATTTTCTACGGTTGCACCATCGAGAGCATCTTGACTGGCTGCATCACAGCTTTGTGTGGCAATTGCCCCGCACCGCGCACACACACACACACACATATACTTTTACACTCAAAATTTGCTGCTGCTTTATTTTTTTATTACTTATAATTATCTATCCATGAGCCACTTTACCCTGCCTTCATGTACACATCTACCTCAAGTACACTATATATATAAAAGTATGTGGACACCCCTTCAATGAGTGGATTCGGGTATTTCAGCCACACCCGTTACTGACAGGTCAAGCACACAGCCATGCAATCACCATAGACAAACATTGGCAGTAGAATGGCCTGTACTGAAGAGCTCAGTGACTTTTAACGTGGCACTATCATAGGATGCCACCTTTCCAACAAAACAGTTAGTCAAATTTCTGCCCTGATAAAGCTGCCCAGGTCAACTGTAAGGGCTGTTATTGTGAAGTCGAAACGTCTAGGAGCAACAATGGCTCAGCTGTGAAGTTGTAGGCCACACAAGCTCGCAGAACAGGACCGCTGAGTGCTGAAGCGCGTAAAAATAGTCTGTCCTCTGTTGCAACACTCACTACAGAGTTCCAAACTGCCTCTGGGAGCAATGTCAGCACATTAACTTTTCGTCGGGAGCTGCATGAAATGGGTTCCCATGGCTGAGCAGCCGCAAACAAGCCTAAGATCACTGTGCGCAAAGCATCCTCTGTTCTCTGAATCCTGCTTTATCCTCTGGCTGTCCAGCCGACTAATCTGGGTTTGGCGGATGCCAGGAGAACGCTACCTGACCCAATGCATAGTGCCAACGGTACATTTTGGAGGAATAATGGTCTGGGGCTGTTTCATAGTTCAGGTTAGGCCCCTTATTTCCAGTGGAGGGAAATCTTAATGCTACAGTATAAAATTACATTCTAGATGATGATTCTGTGCTTCCAACTTTGTGGCAACAGTTTGGTAAAGGTACTTTCCTGTTTCAGCATGACAATGCCCCCGTGCACAAAGCGAGGTCCATACAGAAATTACTTGACTGGCCTGAAAAGAGCCCTGATCTCAACCCCATCGCACACCTTTGGGATGAATTGGAACGCCAACTGCAAGCCAGGGTAAATCGCCCAACATCAGTGCTCGACCTCACTAATGCTATTATGACTCAATGGAAGCAAGTAGTGGAACATCTAGTGGAAAGCCTTCCCAGAAGAGTGGAGGCTGTTGTAGCATCAAAGGGGGGACCAACTCCATATTAATGCCCATGATTTTGGAGTGAGATGTTCAACAAGCAGGTGTCTACATACTTTTGGTTATGTAGTGTACCTCTTCCCTCTGCACATTGCTCTGGTACTGGTACTCCCTGTATATAGCTCCATTCTTGTGTATTTTATTTTATTCCTCGTGTTAGCTACTATTCTATTTTTCATTATTATTTTGAACTCTGCATCTTTGGGAAAGGTTCTTAAGCCAGCATTTCACTGTAAAGTCTGCACCAGTGGTTTTGATTTGATTTGACCTCACACAGCGCTGCACACAAAACAAAGAGAATGCATTAGCAAAAATGAAATGAAATGAAAGCATCCAAGTGATCAAAGCATTTTTCAAAGATCACAGTACGAGTTCTTATACGCTCACAAACTGTGCTTTTATTCTGCACTTTGAATTTGTGGAGGATACCAGAGAATGTAGATAGTGCAGCAACATAGAAAATATGGAAATGGAGGAGATTGCAATCTCAGACTCTACAGTGAGTAATTAGGTTGTTTCAGACACCCGCCACAGTGATAAGAAAAACATGTCCCAAATGGCACCCTATTCCCTATGTAGTGCACTACTTTTGAACTGGGCCCAAAACAGGTGGTGTGGGTGGGGGGGGATGATAGAGTGTTACGGTTTGGTTTAATGACAAATAACTTTCCCACTACATTCAGTGAACCAACATTTGTTAGCTGGGTATACTGCTGGTGGCCATGGTCCACACGAAACCAGTGTGTGACTCTCAGTCATAAAGCGTTTCTTGAGCATTTATAACAGTCTGAGGACCAAAACAGAAATTACTAATAAAAGTCACCATCACCCATATATCACCCACTGCATATTCCTATATTGTTACTGTGTCAAACGTGGCGTTCCAGATGAAGTTGTTCCTCAGTGGTGCCAGAACAGAATGTCATCTGAAGCATTACGTTCCCTTCCAAGAGATTTATGAAGTTGTTCTGTAACTTTATGTTATTAAAGGTGTCAAAGACAGCATATGGAGATTTCTGCTGTAACACCCACAATAATACGACAACACTAAGAGAGCTATTTGAAAAACAAAATGTGCTGAGAAAAACACGTTTTTAACACGTCAAACGTACTGCAGATAAAAAGGTCAAATCATATGAAATGACAAATTGTACGCTGGTAAAAAATACATAACAATAATAAAAGGCGATTTGACACAAAGGAGCAACTGAACACCAGCATACAAAGTGAAAAACAAATTGTCTCTGTCGTGACAGATCAAAAGCAAGGCCCCTAAAAAATACCTATTTATGCCATGCACTATCATCGGGTGCCCTTCCTGAGCTCTCTGGCATACTCAAAGCTTGTGCATTACTGCTCATTGTTTTCCTGAGCTACATTCTGAACCTGGCGGACTCTCCTTCTCTCTCTTTCTCAATTCAATTCAATTCAAGGGGCTTTATTGGCATGGGAAACATGTGTTAACATTGCCAAAGCAAGTGAGGTAGATAATATACAAAAGTGAAATAAACAATACAAATTAACAGTAAACATTACACATACAGAAGTTTCAAAATAATAAAGATATTACAAATGTCATATTATGTATATATACAGTGTTTTCTTGTGGCAACAGGTCACACATCTTGCTGTTGTGATGGCACACTGTGGAATTTCACCCAGTAGATATGGGAGTTTATCAAAATTGGGTTTGTTTTCGAATTCTTTGTGGATCTGTGTAATGTGGGTGTGTTTGTGTTTGTGAACAGAGCCCCAGGATCAGCTTGCTTAGGTGACTCTTATCCAGGTTCATCTCTCTGTAGGTGATGGCTTTGTTATGGAAGGTTTGGGAATCGCTTCCTTTTAGGTGGTTGTAGAATTTAACGGCTCTTTTCTGGATTTTGATAATTAGTGGGTATCGGCCTAATTCAGATCTGCATGCATTATGTGGCGTTCTACGTTGTACACTGAGGATATTTTTGCAGAATTCTGCATGCAGAGTCTCAATTTGGTGTTTGTCCCATTTTGTGAAATCTTGGTTGGTGAGCGGACCCCAGACCTCACAACCATAAAGGGCAATGGGTTCTATGACTGATTCAAGTATTTTTAGCCAAATCCTAATTGGTATGTTGAATTTTATGTTCCTGTTGATGGCATAGAATGCCCTTCTTGCCTTGTCTCTCAGATCATTCACAGCTTTGTGGAAGTTACCTGTGGTGCTGATGTTTAGGCCAAGGTATGTTTCGTTTTTTGTGCGCTCTAGGGCAATGGTGTCTAGATGGAATTTGTATTTGTGGTCCTGGCGACTGGACCTTTTTTGGAACACCATTATTTATCTCTCTCTCTCTCTCTCTGTCTTTCCGTCTCTCTCTCTCTCTCTCTCTCATTCTCTCTCTTGCCACTTATGTATCTTCCCACCTCTCTATCTCTATATTTCTCTCTCTTTCCCCCTCTGTCTCTCTGTCTGTGTGGGGATGTCCCGCTGCTTTGTGTAATCTTCTTTAGGTGATAGGAGCCATTAATGAATCATAGAGCACCACAGAGGACTCCGACAATAAGGATCTCACCCACTTGCTAGATCCAGGACACACACACACACACACACACACACACACACACACACACACACACACACACACACACACACACACACACACACACACACACACACACACACACACACACAGACCTTTCAATCTTTGAAGCTCCTGAATAAACTTTCATCTGGTAAAATTTGAATCTGAATTAAGCCTGGGGTGACAGGCTGATCAAAGCAACAACAACACAGTGAAATGCACATGGAATCTGTGCAGTACAAGACAATATGGAAAACCTAGTCACGACATGGTGTTCATTTCTTTCCTCTTGTGTTTTCTTCAGTGGTGTCAAGCTATTAATTGTGCCACATTGTTTTTATTGTTCTCCGGGTGCATGAAGTTGAAGTTAATATGCAATTTGTGCTGGGGAATTGCTCTATAGCTACCTATCTTAAACAACAAAGCAATTACAGGGCTTATCCTACACAGAGCTTAGAAGGGACACACAATGTGTCCGCTCCACTGGAAAACACGGGAAGGACAATGTCACACTAACAGACCTGGGTTCAAATAGTATTTAAAATCTACATTGAGCGTTTACTTAATGTTCCTAAAATGCCGTATGGGTGGAGTTTGCAGTATTTTGACTATTCTGAGTGGTTCCATTAACCCAGACAAGCTCATTCAAGCACAGATATAGTATTTGAAATGGTTTCAAATAGTATTTGAACCCAGGTCTGAACGTCACACACAAAACAGTAAAGTAGGCATGCTCTTGGACTGTCAAACAGGAAACACAAAATCATTTCATTACTGTACAACTAAATGCAGAGATAATGAATTCATAATTATAATGAATTCATGCTTATTACATGATTACAAAGGTATTGTGAACTGTAATGCTATGCTATGCTATGCTATGCTATGCTATGCTTGCTATGCATTCCTTATAGGGCCCTTGACTGTAAGGCTGCAACACAATAATTGAGAGTCAGAAACGAGCTTTGACGACTCCATCTCATATGCTCAACAGCCTAATCCGAAGTCAGAATACAGTATTCTAGTCACAGATACCGTCGGTTAAATTGATTCTGTTCACCTCAATGGGGAGAGATGATTACCGTGCCAGTGTTCACATAACAACTGGATTGAACATAGACGACAGAGGAACAAGTAAAGCAGAGCACATCTCTTTCATTTAATTTCTTATCCAGATACACACCAGGGAACACGTATTACAATGAAGCCTTTTAGTAAATTGAGAAGCAAGAAGGTCTCGGTCTAATTCTCCAACAATTATTTAATCTCCTTACGAGAGGGATAGATACCTGTGTCCTCGGATTTGAGCTAATGCTCTGTTAAGAATTCCATTTTTTTTCCATCACTGATTTAACCAGGGGATGTACAGTTGACAAACACTTGAAAATTCCTGTGAGTAACATTTTATGCACTAATATGCTAAATTAGTGCTACCGTTAGCGCTACCGATAATGTTTATCTTTACTGGCAAAAAATGTTTCCCGTCCTTTTTTACCACTACCTCCCTGGAGTTATCCAATAAGCAGGCTGCACATTAGACCTACAGTACAGTATATCTCACCTGTCTCACCTTTGACACCATAACACATTCTATCATGGAAACACAAGACAAAGACCTTTACTCACTGCAGTTCCCAGGTTCACTGTTATGATTGAGCGGCCGGCAGCTCGACCAGCACCTCACAGAGATGCATCTGTCGAGAGACGGCCATTTTATCTCCATTAGAGAGAGTGCCAGAAACAGGCCGGCTGGCTAGCGGCTAGGCTATCATTCACACTAGGAAGGCAAGCGATTTGATTGAGGCCATTCAGAGAGAGGTCTTAGGTATGGGGAGAGACTGCGGGATGTAGTGAGAAAGAGAGATCAGAATATGAGAGGGAGGTAGAAAAACAGAAGGAGAGAGTTGGAGAGAGTGCCAACAGGGAACAGATAGGCTTTAGAAGGAAAGGCCCACATTACCGTAGCCTATCTTGTATGGGGGTGATGTGGCACAGTGACTTGTGAAAATGGATTCTACGGGTGTTGTATTGACGGGGTGATGTGGCACAGTGACTTGTGAAAATGGATTCTACGGGTGTTGTATTGACGGGGTGAAGTGGCACAGTGACTTGTGAAAATGGATTCTACGGGTGTTGTATTTGACGAGGTGAAGTGGGGACAAATGAACAATCGGAAGAGAGCGAGAGGTGTTTGTTCTTCCTCTCTGTCTGCCTCACTCTGCCTATCTCTCCCCCTTTCATCAGTACCTCCCTCTGTATCGCTCTCTCTCTCTCTCATTCACTTTCTCTCTATCTCTGGTGTCTCTATTTGTCACTGCTCTGAGTTAGAGGCCATTGTCGAACCTCCAAAAATTATTCTCAATCTAGGGAGGGAGGGAAGGAGGGAGGGAAGGAGGGAGGGAAGGAAGGAAGAAAGGAAGGAAGGAAGGAAGGAAGGAAGGAAGGAAGGAAGGAAGGAAGGAAGGAAGGAAGGAAGGAAGGAAGGAAGGAAGGAAAGAGGGCGGGACTGACGGAGGGAGGGAGGAAGGGAGGGAGGGAGGGATGGAAGAAGGTCCGCTATGCTGTGTTCAATGTTCACTCTCTTCACAAAGCTTTCAGGTGAACATTCTCTCAACCTTGATTACAATACACCTACTTCCCTTTGAATCCAGTCAATACTCTAAGCTTAGAAAGCCTCAGGCTCCCCCCACGCAAACACACTTGACCGCCCTCCTGAAGCTGCCCTCCTCATCTGCTACACATACTAATGCTAGTGTGGACATTAGGACACGTTAGGAAACGTTGAATAGGCCAGTTGCAAAAGTCTCTGCTGAGCTGTCAATGATTGGGGATCTGATAGGCTCTATAGCCCAAGCAATCATCCTGTGTAACACATACATACTGTAGCACTGCCTCCATCACATCCAGTCCCACCGGCTTCCTCCTCCTTCTTCCACACGCACACGCACACAGACTCATACACACAGCGCACACACAGCGCACACACACACACACACACACACACACACACACACACACACACACACACACACACACACACACACACACACACACACACACACACACACACACACACACACACACACACACACACACAAACTATTTCACACTCCATTGGCCCTCATCAATTATAGATCAGCGTGGTTATTTTCATACATGTTATATTAGGCTGGCCTGTCAATTAAATTGAAGTGAATGGATCCCATGAAATTATTTCAAATACTTTAGCTGGGATTGATTGAGCTTGCCTGGTGCAATGGCACCAATAGAATAGTGGCAAGACTGCAAAACCCCACCCATCTGGCACTGCTGAGGCAGGCTAGCGCAAACACTTAAAGTAGTTGAACCCGGGCCTCCCGGGTGGCGCAGTGGTTAAGGGCGCTGTACTGCACCAGCTGTTCCACCAGAGACTCTGGGTTCTCCACCAGGCTCTGTTGTAACCGGCCACGACCCGGGAGGCCTAGCTTCGTCCGGGTTAGGGAGGGTTTGGCTGGTAGGGAAATCCTTGTCTCATCGCGCACCAGCGACTCCTGTGGCGGGCCGGGTTGGTTAGCGCGCACTGCACGGTGTTTCCTCCGACACATTGGTGCGGCTGGCTTCGACACATTGGTGCGGCTGGCTTCCGGGTTGGATGGCACTGTGTTAAGAAGCAGTGCGGCTTGGTTGGGTTGTGTATCGGAGGACGCATGACTTTCAACCTTCATCTCTCCCGAGCCCTTACGGGAGTTGTAGCGATGAGACAAGATAGTAGCTACTAAAAAACAATTGGATACCATGAAATTGGGGAGAAAAAGGGGTAAAATTCACACAAAAAAAACTTTGAAAAAAAGTAGTTGAACCCAGGTCAGTACAGATGCAGACTGAGGCTTCTCATCATGGGGTTACGAGGGCCAAATGGAGGTCCTAGAGATACAGCATGTTACAGGATACATATTTTCTGTCGGCAGATTATAATATTGTGTGATAGGATCCATGGTGAAATCACCATCTCTATTGACAAATCTATTGGAGTCATGTATAAGGCTAAGCAAAGTGGACCTTCAATTGCAGAGACATTTCTCAGGAGGCAACAGACGGTTGTTAGACCTAAGGTAGGATGTTGATCCATGGTGAAATCACCATCTCTATTGACAAATCATGTATAAGGCTAAGCAAAGTGGACCTTCAATTGCAGAGACATTTCTCAGGGGATGGGATGTCCTAGAGATACAGCATGTTACGGGATACATATTTTCTGTCGGCAGATTATAATATTGTGTGATAGGATGTTGATCCATGGTGAAATCACCATCTCTATTGACAAATCTATTGGAGTCATGTATAAGGCTAAGCAAAGTGGACCTTCAATTGCAGAGACATTTCTCAGGAGGAAACAGACGGTTGTTAGACCTAAGGTGGGCGTTGAAGCATAACACATACAGTCATTAGCAGAGAGTTGGAATACTGAACAATTGCCTTTTTTTAACGTTAGCTTTCCGTTGAGAATAAACCGTAGAATTGTGGGGGGAGAAAAACACAGCTTAAAGCCAGTGTCAGTTTATGTAGTGTATAAATAATATTAGCAGCAATTACTATATTATGTACAGAGAGAAGATAATTGAATAGTATTGGTCACCCTCCATGTAACCATTTTCACAGTCTTGTATAGTTCACGCAATACATATGATACATTAACTCACATGAAGTATGTGACCTGTGGTGGTCTAGCAGTTAATGCCACTGCCTTTCTAGCACGCCATCTCTCCTCCTTACTTTCCTGTCTCTCTTCACTGCCTCTGGCTAATAATCCTGAAAAATCCAAAACAACAAGAACTCACACAGAGTTTAACAAGTCTAACAGTATGAAAACACCTACATATATAACTAAAACGTAACAACAACCCCTGTCCACACTTTCAAACAGCAGTTAGCGGCAACACAGCCTTATCGCTCGCTTGCACCGCTTCAACCTGAAACCTGTACTTGCTGTGTGTAGAATAACAACTGCCTCAGCAGAGCGACATAGACTAACCCCTGCCATGCCATGAGTTTGGGCATCATGCCAGTCTTGTTTCCCCGAGAAGGGTGGCTCGCGTCTGCCTGGCAGGTTACTTGAAGCCTTAGTGACCGTGACTAAGCAGCTCGTGACTAAGCAGCTTGGGGAAGACGGACATTTTAATTAGAGGCGTATTGCTTCGGGTTGGGATGAGTGGGGAGTACTTTATTGATGTCAAGAATCTCTTACTAATTCTTCCCATTCCGTCCCCACATTTCAATACCACTGAGACTCAGGAGAAGACTCAGAGTGGGAGAAGGTCGGAGAAAAGACAACAGGACTGCAGTCCAATTTAATGAGTTTGGGAAAGAACCCCAGAGGAACAGGGCAGTTGTGCACAATACCACCACTTGTGTTCTGCAGTCCGGCTATTTTTCAGTTCTGCAGTCCTACTGGTTTTCAGTTCTGCAGTCCTACTGGTTTTCAGTTCTGCAGTCCTGCTGGTTTTCAGTTCTGCAGTCCTGCTGGTTTTCAGTTCTGCAGTCCTGATGTGTTTCAGTTCTGCAGTCCTGATGTGTTTCAGTTCTGCAGTCCTGCTGGTTTTCAGTTCTGCAGTCCTGCTGGTTTTCAGTTCTGCAGTCCTGCTGGTTTTCAGTTCTGCAGTCCTGATGTGTTTCAGTTCTGCAGTCCTGATGTGTTTCAGTTCTGCAGTCCTGCTGGTTTTCAGTTCTGCAGTTCTGCTGGTTATCAGTTCTGGAGACCTGCTGGTTTTCAGTTGTTTGATCGTTGGATGCTATACTGGTTTGGCTAGTCTACTCACCTGGTTTCTCAGGGATAAATTAAGTTCCTAAGGCAAGGACAAAATTTTTCAGGACTTTGGCTCTCGAGGACCAGAGCTGTGCACTGCAGAGGCAGACAGACAGTCAACCTGTTCATGTCATATCTGTATGTGTCTATGTGCATTAGATGTCCACACACAATGAAAGGCCTTTAAAGTACTTCATGCTACACGTCTATAAAAACAGGTGCTATCTAGAACTTAAAAAGGTTATTCGGCTGTCTCCATAGGAGAACCCTTTGAAGAACCCTTTTTGGTTCCAGGTAAAGCCCTTTTGGTTCCAGGTAGAACCCTTTCCAGAAAGGGTTCTACATGAAACTCAAAAGGGTTTTACCAGGAACCAAAAAGGGTTCTACCTGGAACCACAAAGGGTTCTCCTACAGGGACAGTCGAAGAACCTTTTTGGGACCCTTTTTTCTAAGAGTGTACCATAACAAAGTATATTTCACATGAAGACAGACCTTGAGAAGATGGCCTACAATGCTATTTCTCCAAAGCATTGAAAAGAGTTTGAAAAGAACAGCCCTTGAAAATGAAGAAAAGTTACAACGACAGTGATCATTTTAAGAGTACAATATACATTTTCTTGCCATCGCATGAATGAAATGCTCTATCACCAACAAGATATTCAATGACAGCTAACTACAACGTTTAGGCAAAAAGCTCAATGAAATTCACAATTGCCTTCCTGGCAATCAGTGTCCTCTTGTAGTTATCAGACTGCTGATTATTTCTGTTCATTATAAACTATCGCTGTGCAACATCCACATCCACTTAATTTTCAATATTCTTTGTTGATCCCTGTTGCATTGCCACTGTCTAATTAGAATCTGAGCTAGCTGTTTCTAACAGAGCCCTCTGTCAGTGCTGTAATGTCTGTGGCTGACTTTTAAAAACCCAAACATCTTCTGGCATACGGAGAGGGGCTGTTTGACATTTTCACAGACTAAATTATTCACACTTTTGACAATACCAGAGACGTGGCGAAAGCTGAAGAAGGTCATATAAAGTCCTGCGACTGTTTTTGCTCTTAATCGAGGAAAAATGAATCACCCTTGCAGGGCCTAGTTTGAAGGCAAACAAAGCAAAGCTATGTTCTGTATAGGTTATAGCTTTGCTGAAAGGAGATTTTACACCAAAACAAACACACATGTTGATATGAATGTGAGGTTTGCCTTTTTGTCTCTGCAGATACTAGGCCTATGTTAAGCACCAAAGCAGAGAGGGATGACAGCTGCTACTTTGTCTGTTTGTGGAAGCTTAAACTTCAAAGCATAGCCACTGATGCTGTAGAGTATTCGTGTGTGCGTTCTCCTGCGCTTGCTTCCCCCCTCTCTCCCCATACCTCAGCCCGGGAAGTCAATACAATGACATCCACATTCTTTCTCTCGTTTCCTTCTCTTGTCAGACAGTCATAATAACTCATTCACAACCATAGCTTTGCAATGGATGCAACCAAAGTCAATAAAGATGCTTTCGGAATCTACCAGCTCACAAGCAAAGGCTGAGAATCTTTGCCAAAGCTATCTTGCGGGAGCGGAAGCCCTGAATTTTCTTCATATTTGTTTTTCTCTCATTCTCAGAATTCTCATTTTTCTTGTTGATGTAACATGGTGTAATCTAGCGGTCCGTCTGAGAACTGGAATGCACACCTTCAACTCTTCAGATATTC
The DNA here is from genome assembly GCF_045791955.1 of Oncorhynchus clarkii lewisi. Classification (NCBI taxonomy): domain Eukaryota; kingdom Metazoa; phylum Chordata; class Actinopteri; order Salmoniformes; family Salmonidae; genus Oncorhynchus; species Oncorhynchus clarkii. Next base: position 72,466,101 of record NC_092153.1, read on the forward strand.
ATTACAGTGTTGGCTATACATAATGCTTGTCCTACCCCTGCCATAATATTACATTATCCTGTTAACCCAGCCTCTATGCGCAAATAAACTAAATAGCAATGACTTACCCTTTGTATACTCCTGGGGTTAGGAGAAATTAGATATCAGTTTAATTTTTACGTAGTATTACGTAGGTTACTGTAAAACTACTGGAGTTGTATATAGGTTTTATATAAGAACGGGCCACAGGGTTTGGGACAGGCCATACATAAACAAACATTTTAAACACTTAGGGGCTGAATTCACATACAAAGAATTAGTGTGATATAAACATCAACAATCAAAAGCTTAAAGTAAGTATTTTAAAACAGGGCTCTATCCATCTGTGTGTGCGTGTGTGTGTGTGTGTGTGTGTGCGTGCGTGCTTGCGTGTGTGTGTGGAAGATGAGAGAAACTGGCGAACATGACATGAGTAAGTGCATATGAGCTAAAGAGAAAGAGGGTGAGAGCGTGAAAATGAGAGTGAGTGAGAGAATGTGAAAACGAGAGAGGAGAGGGACTCCAAACTGGCTGCGAACGCCCATACCCTGGCAGCTCTTCTCTTTTCCCCCATTTCTTCTAACTGAAACAAATTGAGGACACTAATGCAGTTAGGCCATGCTATTGAGGTCACACAAAAAAACTGTTCAAAAGGGCGCTAAACCTGATGTTAATTTGATGGCATGAAAGACACATTTACCTAATACTGTAGTCTGGCACATTATGGCGCACTTACCTTTCAGGGCAAAACATAACTCTTATCCTCATGACAACCTCACAGTAAAGGGAGAGTTGCCGAAGTCGACTGGCCATTATGGACAACATATGAATAAATGGTGCGGGAAAATGCTATTGATTTATTTTGATTAACGGTCTATCTTTGGCCCAGCACGTGGTGTGTCTGTCACTGTGAATTAGATGCAGTGACTCATTTTGGCTCGTAGTATAAATGACTCTATAATTAGTCTTCACCAGAGCGAGGACATGGTCATCATTTCTAGTAAGACGAGTCATCATTGCTCCCTTTCAGAAACAACCCCTAGGCCAAGGCCTACAAGCCCTGCCTCTGCCCATAGGCACTTTGTAGATCTAAACTGGATAGGCATAAGTAATATGCAACAATTCCATATCCCCTATCAGACGGCAGGTAGGAGCTCCAATATTGCTTATATCTAGAATTCTAGTTCAGATCAACATGAAGCAACTACCCGCTGGGCACAGATGTCAGTTCAATGTCTATTTCACGTCAGTTCACGTGGAAATAATGTTTATTAAGTTGGTAGGGTCTAAGCTCTAAGGTAAGGACGAGGGGGTTGTTTCCTGGCAGGTTCCAAGTGTTCAATAGGTCCATGTGAAGTTCAATAGCTAATTTCTCGCCAACGCTGAAGTAGAGCTGCTGACCATTTCGTCATAGTATGATAAGAATGTAGTCTTAAGAATCAGCAGTCTGCAGTTGTTACCATATCATCAAAACATATTACTTGCCAATATTGGACCATCAATATTCCTCCTGCAGCATGTCAACAACTCTACATCCCCACCAGACCCTCATACTCTGAGGGTGGGAGAATCGGTGGCTACTACCATTCTCTGTCACTGACAAATACATATAATAAGGCAAAACAAGATACCGTCAAACTTCAAAGTAGTTGGACATTATGGTGCTCTAGCCCAAAGCCGACTCAAAGGTGTTGAACGCAGACACGCATTGTTAACAAGAGTCACATCACTGCCACATAACAACCCAGTGAGCGGTACGCTCTATTTTTAACGTCTAAGCTTTCTGAAAAGTGGTTTCATGCGAATAGTGCAACGCGGCATTTTCTCCAAGGTGTGCAACACAACACATAGGCCAAGTCAAAAACCACGGACTAGGCTACTGCAAGGGTCAATGTTGATATTTAGTGTTGCGTCTCTTCTTACCTTCAAAGAAACCAAACCTGCTTTTGACTTGGCTCAACAACATTGAGAAATATATCTCCAAGAATTCCTAATACGACACTTTTTCTTTCTCAATTTCTGCCTCAAAGCCCCCTCTATCGCCAAAGGAAAAGCCTCTATGTTCAACATTATTAGGCTACTACTATTATTTGTTCAATTGAATATTGAGGTTATTGCTTTAAATCAATCTCCAACAGCTCTGTTAATGGACAAAACGACTTGGCCTACATGTCATCATGCCACATGCGGCTGAAATAAACCAGTTTTAAAAAAAAATCACCTGCCAACCAGCATCAATTCATTCCTGTAGCCTAATGCACAAATATATAAAAAATAAAAAACTATGATTAAAACCACCATCGACTACAGTACAAATAAATTGATGCCAACCACTTATGCAGTCGCTGAATAACATTATAACTGGCGTTCGTGACACATATAAACATGTATTTCCTGTGCCATGGGTTTGGTTATTTATTTAGTTTATTAGCCTAAACTACAAACGCCCATGTAAACATCATAACACAATTTATTAATCCGTTTTTCAAATCTTACCTTCGGAGTCCTCAAATCGGCTATTCAATCGGTCTGGAGAAAGATTGAACTAGACTTGATTTGCGATTATCCTGCTCTTATTGACGAGAACTTCCTAATCGGGCTATATTTTGAAGACCGGCAGCAACGTTTTGAGAATAAATAAAAACGGTTATAAACACAAATATGATAAACGAACGCAGTGCTCCAGTTTTTAAATAGCACACTTTACCGATGTCGAGTCTGTTATTCGCCCGTCTCTCTCCGTTTAGAGGAAATGCAAGCGCCCAGGTTCACAGCGATCCCCATTACTGAGCAGTTCATATACGTTTGCATTAGGGAGACTGCCGAGACAGGGGCTCTGTGAGGCCAGGCAGGCAGGCGAGGCAGAGATGCTGCAACGCTCTCATACCACTTGGGAAACCGAGAGAGCGAGAGAGAGAGAGAGAGAGAGAGAGAGAGAGAGGGTGTGTGTGTGAGAGCGAGAGAGAGAGAGAGAGAGAGAGAGAGAGAGAGAGAGAGAGAGAGAGAGAGAGAGAGATTCAAATCAGTACCATGGAAAGCACTGGAGCAGGTTGCTTTGATCGGTGATTTGCATGAGGTTTGAGGATTATGAATGAATTTGCAAGAAATAACATTGCAATAAAAATAACTAACTAATGTGATTTAATTCTTATACCATACAAATACTCTCAGCTATTAGATTCCCGTATGATATGTAAATAGACGGACCTACATTTAAAACAGGATGGATTAATAGGACAATTTATATTCCGTTGTTAAAGCTTTGTTCTCAAAAGTGGTGGAAAAATTACCCAATTTTACATTTCCCAATTGAGTAAAAGTAAAGATACCTTAATAGAAAATGATTAAAGTAAAAGTGAAACTCACCCAGTAAAATCCTACTTGAGTAAAAGTCTAAAAGTATTTGGTTTTAAATATACTTAAGTATCAAAAGTAAATGTAATTGCTAAATATACTGAAGTGTTAAAAGTATAAATCATTTCAAATTCCTTATATTAAGCAAACCGGACGGCATGATTTTCTTGTTTTTTAAATTTACGAATAGCCAGGGGCACACTCCAACACTCAGACATAAACTGCAAACAAAACATTTGTGTTTAGTCAGTCCGCCAGATCAGATGCAGTAAGGATGACCAGGGATTTTCTCGTTAAGGACATTTTCCTGTCCTGCTAAGCATTTAAAATGTAATGAGTATTTTGGGGTTTCAGGGAAAATGTATGGAGCAGAACATACATTATTTTATTTAGAAATATAGTGGAGTAAAAGTAAAAGTTGTCAAAAAGTAAATAGAAAATTAAACAGGGTTGGGTAGGTTACTTTCTAAATGTAATCTGTTACAGTTACTAGTTACCTGCCCAAAATTGTAATAAGTAATGTAATTTTGGGTATACCCAAACTCAGTAAGTAATCTGATTACATTCCATTACTTTTTGATTACTTTCCAGAGGCATTAGAAGAAGACAAAAATGTATGTTACCAATTGAACAACATCTATTGCAGGATAAATCAACGTTAAAGTTTACATAGCTGGCCATATATGGATGTAAAATGTTACTTTATGGGTTGGTTCTGTAGGCTTCTTCTAACCCATCGCTTTCTACTATATATAGTAATTTGATTAACTTATATATTCACATTAAAAACAAAGGTCGATCAGAATTCCTGTCGTTCAAATAAATGTTATACACCTTGATCTTCAAGAATAGGACTTGGAAATATGGAATAATAGATTAGCCAAATTGTTTTACCTGAGCATGACCCCAAAACTAAGGATTTATTAACCAGCTCTACTGTTGTTTATCATTTTGTTGTCATGGAGGACTGATTGGACTCATTGATTCCAGTTGAAAAATGCTGCGCTCATGGAATGACATGCTTTGAGCACTACTGAAAAGTGCTGTTTACAGTGAAACATGAATGCCATATGCTGCATTTGCATTTGTTTACCTTTTTGTTGGTGACATTTTGATATCTTGATAATATGCAGCTGTTTAAACGGCAAATCCACAGATGAAACAAGAACATAACAGTCGCCCTGCCTCTGTTTTGGTATAATGCTGAGGGATGGGCCTGGAAAAACCACTCTCAGATGGATGCAAGGACTGACCGTCCATGATATCAAAATGATTGTTTTAACCATGTTATGAGGCTATACAGTGTATGTTTACATTTACAATGTTTGCAAACATTGGAGTAAAACAAGCTTATATTTTGGTTTCTCACGGAGTGTGACAGTTGAACTAAACTCATTAGGCATTTATAAGTTATATTCTTCAAGAATCAATGAATATAAAGTAGCAGTCAATAGTTTGGACACACCTACTCATTCCAGGGGTTTTCTTTATTTTTACTATTTCTACATTGTAGAATAATAGGGAATACATCAAAACTATGCAATAGCACATATGAAATCATGTAGTAACCAAAAAAATGTTAAACAAATCAAAATAGATTTTATATTTGAGATTCTTCAAAGTAGTCTCCCTTTGCCTTCATAACAGCTTTGAGCACTCTTTCCATTCAAGTGTCAAAGATTTTTTTCCGCAAACATCCTTTCTGAATTTATAAGTAATCCTTAGAGTAATCATCTAGTTTTTCGAAAGTATCTGTAATCTGATATTTTACTGGCAACGTAACGGATAACAGTTATTGTTTCTTTGTAATCCCTTACATGTAATCCGTTACTCCCCAACCCTGAAAGTAAAGTACAGATACCCCCCAAAATGACTTAAGTAGTACTTTAAAGTAATTTTACTTAAATACTTTACAGCACTGGTTTTCAACTGTCGGTTTTGTCAAGTGCTTCCTACATGAGGTCAAGGACGTCAAAAGAAAGGCTCTGTAATATATTCACTGTGTTTTTCTTCTTAAAAACAATATCTGACATCTCTGCCCCTCCTCCAAACAAGCTCTCTCTCTCTCTTTTACTCTCGCTCTGAATCAATTCAATTCAAGGGCTGTATTGGCATGGGAAGCATATGTTTTTTACTCAAGTATGACAATTGTTTACTTTTTCCACCACTGCCTGTCTAATAATAGATATTTGATGTTTTGTGTGGACTCCAGGAAGAGCAGCTGCTACTTTAGCAGGAGATCCTAATAAAATACGAAATACTAAAATAAAATACTAATTATGCAGAGAGGGGTAGGGTCTGGAGAGGGGGTAGGGTCTGGAAAAGGAGGTGGGGTCTGGAGAGGGGTTGGGGTTTGGAGTGGGGTCTAGTGAGGGGGATGGGGTCTGAAGAGGGGGGTGAGGTCTGGAGAGGAGGGTGAGGTCTGAGAGGTGGCTTTGGAGGGGGGAGGGATGTGGGTCTGGAGTCCAATCGAACACAACCCTAGTTGTGAAATTTAAAGGTTTGCCCTTGTCAGTAGTTTTCACAGTCTACTGTATATTAGAGACTTGGAGCATGAGTAATGGTTAGGATGGCGGCAGAGGGGATGGCTGCCGTTTTATGGGCTCTTAACCAACTGTGTTATTTTGTTAGTTTTTTCACATTGTTTGTAACTTATTTTGTACATAATGTTGCTGCTATCATCTCTTAAGACCGAAAATAGCTTCTGGACATCAGAACAGCGATTACTCACCTTGAACTGGATGAAGAATTTTTCTTTAATGAGCCGGACGAGAGGAATTTACTCCAGACACTATATTCTTCGTAGACGTCTATTTACCACGACAAACCGATGCTGGCACTAATACCGCATGAGCTGTATATGGCCATAAGAAAAAAGGAAAACTCTCAACCAGAGGCGGCACTCCTAGTGGCCGGGGACTTTAATGCAGGGAAACTTAAATCAGTTTTACATCATTTCTACCAGCATGTTAAATGTGCAACCAGAGGGACAAAAACTCGAGACCACCTTTACTCCACACACAGAGACACGTACAAAGCTCTCCCTCGCCCTCCATTTGTCAAATCTGACCATAATTCTATCCTCCTGATTACTGCTTACAAACAAAAACTAAAGCAGGAAGCACCAGTGACTTGGTCAATAAAAAAGTGGTCAGATGAAGCAGATGCTAAGCAACAGGACTGTTTTGCTAGCACAGACTGAAATATGTTTCAGGACTCTTCTGATGGCATTGAAGAGCACACCACATCAGTCACTGGCTTCATCAATAATTGCATTGATGACCTTGTCCCCACAGTGACCGTACAGTGGTTCCTCCTTTAAAAGTTGTGTCATACTGCAGCACACCTTGTGGGCTGCTGCAGCATTCTATGACGCGTTATTTAATTGTCAGCCATTTTTATGTTAATGCGGGTTAGTGATAGTTTGACCACCAGCGGGCATCATTGAGAAGCATTTGATAGTCTCCCATATTGGCATTACTAGAGAATTTAAAACCTTTTTCGTAATAACATAATACATGGGATTGATTTTAAGAAATTTGCCTTAATTCATTTGATTAATATTATGAAGCTTCTATTCTGAGAAAAACAAAAAATTAAACCCCGGAATGGTAAATATTGCACCGTACGTGACGGTCTGGACTAGGCTCCAGCATAAGAGGATTGGAGGATTCTAAATTAATATCTAAGGGGCATAACATTTCCACACCCTAAATGTAGTGTAAACAATATTAATTTTGCGTATGGTAGGCCTACAGTATATCTAAACATATTTTTTTCAAAGACCTGACTCTCGACCAATAATCACATTTAGAAGATTGGAGGATTCTAAATGAATATCTAAGGGGCATTTTCCGTTAGTATCTGTGAGAATATCTAATTCTAAATTAATTAATTAATTAATTAATAATAATAATCGCTTTGTTTAAAAAGTAACACTATTTTGGATATTTCATTTAATTTAACCTAGAGTGAGCGAGAAAAAGTTAATTATTGTTTGGTTTCCCTGCAATCAACTGGTTTGTTTGTAACACAAATGTAATGAAATGTGAGATGCGTGTGTCTGCCGCCCCACCCCAGGAATATTTTTTGAACGGAGGGGACATCGTTTTGGACTGGTAAGTTCTTCTCATGCTAATGCCGTTGATTGAAATTAATAATCTAAAATATTATTTGTGATTTAAAAAAGATTTAGTAGCAATATATAAAAATGTAATGTAATGAAATGTGAGACGCGTGTGTCTGCCGCCCCACCCCACCCCCACAGGAAATAGCCTATTTGAGGCTGTTGAGGGGAGGGCAGACCCACAACAATGGCCAAAGTGAAATGGAGACAGTAGATACAGCTGGTCTGTTGTAATATAATAAATCCACTCATTACCTGTATTAACTGAACCTTTGAACTCGTTACCCGTATAAAAGACACCTGTCCACACACTCAATCAAACAGACTCCAACCTCTCCACAATGGCCAGAGAGCTGTGTAAGGACATCAGGGAAAAAAATGTAGACCTGCACAAGGCTGGGATGGGCTACAGGACAATAGGCAAGCAGCTTGGTGAGAAGGCAACAACTGTTGGCGCAATTATTAGAAAATGGAAGAAGTTCAAGATGATGGTCAATCACTCTCGGTCTGGAGCTCCATGCAAGATCTCACCTCGTGGGGCATCAATGATCATGAGGAAGGTGAGGGATCAGCCCAGAACTACAAGGCAGGATCTGGTCAATGACCTGAAGAGAGCAGGGACCACAGTCTCAAAGAAAACCATTAGTAGCACACTACGCCGTCATGGATTAAAATCCTGCAGCGCACGCACGGTCCCCCTGCTCAAGCCAGCGCATGTCCAGGCCCGTCTGAAGTTTGCCAATGACCATCTGGATGATCCAGAGGAGGAATGTGAGAAGGTCATGTGGTCTGATGAGACAAAAATAGAGCTTTTTGGTCTAAACTCCACTCACTGTGTTTGGAGGAAGAAGAAGAATGAGTACAACCCCAAGAACACATCCCAACCGTGAAGCATGGAGGTGGAAACATCATTCTTTGGGGATGCTTTTCTGCAAAGGGAACAGGACGACAGTAAGATTTGGGTATGTCTTCAGGCGGAAATTGAAAAAAGTAGTAGGGTAAATGTAAGAGGTTAACGAAAGCATAAAGATGCTGATGAACAAATATACCACTGTACAGTATATGCTTTTACATTAGGATAATAAAGAATTTAAGCCACCTGCATATGTTTATTTGGCATGGGAAAGCACCTAATTCCTTACATCAGGGAGAACAGGCCATGTCCAGACTTTCTCGGTGACCTCGAGTACCTTCAATAATGGCTGTACTAGAGAATACAGGCACGCGGGGACCAGGGTTCAATTGCCTGACAGGGAGGAAGGAGTAAGCAGTCCTTGCAAATAAGAATTTGTTCTTAACTGATTCCATATGTGTTATAGTAGAAAATAGTACAAATAAAGAACAATCATGGAATGAGCAGGTGTGTCCAAACCTTTGACTGGTACTTGCTTCATTAATTCGATTAATATTATGGTGTTTTATTCCAAGTATTTTTACAGCTCTTACTACAAAACTCAAAACAGATCATCAAAAAGACAGTTGTTTCAAAACTGTAATCACATTTTCAATTTTCAATCACATTGACGAAGAAGAACACAGAATTGTAAGGTCACTTTTTCAACAAACGTAATCAGTGTTTCATCTAGAAATATAGTACATTTTTCACATTAATACATGTTCATACACTATATGACCAAAAGTATGTGGACACCTGCTCGTTGAACATATCATTCCAAATTCATGGTCATTATTATGGAGTTGGTCTTGCCTTTGCTGCTATAACAGCCTCCACTCTTCTGGGAAGGCTTTCCACTAGATGTTGGAACATTGCTGCGAGGACTTGCTTCCATTCCACCACATGAGCATTACTGAGGTTGGGCACTGATGTTGGGCAATTAGGCCTGGCTCGCAGTCAGCGATCCAATTCATCCCAAAAGTGTTCGATGGGGCTGAGGTCAGGGCTCTGTGCAGGCACGTCAATTTCTTCAACACCAATTTCGACAAACCATTTCTGTATGGACCTCGCTTTGTGAACAGGGATATTGTCATGCTGAAACAAGAAAGGGCCTTCCCCAAACTGTTGCCACAAAGCTGGAAGCACAGAATTGCCTAGTATGTCATTGTATGCTGTATCTTTAAGATTTCCCTTCACTGGAACTAATGGGCCTAGCCCAAACCATTAAAAACATCCCCGCATCATTATTCCTCCTCCCCCACTTAGCACTACGCATTCGGGCAGGTAGCGTTCTCCTGGTATCCGCCAAACCCAGATTCATCCATTGGACTGCCAGATGGTGAAGCGTGATTCATCACCCAGTGAACGTGTTTCCAATGTTCCAGATGGCGGTGAGCTTTACACCATTCCAGCCAACGCTTAACATTGCGCATGGTGATCTTAGGCTTGTGTGCGGCTACTCGGCCACGGAAACCCATTTCATTACGCTCCCGACGAACAGTTATTGTGCTGACGTTGCTTCCAGAGGCAGTTTATAACTCAGTAGTGAGTGTTGCAATTGAGGACAGACAATTTTTATATGCTATGCCCTTCAGCACCCGGTGGTCCTGTTCTGTGAGCTTGTGTGGCCTAAAACTTTGCGGCTGTGCCCTTGTTGCTTCTAGAGGTTTCCACTTCATAATAACAGCATTTACAGTTGACCCGGGCAGCTATAGAAGGGCAGACATTTGAATAACTGACTTGTTGGAAAGGTGGTATCCTATGACGGTGCCAAGTTGAAAGTCACTGAGCTCTTCAGTAAGGCCATTCTACTGCCAATGTTTGTCCATGGAGATTGCATGGCTGTGCACTAGATTTTATACACCTGTCCCACAATGGGTGTGGCCGAATGCACTAATTTAAATGGGTGTCCACATACTTTTGTATCTATAATGAAAAGAGGAAATGCAATGCTCACATTACTTTTGATATGAGTGTCTTGTCATAAGAGAAGATGTTTTGGTGATTAAATCAATGTTTTAATGATATTTCACAGTAAACTTTTAAATATTTGGATCAATGGTTTTGTGGTGAAAAATGTATTCGAACAAAATTAACGTTTTGAATAAAGACTGTGTCACGACTTCCGTCGAAGTTGGCTCTCCTGCCTGTTCGAGCGGTGCTCGGCGGTCGTCGTCACCGTCCTACTAGCCACCACCGATCCCTTTTTCGTTTGTCTGTTGGTTTTGTCTTATTAGTTTCACCTGTGTGTATTTTAGTTTAATTAACGTCCTTATATGTAGTAGGTTGTCCCGCCCTTGTTTTGTGCGGGATTGTTTGGATTCATGTATTTTGGTTAATACGTGTGTGTGTCACGACTTCCGCCGAAGTTGGCTCTCCTGCCTGTTCGGGCGGTGCTCGGCGGTCGTCGTCACCGTCCTACTAGCCACCATCGATCCCTTTTTCGTTTGTCTGTTGGTTTTGTCTTATTAGTTTCACCTGTGTGTATTTTAGTTTATTGACGTCCTTATTTATAGTAGGTTGTCCCGCCCTTGTTTCGTGCGGGATTGTTTTGGTTTCATGTATTTTAGTGATTACGTATTGTGCTATTTGCTCCGATATATCTTAATCCTGTGTTGGATTATTTCACCCTGTTTTCGGGTTTTCAGTGTTTGTTCCGGAGAATAAACATTCGACTCACTGCACCTGCTCTCTGCGCTTGATTCCACCTACCTTGTTAATACGTGACAGAATCCCGCACCACCCATGGAATCAGCAGGAGCAGCCGCGTCTCCTCTCCCATCGATGGAGGAGAGAGTCCTCCACCACACCAGCGTGCTCCATCGGATTGGTTCTGCCATGGACCAAATGATGGAGAGGATGGATCGATGGGAGAGGAGTGGTCTTCCCACATCATCACTAGCACCCCCTTCTCCAGCACCTCCTGTTCCTGTGACCACATCTGGCTCCGGGGCTCTGCGGTTGACACTCCCACGGGAGTATGACGGAACGGCGGCTGGGTGCCAGGGTTTCCTCCTTCAACTGGAGCTATACCTGGCTACCGTGCGTCCTGCTCCCTCTGGAGAGGAGAGCGTGAGCGCCCTCGTCTCCTGCTTGACTGGGCGAGCCCTCGAGTGGGCCAACGCAGTATGGAATGGCCCGGACTCGGCGAGGGATAATTACCCAGAGTTCACCCGCCGATTCCGAGCTGTTTTTGACCATCCACCAGAGGGTCGGGCGGCGGGTGAACGGCTGTTCCACCTGCGGCAGGAGACGAGGAGCGCTCAGGACTTTGCTCTGGAGTTCAGGACCCTGGCCGCAGGAGCAGGATGGAACGACAGGGCCTTGGTCGACCATTTCAGATGCAGTCTCAGGGAGGACGTCCGCAGGGAGCTGGCATGTCGGGACACCACCTGCACACTGGATGAGCTCATTGACTTGGCTATCCGTCTCGACAATCTGCTGGCTGCTCGCGGGCGTTCGGATCAGGCCCTGTCGTTTCCACTTCCCAGCCCTCCTGCCCCTATCCCTATGGAATTAGGAGGGGCAGCTTCGAGGGAGACCGGAGGAGGAGTGTCCTCCTGCACCAGTTGTGGTCGACGAGGGCACACGTCAGACCGGTGCTGGAGGAACTCGTCTGGGAGTCGGGATGGCAGGCGGAGCACTGCTCGATCACCCCAGGTGAGTAAGCACCAGACTCACCCAGAGCCTCCTGTCGGTCATGTGTATGTTTTGATTTCTTTCCCTGGGTTTTTTCCCTCTCTACAGCATAAGGCGCTAGTCGATTCAGGCGCAGCTGGGAATTTCATGGATCGTGGGCTTGCGTTAAGGCTAGGGATTCCCCTGGTGTCGGTAGATCAACCTTTCCCCGTGCACTCATTAGATAGCCGACCATTAGGGTCAGGAGTGATTAGGGAGGCTACGGTGCCACTGGACATGGTAACGCAGGGGGATCATAAGGAGCAGATTAGTCTGTTCCTTATAGATTCACCTGCGTTTCCGGTGGTGTTGGGGGTTCCCTGGTTAGCTCAACACAACCCGGTGATTTCCTGGCGACAGGGGGCTCTTAAGGGGTGGTCAGAGGAGTGTTCAGGTAGGTGTAGAGGAGTTGCCGTTGGTGCGACTACGGTGGAGAGTCCAGACCAAGTTTCCACCGTGCGCATTCCCTCTGAATATGCCGATTTGGCTATCGCCTTCAGTAAAAAGAAGGCGACCCAATTACCACCTCATCGTCGAGAGGACTGCGTGATAAACCTTCTGGAGAACGCTGCACTTCCTAGGAGTCACGTGTATCCATTGTCCCAGGAGGAGACGGTAGCGATGGAAACATACGTTACTGAATCACTGAGACAGGGGTACATTCGGCCCTCCGCATCACCCGTCTCCTCGAGCTTCTTTTTTGTGAAGAAGAAGGATGGAGGTCTGCGTCCGTGCATTGATTATAGAGGTCTAAATTCCATCACAGTGGGGTTTAGTTACCCACTACCTCTCATCGCCACGGCGGTGGAATCATTTCACGGGGCGCGCTTCTTCACAAAACTGGACCTGAGGAGCGCGTATAATCTGGTGCGTATCCGGGGAGGGGATGAGTGGAAAACTGCATTCAGTACTACATCTGGTCATTATGAGTACCGCGTCATGCCATACGGGTTGAAGAATGCTCCAGCCGTTTTCCAATCCTTCGTAGACGAGATTCTCCGAGACCTGCTCGGGCAGGGAGTGGTAGTGTACATCGATGACATCTTGATCTATTCTGCCACACGCGCGGCGCATGTGTCTCTGGTGCGTAAGGTACTTGGGCGACTGCTGGAGCATGATCTGTATTGCAAGGCGGAGAAATGTGAGTTTTTCAAACAGTCCGTTTCCTTCCTGGGATATCGTATTTCCACCTCTGGGGTGGTGATGGAGGATGACCGCGTTACAGCCGTGCGTAATTGGCCGACTCCGACCACGGTGAAAGAGGTGCAGCGGTTTTTAGGGTTTGCCAATTACTACCGGAGGTTTATCCGGGGTTTTGGTCAGGTAGCTGCTCCCATCACCTCGCTGCTGAAGGGAGGACCGGTGCGCTTGCGCTGGTCAGCAGAGGCGGGCAGAGCATTCACTCGTTTGAAGGAGCTGTTCACCAATGCACCCGTGTTGGCGCATCCGGACCCCTCTTTAGCGTTCATAGTGGAGGTGGATGCGTCCGAGGCTGGGGTCGGAGCCGTGCTGTCCCAACGCTCGGGCGTGCCACCCAAACTTCGCCCTTGTGCTTTTTTTTCGAGCAAGCTCAGCCCAGCGGAGCGAAACTATGATGTGGGGGACCGGGAGTTGTTAGCTGTAGTCAAGGCTCTGAAGGTGTGGAGACATTGGCTTGAGGGGGCTAAACACCCCTTTCTCATCTGGACTGACCATCGTAATCTCGAGTATATCCGGGCAGCGAAGAGAATGAATCCACGTCAGGCTAGATGGGCCATGTTTTTTACCAGATTCCGGTTTACCCTCTCATACCGGCCCGGCTCCAAAAACACCAAGGCCGACGCGCTGTCCCGCCTCTATGATACCGAGGAGCGGCCCGTTGAGCTAACTCCCATCATTTCACCGTCATGTCTCGTGGCACCGGTGGTATGGGAGGTGGACGCAGAGATAGAGGGGGCCTCACGGTCAGAGCCGGCCCCCCCCAACTGTCCAGTAGGAACCCAGTACGTACCGAGGGGGGTCCGGGACAAGCTGATTCGGTGGGCCCATACTCTCCCCTCCTCGGGTCATCCGGGCATCGAGAGGACAGTGCGGAGTCTGAGAGGGAGATACTGGTGGCCCACGCTAGCTAAAGACGTGAGATTTTATGTCTCCTCCTGCTCCGTGTGTGCTCAGAGCAAGGCTCCTCGGCACTTGCCTAGAGGGAAATTACAACCCCTCCCCGTTCCACAACGGCCGTGGACACACTTATCGGTGGACTTTCTTACCGACCTTCCCCCGTCCCAGGGAAGTACTACAATCCTGGTCGTTGTGGATCGGTTTTCTAAGTCCTGTCGTCTCATCCCGTTGCCCGGTCTCCCTACGGCCCTGCAGACTGCTGAGGCCTTGTTTACCCATGTCTTCCGGCACTATGGGGTGCCTGAGGACATCGTTTCTGATCGGGGTCCCCAATTCACGTCCAGAGTATGGAGGGCGTTTATGGAGAGACTGGGGGTCTCGGTCAGCTTAACCTCAGGTTTTCACCCCGAGAGTAATGGGCAGGTGGAGCGCGTAAATCAAGAGGTGGGCAGGTTTCTGCGGTCCTATTGCCGGGACCGGCCTGGTGAGTGGGCAAGGTATGTTCCCTGGGCTGAACTAGCTCAGAACTCCCTACGCCACTCCTCAACTTACTTGTCTCCTTTTGAGTGTGTGCTAGGTTACCAGCCGGTCCTGGCTCCATGGCATCAGAGCCAGACCGAGGCTCCTGCGGTGGAGGAATGGGTACAGCGCTCCAAGGACACATGGAAAGCCGTTCAGGACTCACTACGGTTAGCGGGCGAACGGCAGAAGAGGAGCGCTGACCAACACCGCAGTGAGGCCCCCGTGTTTGCACCGGGGGACAGGGTCTGGCTCTCGACCCGGAACCTGTCCCTCCGCCTGCCCTGTCGGAAGCTGGGGCCGCAGTGTGTGGGGCCGTTTAAAGTCCTGAGGAGAATAAACGAGGTGTGTTACAGGTTACAACTTCCTAGGTATTACCGTATTAACCCCTCGTTTCATGTGTCTCTCCTCAGGCCGGTGGTGGCTGGTCCCCTGCAAGAAGGTGAGGTGCCTGAGGTCCCTCCGCCCCCCCTGGACATCGAGGGGTCCCCGGCGTACACAGTTCGGGGCATTCTGGATTCGAGACGCCGGGTGGGGGGCCTACAGTACCTCGTGGACTGGGAGGGGTACGGTCCGGAGGAGAGATGCTGGGTTCCGGTGAGGGACATTTTGGACCCTTCTCTCCTGAGTGATTTCCACCGCCTCCACCCGGATCGCCCAGCACCTCGTCCTCCGGGTCGTCCTCGAGGACGGTGGCGGCGCGCTGCGGGGGCCGCGCGTCAGGGGGGGGGTACTGTCACGACTTCCGCCGAAGTTGGCTCCCCTGCCTGTTCGGGCGGTGCTCGGCGGTCGTCGTCACCGTCCTACTAGCCACCATCGATCCCTTTTTCGTTTGTCTGTTGGTTTTGTCTTATTAGTTTCACCTGTGTGTATTTTAGTTTATTGACGTCCTTATTTATAGTAGGTTGTCCCGCCCTTGTTTCGTGCGGGATTGTTTTGGTTTCATGTATTTTAGTGATTACGTATTGTGCTATTTGCTCCGATATATCTTAATCCTGTGTTGGATTATTTCACCCTGTTTTCGGGTTTTCAGTGTTTGTTCCGGAGAATAAACATTCGACTCACTGCACCTGCTCTCTGCGCTTGATTCCACCTACCTTGTTAATACGTGACAGTGTGTTATTTTCGCGGGTATATTTTTGATCCTGTGTTGGATTATTTCACCCTGTATGTTGGGTTGACCGTGTTTGGTTCACTGGAGAATAAAACTGTCGATTCACTGTAACCTGCTCTCTGCGCCTGATTCCACCCACCTTGATAATACGTGACAGACTGGCTGCATTACTAGTGAACCAGTTTGCAGTTTGTTTTAGTAAGAGTTTTGGAAAATTCAGCACGTGTGAAAATAGGACCAAAGTGATTGAAAAGATAATTGTAATGCAGAACTGTGTGTGTATCTCAGTTGACATACCATGGCACTTGTAGCCCCAAGGTTGTGGGCTTGATTCCCATGGGGGACCAGTACGGAATTGTTTTTAATATATGCACTCACTACTTACTGTAAGTGACTCTTGATAAGAGTGTCTGCTAAAATATGCAACTGTCAAGTGTTCATGACCATCTGCTTATCAAATGGGTCATCACACAAGTTTATCATCTGCTTATGACATTATCTGTTCTCTCCATTTAATCTCATTCTAGTTACGGTCTATTATATTCCTTTAAGAGATGGTTTGTACTGACTACCTGGGAATTAAAAACACTCTGAACCTAGAACACAGCCATGCTAGAGTAGAATGATGCATACTTTCGCTACAATCCATGTGGTGGACACCTATACTGTAATGCAACTCACTCAAGGGGGTGTACTGAATGTACAGGTAACTGCTTAAAATAAAGGAAACACCAACATAAAGTGTCTTAATAGGACGTTGGGCACCACGAGACAGAACAGCTTCAATGAACCTTGTCATAGATTCTACAAGTGTCTGGAGTTCTATTGGAGCGATGCGACACCATTCTTCCACCAGAAATTCCATAATTTGGTTTCGGTGATGGTGGTGGAAAACGCTATCAAAGGCACCGTTCCAGAATCTCACATAATGTTCAATTGGATTGAGATCTGGTGAATGAGACGGACATGGAATATTGTTTATATAGTTGTTATGCTCAATAAGCCATTAAGTGACCAATCGTGCCCTGTGGATGGGGGCATTGTCATCCTATAGGGTCATAGTCATGGTAGCCAAAATAATGGCCAATATAATGGCCTGCCTTGCGTGTTTTTACATGATGGGATGCTAATTGCTTTCTTAAGGATATACACTTTTGTGGAAGCAACTGCTTTCAATATACTGTACTTTGTACCCCTCATTTCCTCAAGTATTTCCATGAATTTGTCAGTTACCTGTATGTCAGGACAGATTTGTTTTTGTCAGTATGGAAATGTGATTCCCAGGGGAAAGGGAGGAGAGAACATTCATCGTCGATGGCCTGCGCTCCTCATATGGCGATAGGCCTAATTAAGTAAGTAAGTCATCCCTTTCTATATATTACTGATGGGAGGTATTCACATACCCAGTTGACATATGTGGGCACAAATTTCATGTACAGTTATTCTGCATACATTTTGCACAACAATAATTAATATACTGTAAAATTATGAATTAAACCCATAATGTAGGACTACTCTTTAAATATTTAACGCAAAGCTACACAAACGCTTATTCTTATAGGATTCTGATTATTTACTTTGATGATGAAGATGTTGATCATGAGCTATCCTATTCACAACACATAATAGAGTGGTTATTGCATCTCTTGTATTTGGATGTCTGTTGTGCCAAACCAACAAACCCAGACAAGCCCCCGTCAAGCGCCTGTTGCTGTCAAGCACCTATAATCACTGCTGTCAGGCCCCTCTGTTCAATAACAAGGGCCTGTTAGATAGTCAACACACAAACAGCCGCCACGGTGTACTGTCAATTTACAGAGCCTCGTCAAATGCTTCAGCCAAATGTTAACATCTGAACTGGCTGTCATTGATGGCAAAGGAAGGCCTTTAACACTGTTAAAAACACAAGTTAATTAAATGTCAAATCCTTTGCCCTTCTTTGACTAGAGAGAGGGGGAGATAGAAAGAGAGTACAGGGGGAGAGAGAAAGGGAGAGCGAGAGCGAGAGAGAGAAAGCGAGAGAAAGAGAGCGAGAGAGAGCAAGAGAGAGAGAGTTTTTTGAGTTTTTATAAAACCTTTATTTTTTACTCAAGTGTTAACATAAAAAATGACACACTGCCTTTTCAGAAATGAAACAACAAATGTAATTCCTAAACAAAAATAAATACATACCATATACATTCAACTTATTTCAGCAGCAAAAAATAATTTCCCCTCCTCTACAAAACAAAGCGCTCCTTCGTAGGCCCACTTCTCCTCAAATAATAGGAGATCTTTTACAGCTGAAAAGAACTCAAAATCTACTTTTATTCTTGCTTTCACTAAACCTTTAAAAACACATCTTACATCCTGCCCATATCCCGTTTCTATCTTATGTTTCCTACTCAGAAAAATTGACATCTTAGCTTGTCCCAAAATAAAATTTAACATTTGACATTTTCTTTTCTGTTGTTTACTATATTGAAACCCCAAAATAAAAACAGTGTTATTGAAAAACTCCCCTACAGCTTTAAACAAAGATTCCAGCATTTCCAATAGAGGTTTTATCCTCTCACACTCCATAAAACAGTGAAAAATGGTTTCTCTTATATTACAAAAAGGACATCCATCTCTAACATCTGAGTTAATAACAGATACAAAAGCATTAACTGCAATGATGCCATGTAAAACCCTCCATTGCATATCACCAGTACCCTTTTGTAACGGTGGTTTGTACAGTGCTCTCCATGCTGGCTTTACCTTGTCATCAATGCCCAATTTTACCCTCCATGGAGTATCTTTTCTATTTTTCAATTTATCTTTATTCAACACCTTGACACACCCCCTATACAATTCCTTCCCATTCACCTCATCCAAACCCACCTCCTCCAACCCTCTCAAATCCAGCAATAACGCCTTTCTTTCTGACTCTGGGATATTTGGTGTAATCCCTAGTTTTGGAAATGAGACGTCTTCATCTTGCACCTTCTCCTTGTGACTACTAAGCATACCCCATTCTTCCGCTGACAGAGCCTTCCTACAGCTCCCCAGCATTTGTCCAACAATCCTTTCCGACCTCATCCCCAAATGTTCTGCCACCCGTCTTCCATCCATTAAGGCGGGCCCAGCCATGGCCATTATCTGTCTTAAGGTGATGATTTTCCCCTTCACCAGAATCTTGGAGAAATGTGGAACAGCTGCAGTTGTACAATCCAGTCTTGCCCCATACACCAGAGGTTCCTCCAACAGCCAATGCACTGACTCCGCTGAAGTTCTTCTGGACACCTTCATTACGCTCCACACTCTGAGAAGGCCTCTATAAAACGGAGGTACTCCCTCCCTAGAAATCTGGCTACTATCAACCAGAAATAAAGCCTTCTTTAAACCTAATCCTCCAACCCGCTGTAATATAAGACCTGTCACCCCTCTCCACACCACATTTTCCGGTCTATAAAGCAACCTTTGAATAAACTGAAACCGGAAAGCAGCAGCCCTACTAGCAAGATGTACAAGACCTTGTCCCCCCTCCTCTTTTGACAAATACAAAACACTTTGTGGAACCCAGTGATATTTATCCCAAAAGAAATCCACAATAATTGCCTGTATCTTAGCCAGAAGGCCAGATGGTGGTTCTAAAACTGACAACCGATGCCACAGTGCAGAGGCAATCACATTGTTAACTATAATAGTGCGCCCCCTATATGACATACGAGATAGTAACCAACGCCATCTCCTCATCCTCCCTTCCACCATTTCAACCACCCCACTCCAATTTTTTTCCATAGTCCCCTCATCTCCTAGATACACTCCAAGATACTTAAAACCTCCCTTACACCATTCTACCCCCCCTGGCAAAGCCATGATCCCTCCAGACCATTCTCCAATCTGTAAAGCACAACTCTTTTCCCAATTTACCTTTGCAGAGGATATTCCCCTAAAACGATCAACCATTAGACTCAAACTATCCACCTCCGCTTGATTTTTCACTAGCACAACTACATCATCAGCATAGGCTGAAAGACGAATAGGAGGAATATCCTCTGAAAGGCACACCCCTGCAATGCGACTTCTAATGCTATTTAGTAGTGGCTCTATAGCAATAGCATATAACATCCCAGACATAGAACATCCCTGCCTAATACCTCTACACACTTTAAAAGGAGCACTCAAACCACCGTTAACTTTCAATACACTTTCAATGTCACCATATATCACCTTTATCATGGCAATAAAACCAGAGCTGAACCCAAACGCCTCAAACGTGTGCCATAAATATTGATGTTCAACTCGGTCAAATGCCTTTTCCTGATCAATTGAAATTAGACCAGCATCCAACCCAATAGCCCTAGAGACGTCCAAAAAATCACGAATCAGAGAAATGTTATCCCCTATCTGCCTGCCAGGAACACAGTAGGACTGATCCGTATGTATGATTTGCCCCATCACCTCCCTCAGCCTGTTGGACAAAGCCTTTGACAATATTTTATAATCAGTACACAATAAAGCCACCGGCCTCCAGTTCTTCACCTCCCTCAGGTCACCCTTTTTAGGCAGTAGGGTGAGGACAGCCCTTCTGCAGCTTATTGGTAGTAACCCTCCGGTTAAACTATCATTAGCTACTTCTAACCAATCCTCTCCCAACATAGCCCAAAAAGACTTAAAAAAGTCAACGGGAAGCCCATCAATGCCTGGTGCCCTTCCATTTTCCATGCCTTTTAATGCAGTGTATAAATCCTGCAAAGACAATGGTTGCTCAAGCTCAACCTGAGCTTCTGCAGGCACCTTTGGGAGCCCATCAAAGAACTGCTGTGTCACTGTTTTGTCCTCTTTGTACTCACACTTGTAGAGCTCAGCATAGAACTCTACTGCCCTCTTTCTAATTTCACTAGGGCTAGTGAGCTCTTGTCCAACAGCTGATTTGAGACAATGAATAATTTTTCTTTGTCCATTCTTTTTCTCTAAACCAAAGAAAAATTTGGATGAGGCATCCATTTCAGATATGCTCTGAAATTTACTTCTCACCAGTGCCCCCTGTGCTCTGATACCCAGCAGATCTGCCAATGCAGCTTTTCTCCTCTTGAGTTCCACTATTTCAATCTCTAGGGCTTTCATTGATCTGGTGATATCTTTGGTGACATTCCTCGTGTATTGATTACAAAATTGTTGAATCTGGATTTTCCCTATATCCCACCATTGTTGAAGGGATACAAAACTGGCCTTTTGAGACCTCCACCTCTCCCAAAAAAACTGAAACAATTCCTGAAGTGAGCATCACTCAATAAAGTTATATTAAAATGCCAATATGCGCTTTTAGGTTTTACATCGTTAATGAACACCACCTCTGTTATTAAACAATGATCAGAAAATCCCACTGGAGTTATCACACTTGATTTACAGACCTGAGATTGATGCTCAAAAACATAAAACCTATCTAACCTAGCCATAGAGATGATGTTCTCTCTCACATGCGCCCAGGTGTACTGCCTTGTTCCTCCATGTTGACTCCGCCAAATATCACACAGTTCATTTGTTACAATAAGGCGTTTTAAAAACGTCCTTGAGGCTATATGAGGTTCTTGGTGATTTCTATCCAAATCACTAACTGTGCAGTTAAAATCCCCAGCAATAAACAAATAATCTTCTTTGTTACATTTCTCAATGGTATTTGATAATGTCTCTAAAAAACATACCCTCTCAACTGTCACCACTGGGGCATATACATTTATCAGACACATATTGATGTTTTCATACCTTGCTCTAACTTTTAATAATCTCCCCTCAACTACCTCTTCAACCTCATATGACAAAGGCAAAAACCCTTTTGAGAACAAAATAACCACACCCCCACTTTTTGAGTTTTTATGACTACACACCACTGTCCCCCCCCCACTCCTGTTGCCACATAACTTCATTTTCCAAATTACTATGCGTTTCTTGTAGAAAAATTATGTCACTTCCCTTTCCCCTCATTAACTCATACACCATGGCTCTTTTTTTAACATCTCTTGCCCCATTTACGTTTAAAGAAGAGATCTTAAAACTGCTCATGGATAAGAAAAAAATACAGAGGAAGATACAGCCACCACATCTCTTTACAGAGTTAAAACTGCAACTGAACTCTTTCATTTTCTTTAGAATTTGCATCACTTATTACTCTCGTGACCACTTTCTTGAGTCTAGCAATTTCAGGGCTTTTTAAACCTCCCCCTGTAATTTTTGACATCAGAAACTTTGCTGATTCAATAAACAATTCACGTTCAGGGAAAAAATCAGTTACATTGTAATCCTGCATATATTTCTTCCCTTTTGTCAACTTCAGAAATTGACGTATCTTCTCGATCCCATACCTCCCTTCCACCCCATCTATCTCACTATATTGTTGTGACGCGTCAGATGACTCACTCTCGCTATCCTCCCCAGAAGAAAACCCCATCTCTACAACCTGTTCATCTTCACCTGATTTATCCATCTCTACCTTTCTCTTAGAATTAGACCCTTCCCCACCCCTTAAATTCTTCCTTTTACTCCTCGGTATTTTGAAAACATCCGCTTCCTTTTCCGTTATTTCAATCTCCTCTTGACCTCCAATTTCATTTTCCAGCACCACCTCAGCGACGGCAGTCGCAATCTCACCTAGTGTTTCCCCTCCCTCTTTGTTCTGATCTACCACAATTGCCCCCGTATCCACAATGCCTTCCTCTCCTACTTTTCCAACCACATCTGCCCACCTTCTCTCTTCCCCTACACCTGTAGTATTTTCATCCCTTCGCTGTGGTACGTTAGTTGCACCCGCACTAAAGCTACTACCAGGCTCAGCGCGTTCATTCTCGGGACAATTACGCACGCACCAAATGCCCCTCTCTTCCACATCCAAAACATTTCATTGATTCAGTAGATGCATAAAAGACATAATCAAATCCATCAATCTTAAAACTAAACGCTAAATTCAGTTCATCTCCTTCCTTTTTTAAAATCATATGCACTTGGTATGTACATATATATATATTGATTAGTTTAGTTGTTTTAAGGGTATATTGTTTAACTATCACTAAGCACGTATAGGGGTGGTGGGATCTTTGAGGTTGGTTTTTCGCGAGGGCACAACCAGCGGGTTGAGAAACGACATGTTTCAACAACGGAGATTTGCATCCAAAAAGAACCTTCTTTATTGTAGATACGATTTGACCATGGCGAGATAACTCTCGCTCTAACACTTCATCTCTAACAAATGGTGGCACGTTAGAAAGCATAACTTTCTTCGCCGGATTCATAAGCGGAAATACCGGCGTCTGTGTCTCCAGCAACACAACACCCCTCTCAACTATCTTATTCACCTTTTCAATTGAATCTAAGAATATCACTACAGCGCTATTCATCCTTGAGGCTGATTTAATGCTATCATACCCAATGATAGCACCCACAGCCAAGCTACATTCTTCCACTGAACACCCAGCCGCAGCAGGAATTTTTACTCCTCCGACTAAGTTTTTCAAACTCTACACTTCCGCGAGTGGCCATTACAACCAGCCCCACCCGCTGGTTGTGCCCTCGCGAAAAACCAACCTCAAAGATCCCACCACCCCTATACGTGCTTAGTGATAGTTAAACAATATACCCTTAAAACAACTAAACTAATCAATATATATATATGTACATACCAAAACCCAATAGAGTGAAAAGAAATTCCATTCGTTCTCACAATCACTCCTGCTTGACGAATCACTCCCAGCATGCACTCCGAGAGAGAGAGAGAGAGAGAGAGGGAGAGAGAGAGAGAGAGAACGAGAGAGAGCAACAGAAAGAGAGCGGATAGAGAGAGAGAGAGAGTGAGAGAGCAACAGAAAGAGAGTGGGAGAGAGCGAGAGAGAGAGAGCGGGAGAGAGCGAGAGAGAGTGAGAGAGAGCAACAGAAAGAGAGCGAGAGAGAGCGAGATGGAGAGAGAGAGAGAGACAGAGAGAGAGAGAAAGAGAGAGTACTCAAAGTGAAATTGGATTTGCATATACTGGTTTTCTTTGTTTTGGGAAGTTTGAAGCATTCAATTCGAAGCACATTAAAAAAAACTGTGTGCCTTTGGTTATATCATCACGTAAGTACTCAGATTAAGTTTGGGTATAACGGAAACAAAAGTAATGACTTCAATCCAAATATGAATAGATACAATAATACTATATTGCTGTGCATTGTGGGTGTGCTTGATTTAAACCCTGGAGCATGTCCATTTGATTTCAAACTACTGTATGTATTTAATCTTCAACACAAAAGCCTGGGCAAAAAAAGACAAACTTCTTTACCATCTCTAATACATCTCTATTGTCTACATTAGGCTCACGTGTGAAAAGATGGCAGGCGAGCCTTACGACTCACCTCCAGCGACTTATTCAGACAATGGAAGTAAGCAAGGAATAATAGCCAGGAAATCCCCAACAAGATAAGTGTACAGTTGGAAGCTAATATTTATTGTGACCTCATTCTATTCGGCCCAGAGTGATAGTTTATTATCACTGTCAACGGGATGCCTTTCTTCTCGACACCTTTTCTAAACGATCACCTCTAGTTCTGCACTTTTAAATCTAAAAACAAAAAGTATATTCTGGGTGTGGGAGCTAGTTGCACTCAGCTGAGAGAGGAAGCCTGCTGGAAATCAAATCAAAATGTATTTGTCAAGTGTCAAATACAACAGGTGTAGGTAGACGTTACGGGGGATGCTTACTTACAAGCCCTTAACCAACAATGCAGTTAAAAAAAAATACGTACACACACACACACACACACACACACACACACACACACACACACACACACACACACACACACACACACACACACACACACACACACACACACACACACACACACACACATAGAGGGAGAACGCAGAGAGAATATCAGTTGCCTCCTTTATTTCTTTAAAACCATATCATCAAACAACCAGAGTTTTATTCAAAGATTATAGGAGTCACAGCTGCAAAGTAAGAAACCCTGAAAACCTCATATCAGTTGTTAGATTCCAGACACACTCAGCACATTGTACACCTGCCCGCTCCAACTGGCAATGACCTTTGCCTCCATCGGAGAAAAAAATACTGGCTGACATCCAAACACATATAATTGATCTCTCTTACACTCTGAGAGGTCACACCAATTATGTTCATAGTGGAGGAGGAGCTGACAGGAGGAGGGGGAGGATGAGGAGGGGTGAGATCTATCTTTTTTCTTCTCTTCCCTCCTTTACTTCTCCTTCTCTTCTCCTTCTCCTCTCCTTCTCTCAATAAGACTGAAAATGCAAAACAGGAGTCAGAAAAATGATCCACCTGTAGGTCACCCTCCGTTGCTCTATCGCTCCTTGTTTCTCAACTTGTTTTCATTCTCCTTGTTTCTCAACTTGTTTTCATTCTCCTTGTTTCTCAACTTGTTTTCATTCTCCTTGTGTCTCAACTTGTTTTCATTCTCCTTGTTTCTCAACTTGTTTTCATTCTCCTTGTGTCTCAACTTGTTTTCATTCTCCTTGTTTCTCAACTTGTTTTCATTCTCCTTGTGTCTCAACTTGTTTTCATTCTCCTTGTTTCTCAACTTGTTTTCATTCTCCTTGTTTCTCAACTTGTTTTCATTCTCCTTGTTTCTCAACTTGTTTTCACTCTCCTTGTTTCTCAACTTGTTTTCATTCTCCTTGTGTCTCAACTTGTTTTCATTCTCCTTGTTTCTCAACTTGTTTTCATTCTCCTTGTGTCTCAACTTGTTTTCATTCTCCTTGTTTCTCAACTTGTTTTCATTCTCCTTGTGTCTCAACTTGTTTTCATTCTCCTTGTTTCTCAACTTGTTTTCACTCTCCTTGTGTCTCAACTTGTTTTCATTCTCCTTGTGTCTCAACTTGTTTTCATTCTCCTTGTGTCTCAACTTGTTTTCATTCTCCTTGTTTCTCAACTTGTTTTCATTCTCCTTGTTTCTCAACTTGTTTTCATTCTCCTTGTTTCTCAACTTGTTTTCATTCTCCTTATGTCTCAACTTGTTTTCACTCTCCTTGTTTCTCAACTTGTTTTCATTCTCCTTGTGTCTCAACTTGTTTTCATTCTCCTTGTTTCTCAACTTGTTTTCACTCTCATTGTGTCTCAACTTGTTTTCATTCTCCTTGTGTCTCAACTTGTTTTCATTCTCCTTGTTTCTCAACTTGTTTTCATTCTCCTTGTGTCTCAACTTGTTTTCATCCTCTTTGTGTCTCAACTTGTTTTCATTCTCCTTGTTTCTCAACTTGTTTTCATTCTCCTTGTGTCTCAACTTGTTTTCATTCTCCTTGTTTCTCAACTTGTTTTCATTCTCCTTGTTTCTCAACTTGTTTTCATTCTCCTTGTTTCTCAACTTGTTTTCATTCTCCTTGTGTCTCAACTTGTTTTCATTCTCCTTGTTTCTCAACTTGTTTTCATTCTCCTTGTGTCTCAACTTGTTTTCATTATCCTTGTGTCTCAACTTGTTTTCATTCTCCTTGTGTCTCAACTTGTTTTCATTCTCCTTGTTTCTCAACTTGTTTTCATTCTCCTTGTGTCTCAACTTGTTTTCATTCTCCTTGTTTCTCAACTTGTTTTCATTCTCCTTGTTTCTCAACTTGTTTTCATTCTCCTTGTTTCTCAACTTGTTTTCATTCTCCTTGTGTCTCAACTTGTTTTCATTATCCTTGTGTCTCAACTTGTTTTCATTCTCCTTGTGTCTCAACTTGTTTTCATTCTCCTTGTTTCTCAACTTGTTTTCATTCTCCTTGTTTCTCAACTTGTTTTCATTCTCCTTGTTTCTCAACTTGTTTTCATTCTCCTTGTGTCTCAACTTGTTTTCACTCTCCTTGTTTCTCAACTTGTTTTCATTCTCCTTGTGTCTCAACTTGTTTTCATTCTCCTTGTTTCTCAACTTGTTTTCACTCTCATTGTGTCTCAACTTGTTTTCATTCTCCTTGTGTCTCAACTTGTTTTCATTCTCCTTGTGTCTCAACTTGTTTTCACTCTCCTTGTGTCTCAACTTGTTTTCACTCTCATTGTTTCTCAACTTGTTTTCACTCTCCTTGTGTCTCAACTTGTTTTCACTCTCCTTGTGTCTCAACTTGTTTTCACTCTCATTGTTTCTCAACTTGTTTTCACTCTCCTTGTGTCTCAACTTGTTTTCACTCTCATTGTTTCTCACCTTGTTTTCACTCTCCTTGTTCTCAACTTGACTTCACACTCATTCTCCTTTTCTCTGTTGTCTAATTTGAAGACACTCCACCTCACCCCTGTCTCCTGTCACATGAACACACACGTTACACTGTTATGTAACATCAGTCTAACGGTATTGTTACATATATTCCATCACTTATGAGGGAGGGAGTAGGTTAGTACTGTCAGTGTCCTAGGTTTGCCAATCATTATTCTAGTACGTGTGAGTAACGGCCGGGCTAGAGAGGAATTGAGGACATTTTCAAAGAGGTGATGAGCCGCTTGTCGACAAGCTAAGAGAGGAGCTAAGAGGAGCAGCACTGGAGTAACATATTGGAGAGAGGGAGAGAGAGAGAGAGAGAGAGAGAGAGAGAGAGAGAGAGAGAGACAGCTAAGAATCCATATTCCATTGTGACAATCACAACCGAATGCATTCAACTGAAAGATATAGAGAAAGAACGAAAGAGAGAGAGAGAGAGAGAGAGAGAGAGAGAGAGAGAAAGTGGTTGAGGGAGAGAAAGAGGGATAGAGATAGAAAGGTGTGAAAGGAAGGGGATAGAGGGGAAAGCAGAATGAGGGAGAGAGGTGTAAGAATGGAGAGGTGTAGTGAGAGTGGAGGGATTGAAGGAGGATAGGAGGAAGGGATAGAGGGAGGAAGTGCACTGACTGGTTTTAATCAGATACGGACGTACTGTATGCATGCTCTCCATACGAGCTGATGAAATCAGCATCAATGAGTTAGCCAGCTGTGTTTAATAAACATTTAATCTCTTGTGGACAGACTGAGTAAATATAATTGAGTGTCTGACCAAATTAAGCAACATTTCTGTTCTGGGTTTAACGAGATTAAATCATGCTCTGCTGGTTTTTTGACAAGGCTGTGCAGCCCAAGTCTCTCAGCATCAGGACCTGACTACTACTGCAACATCTCCCTCACACACACACACATGCATGTGTGCGCGCGCGCACACACACACACACACACACACACACACACACACACACACACACACACACACACACACACACACACACACACACACACACACACACACACACAGGGGGGAAAGGGCTGAAATTAAGTGATAAAGTGCTAGGTTAACATTTCATTACCTCCGGCTTTCCTTGACAGGCTAAAAACCTAAAATGTTGGGTAACTTTCAACTCCTGTCTCTAATTTGATGAGAATAGTGTTGGCAAAGGTTATTGTCCAGCACCAGGCCAATGCAGGATTAGATGCATGTGGTTTAAGAGAAGATTAGTAGAGGGGATTGACCAGATGAGGACTATACCTTGCTGCACAGCCCGGCGTCCATTAACTAATTGTAATGATGTACCCCAGTCACATGACATGTGCCTCCAAATGAAGAGAATGTGGTGGCAGGGTGGAAGCTAGGCTAAACTTTCCCTGTCTTTTTAAAAAGCTGTCTGTTTTCACAAACCATCACGACAACCACGTTTCTCTATCTTAATGGCTAGTTTTCATTATTATACCTTTATTTCAACAAGGAACACAAACAGACTAAGGTCTCTTTTACAGCTGGGCCCTGCGTATACATGTTTACACATACAGTTTAGGTACAATGATTAAGAAACTACACAAGACAAACAAAACAATCACAGATAACACAAAAAAATACAGCAACAGATTACATTTACAGACAGGTTATTCCCCTAACACCACAATAACTTGCATTACCCGAAACAGTTACAATCAATACAAAAATAAAATCCTCCAATAAATATTTAAAATGGGCGACAGGGGGACAAGTTTAAGTTTAGTCTGCAGGCTATTCCATAGGCAAGGAGCGCAACAGGAAAAGGCAGCCATACCCAACTCTGTGGAAATCACATGGGCCTCAAGTGTAATCCATGCTTGAGACCTGGTTTTAGGAATTATAATTCTAATATTGATGAGTGATGATAAATAAGAAGGTAGCTTATTCAGAAGTGCTTTATAGAAAAACACGAGAGCATGTTGTTCTCGTCTCACGGACAGCGAAGTCCAACCCGCATTTTGATATAAAACACAGTGGTGAGTTCTGTAGCTAGCACCCGTAATAAACCTAAGTGCACAATGATAAGTAACATCCAGCGATTTAAGTGTTGATGCCGTAGCATGCATGTAGATAATATCCCCATAATCTATAACAGACAGAAAAGTAGCTTGCACAATTTGTCTTCTATTTGTAGAGGACAAACATGTCCTGTTTCTATAGAGGAAGCCTAGCTTGATTTTTTGCCGTTTACAAAGTTCGTCAACATGCATTTTAATAGACAGTTCATCATCCAACCATATCACTAAGTATTTATATGCAGAGACCTGATTCATTCGAGAATCATCTAAGCTCGTAAGTGCAAGTGTATTTTCAACCAACTTTTTGAACCTATGAAAAATCATAAAATGTGTTTTCTTTGAATTTAAAACAGGTTTCAGCTGTATAAAAGACCCTTGTAATATCTTAAAATCTGTCTCCAATCGTGATAATTTTTGGTCAGCCGTTGAAGCGATAGAGTACATGACAGTGTCATCAGCAAATAAATGAATTTGACACTTTCTTGTAATGCACATGTTAATATGAGTTGTCTGACTGCTACAGAACATGCTAACGGCCTCACGCCTGTGTAATGGCGTAGCACGCGATACGTCAATAAGCATGTCAGTGCATACAGACTGAAACATTCATGCCATGTCGATTAGTGTGTGTGTGTTAGCATGTTTAATGGCGTGTTTAAGGGCATGTTTAAGAAGATGATGCCGAAGAGGATGGCTGATGTTTTACATGCCCCTGACAAATTGTGCTAATATGTTAGTATTTTTGTTTGTAAGTTATTTTTTACTTATTTTGTACATAATGTTGCTGCTACAATCTC
The DNA here is from genome assembly GCF_045791955.1 of Oncorhynchus clarkii lewisi. Lineage (NCBI taxonomy): Eukaryota > Metazoa > Chordata > Actinopteri > Salmoniformes > Salmonidae > Oncorhynchus > Oncorhynchus clarkii. The sequence continues at coordinate 72,495,929 of NC_092153.1, forward strand.
TTATGACCGAAAATCACTTCTTTACATCAGAACAGTGATTACTCACCACAAACTGTTAGAAGCTTTTTCCTTTAACTAGTCCGACAAGTAGGATATACTGCTCTCCCAGGAACAGGCCCAGATCCCCGTCATTTGGATGAAGAAAAGACAGAGAAAAAGAGGATGCAGGTCGGGCTGCCTTCTGAGAATCGGTAGGTGAGCGAGAAAACTCCCACTGCCTTCCGTTCTACTTGCTAACATGCAATCATTGGAAAATATGATGACCTACAATTATGATTATCCTACCAACAGGACATTAAGAACTGTAAGAACAGTAAGAACTGTAATATTTTATGTTTCACAGAGTCGTGGCAGAACAACGACATGGATATTAAAGAGCTGGCGGGATTTTCCATGCACCGGCAGAACAGAGATGCTACGTCTGGTAAGACTCGGGGTGGGAGTGCGTGTCTTTTTGTCAATAACAGCTGGTGTCAAATGTCTAATATTAAAGAAGTCTGGTAGTGCTTGAGGTAGTGCTTGCCTGAGGTAGAGAACCTTATGATAAGCTGTAGACCACATTATCTACCAAGATAATTCTCAGCTATATGATTCGATGCTGGCTCCCAGACCGCACTCAACCAACTCTATAAGGCCAGAAGCAAACAAGACAATTCTCACCCAGAAGCGGTGCTCCTAGTGGCCACGGACTTTAATGCAGACAAACTTAAATCAGTTTTACTACATTTTTACCAGCATGTTAAATGTGCAACCAGAGAATAAACTAACCCTACTCCACACACATAGATGTATACCAAGCTATCCCTCATTTGGCAAATCTGACCATAATTCTATCCTCCTGATTCCTGCTTACAAACAAAAACTAAAGCATGAAGTACCAGTGACTCGCTCAATACGGAAGTAGTCAGATGACACAGATGCTACGCTACAAGACTGTTTTGCAAGCACAGTGTGATTAATGTTGCAGCACACAAATGAGGATGGGGATAGTGGGCATGCTCGTCCACTGAGGCAGATCCTAGTGAGTACTAGCTTCATAGGTCCACGGTGAGTGTGTGTGTGTTACTGTGTGTGTGTGTATGTTAGTGTCTGTTCTAGCTTGTGTGTGTGTTTGTGTGTGTGTGGGTGGGTGACTATGTGTGTGCATGTTTGTATCTGTGCTAGTGTGTGTGTGTGTAGTCTCCAGCCCTCCTCAGGCATCACTCCTCATCTCTCTACATGTTAAGACAGCCCCCCTCCCCCAAAGGGACTCCTTACTGTGCACAAATGAAACAAATCCAGAAAATAATGTGATCACACTACATCTAGGCCTATATTCTACCAGAAAAACCTGTTTCACAATCACGACTTCAGAGAGAGTTACTTGGTGTTTGATTTGGTCTGTGATTGGTAATGTACAGCGAGGCGTGGTTTCCTAAACCAAAGTGTTAGACCCAGAAATAGCTCTATATGGTTTGATGGCTCTGCCTCTCTCCTTTTAAGTTCACGGTCAAGTTTGTTTATTCGTATGATATAAACTCAGCAAAAAAAGAAACGTCCCTTTTTCAGGACCCTGTCTTTCAAAGATAATTTGTAAAAATCCAAATAACTTCACAGATATTAATTTTAAAGCATTTAACTACAGTGCCTTGCGAAAGTATTCGGCCCCATTGAACTTTGCGACCTTTTGCCACATTTCAGGCTTCAAACATAAAGATATAAAACTGTATTTTTTTGTGATGAATCAACAACAAGTGGGACACATTCATGAAGTGGAACGACATTTATTGGATATTTCAAACTTTTTTAACAAATCAAAAACTGAAAAATTGGGCGTGCAAAATTATTCAGCCCCTTTACTTTCAGGGCAGCAAACTCTCTCCAGAAGTTCAGTGAGGATCTCTGAATGATCCAATGTTGACCTAAATGACTAATGATGATAAATACAATCCACCTGTGTGTAATCAAGTCTCCGTATAAATGCACCTGCACTGTGATAGTCTCAGAGGTCCGTTAAAAGCGCAGAGAGCATCATGAAGAACAAGGAACACACCAGGCAGGTCCGAGATACTGTTGTGAAGAAGTTTAAAGCCGGATTTGGATACAAAAAGATTTCTCAAGCTTTAAACATCCCAAGGAGCACTGTGCATGCGATAATATTGAAATGGAAGGAGTATCAGACCACTGCAAATCTACCAAGACCTGGCCGTCCCTCTAAACTTTCAGCTCATACAAGGAGAAGACTGATCAGAGATGCAGCCAAGAGGCCCATGATCACTCTGGATGAACTGCAGAGATCTACAGCTGAGGTGGGAGACTCTGTCCATAGGACAACAATCAGTCGTATATTGCACAAATCTGGCCTTTATGGAAGAGTGGCAAGAAGAAAGCCATTTCTTAAAGATATCCATAAAAAGTGTTGTTTAAAGTTTGCCACAAGCCACCTGGGAGACACACCAAACATGTGGAAGAAGGTGCTCTGGTCAGATGAAACCAAAATTGAACTTTTTGGCAACAATGCAAAACGTTATGTTTGGCGTAAAAGCAACACAGCTGAACACACCATCCCCACTGTCAAACATGGTGGTGGCAGCATCATGGTTTGGGCCTGCTTTTCTTCAGCAGGGACAGGGAAGATGGTTAAAATTGATGGGAAGATGGATGGAGCCAAATACAGGACCATTCTGGAAGAAAACCTGATGGAGTCTGCAAAAGACCTGAGACTGGGACATAGATTTGTCTTCCAACAAGACAATGATCCAAAACATAAAGCAAAATCTACAATGGAATGGTTCAAAAATAAACATATCCAGGTGTTATAATGGCCAAGTCAAAGTCCAGACCTGAATCCAATCGAGAATCTGTGGAAAGAACTGAAAACTACTGTTCACAAATGCTCTCCATCCAACATCACTGAGCTCGAGCTGTTTTGCAAGGAGGAATGGGAAAAAATTTCAGTCTCTCGATGTGCAAAACTGATAGAGACATACCCCAAGCAACTTACAGCTGTAATCGCAGCAAAAGGTGGCGCTACAAAGTATTAACTTAAGGGGGCTGAATAATTTTGCACGCCCAATTTTTCAGTTTTTGATTTGTTAAAAAAGTTTGAAATATCCAATAAATGTCGTTCCACTTCATGAATGTGTCCCACTTGTTGTTGATTCATCACAAAAAAAATACAGTTTTATATCTTTATGTTTGAAGCCTGAAATGTGGCAAAAGGTCGCAAAGTTCAAGGGGGCCGAATACTTTCGCAAGGCACTGTAACTGTTTCCCATGCTTGTTCAATGAACCTTAAACAATTAATGAACATGCACCTGTGGAATGTTCGTTAAGACTAACAGCTTACAGTAGGCAATTAAGGTCACAGTTATGAACACTTAGGACACTAAAGAGGCCTTTCTACTGACTCTGAAAAACACCAAAAGAAAGATGCCCAGGGTCCCTGCTCATCTGCGTGAACGTGCCTTAGACATGCTGCAAGGAGGCATGAGGACTGCAGATGTGGCCAGGGCAATAAATTGCCATGTCCGTACTGTGAGACAGTTTGACAGTGCTACAGGGAGACAGGACGAACAGCAGTGGCAGACCACATGTAACAACACCTGCACAGGATTGGTACATCCAAACATCACACCTGCAGGACAGGTACAGGATGGCAACAACAACTGCCTGAGTTACACCAGGAACGCACAATCCTAAGAGAGGCTGGACTTAGGGATTGTAGGCCTGTTGTAAGGCAGGTCCTCCCCAGACATCACCGGCAACAACATTGCCTTGGCACAAACCCACTGTCGCTGGACCAGACAGATTTGGCAAAAAGTGCTCTTCACTGACGTGGTTTTGTCTCACCAGGGGTGATGTTCGGGCTCGCGTTTCTCGTCAAACGAATGAGCATTTGACCAAGGCCTGTACTCTGGAGCGGGATTGATTTGGAGGTGGAGGGTCCGTCATGGTCTGGGGCGGTGTGTCACAGCATCATCGGAGTGAGCTTGTTGTCATTGCAGGCAATCTCACCGCTGTGCGTTACAGGGAAGATCCTCCTCCCTCATGTGGTATCCTTCCTGCATCCTGACATGACCCTTCAGCATGACAATGCCACCAGCCATACTTCTCGTTCTGTGCGTGATTTCCTGCAAGACAGGAATGTCAGTGTTCTGCCATGGCCAGTGAAGAGCCCGGATCTCAATCCCATTGAGCACTTCTGGGACCTGTTGGATCAGAGGGTGAGGGCTAGGGTCATTTCTCCCAGAAATGTCCTGGAACTTGCAGGTGCCTTGGCGGAAGAGTGGGGTAACATCTCATAGCAAGTACTGGCAAATCTGGTGCAGTCCATGAGGAGGAGATGCACTGCAGCACTTAATGCAGCTGGTGGACATACCAGATACTGACTGTTACTTTAGATTTTGACCTCCCCGCTTTGTTCAGAGACACATTATTCCATTTCTGTTAGTCACATGTCTGTGTAACTTGTTCAGTTTATGTCTCAGTAATTGAATCTTGTTATGCTCATAAAAATATTTACACATGTTACGTTTGCTGAAAATAAACACAGTTGACAGTGAGTTTCTTTTTTTGCTGAGTTTACATGGGGTACGCAGTGCAATAAAATGCTTACTTGCATCATTCAAAATTAGGACTTAATTGTCAACTAGCATTGGAAAGGGTGAAGGGAATTTCAAAGGTACTGTAACTACAAATCTCTTCGTTTGGTCACCCATCTCTAATACACTTCACTGAGTGTTATGATGTGATTGTGTGTGTGTGTGCGTGCCTGTGTATGAGTGTGTGTGTGAGTCTTGAATAAACCAGGAAAACATACCAGTAATGAGACTATTAGAAAACACTATTAGAAACCTCCAGAAAGTACTGATAGAGTACCGTAGGGCTCACAGATATAAAAAAAAAACACACACACAACAAAAATTGATGCCGACAATTTATACCTCATTAGAGGACTAGATCTGAACATAAACAGACAGCTGCAACCACGGAACAAGACGCAAATCTCAACCAGTATGACACACCAGTCAGATTTCTTTGTACATTTCTGGGAGATTGTTATTGTGTTGTGATATAAGACATCTGTGGGAGAGAGGGAGGGAGCGGGAGAGAGAGAGAGAGAGAGAGAGCGAGTGAGTGAGTGAGTGTGTTTGTTTGTATATAATTATATTAGAGAATGTTTGGAATATCACTTTTAAGAAAGGAAATCAGTAGAGGTCAAATCATAAGCGGGGTGACACCGTTGAACTTAATCGAACGGGTGTTCAGGCTTGCCATTTTAAGTGTACTCATGAGTTACCAGTCAAATTGCCAAGGTCAGCTGCTACTCATTTTATTTCTGTGATGCCAATAACAGTAGGCCACCATTTTGATGGGAAGCATAATCTTACACCACACCAGCACTGCAGTAACTGCACAGCATGAGGCCTTATGGGGTTGCTGCATTGAACTGAATATTCTGTTCCCTCATCATTTCATAGAGATCCTTGCACTCATACAGTACTACATTTCCTCATAGGAGGTCTGTGATTGACACGTGTAATAGTGTGTCTGGTCATACCCATGTGAATGTACACGCTCCCAGACACACACACGTGCACACAGACAACACACGCACACCTCACACATGCTGTGCTTTCTCCATAGAGATGACACATTCTGCCCTCCTTCTATTTTAGCCTTGACTTAGGCTTCAGACCAAATGACTCTTTATATCCGTATTTAGTACATGACTTGTCATCTGAGGGCCCACAGGGCTCTGGTCAAAAGTATAGAATGATATAGGGAATAGGGTGGTGGCAATTGATTGTCCAGGTCCTGGTGATGAGGGTTATAATGAGGTCTGGTCCAGGTGATGAGGGTTATAATGAGGTCTGGTCCTGGTGATGAGGGTTATAATGAGGTCTGGTCCAGGTGATGAGGGTTATTATGAGGTCTGGTCCAGGTGATGAGGGTTATTATGAGGTCTGGTTCAGGTGATGAGGGTTATAATGAGGTCTGGTCCAGGTGATGAGGGTTATATGAGGTCTGGTCCAGGTGATGAGGGTTATTATGAGGTCTGGTTCAGGTGATGAGGGTTATTATGAGGTCTGGTCCAGGTGATGAGGGTTATTATGAGGTCTGGTCCAGGTGATGAGGGTTATTATGAGGTCTGGTCCAGGTGATGAGGGTTATTATGAGGTCTGGTCCAGGTGATGAGGGTTATAATGAGGTCTGGTCCAGGTGATGATGGTTATTATGAGGTCTGGTCCAGGTGATGAGGGTTATTATGAGGTCTGGTCCAGGTGATGAGGGTTATTATGAGGTCTGGTCCAGGTGATAAGGGTTATAATGACGTCTGGATATGGTCCTGGGGATGAGAGTTACAATGAGGTATGTTCCTGGGGATGAGGGTTTTAATGAGGGTTGGCCCTGTGCATGAGGGTTATCAAATCAAATTATTTATGTAGCCCTTCTTACATCAGCTGATATCTCAAAGTGCTGTACAGAATCCTAAAACCCCAAACAGCCTAAAACCCCAAACAGTGGCTAGGAAAAACTCCCTAGAAAGGCCAAAACCTGGGAAGAAACCTAGAAAGCAACCAGGCTATGAGGGGTGGCCAGTCCTCTTCTGGCTGTGCCCGGTGGAGATTACAACAGCACATGGCCAAGATGTTCAAATGTTCATAAATGACCAGCATGGTCAAATAATAATCATCACAGTAGTTGTCGAGGGTGAGGCATGGTCCTAGGGCTCAGGTCCTCCGAGAGAGAGAAAGAAAGAGAGAATTAGAGAGAGCATACTTAAATTGACACAGGACACCGGATAAGACAGGAGAAATACTCCAGATATAACAGACTGACCCTAGCCCCCCGACACATAAACTACTGCAGCCTAAATACTGGAGACTGAGAGCGGAGGGGTCAGGAGACTGTGGCCCCATCCAATGATACCCCGGACATGGCCAAACAGGCAGGATATAAACCCACCCACTTTGCCAAAGCGCATCCTCCACACCACTAGAGGGATATCTTCAACCACCAACTTACCATCCTGAAACAAGGCAGAGTATAGCCCACAAAGATCTCCACCACGACACAACCCAAGGGGGGGCGCCAACCCAGACAGGAAGATCACGTCAGTGACTCAACCCACTCAAGTGACGCACCCCTCCTAGGGATGGCATGGAAGAGCACCAGTAAGCCAGTGACTCAGCCCCTGTAATAGGGTTAGAGGCAGAGAATCCCAGTGGAGAGAGGGGAACTAGCCAGGCAGAGACAGCAAGGGTGGTTCGTTGCTCCAGAGCCTTTCCGTTCACCTTCACACTCCTGGGCCAGACTACACTCAATCATATGACCTACTGAAGAGATGAGTCTTCAGTAAAGACTTAAAGGTTGAGACCGAGTCTGCGTCTCTCACATGGGTAGGCAGACCATTCCATAAATATGGAGCACTATAGAAGAAAGCCCTGCCTCCAGCTGTTTGCTTATAAATTAGAAATTCTAGGGACAATTAGGAGGCCTGCGTCTTGTGACCGTAGCGTACGTGTAGGTATGTATGGCAGGAACAAATCGGAAAGATAGGTAGGAGCAAGCTTTGTAGGTTAGCACAGACAAACTGATATCTTTCCGACAGATAAGATCTAAACCAGGCCAGCACTTGTCCGTGTAGACCAATTTGGGTTTCCAATCTTTCCAAAAGAATGTGGTGATCGATGGAATCAAAAGCAGCACTCAGGTCTAGGAGCACGAGGACAGATGCAGAGCTTCGGTCTGACGCCATTAAAAGGTCATTTACCACTGCAGTCTCAGTGCTATGATGGGGTCTAAAACCAGACTGAAGCATTTCGTATACATTCTTTGTCTTCAGGAAGGCAGTGAGTTGCTGCGCAACAGCGTTTTCAAAATTTTTTGAGAGGAATGGAAGATTCGATATAGGCCAATATTTTTTTTATATTTTCTGGGTCAAGGTTTGGCTTTTTCAAGAGAGGCTTTATTACTGCCACTTTTAGTGAGTTTGGTACACATCCGGTGGATAGAGAGCCGTTTATTATGTTCAACATTCCAGCTCTTTCAGTAGTTTAGATGGAATAGGGTCCCCATTTAGATGGAATAGGGTCCAGTATGCAGCTTGAAGGTTTAGAGGCCATGATTATTTTCGTCATTGTGTCAAGAGATATAGTAGAGAGTTGTGCAGACTCAGGACCACTGAGTTTTGGAGGAATACGCAGATTTAAAGAGGAGTCCGTAATTTGCTTTCTAATGATCATGATCTTTTCCTCAAAGAAGTTCATGAATTTATTACTGCTGAAGGTAAAGCCATCCTCTCTTGGGGAATGCTGATTTTAGTTAGCTTTGTGACAGTATCAAAAATACATTTCGGATTGTTCTTATTTTCCTCAATTAAGTTGGAAAAATAGGATGATCGAGCAGCAGTGAGGGCTCTTCGATGCTGCACGGTACTGTCTTTCCAAGCTAGTCGGAAGACTTCCAGTTTGGCGTGTTGCCATTTCCGTTCCAATTTTCTGGAAGCTTGGTTCAGAGCTCGGATACTTTCTGTATACCAGGGAGCTAGTTTCTTATGAAAAATGTTTTTTTTTTAGGGGTGCAACTGCATCTAGGGTATTGCGCAAGGTTAAATTGAGTTCCTCAGTTAGGTGGTTAACTGATTTTTGTCCTGTGACGTCCTTGGGTAGGCAGAGGGAGTCTGGAAGGGCATCAAGGAATCTTTGGGTTGTCTGAGAACTTATAGCACGACGTTTGATGCTACTTGGTCGGGGTCTTGAGCAGATTATTTGTTGCAAAAAGTAATAAAATGGTGGTCCGACAGTCCAGGATTATGAGGAAAAACATTAAGATCCACAACATTTATTCCATGGGACAAAACTAGGTCCAGAGTATGACTGTGACAGTGAGTAGGTCCAGAGACATGTTGGAAAAAACCCACTGAGTCGATGATGGCTCCGAAAGCCTTTTGGAGTGTGTCTGTGGACTTTTCCATGTGAATATTAAAATCACCAAAAATTTGAATATTATCTGCTATGACTACAAGGTCCGATAGGAATTCAGGGAACTCAGTGAGGAACGCTGTATATGGCCCAGGAGGCTTGTAAACAGTAGCTATAAAAAGTGATTGAGTAGGCTGCATAGATTTCATGACTAGAAGCTCAAAAGACGAAAACATCCTTTTTTTTGTAAATTGAAATTTGCTATCGTAAATGTTAGCAACACTTCCGCCTTTGAGGGATGCACGGGGGATATGGTCACTAGTGTAACCAGGAGGTGATGCCTCATTTAACACAGTAAATTCATCAGGCTTAAGCCATGTTTCAGTTAGGCCAATCACATCAAGATTATGATCAGTGATTAGTTCATTGACTATAACTGCCTTTGAAGTGAGGGATCTAACATTAAATAGCCCTATTTTGAGATGTGAGGTATCACAATCTCTTTCAATATTGGCAGGAATGGAGGAGGTCTTATTTCTAGTGAGATTGCTAAGGCGAACACCGCCAGCATCATCTTCAGATTAGCCTTAACGTCGGTTGCCCTGCCCCCTGGTAAACAGTGTATGATCGCTGGATGATTCATTTTAAGTCTAATACTGCGGTAATGGAGTCGCCAATGACTAGGGGTTTCAATTTGTCAGAGCTAATGGTGGGAGCCTTCGGCTTCTCAGACCCCGTAACGGGAGGAGAGGAGACCAGAGAAGGCTCGGCCTCTGACTCTGACTCGCTGCTTAAAAATTCTTAGGGCTGCAATCCCGTAAACAGGTTTGATATGACAACAGCCAGTGAAAGTGCAGGGCGACAAATTCAAAACAACAGAAATCTCATAATTAAAATTCCTCAAACATACATGTATCTGATACCGTTTAAAAGGTAATCTTGTTGTTAATCCCACCACCGTGTCTGATTTCAAATAGGCTTTACAGCAAAAGCACCACAAATGATAATGTTAGGTCACCACCAAGTCACAGAAAAACACAGCCATTTTTCCTGCCAAAGAGAGGAGTCACAAAAAGCACAAATAATCACTAACCTTTGATGATCTTCATCAGATGACACTCATAAGACTTCATGTTACACAATACATGTATGTTTTGTTTGATAAAGTTAATATAAAAAAATCTGAGTTTACATTGGCGAGTTACGTTCACTAGTTCCAAAAACATCCAGTGATTTTGCATAGCCACATCGATTCAACAGAAATACTCATCATAAATGTAGGTGATAATACAAGATATACACATGGAATACCTTTCCTTAATGCAACCGCTGTGTCATATTTAACAAAAACTTTATGGAAAAAGCAAACCATGCAATAATCTGAGCCGCCAAATAATCAAATGAGCCGCCATGTTGGAGTCAACAGAAACCAGAAATCACATTATAAATATTCCCTTACCTTTGTTCGATAATGTCCGTTATTTATGTCCAAGTAGCTACTTTTGTTAGCGTACACATATCCAAACGCTCGTGAATTACTTCGGACAAAAACTTCAAAAAGTTATATTACAGGTTGAAGAAACATTTCAAACTAGTATCAATCATTAGGATGTTTTTTTATCATAAATCTTCAATAAAGTTCCAAGTGGAGAAATCCTTTGTGTCTACAGGAGCAACGGAACGCAAGGCAAAATCATGTGGAATGCGCGTGACCAGGAAATGGCTCTCTGCCAGTAAGCTGACTCATTCAACTCTTATTCAGTCCCACAACACAGTAGAATCCCCATTCAAGTTTCCATAGATGGTTGACATCTAGTGGAAGCCCTAGGAAGTGCAACTTCATTAATATCCCAATGTGAATTCAATAGGGCCTGGGTTGAAAATATAGCAGGCCGTTTACTCTGGGCACCTCTGGGCACCTTTCATCCAAGCTACTCAATACTGCCCCTGCAGCCATAAGAAGTTTTTAATGGGGAAAACCGGTTTCTGTCGGCCGAATGAGCGACACCGGTTGAGCATTCCTACAGCATTTCCCTCCAGAAGCCATGAGAAAGTTGTCCGGCTGTGGGGACCGTGCGAGGGGATTTGTACTAACGTTACTATCTGTACTTACTGGTGGCACAGACAATGTTTTATCCTTTCCTACACTGAAATTACCCTTGCCTAACGATTGCGTCTGAAGCTGGGCTTGCAGCACAGCTATCCTTCCCATAAGGCGATCGTTCTCTTGTATATTATGAGTACAGCGACTGCAATTAAAAGGCATCATGTTAATGTTACTAATTAGCTTCGGCTGTTGGAAGTCCTGACGAACCATGTCCAGATAAAACGTCCGGAGTGAAATAGTTGAATGAAAAAAAGTTGAGTGAGGGAAATACTAAAAATATAAACCGTAAATTTGTCAGGTAGTAAAGTAAGGTTGGCAACAAAATGCACAGCGGCACGTAAACAAGTCTGCAAGTTGTGACCGGAAATTAGGTATGGACCTGGGGATGAGGGTCATAATGAGTGCCCCCTGACGTGTGGCTCCAGCAGCAGGATGATGCCGGCCAGAGGGACGGCCCCGAGGACGGGGAGCGGGCCGGTCCGGGTGACAAAGATGGAAATCACGGATGATGTTGGCATCCAGAATGTCCTCCACTGGAACCCAACACCGCTCCTCTGGACCGTACCCCTCCCAGTCCACCAGGTACTGGTTCCGACCCCCACAACATCAGGAGTCCAGTAGGGATCTGTTCGCATAGGAGAGTCCTCCCTCGACATCCGGGGGAGGGGGGTGGGGGGGGGGGGGGTGGGGGGGGGGGGTGGAGTGGTGTTGTGGGGGACAGCCTCAGCCAGCGGACCAGAAACCACCAGCCTGAGAAGTGAGACATGAAAGGAAGGTGAGATGCGGTAGTCACTGGGGAGTTGTAATCTATACGTCACCTCATTGACCCTCCGGAGAACATTGAACGTCCCCACGGCTCACCTTCTTGCAGGGAAGGCAGAGTGGGAGATTCCTGGTAGAGAGCCAGACACGATCTCCAGGATGGAACATGGGAGTCTCACTACGGTGACGGTCTGCTTCTTCTGACGCCTGAACCACTCATCCACCGCAGGAGTTTCAGTCTGTCCCGGGGTCCTTGGAGCCAGGGCTGGCTGATAATCCAGAACTCTTCCCACTGGAGGAGTGCCATAACGAATTCTGGGCGTACTCCGCCAATGGAAGGAATCGGGCCCACTCCCCCTGCCGGTCCTGGCAGTGACTCCTCAGGAACCTCCCCATCTCCTGGTTCATCCTCTCCACCTGCACGTTTGACTGAGGCCTATACCCGGAAGTGAGGCTGACCGTGACCCCGAACTTCTCCATAAAGGCTCTCTATACCTGTGATGTGAATTGGGGGCAACGGTCAGAGATGATGTCCTCCGGAAGGCCATAATGCCGGAAGACCTGCTGGACCAGTGCCTCAGTGACCTGGAGAACCAGAGAGAGGGATTAAACAACATGATTTAGAAAATCTGTCCACAACCTCCAGAATGGTGGTGAAACCATCAGAGGGGAGATCGATAACAAAGTCAATGGACAGATGAGACCAGGGACACTGAGGCACTAGAAGGGAAAGAAGTTTCCCTGCTCGAGCTTGCCGGGGAGACTTAGTTTGGGCACACATAGAACAGGAGTTGACGTAGCGAGCAATGTCCTGCGCCAAGGTTGGTCACCAATACCTTTGGAGAGAGATTGTGTAGTACGGGTGATCCCAGCACGTCCAACAATGACAGCTGTGTGAGCCCAGGTCAACAGTCGCTCCCTTATCCCCATTGGAACGTAGATGAGCTCAGGAGGACAGGTAGTGGGAGCAGGTTCCCTCTCCAGAGCCTGGAGAATGTCCACATCTACTTCCCAGACCACAGGGGCTACGACATGAGAGGGAGCAGGAAAACAGGTCCTCCGGCATTCGGGTGACCAGTCTGTGATTCTCATCTTCGACCATGAGATGGTGGGGTTATGGTGTTGGAGCCATGGGAGGCCGACGATGATCTTGTGAGCTAGTGCACAAGTGATGAAGAAGGGGATGTTTTCCTGATGAATGGACTCCACGGTGAGGGTGAGTGGTGTGGTGATGTGTGTGATGGTTCCGGATCCTAGTGGACAATTATCAAGGGCTTGAACCAGAAACGGAGAGGAGCACGGGTATGACGGGATGTTCAGAGAGGAGTCAAGGGTCTGGTGAATAATGTTCCCCGCGGCACCAGAATCCACTAGCGCTGTAGAAACAGTACATCAGGGACAGCCAGCTAGTGTGATCGACACTAAAAAGGGTTTAGCAGAAACTGATGAAGATGGAATACTCACACCCGCCCCAGGACGTGACCGTCTCTCTGCTCTCATGGGACATACCGGACATTGCTGAAGCTGGTGCACCCCTTGACCACAATAGAGACATAGCCTCAGCTGTCTCCATCTGTATCGCTCTGTTGCAGGGAGGCGTGTGACCCTTACCTCCATAGGTGCAGGCTCTGCTACGATGTTCACGGAGAGAGAGAGAGAAGCGATGTGGGTACTGACAATCACCAAGTAGGTTATCCAACCAGATGGCCATCGCGATGAGTCCGCCTGGTGGTGAGGTTGAGGTTATCGGAACTGGCATGTCATGACGTTTGGACCTCCTAGTGCAGTCCTCTTCGGGAATAGTGTACGGAGTGCTGGCTCCTTCCATCCACTGGATGCTGCTACTGTCCGGAAGGTGAGTGCGTACTTGGCAGCGGTCTAGTCATCCTGCCATAGTTGGAGTAGGCGCTCACCCCCTCTCTGGCCTCCGGTGGATGATTAAAAATACATCTGAACAGAGCCATGAACCCCTCATACGAAGCCAGCTCCTCTTCTCCTCTCTCCCAGGCAGCCGTAGCCAACTCCAACGACCTCCCAGTCAGAAATAACCGCGGCAACCTTGGACCTCTCGGTGGTGGGGGCTCCCATTTGATGCACAAAACAGAGGGAGCACTGGAGTAGGAAGCCACAGCATTTATATGGGGTTCCATCATGTTTATCCGTGAGGGACAAACAGGCATCGCTGACCTGGGCGGATTGCTGAATGGACAGATGTGCTGGATCGACTGGTAGCAGACTATCCTCGCTAGTGGAAGGCAACGCCTCTCGGGCATGCTCGAGACGTTGAAGACTGCGAAGAACCTCTTCCATAGCCATCCCCAGTTGCGCCAGCTGGTCACGGTGCTTACGAAGCAGGTATCCCTGTTCGTCGACTGTCTGGGAGATGTCCTGATTTCCTGCTGCTTCCATTTGTTGAGGCAGTATTCTGTAACATGGACGCTGTAAGTTTAATAATAAACGGAACATGGATAGAACAAGAAACATGAGTAGCATACAGACATAGAACACATAGTCAATACTGCCTGGGGAGTAGACTTAAGGGAGTGCCAGATAAAGGGGAGGTAATGAAACGCCTCTCGGCGCCTCCAGGTGAGCCTAATCATGAGGAGCAGGTGCGCGTAGTGATCATTGCCAGGACTGGTGGTTAGTAAACCGTCAATGTCGAATGCAGCAGGGGAGGAGCAGGAGTAGACATGACAGTTATAATTAGTTTATGGTCCTGGGGAAGAGGGTTATAATGAGGTCTGGATATGGTCCTGGGGATGAGGGTTATAATGTGGTATGGTCCTGGGGGTGAGGCTTATAATAAGGTCTGCATATACTTGGATGAAATGGTGACCTTGGAATAATATGCATTCTCCCTTTGTTATCTCACACACAGCTACTGAGGGGGCTTTACAGTTATGAGCTGAGAGACACAGAGACACATAATACCCTTCAGGCCACTACTGAAGAGTGTGTGTGTTCATGCGTGTGTGTGTGCGTGTGCATTTTAATGTGTTTGGAGAGGAGGGGGACACAGAATACAGTATATAAGAAAAGGAAAATGCATACACGTCCAACATATTTAAACCTCAAATTCTCTGTAATGCATGTTGGATTCATGACGATGACCTAGTATCTGAATAAGTGGTCAGTAGGTGGTTCAGTACTGTACCAATTCATATCCCACATGAAACAGACAAGACTAGCTAGAGGGGATGCAAAATGGTAATATCATTTATGTTGATATTTATGAGTGAGAAAAGTACAGGTTTCCACAACATACCTAGGTAGGGGTAAGATAATTAGCAGTTTTGCTAGAGACTCTGTAGCTATCACTTATTGACTACAATGAGTGAAAATGCATTTTATTTGTCTCCTGTCCTTCACCTGCGCTGATATGCTGTAAAAAGGATTGGACAGGTGAAAGTAAGTCCAGTGGTTTCCACTATCCACCAAGTTATTTTCACCCATTCCTTCTTTTCAGATCAGTGTGAATGAAATGAACAAGGAAATGAAGGAGACGGGGGAAGGAAGCAAGCCAGTTAACAATGTGACACACCCTTGTGACAATGTGACATACCCTTACGGTTTTTATACATTATACTGTACATCTGTATGGTCTCATTAGAAGAGTACTGTATGTTGAAACAGTAACATTTAACCTTAGAACTAAAATGTAATCTCAGCTGACATAACTAGGTCAACTAAACTGGCGTATTACTTATAGGGGTAGTTGCCATTTAGCTGGCCACACTGTTTTTTCAGAAACATTTTGCACAAACACAGTCCTTACAAAGTTATGTCCAGAATGTGAGCAGTTTATTTTTGGGTGCAATGTTCAGACATTCACAGAAATATCTATAGCATAACACAATCATCCAAACCGTAAAAATGTAGGCTACATTTGTCCTCGCGCTAACTGAGGAAAGATTGACATAACACAAGCTGTCATGTTTGTATAACTCTCGACTGACAAACTACAATATGAATTAGCTAATAGAAATGACTATTTATAATTCATCACATCACGGGTGAGCTCACCATTGATCTAAATAATTGAGTAAAACATTCTCCAAAAATTGAAAGTAATCCAACTATGGGTAGTTTCTGTGCGCTGCTATGCTTTTTTTGCTCACAGAAACCAAAGATAAGAGAAACCAAGAGGAGTTTGGTCTGTAAATAGAATGCATGTTGAAGGGGGTGTGTCGTCTGCCATCGATCACATCCCACCATTAATTTCTGGAAGTTCTCAAAAAATGAGTGGATCGTTACTCACCTCATTTTGTTAACATCTTTGGTCCGACAGACCTGAATTCCAGCATTATGTGAAACCCATAATGCATTGTATGTCAACAAACATGGCTCCACACACAGCTGGAATTAGCTTAGCTCATTATAATCAGTACAACCCTCAAATAAGTATTTTACACACATAATATGTGCCCATTACAATCTACACAAGAATCGGAAGTCCAAGGTCCCTTTGAAGATGCTGGTGGTGATGGAAGCAGACAGACAGTGGATGAAGTACAGGAGTTCTGTGGTAGCTGGAAGGCCGCCAGCCATATAACCCTTCCTGGCCCTGCTGTTTGCTTTGATGAGTCCCAGTCTGGAGTGCAAAGCCCCATACCATTTGCATCTGAGACAGAGTGCTTCAAGTTGTTTCTGACAGAGGAGCTGGTGGGAGACATAGTAGAGGAGACCAATCACTATGCTTTGGAGCTACAGGAGAAGAGAGAGCCAGGCTTGGGGGGGAAACTCGCTAAATGGGTGACAACCACAATTAATGAAATGTATACCTTCCTGGTCACAGTCCTTCTCATGGGGATAGTAAAGAATAACTCCCTAAGAGAATACTGAAGCACAGATGCTATGTTTGCAACTCCCTTCTATTACACCCTCTTTTCCCAAGACCGCTTCCTAGTTCTGCTGTGATGCCTGCATTTAGTCAACAATGCTACTGCCAACCTAAATGACCCGTAATACAAAATAGGAAATGTTCTTACCAGCCTGACATCAGCATTTGGTCAGGTCTTTGTGCCATATACATTGATGAGTCCCTGATGTCATGGAAAGGTGGCTGGCGTTCTGTCAATATATTCCCTCCAATATGCACAGGTTTGGGGTCAAGTTCTTTGTCATGTGCGACGTAAAGACAGGATATGTCCAGGACATTATAGTTTACACAGGGTCCACCACTGACATCCAACATTATGAGGGGCTTGGGGTGTCCGGGTCCATGGTGATGACCATAATTGCTCCTCATCTCAGCAAGGGACACACTTTGTATGTGGACAATTGGTACAGCAGTCCCACACTCTTCGAGCATAAGCTCTCTAATAGCACAGAGGCCTGTGGCACAGTCAGGTCGAACAAGACGGGGATGTCGGAATTCGGTTGCAGGAAGATGCAGAGAGGGAAGGTGGAGTTCGAGAACAGTCAACAGCTGGCAGTAAAGTGGCATGACAAACGAGAAGTCCATGTCCTCTCCACTGTCCATACAGCAACTATGTCGGCCACAGGGAAGGTGGACCACCTAACGGGAGAGAGAAAAATCCAACCAGACTGTGTGCTTGACTATAACCGTGGATATGCGGACATTATAAACAGTTTTGTGGAATGCACTTGGAAAACGACCAAGTGGTATAATTTTTCCATCTGATCGACACTGCTGCCCTCAACGGCCACATAGTTCACCGCCAACTAACAGGTGAGATGATTACTGAACAAGGTCTTTTTTGTAATTGGACTTACAGTTAACATACAAATCACATACAGTTCCATTATGCAATTATAGTGACAATGTCTCACCCACCTACCCACTGCCTCATCCTCTCCCCTATCCCCCCCACTCCCTCATAGGTAAAGTATTTACCTACCAAAAGTACAGAGAGAACCTCATGAGAGAGCTGCTAGAGGAGCACCACACCCCTCTGTGCCCATCCACTGGGGGTTGTCCTGCTGCAGACAACCCTACACCTCACTGCACGGCATTTTCCCTGCAAAGTCTCTCAAACTGCTGCTCAAGGTAGTTGGAAAACGGAGGCACTGCAAATTCTGCCACTAGGAGAAGTAAGCAGAGGAAGTTGACAAAATACATCACCATGCATTTCACCACAAATGATTATTTACAATGACAGCCTTCACAGGCCAAACTCGGACGACGCTGGGTCAATTATGCGCGCCCTATGGGACACCCAATCATGGCCGGTTGTGATACAGCTTGGATTCGAACCAGAGTGCCTCTAGCACTGAGATGCAGTGCCGTAGACCACTGCACCATTTGGGAGTCATAAGTCAAGGCTAGCTTCAAAATACAACACAAGCTAATACTTCTCTGACGGAATTAGCATTGCTTTACAGAGCTAATAGAAGAATGCAGCTAGCTACATAAGCACGATTGAATATAACACCATAAAGCTTATGAAATGAGTAACGTTACCTAGCATGTTCGTGATTATAAGGAATATACACAAATATAGTATTGCTCTATACACACAGTACAGTCAGCGACAGTAGAGGCGGCATAACATGACATACAGAAACTATTATAATGTAATAAGGCTCTTACTTTGATAGAAAAGCACACATTTCCAAAGTTGATATTAGTACGAAAACAACAATGACTGAGATGCGGGCAACATACGGAAAATATGAACACGTGTGTGCAGATCCTGTTCTGACGGGAGATGCGCAAATGTCTGCAGACTTGAACTGCACAAACAATTGGGAAGTGCTTGGGGAATTTTGTCCAGGTCAGAAATGTCCCAAAAATGATTCATCCGCAAAAGCAAAAATAACTGTTTTTATGTGAATGAATGAGTCGTCGTAACACACCTCAATTCGAATTGCTCTTAGAAAATAAAAACTTGTTAGTAAATCATTTGAAATTGACAAGTTGAAACAGCCTATAAATAAAAACAGGCTGCGTGCCTTGGTTTGAGGGCAACGCGGATTAAATGTATTGTTGCGCAACAATCACATTCTGGAATGGAGAGAACGTTCTAACATCACGTGCATAAAATAAATGATGCTGGGGCGACAGTTAGAGATATTTGGAGCTCACGTATTTAAAGCTTAAAGCCTTTAAGGCTGGGGAAACTCCAGGGCTGGATGGCATACCAATGGAGGTATACCATACTTTTTGATATACTCAGAGGACCATTATTAGCATGTTTTAAACACTCCTATGTAAACTGTAGATTATCGAACACTTAACAAGGTCTGATTTCATTATTACTGATATAAGATCCAAGTGGTATATATAAAGATCCAGTCCATTTGAAAATTGGAGGCCTCTTCCACTTCAGTGTTGTGATTCTATGTAACAGAGCTATGCTAAATAAATGCTTGATGCGTAGAATTAAAAAGATATTGTCAGATAAGATTCATCCTAATCAGACAGGTTTTTTACATGGACAATACAAAACAAGTACTGGAAACAGTAGAATACAATGAAATATCGGGGAAACCAAGCCTGGCTTTCATAACTGATTTTGAAAAGGCTTTTGATAAAGTACGACTGGAGTTTATTTATAAATACCTTGAATATTTCAATTTGAGAATCTCTTATAAAATGGATTAAAGTTATGTATAGTAACCCTATAGTAAGGTGTAAAATAGTAAATGATGGCTACTGTCAAGATGAGTAAAACAAGGTTGTCCAATATTGGCATATCTATATATTATTGCCATCAAAATGTTAGCTGTTAAAATTAGATCCAAGGTGTCATTGTACACTGATGATTCATGTTTTCTTTTAAAACCACAATTAGAATCCCTCAACAGCCTCAGAGGATCGAGACTATTTTGCTAACCTCTCTGGATTAAAACCAAATTATGACAAGTGTACTATATTACATATTGGATCACAAAAAAATTCAACTTTTACATTGCCGTGTAGTTTACCAATAAAATGGTCTGACGGGGATGTGGGCATACGCGGTATACAAATCCTGAAAGAAAGAAATGATCTCACTCCAATACCTTTTTATAGAAAGTTAGCAAAAATAGATAAGATCTTGCTACCATGGAAAGGAAAATACCTGTCCATTTGTCACGTTGGTATGAAGAGATTCGGGAGACAGTCGCAGGAATGTGTGATAGGGTTTTTTATTAAGCCCAAATTACGGCGTGCCTTGTAAAAGACCAAACAAACATATTACAAAACACAGGATAGAAACCCAAAACAAAAGAGCGAGTAGTACCTGGAATAAATAACACACGTGCACAATGATTAACACATGGGAACACCCGTAATCATCTACGCAATCCACAATGGCACGAAAGTCAAAACACACAGCACAGGTACTCACAAGCACTAACGGACATTGTAACAATAATCTACAAGATCATGGAAACAAAAGGGCACATATATACAAATACTAATCAGTGGGAATAGGGGACAGGTGTGCGTGATGGAAGTTTCGGAGGTATCCGTGACACTATTTGTGGAAACGTCACCCTGAATAACCCTTTAGTCATATCACAGTTTTCCTATTTGCTTATTGTTTTGCCTACACCTAGTGACCTGCTTTTTAAATTATATGAACAAAAAATATTCAATGTTATTTGGAATGGCAAGCCAGACAACATTAAGAGGTTCTATTTATATAACAAATATGAATTTGGATGGCATTAGACCTCTCACTAAAGGCATCAGTCATACAAAAGTTATACTTAAATCTGAAATGGTTCTCTAGTAAATTAGTAAGAATGTCTCATCCCATGTTCAAGAATGGCCTTTTCCCTTAATTCAGATTACAGCTGCTCACTTTCGGTTATTTGAAAATGATATCAAGCCTTAGAAAGTTGGTTGCAATTTCAGTTTAATCCACCTGAAAAAACAGAACAAATAATACAACAAATGTTGTGGTTAAACTCAAATATACAGTCGTGGCCAAAAGTTTTGAGAATGACACAAATATTAATTTCCACAAAGTTTGCTGCTTCAGTGTCTTTAGATATTTTTTTGACTTTAGATACCTCTTGAGGATGACCACAAGTTCTCAATGGGATTAAGGTCTGGGGAGTTTCCTGGCCATGGACCCAAAATATTGATGTGTTGTTCCCCGAGCCACTTAGTTATCACTTTTGCCTTATGGAAAGTTGCTCCATCATGCTGGAAAAGGCATTGTTCGTCACCAAACTGTTCCAGGATGGTTGGGAGAAGTTGCTCTCAGGGGATGTGTTGTTACCATTCTTTATTCGTGGCTGTTTTCTTAGGAAAAATTGTGAGTGAGCCCACTTCCTTGGCTGAGACGCAACCCCACACATGAATGGTCTCAGGATGCTTTACTGTTGGCATGACACAGGACTGATGGTTGCGCTCACCTTGTCTTCTCCGGACAAGCTTTTTTCCGGATGCCCCAAACAATTGGAAAGGGGATTCATCAGAGAAAATGACTTTACCCCCGTCCTCAGCAGTCCAATCCCTGTACCTTTTGCATAATATCAGTCTGTCCCTGATGTTTTTCCTGAAGAGAAGTGGTTTCTTTGCTGCCCTTCTTGACACCAGGCCATCCTCCAAAAGTCTTCACCTCACTGTGCGTGCAGATGCACTCACACCTGCCTGCTGCCATTCCTGAGCAAGCTCTGTACTGGTGGTGCTCCGATCCCGCAGCTGAATCAACTGGCTGGACTTTCTTGGGCGACCTGAAGCCTTCTTGCTCAGTTGTGCACCGGGGCCTCCCACTCCTCTTTCTATTCTGCTTAGAGACAGTTAGCGCTGTTCTGTAAAGGGAGTAGTACACAGCATTGTACGAGATCTTCAGTTTCTTGGCAATATCTCACATGGAATAGCCTTCATTATATATATATATATATATATATATATATATTATATTTACCCTAATAATATATGGGAGATTAGAAATTATGCAGACAATTACATTGATGGAAGCAACAATCTATCTGCAATATTAAAGTTGATCCACCCCTTAATAAAAACATGTTTTTTAAAAGAGTGTGCAATGCTGTCATCAAGGCAAAGGGTGGCTACTTTGAAGAATCTCAAGTAAAAATATATTTTCATTTGTTTAATTATTCAGCCCCTTTACTTTCAGTGCAGCAAACTCTCTCCAGAAGTTCAGTGAGGATCTCTGAATGATCCAATGTTGACTTAAATAAATACAATCCACCTGTGTGTAATCAAGTCTCCGTATAAATGCACCTGCACTGTGATAGTCTCAGAGGTCCGTTAAAAGCACAGAGAGCATCATGAAGAACAAGGAACACACCAGGCAGGTCCGAGATACTGTTGTGAAGAAGTTTAAAGCCGGATTTGGATACAAAAATATTTCCCAAGCTTTAAACATCCCAAGGAGCACTGTGCAAGCGATAATATTGAAATGGAAGGAGTATCAGACCACTGCAAATCTACCAAGACCTGGCCGTCCTTCTAAACTTTCAGCTCATACAAGGAGAAGACTGATCAGAGATGCAGCCAAGAGGCCCATGATCACTCTGGATGAACTGCAGAGATCTACAGCTGAGGTGGGAGACTCTGTCCATAGCACAACAATCAGTCGTATATTGCACAAATCTGGCCTTTATGGAAGAGTAGCAAGAAGAAAGCCATTTCTTAAAGATATCCATAAAAAGTGTTGTTTAAAGTTTGCCACAAGCCACCTGGGAGACACACCAAACATGTGGAAGAAGGTGCTCTGGTCAGATGAAACCAAAATTGAACTTTTTGGCAACAATGCAAAACGTTATGTTTGGCGTAAAAGCAACACAGCTCATCACCCTGAACACACCATCCCCACTGTCAAACATGGTGGTGGCAGCATCATGGTTTGGGCCTGCTTTTCTTCAGCAGGGAAAGGGAAGATGGTTAAAATTGATGGGAAGATGGATGGAGCCAAATACAGGACCATTCTGGAAGAAAACCTGATGGAATCTGCAAAAGACCTGAGACTGGGACGGAGATTTGTCTTCCAACAAGACAATGAAAGCAAAATCTACAATGGAATGGTTCAAAAATAAACATATCCAGGTGTTAGAATGGCCAAGTCAAAGTCCAGACCTGGATCCAATCGAGAATCTGTGGAAAGAACTGAAAACTGCTGTTCACAAATGCTCTCCATCCAACCTCACTGAGCTCGAGCTGTTTTACAAGGAGGAATGGGATAAAATTTCAGTCTCTCGATGTGCAAAACTGATAGAGACATACCCCAAGCGACTTACAGCTGTAATCGCAGCAAAAGGTGGCGCTACAAAGTATTAACTTAAGGGG
The DNA here is from genome assembly GCF_045791955.1 of Oncorhynchus clarkii lewisi. Classification (NCBI taxonomy): domain Eukaryota; kingdom Metazoa; phylum Chordata; class Actinopteri; order Salmoniformes; family Salmonidae; genus Oncorhynchus; species Oncorhynchus clarkii. The sequence continues at coordinate 72,518,928 of NC_092153.1, forward strand.
GCTGAATAATTTTGCACGCCCAATTTTTCAGTTTTTGATTTGTTAAAAAAGTTTGAAATATCCAATAAATGTCGTTCCACTTCATGATTGTGTCCCACTTGTTGTTGATTCTTCACAAAAAAATACAGTTTTATATCTTTATGTTTGAAGCCTGAAATGTGGCAAAAGGTCGCAAAGTTCAAGGGGGCCGAATACTTTCGCAAGGCACTGTATCTGGATTACTGACCCCTGCCTTCCCTCTACCTGTCTTTTGCCTGCCCCTGTTGGATTAATAAACTGTTGTTACTTCGAAGTTGTCGGCATCTGGGTCTTACCTGAAACATGATAAACTCATTGTTTAATCACATAACTGTGTCACACCAAGTGGACATTGCTTTGAGGGACATAAAATGTAATCAATCAGAACTATTTTGAAGTATCTTGAATAGACTTGCGGATTATTGTTTCATGAAATAAACTTCTGTGTTACAACAAAAAGAGTATGTGAAGGGAATTATACACATTTTTTCATGAATTTACTTAAGTTCTATGACCTTAACTGGGACAGTCACACTATTGGACAATTACCACATGAAAAATAATAATAATAATTACATAAAGTTATATTTGTGTTTACCATGATGGGCAAAAAAAAGGAGGAGTCATGTCAACTACCCATATGTCACTATAATGGTGTCTGTGTACCTTAATTTTAACAACCCCAGTATGAGTGTCAATGCTTAAAATATAGACTCGTTCAACTACTCATATTCCAGTCTAAATTTGCTACTGTTGTGTTGCAGTAATAGGCCTTATTTCCCATAAGATTTGTTTTCCATTCATGCAGTCTATTTTTTATCACACATCAAAACCCCAGTTTCTCTGAACTTACGTCGTTTTCTGCTAACAGCAATGGGGAAATGAATCATTTTTGAAAGAAAATAGATATATATACCCCAATATCAATATTGCTTTGAAGTGTGCGGTTTGCTTCAGGACAAGTGGTGTTTCTAAAAGATGTACAGATGTAGGATTTTAATTTAAGATAGTTTGCTACAGCAGGAAAATAATCCTGCAGCAACAGGAAATGTGACATTTTTGTAGGGGAAAATGAAGTCTGAAATTTCAAAGTGCAAATTACAAACTTCAGAAGCCTTTTAAACCTCAAATATGGTATACATTTTAAATGTCCTGCATTGCAGGAAAGTTATTCTGCAACAGGGTGATCAAATTAAGATCTTACATCTGTACCGTCATGTGGATAAGTACGAAGTGAAGGACCTATGAAGTAGTGAAAGAGAAAACGCAGAGTTGAATTCCTAATGTTATAAGCATATGTTATTTTTATTTATGTTGCACACTGTTTTGAATTAGCATATTTTCAAAAGCATATAAAGCATTTTCATTAGCTAGAGGTCATGTTGTGCTAAGTCTAACAATGTTGTGAATGCAAATAAGGGGGACACTAAAAGATGCAACAAAGACATATAAGGAATGATACGACATTGTGTTACTGTTGTACTAGATTTAGGGTGGTTTTTCACAAGACACAAAGATCATCTTTAACATTAATATGTTCATCCATTGCCCACCAATATGATTGATAACGGTGTTGAAAAGTTACTACAATAGAGTCATATTCCTGTTAGGCTGAGGGAGGATCTCAAGTGAGATGATGTGAAAGTAATATGGCTACAGGTTCATCTGCTTCAACTAAAGCATATTTCTGTAGGAAGTTGCTACACCCCCAAGTGCCAAAAGTCAGTATTTGGACTATATGTATAAAATGTTGGATAATGTATGTGATATCAACAGAGAGGAATATTTTCTGGGTGACATAAATATTGACTGGTTGTCATCAAGCTGCCCACTCAAAAAGAAGCTCCTAGCTATAACCAGTGCCTGCAATCTGGTTCAAGTTATCAGTCAACCTACCAGGGTATTTACATACAGAACAGGAAGTAAATCATCCACGTGTATTGATCACATTTTACCTAATGTTGCAGAAATCTGCTCTAAAGCAGTATCCACACCCATGTATGTAGTGATCAAAATACAATACCCATATCTAGAAAACAAAAGTTCCTAAAATTGTGTATAAATGATCATACAAGGGGTTGTCATGACTGGCCGGGACAGATTACTGTGGACCACACTCCTACAAGAGACATCTCTCACACCCGCCAGAGGGGTAGAGATCAAGAGGTATGGAGGTGGGGTTTTTTATGACACCTATTGTAAATCTTAAGGTAGCAGACCAAATCCCTTGTCCTCTCACTGTGGAGGAATGGAATGAATGATGGGTCTATGGAGAACCTACCTCAGAACAATAACATGCAAAAATGGACTTTGGGACAATATGTTTCATCAGCCAAAATGGTAGTAATGACGATATGTGAAAATGAATGTCGTTTTTGTTATGTTAGTAAAAGTTAAATGACGACATTATAATCTAAACATTATAACTTGAAGAGTTTTCACAATATTTACCTGATGTTTGCATACTGTACATTGTGTGGAAAATGTCCAGATCAAAGAGAATGTTTTTGTTAAGATGAAATGTGAAGTTAGTTGTCTAAATTGGATCTGAGTAAAATCCAGACCTTGCCTCGTAACTTGGTACGCCCAGAGAATTGCCCTAAAGGCAGAAACGCCCATTTCTGACCCGAGGGTATAAAACATGTGAGTTAAGAATGAACATCATGACTAGCTGACCATGAGCTGCAGCCAAGGTATGATTAGTTGTAACCCCAAAATGCAACTCGACGTTGAAGAAGACAAAGGAACCTTTTAACAGTCTATGCTACAGATAAGTAGCTGTGTCTAAGAGGGGGAATTCAATCAGGACCACCCGGTTACCACTCTCCAAGGAATCGTGTGTCCACACTGCTTTCATTCCTATGCTGGATCCCTGAGCTACACGGCTGGCTGTCTTCAGAAGAACCCTTTTCAGAACAAGGGCGAGGAAACAGACCACTAAGACAAAGGACACTGACATCGTGAGGACAATCAGAGAGTTACACCCGGTAACCAAAGAAGTGCCGTCATCAGAGGAGAAGGCGAACCCCGTCTACGAAGAGACAGCCCATCGGACACCTTCGACACGTAATTACATAATTACATCACGTAATTACTCATCAGAGTGGCAGTTTGGGGCAAGGTTAAGGTTAAACTAAGCATAGTTTACAAATGTACCCAGGTGTGCTTTTCTCTTGTGCACTCTCTCTATCGCTCTTTTTTGAAATCCCCATCTTGTGTAACACGTGTCATACTGTGTTGGCCCACTAGGGACCTGTTTTATCGTACTAAGTTCTAACCAATAGCCTAGACTGTGTGTTTGTGTATGTGTATCTTATATTATCATTTTAGCTTGTTAGCAAATAAATAATCAACTCAATTGGTGTGGTACGGATTTATTTATTGGGACTCGGGTTTGTACAGAATCACGGATTATGCGACGTTCAGGATGAGAATGTAGAGGAAATGAATTAATTAGCGACTGTTGTAAAAACGATATCCTGATATTCTTTGAGTTAATTTGGGAAATAGAAACGTAATAAAGCCATGGTGCCCCAGGTTACTAAGTTATTATTAACTGATTTAATCACGTAATTATAAACAGTTAATCTTTTGATGAACAGCAGTCATCACATTAATCAATCCAACATCACGACAGGGTTTTGCAATGATGCCTATCTTGAAGGTGTGAAAATATTTGTTGGTCTGATGTGTGCAATGAGGAACACATCCTGACTCTGCACTTGAAACACTTATAAAACTGCTTCTTCCAGTTACTGACAGGCATACACCCATCAAGAAACTGACTGTTAAAACTACCAAATCCCCATGGATAGATGATGAATTGAAAAACTGAAAGGGATGAGACAAAGGGTATACACAGCAGACTGGCAAACATACAGTATATTTTGAAATAATGTAACTAAACTAAACAAAAAGTAGAATAAACTAAACTATGGAACACATAGACATTATATAAAGAATGATAGTAAAAAGCTTTGGAGTACTTTCAATTCAATTCTAGGCAAAAAAGCAAACTCGGCTCCATCCTTCATTAAGGCAGATTGCTTGTTCATAACACAACCTTTTGATATTGCCAAGTACTTTAATAACTTTGTTCTTGACAAGAGTTGCATACTTAGGCATGACATGCAAATAACAAATGCTGAGTCTTCATATGCATGCATGATGGACCAAATAATGAAAGACAAGCACTATAGTTTTAAGTTCCACAAAGTGGGTATGGAAGAGGTGAAAAAATGATTGGTATGTATTACTGAACAAAAATATAAAAGCAACATGTAACATGTTGGTCCCATGTTTTATGAGCTGAAATAAAATATCCCAGAAAGATTCCATACGCACCAACAAATGATTTCTAATTTGCCAATATAATCCATCCACCTGACAGGTGTGACATATCAAGAAGCTGATTACAGTTTTTCTCAGTCGCTTTGGTGCATTTCTTAGATCAAATGTGCAATTCTTGATACTACTTGTACAAATTCCAAATCATCTACCACAAGCAAATGTTATTCTTATTGATTTAATTTCTTTGCATCAATTCAACCATGGCCTGATTCACAGTCTCCTCTGAACAGTTGATGTTGAGATGTGTCTGTTACAGTACTTGAACTCTGTGAAGCATTTATTTGGGCTGCAATTTCTAAGGCTGGTAACTCTAATGAACATATCCTCTGCCGCAGAGGTAACACTGGGTCTTCGTTTCCTGTGGCGGTCCTCATGAGAGACAGTTAACTCTAATGAACATATCCTCTGCCGCAGAGGTAACACTGGGTCTTCCTTTCCTGTGGCGGTCCTCATGAGAGCCAGTTTCATCATAGCGCTTGATGGTTTTTGCGACTGCACAGGAAGAAATGTTCAAAGTTCTTGAAATCTTTCGCATTGACTGACCTTCATTTTTTAAAGTAAGGATGGACTGTCATTTCCCTTTTCTTATTTGAACTGTTATTGCCATGATATGCACTTGCTCTTTTACCAAATAGGGATATCTTCTGTGTAGACCCCCTACTTTGTCACAAAACAACTGATTGGCTCAAACTCATAAAGAAGGAGAGAAATTCCACAAATGAACTTTGAATTAACTTTTTTTTTAAAGACACACCTGTTAATTGAAATGCATTCCAGGTGACTACCTCATGAAGCTGGTTGTGAGAATGCCAAGAGTGTGCAAAGCTGTCATCAAGGCAAAAGGTGGCTATTTGAATCATTTGTTTAACACTTTTTTGGTTACTACGTGATTCCATGTGTTAATTCATTGTGTTGATGTCTTCACTATTATTCTACAATGTAGAATATAGTAAAAATAAAGAAAAACCTGTAGGTGTTCTAAAACTTTTGACCTGTAGTGTATATATTTCTTGTTATATTTATCCCCTTCTTTTAGGCAATAATACTTACATTCATTTTTTAAACTGGTACTGGGGACATGCAGACTCGTCTTGTGTGGCTTGTGGGTACCCTACAGCAAAATGGATAAAACAATTGTGTTCATGAGAGTCTCAACTTTCAGTATGGTTGTACAATAGTTTGTAAGCCAAACCATTCAGACACTACATACGATTTTGTGCAATAACGATTTTCAGGATGTCTCATGGTCTGACAAAGACCACTCTAGCTCTGCCACCTTTCACCGCAGATGCTAAAGTGCGATATTGGCCCATGCAGAATTTTTTTTCTCTCTCTCGCATAAACAGACAGATTTTTTAAATTATGTTAATTAAATTTCCATGGGGGTGTGGCCATTGTAGGCTAGTAGTTAAATGTATTTATTTCAGTTTGACTAATAATGTTCTGTATTATTTCATGTTTCGTGTGGACACCTGGAAGTGTAGCTGATTCTTTTGCAGTGGCTAAAGGGGATCCTAATAAATAGCAAAATATCAAAAATATTGCGATTAGGATATTAACCTGATCCTAGACATTTAGAGTTAACCTTGAGCACTTAGTGTAGCACAGCTTAATACGCTCTGGAAATAAATTGATCAGCTTGCCCTCCCACTATTGCTAAACCCTACGGATAAACTCTACTTTAAATCATAAACTCTAGGCTTGCCCGAGGTACCTTAAATATTAAACCCTAAATTTGCCTTAGCTACCTTGAATCCTAAACCCTAGGCTTACCCTAGCTACCTTAAATCCTAAAACCAAGGCTAACCCTCTCCCCCAAATCCTAAACCCTAGGGAGATACCCTACCTTAAATCCTGAACCCTAGAGAGAAACTCTGCCTGAAATGCTAAACCCAAAGGAGAAGAAACCCTGCCTTAAATCTATGGTGAAACCCTGCCTTAAATCTATGGTGAAACCCTGCCTTAAATCTATGGTGAAACCCTGCCTTAAATTCTAAACCCTAGGGAGAAACCCACACAAAACTGACCTTAGATGAGTCTATTTTTATCTTGATCATATTAGAAGCATTCCATAAAATACATATCCAACGCAACATAAAAAATGTGAGCGTTAACGTACATTATGATTATTCAAGGTTACTTTTCAATACTGTATTCATATACATTACAGTATGGCCTTAGAGACTTCACAGTTAGAGAGTTACCAGATAGTATATAACAGAGAAGCAAACTAATTATGACCATAAAAATCTGCAAAACACAGGGTATAGTGTGCCACTTTTCAGACAGACAGTAGTTGGAGTGAATCCAAAAAATTTAATTGAACTTTCTAATTTATGATTATCCCACATTCCCATGTCGTCTTCACTGCCTGTCACTGTACTGGATCGTCCACTGTCACCGAATACCCACAGTCAAGGGCCACGTACGTAAACTGGGGAGGCCAGGCCAGTCTTCTCCAGGTGACACTACTCAAGGCTGTAAGAGAGGAGAAAGAAAGAGTGGATTCATATTGTTTTCTGTCAAATTGATATCTTTGTGGCCTGAGGTGGTCTAGCGGTCTTAGCCACTGCCTCCAGAATACATGTACCAGTGCAAAAGTGGGTTCAATCTATCTATCCCACTGCTATTCAAGCACCCCTGTACTATTCAAGCACCACTGTACTATTTAATTATGTGCAAGAACAACAAATATTTAAATGGATACCTTCAGTAATTGGAGAGTTGTCGGCCGATGCGAACAAATCCTCTTTTGCTTCTCTCATTGTCGTTCTCACACTCTGGTCCCCCGAAGATCTGAACCGTCTCCTTCTCCTGCGGCGGCATGTTGTCAAACTCCTCTACCACGGTCGTTGTCACTTTCACACAGTTCTTGATGACCTTCCAACCTGGTCTGTTCAGGTCGTTTCTCAATTCTGGAACAGACATTGTATCAGCCAGTGCAAAGCCAACACTGAGGAGCAGAGAGATGGTCAACATCATCTTCATGGTGATGAGAATTGATAGTGAGTCTGAGTGTTTGGTTCAGCTTCAGTAACAATATGCTGGAGGCTGCATGTGTTTTGTCTCCAACAACTCATTTTTATACCAGAATTAATCCAGGTCACTGTGCTGGTTCAACCAGGGGGCATGGCATTAGTGACATTAGAGATCACTATCGCTAGTTCCACTTCCAAGGAGAGGGGAGTGAAGGGACAGCATTGCCTGTCTTACTGTTTATGAAACTGATCAGTCATGTTCTTTTGATAACAGCTATTACACCATATCATACCTTACAATGGCCTAAGGTTGCATCCCAAATGGCACCCGACTCCCAACACAGTGCATCACTACTCACCAGGACCCTTAGGGCCCTCAGAGCCCCACTACTGACCAGGCCCCGTAGGGCCCTAAGCAGAGCACCACTACTGACCACAGCCCACAGGGCCCTCAGCAGAGCACCACTACTGACCACGGCCCATAGGGCCCTCAGGAGAGCACCACTACTGACCAAGGCCCACAGGGCCCTCAGAGCCTCACTACTGACCACAGCCCACAGGGCCCTCAGCAGAGCACCACTACTGACCACGGCCCATAGGGCCCTCAGGAGAGCACCACTACTGACCACGGCCCACAGGGCCTTCAGGAGAGCACCACTACTGACCAAGGCCCACAGGGCTCTCAGGAGAGCACCACTACTGACCAAGGCCCATAGGGCCCTCAGGAGAGCACCACTACTGACCAAGGCCCATAGGGCCCTCAGCAGTGCACCACATAAGCGATAGGGCATCACCTGGAATTAGCCATACACAAATGTAAAGTATGATAATGTGTAATATGCCCTGATAAAGAGGAAATGACTGATCACTTTAAGCAGTTTCATACGCTATGCCATCTCTTCACTGGTACTGTTGCAATAAGATGAGGATGATGATAGCACTTCTTTAAACATACTGTGCTGTCCCCTAACCGGTTGCAACATGATGATTGATGATGATGGTGATGATAACATTTATTTAAACCTACAACGCTGTCCCTTCACTGGTAATTTTGTAACATGACCAGTGGTGGAAAAAGTACCCGCTGCAACTCCACAATGAGCTCGGGAGGCGAAGGTCGAGTCATGCGTCCTCTGAAACATGACCCGCCAAACCACGCTTCTTAACACCTGCCCACTTAACCCGGAAGCCAGAGGCACCAATGTGTTATTGGAAACATCGTTCCACGAGGTCAGCTAGAGCGCGATGAGCCAATTAATGCCCCTCCAGCCAAACCCTCCCCTAACCTGGACGACACTGGGCCAATTGTGCGCTGGCCTATGGAACTCCCAGAAGTTACACTTCTGGCACTGCGATGGAGTGCCTTAGACCGCTGCACCGCTCGGGAGGCCAAAGTAAAGATACCTTAATAGAAAATGAATCAAGTAAAAATGAAAGTCATCCAGTAAAATACTACTTGAGTAAAAGTCTAAAAGTAATTGGTTTTAAATATACTTAAGTATCAAAAGTAAATATAATTAGCAAAAATATACTTAAGTATCAAAAGTTAAAGTAAAATTATAAATCATTTAAAATTCCTTAAGCAAACTAGACAGCACAAATTTACGGATAGCAAGGGGCACACTACATCATGCAGACATAATTTACAAACAAAGTGTGTGTGTTCAGTGAGTCCGCCAGTTCAGATGCAGTAGAGATGACCAGAGATGTTCTCTTGATAAGTGCATGAATTAGACCATTTTCCTGTTCTGCTAAGCGTTCAAAAAGCAACAAGTACTTTTGGGTGTCAGGGAAAATATATGGAGTAAAAAGTACATTATTTTCTTTAGGAAGGTAGTGAAGTAAAAGTAAAAGTTGTCAAAAATACAAATAGTAAAGAAAGGTACAGATACCCCCAAAAACGAGTTTAGTAGTACTAATATTTTGACTTAAGTACTTTACACCACTGAACATGACGATGATGGTATTTTTATAAACACACAAAGCTGCTGTGAACAGCACCAAATGTATTCTGCAACACAGACAGCGCTTTACCTAACCTCAATATCTGATGCTATGATATGGTGTAATACGCTGTTATAACACTTTCAGAAACAGTTTGACACGCGATGCTGTCCCTTCACTGGGTTAATGTGGTGTTCTCATCATCACTGCACTGTTGGAGCTAGGAACATAAACATTTAGCTACACCGGGGATAGTACTGTATCTGCAAAATGTGTACGCGACCAAAAACCTTTGATTTAATTCATTAAAGGGCCGCAGTGAAATTGCTGCCTTCTAATTTTGATGATCAAATATATTAAATAAATCATCATCACCACCATCACCATCTTTCAGCACTCAGAAAGGTTAGGGGACAGCGTTGCATGTTTATTAATTTAAGCTTGATAACATATGACAGTTGCATTGCCTTGTAAAAGTATTCAGACACCTTGGATTTCTTCACAATTTATTATGTTTCAAAGTAGTGGATTTACTGTACTTTTTTGGTCAACAATCTACACAAAATAATATATTTTTAAAGATAAACACAAAATTCAGAATTAAAAATAGTCATTGCATAAGTATTAAGCCCCTTTGTTTAGGCAAGCCTAAATTATTTCAGGTGTAAAATTAGGGGTTGACAATTTCAATGACTGACCCTTCCTCTCTCCCCCATACAAGTATTGAATTTCAAACACAGATTCAACTACAAAGACCAGGGAGCTTTTTCGAAAGCCTCAAAGGGCAGCGATTGGTAGATGGGTAACAATAACAAATCTATTTTTAAGCCTGGTCAAGTTAATAATTATCCTGTGAACGACACTACAGTGGTAGGCTTGATTACCAACAACGACGAGACGGGCTACAGGGAGGAGGTGAGGGCCCTCGGAGTGTGGTGTCAGGAAAATAACCTCACAGTCAACGTCAACAAAACAAAGGAGATGATTGTGGACTTCAGGAAACAGCAGAGGGAGCATCCCCCTATCCACATCGACGGGACAGTAGTGGAGAGGGTAGTAAGTTTTAAGTTCCTCGGCGTACACATCACGGACAAACTGAATTGGTCCACCCCCACAGACAACATTGTGAAGGCGCATCAGCGCCTCTTCAACCACAGGAGGCTGAAGAAATTTGGCTTGTCACCAAAAGCATTCACAAACTTCTACAGATGCACAATCGAGAGCATCCTGTCGGGCTGTATCACCGCCTGGTACGGCAACTGCTCCGCCCACAACCGTAAGGCTCTCCAGAAGGTAGTGAGGTCTGCACAACGCATCACCGGAGGCAAACTACCTGCCCTCCAGGACACCATAGGTCACAGGAAGGCCATAAAGATCATCAAGGACAACAACCACCAGAGCCACTGCCTGTTCACCCCGCTGTTCACCCCGCTATCATCCAGAAGGCGAGGTCAGTACAGGTGCATCAAAGCAAGGACCGAGAGACTGAAAAACAGCTTCTATCTCAAGGCCAACAGACTGTAAAAATGTATCACTAGCCACTTTAAACAATGCCACTTAATATAATATAATGTTTACATACCCTACATTACTAATCTCATATGAATATGTATATACTATACTCTATATCATCTACTGCATCTTTATGTAATACATGTATCACTAGCCACTTTAAACTATGCCACTTTGTTTACATACCCTACATTACTCATCTCATTTGTATATACTGTAATCGATACCATCTACTGCATCTTGCCTATGCCGTTCTGTACCATCACTCATTCATATATCTTTATGTACATATTCTTTATCCCTTTACACTTGTTTGTATAAGGTAGTAGTTGTAATCTAACCTAACAATTCCACTCGTTGGTTATTACTGCATTGTCGGAACTAGAAGCACAAGCATTTTGCTACACTTGCATTAACATCTGCTAACCATGTGTATGTGACAAATAACATTTGATTTGATTTGATTATGTATGACTCCCTAAGAGTCTATTGACGCACCTGTGCGCTAATCTAATGACAATTTTTTTTTTGCATCAAAATCCGTCAGTTTAAGGTAGGGCAATCTTGGGCATGGGCTACGTCTCAATCCATCGCATCCACATATGTTGCCCTTCCGCATCTGCGGTGGACAGTGGCAGCGCTATACTACTGTTTGTCAGACCAGGACCCGTTCCTTCTCAAAAAAAAAACATCTGTAGCGGCCGAACGGTTGGGCCCACGGGACTCATCTAAAGTCGATAACGCTGATGTGCCAACTTCTGTCTGTAGTGTCCCACCGTTTGGGCTACAAACAAATATGACCCCACTATGGGAAAGGGAGACTCAATAACGCGATTGTAACGGGATTCTTCTGTTGAAGGAGAGGCGGACCAAAACGCAGCGTGGTTATTGTGATACATCTTTAATAAAGATGAAAATAGAACAATATACAAAAAACAAGAAAATGTGAAAAACAGAAAACAGCCCTATCTGGTGTAACAAACACAAAGACAGGAACAATCACCCACAAACTCCAAAACCAAACAGGCTACCTAAATATGGTTCACAATCAGAGACAATGATTAACACCTGCCTCTGATTGAGAACCATATCAGGCCAAACACAGAAACAGACAAACTAGACACACAACATAGAATGCCCACTCAGATCACACCCTGACCAAACAAAACAAAGCAAACTATGGTCAGGGTGTGACAGCGATGGTGTTCTCGTTTCGCTCTACGACCCTCACTAGTGTCATGGGAATCGTCTGAAGGTAACCAAGTACCGGTCCAAAAAAAATAAATGTATGGAAGTAGATGATTGATTCTTTTTGGACTATCTGTTTTGACATTTATGAATGTGTTATTCAATGCATCTCTGTGGGCTATAGCACTAACTGCTAAATTAAACATTTTATCCACAAAAAATGTGGTCCTAAAATTCAAATAGCTAAATTATCCACAGTATGATCATCTTAAAACAATTCCATATATCAACTTTTAGACCACCAAGACAAAGATACAATCACCCTTCTGAACTGAGCTGCAAGACAGGAATGAAACTGCTCATAGACGTTACCACGAGGCCATTGGTGATTTTTAAACAGTTACAGTTTAGAGTTAAATGGCTGTGATGGGAAAAAACTGAGGATTGATCAACTATATTGTAGTGACTCCACAATAATGACCTAAATGACAGTGAAAATAAAACAAAATACAAAATAAAGGAACTAAAGTAAATAAAGCCAAAAACACAGCAAAGGTGTACACTTTTAGGCATAAATGCCAAAAAATGCTTCATGTTTGGGAGAAATCCAACACTTCAGAGTAACTGCCTCATTTTTAAGCATGGTGGTGGCTGCATCATGGTATGGGTATGGTTGACATCGGCCAATACTGAGGAGTTTTCCAGGACAAAAAGAAACAAGATGGCGCTCAGCACAGGCAAAATCCTAGAGGGAAACCTACTCAGCCTGCTTTACATCAGAGACTGGGAGAGGAATTCACCTTTCAGCAGGACAATAACCTACAACACAGCCAAATCAACACAGGAGCTGCTTACCAAGAAGACAGTGAATCTTCCTGAGTGGCCAAGTTAGAGTTTTGACTTAAATCTGCTTAAAAATCTATGGCAAGTTTTTTAAAATGGCTGTCTACCCATGATCCCCAACATCTTGACAGAGTTTGAATCATTTTGAAAAGAATAATGGGCAAATATTGCACAATTCAGGTGTGGAAAGCTCTTAGAGACTTACCCAAGAAGCTGTAATCGATGCCAAAAGGTGTTTCTAACATGTATTGACTTAGGGAGCTGAAAACTTCTGCAAGGACTATATTTGAGTTCTTTAATTTTTATTAGCCTTGAAAAAAAATGCAGTGTTAATTGTTGACAAAATTAGAAAAAAATCCAAGGGCTCTTAATAACTTTGCAAGACATTGTATATTAGTCTACCATATCATACACCAGATATTGAGGTTGGGTGTATTGTTGCCCATGTTGCTAAATACATTTAGTGTTGTCCACGGCATAAAAATATCATCAAATTTCATTCAAATATAATCATCATCATCATCCCCACCATCAACATCATCCTGACCATCATCGGTTAGGGGACTGTATACAGTAGGGAGAACAAGTATTTGATACACTGCCGATTTTGCAGGTTTTCCTACTTACAAAGCATGTAGAGGTCTGTAATAGCGATCACTTATTTCACCACCAGAATTACAAGTCATTACTCAAGAGCCATGCCCCCTGGTTGAGCAAGCACTTTGACTTCTGTTAATTCTGGTATACAAATGGTGAGTTGTTGGCGACAAGACACAGCCTTACTCTAATGTATATAAATATGCATACAGTATTGAAAAGTAACCATAATGTACATTGTTAACACTAACATTTCTGCTTGAGATAGACGTTGTGTTGGTTTAGGTTCAGGTTTATCTACCCATATCCTGTCTTATATCTAGGTCTAGTTAAACATAGCTTAGCGCCTAGCTAAGTGTGGCTTAGCATATCAATTAGCATGATTATCACAGCAACATGCATTAGCTTTGAAGCTAACTGGAAGGTTGCTGGATCGAATCCCAGAGCTGACAAGGAAAAATCTGTTGTTCTGCCCCTGGGCAAGGCACTCTTCCTCGGACGCCGAAGACATGGATAACGATTAAGGCAGCCCTCCCTCACCTCTCGGATTCAGAGGGGTTGGGTTAAATGTGGAAGACACATTTCAGTTGAATACATTCTGTTGGACAACTGACTAGGTATCCCCCTTTCCCTAACTGGTTGCGGTCCAGCTCCAGGGCTAGCTGGCTACCTGGTTCTGCTTCCTAGCTGTGTCACTGAGGTAAGGGGGATGCCATGTGTGGGTTTGGCCTACATCTCAGCATGAGCAAAAGAGCAGGGGATCTGGGATAATACCGACCACCATGTGTGTGGCTAAGACGTGGAGAAATTCCACATAGGAGTAGAGTGAAGTTGCCCCTAGAAGCTGAATCCCCACTAATGGTTAGGATTGAGGGAGGAGAAGCTGAACTTTACTTAGAGGAAACGTACCCCGGAGCATCTACATACAGTAGGGTACATACTGTACAGGTCACTGCCAAAAATAAAGGAAACACTTGAGTAACTGAGGGATACAAAGTACACTACAAAGTACAAAGCTTGTCAAAAATCATGGGCATTAATATTGAGTTGGTCCCCCTTTGCTGTTATAACAGACCCCATTCTTCTGGGAAGGCTTTCCAATAGATGTTGAGACATTGCTGCAGGGACTTGCTTCCATTCATTCAGCCACAAGAGCATTTGTGAGGTTGAAAACTGATGGTGGGCTATTAGCCCTGGCTTGCAGTCGGTGATCCAATTCATCCCAAAGGTGTTCGACAGGGTTGAGGCCAGGGCTCTGTGCAGGCCAGTCAAGTTCTTCCACACAGATCTCTAGTAAACCATTTCTGTATAGGCCTCGCTTTGTGAACCGGGGCATTGTCATACTGAAACAGGAAAGGGCCTTCCCCAAACAGTTGCCACAAAGTTAGAAGCACAGAATTATCTAGAATGTCATTGTATGCTGTAGCATTAAGATTTCCCTTCACCTGAACCATAAAAAGCAGCTCCAGAACATTATTCCAAACTTTACATTTGCCACTAAGCAGTCGGGCATGTAGTTCTTCTGCCATCCTCCAAGACCAGATTTGTCCGTCGGACTGCCAGATGGTGAAGCGTGATTCATCACTCCAGAGAATGCGTGTCCACTCCTACAGAATCCATTGCAGCAAGCTTAAAACCACTCCAGCCAACGCTTGGCATTGCGTATGGTGATCTTAGGTTTGTGCGAGGCTGCTCGACCATGGAAACACATTTCATGAAGCTCCCGCTCTTGTGCTGACGTTGCTTCCTGAGGCAGTTTGGAACTTGGTAGTTAGCGTTGCAACTGAGGACTGACGTTTTTTTTACACGCTATGTGCTTCAGACGTCCTGTGAGCTTTTGCGGCCTACCACTTTGCGGCTGAGCTGTTGTTGCTCCTAGATGTTTCCACTTCACAATAACAGCACTTACAGTTGAGAAGGGCAGCTCTAGCAGGGCAGAAATTTGACTTGTTCGAAAGATGGCATCCTATGACAATGCCCAATTGAAAGTCAATGAGCTCTTCAGTAAGACCATTCTACTGCCAATGTTTGTCTATGGAGACTGAATGAAGGTGTGCTCGATTTTACACACCTGTCCACAAGGGCTGTGGCTGAAATAGCCGAATCCACTAATATGAAGGGTGTCCATATACTTTTGTCTATGTTACATACACCTCTTGGCGGAAGAATCGCAACACCCTGCTACTACTCAACTCCCCGTGGCTTGAAAGAGGTATGTGTTCGTAGGTGCGAGTAAGGATGACAGAGGCAGAGAACATTACCATTTACTGGGTCATTTATTCTTCCTTCACACGTTAAGGTGGGGTAAAGGGGCTGGATGGAACCAAAGCAAAGTAAGTAAAAGTTACTAACCCATATACACATACATACAAACCCACAACAACATAGAAACTGGGGAATGTAACAGTCTGTATAATGTATATTTAAAGCAGGTGCTTCCACACAGGTGAGGTTTCTGAGTTAATTAAGCAATTAATATCCCATCATGCTTAGGACCATGTATTAAAATGCCCAGTTGCCCATTATTTTGGCTACCATGGCAATATGAAGAGATCTCAGTGACTTTGAAAGAGGGGTCTCAAAGGAGCATAGGGGGTTTAAAGGGTACGCGAGTATATATGTGTGTATGTGTGTGTGTACGTATGTTTGTGTGTGTGTGTCCCCAGAGCTCAACCCAATTGAACACTTATGGAAGATTCTGGCGCTGCGTCTGAGACAGTGTTTTCCACCACCATCATTTATTTTTTTTTAAATATGGAAATTCTAATGGAAGAATGAAATCGCATCCCTCCAATAGAGTTGGCAGTGACTTGTACATAGGCCCTATGTAAACACGATTGGAGAGCTGAAAGTGAGGGTTCCAAAACACAGATTCTACCAAGCCCTATGATGTCATTCATTCCTATTCTTACAAATGGTTGGTACTTCAATTACTGAAGAAAATACAGAAGTACACCTCTAATCTATACTGCATGTCTATTTATACAGTATTGTCATGCTTTAGAGTAGTACTCTAATAACAAACATATCTGTAGTCCTATGTAGTCTGGAATGATTCTGCAGTCTCAACCAAACCTGGTAGTTCTTGACTCCTAGGGATGCTTGACCCAAATACAAAGACATGTGACAGGTGGAGGACTGTATGGCACATTGAGCGTAGTGGGAATAGGGTTGGGCAGCAGCACGAGGGAGCGCAAGGCTATATTTATTCTAAAGAGGTTACCTCTAGCCACTTCTGTCGTCAGCTGATCATAATACAATAGGAGGGACAATGGTAATCTCAGGGTCATTTGAACTGAATTAGGCCACAGTTATTAAGCACCTTCAGCAATGCTATTTTATATACGCAACCTTTTAAGGCGCAATCTGCAATTGGTACATAGATTTTTGGACTTTTAAATTAATGACATACACCCACTGAGTCTTAAAGATGTATAACTTACAAAGGCCTCATGAGCTTATAGTTCAACTGTCGTACCCCATTACGGAATTTTAACTCAAAATATACACTTAAACACTATACACTATGATCTGATAGCTCTGTCAATGACCATGAATTTGAGTGTAGTTACATTTCTCCCCAAACACCTCAGTGACTGTTTTGTTGTTGTTTGAACAGCAGATTTCCCCTTTAATGTTTCTCATTACAATGTTTATTTGACTACGATTTCTTGAGTTTAAAGAATTGATTTAGGGAATATGTCCTCTTTTAACCTCCCACAGATAACTGGTAAATCTAAGGAAATGTGGAAATCAGGGACAGTCACTTTCTACCAAAGTCGACTTTACAGAGTGAGCTATATTGCCATCTAATGTTGGATTAGGGAATTGTGTTTTTATGGGACTACATTTTGCATCTTAAATCAAAAGGTTTTTCCTCAAAAGAGGTTAGCTGGTAGAAATAAGGTAAGAAAAGCATGCTAACCTCACATAACTGAATTGCATTTGACAATATGACTGAATAGATTTAGATGTATCTACCTTCTCAAGTTTCACTATAGAGTGTGACGTTAAAGTTAGAAAACAGTTAGTTCTGACCAAGGAATGCGTTTGGTAAATAGGTGTTGGTTCTAATATAACCTTCACCCTTCCCATTGCCGTACCACATACAGTACATTTTATATCAGATACAGAGATTGCATACTCAATCATTCCTATATTCACATTGCCAAAATATCCATCATCCTTAGATTTTTTACATTTTATTTTATCTTTATTTCAACAGGGAGTCCCATTGAGACCGAGGTCTCTTTTACAAGAGAGCCCTGCATTTGACAATTTACACATTTTATAGAATACAAGCAAACATAGCTGTGGGAAGTGGAGGTACTGAGCACCCCCTTCAGCACCCCCTGATTTTTTGTTGTTGTTGTTGATGAAAGTAGTGCACTGGGCCTTTACTAGTCCTGTATTAGACAACCGATACAGCCGTCTGTAGCGTGGTAATAAAAAGTTATTCAGCGCCACTCCCGTCTACAAAAATATGTTGACTAAAGTCTAACAGCCAAATCAATGTATGGATTGCATCTCACATTCAAGTGTTGGAACTTTTTGAACAAGGCTGCATATGATTTATCGTAATGCTTTAGGTATAATGCCGGGAGCCGCATGTGAATTTGATAGCTCTAACGCAGTCCCCACCTCTGACACCGTCAAGACATCAGTTACGCAGATTTTGGATAAAGCGGACCTGGTAGAAAGGTTTCCAACCTGACCTGTACAACAGTTTATCTGTGTCTTTCACTAGTTTTTTTTGCAGATAAATAAACTATAAACTACATTGTGAAAGCAACAGGATCAATTTCTTTACAAATATATTATTTTGAACATACTGTACTAATGATGTGTGAAACATCACTGATGCTACACAGGAAGCACCAACCTCAGGAAATAAGTAGGACTTTTATTCGTATGCAAATGCAAAAAATAGAACATGTTTGTGTGTTTGAGACAGAGACAGAGGGATATAGACGTAGAGAGAACGATACAGAGAATGAAAGGAGGACGTTGTGTTCACTGTAGTCTGCAGTTTGTGTTACAGTATGTTGTTACGGTGCTGTTTAACCATTTTCTCACAAATCCAGTTGCGTTGGCTGACACATAAGTCATTTAAAGGAACCTGTTCTCTGTTTTCATCCCAGCACAGTCCTCCTGCCTCCTATCCTCACTATGGAAGTTTTCCCTCCAGTACCTAGCCCTTAGCCTCCAATTTCGTGGCCCGCGGAAATCTAATTAACATTATACAAAAATCTCCATCAAAATCTGTCTGTTTAACCTAGAAATATCTGTGTCTCAGTCCAGTCCATCCGCCGATATCGCCCTTCCGCATCTGCGGTGAAAGGTGACAGAGCTAGAGTGGTGTTTGTCAGACGATGAGATATCCTGAAAATCTTTTTTTTCATGAAAACATCTGTAGCGCCAGAACAGTTTGCCCTACAAAACTATTATGACCACTCCATTGAAAAAGATGACTCTCATGAACACGTTTTTCTCTACAGCCCCCACAAGCCTCAGAAGACTCCAATCCATTACCTAGTGAGTAAAAAACACAGAGATCCAGACAGTCAGACACTGTGGTAGAAAATAATTGACAAGCATATCCAGAAGATGTTTTTATGTAGAGTTTTTATCTCTTACCCTGTGGTCAGGGGTGTGCGTTCTTCCCATTTCCAGCTACCCTCTTCATCTTCATCAGCCAGTCCAATCCAGGCTCATTTCTTGAGGTTGAAGAGAAACATCTGTTGTTGAGAAATGTTGTTGTCAACTGCAATATGATATATGTGTAAAATACTGTAAAATACATAACTGACCAATGGATGTATTTTTTCTCTTTTCTTTCTCTTGTCTATCTCTTTCTCAGTCTCTGTCTCTGTCTCTGTCTCTGTCTCTGTCCCTGTCTCTGTCTCTGTCTCTGTCTCTTTCTCTGTCTCTGTCTGTCTCTATCTCTGTCTCTGTCTCTGTCCCTGTCCCTGTCTCTGTCCCTGTCCCTGTCTCTGTCTCTGTCTCTGTCTCTGTCAATTCAATTTGCTTTATTGGTATGATGTAACAATGCACATGTTGCCAAAGCTTACTTTGGATGTTTACAATATTAAAATAATAAGAATCAAAATTGTCAATGGGACAACAGTAACAACAATAACCAAGGGTCAAAATAACCATACCTTGAACAATAAAAATAAGCATAGAGGACATGTTCATGTTGGTTGGTTTATCAGACACTGTCCCTCATCTTATAGCAGGCAGCAATGTAGTACGCTGCCAACCCACAGCTCTCAGCATCCTCCCCCAACAGGACTGGTAGCCTATCCTCATCAGAGAGGTCTTTGAAACCTTGAATAAGGGTTTAAAATTTGGGGAAACGACACTCTCTAATTGTTTTATATTTTTGAAACATTTTGACAGGATATGCAGCTCTGTCTCAGGTTCTGCTGTTGTGCAGTGGTTGCTCAGCCTTTCCTCTACAGGGAGCCAGGTTTTCCTGTGTCTACCCTTCTCAATGGCAAGGCTGTGCTCACTGAGCCTGTACTTTGTCAAGGTTTTTCTAAGCTTTTGACCAATAACCATGGTCAAATGGTTTGCCACGGTGTACTGTCTATTTAGGGACAGATAGCACTGCATTTTGCTTTCTGCTTGTGTTTCCCAATAAGCAACATAGTTTTGTTTTGACTGTGTTGTAAATTATTTTATTCTGATTGATTGGATGTTCTGCTCCTGAGGCTTCAGTGTGTTAGTAGAACACGTTTGTGAACTCAGCCCCAGGACCAGCTGGATGAGGGGACTCTTTTCTTTGCTCAGCTCTTGGCATTGCAGGGCTTGGTAATGATTTGAGAGGGGGTCACTGTATTTTATGTTTCCAAAACTGAATTGCTATTTTTGGAGTTTTCATTATTAGTGGATTTTGGCCTAATTCTGCCCTGCATGCATTGATTGTAGTTTTCCTCTGGACGTGTAGGAGAATCTTACATAACGCTGCATGCAGGGTTTCAATGGGGTGTTTGTCCCATTCGGTGAAATTATGTTTCGCAAGTGGACCCCACACCTCGCTACCATAAAGTGCAATTGGTTAAATGACACATTCAATTAGTTTTAGCCAAATTTGAATGAGTTTTTTAATAGCATAGAATGCACTGCGTGCTTTCTCTCTCTGTTCATTCACTGCATCATTAAGGTGTCCAGTTGAGCTTATTTTTAAACCTAAGTAATTGTAGTGTGTGCAGTATTCTATATATTTTGTATCAATTGAGAACTTTTGTCTAATTCCCTGAGATCTGGATCTTCTCTGGAAAATCATTATATTGGGGTTTATTGCCAGGGTCTCTCTCTCTCTCTCTCTCTCTGCATGCTGGGAGTGTTTGGTGCATGCTGGGAATTGTATGAGCGAAGGAGTGCGTGTGTTGTGTAGAGTTAGATATACAGAACTTTTTTCCGGTTTTCTATTTCTTGGTGGCATTTTTTGGTTTTCTTCTGTGCATGATTAAGGTTATTATGTTTGCTGTGGTAGAATTAAGTGTTTTGTTTTTCGTATCGAAATTACCCAGATTTTGGCGGGGATGGCAGCCCGAATGGGGATGCCGTTCCTGTCACTTCGGCATGGCTTTAGGTGTGTTACTGAAGCTACTGTCACGGTGGAGGAGTTTCTGGTCGCCGTAGGAGAGAAGGTAGGATACGAGAATGTTGCTTATGCATCCCGGATGAATAAAGCGGTGGTGGTATTTCTTAAAGAAGAGCACCTTGTTGATCGTATGGTTGAGCATGGCGTACTTCTTAAAGAAGAGAGTCTTGTAGATCATATGGTTGAGCATGGTGTACTTCTTAAAGAAGAGTGTCTTGTAGATCGTATGGTTGAGCATGGTGTACTTCTTAAAGAAGAGCGTCTTGTTGATCGGATGGTTGAGCATGGTGTACTTCTTAAAGGAATGTTTATTCAAGTTACGGCGCTTTTTTCTCCGTCAACAAGGGTAACGATTTCAAATGTACCGCCGTTTATTCCCAATGAGCTATTGGAGCGCGAGTTATTGCACTTTGGGAAGTTCGCAAGTTCAATTAAGGTTGTCCCATTGGGTTGCAAACACCCGCCGTTGAAACAGGTTATGTCATTTCGGTGACAGGTGTTTATGTTTTTGGACTCACCGGAGCAGACTTTAGAGTTATCGTTTAAAATCAAGTATGACAATAGACTGTATATGGCTTATGCTAGTACGGGTAGTGTGGGGATGTTGGTCATAAGCAACATGTTTGCACGAAAAGGGAGAAGGCAGAGGGAGGGGCGCAGGTGGTCATCGTAACCCCTGGGCCCACTGATGTAGGGAGAGGTGGACCAACAGCGGTAGAGCAGCCACAAGCACCTGTTGCTGAGGAACAAGTTATCCGTGTTGAGGGCACGGAGTTACAACTTGTATTAGAGGGAAATGTTATGCAGAAGAAAAATATTGTTGTAGAAGGTAAGGATGTATCTGAGGAGCCAGTTCCTCAGACTGGTGAGCAGGTGCCCAGTACGAGTGCTGGGGTAAAGGAGGGGGTTCTTGTGGAGCTAGGGTCCAGGTAGTGGAGGAGGTGCCCACTACGAGTAATGGGGTACAGGAGGGGGTTCATGTGGAGCTAGGCTCCCAGGTAGTGGAGGAGATGCCCAGTACGAGTAATGGGGTACAGGAGGGGGTTCATGTGAAGCTAGGCTCCCAGGGAGTGGGGGAGATGCCCACTACGAGTAATGGGGTACAGGAGGGGGTTCATGTGAAGCTAGGCTCCCAGGTAGTGGAGGAGATGCCCACTACGAGTGCTGGGGTTTATGTGGAGCTAGGCTCCCAGGTAGTGGAGGAGATGCCCACTACGAGTAATGTGGTTCAGGTGGGGCTAGTCTCCCAGGTAGTGGAGGAGATGCCTGGTACGAGTGATGGGGTGCAAGTGGGGAGTGTTGAAAGGGATGTGGTAGCGGGGAGTCAGTTGTCTGTGGCCTCAGCTGAGGAGGATCAGGAGAAGGATATGGATATCTCTTTTGATATGATAGCAGCTGGTGAGGACTCAATTTACCATCTAGAGGAGGTAAATGGGTTTCTGGATCAGACTTTTGGGAAATCTGTCAAATTGTCAGATTATTTTGATGTTGATAAGTTTGTGAGGTCAGCTGTGATGTTACAGACGGTGGGGTTAGACCAGTTGAGTGAGAAGAAGCGGTTTCGCTTGAGGAAATTTGTTACTGCTGTTGCAGCAGCAAAAGGTGGTGGGAAACATGGTCAGGTTAATAAGGGAAGATTAAAACAACGATGATGATCATGCTTCATAGGGTGTCCTTTTTCTTTTTGGATTCTCTGTGGTTTCTTCTGATTTTCTTTTCTCTTTTCTACATGGAGGTACTAAGGGTAGGTTCTCTCAATATTAATGGGGGAAGGGACAGGAATAAGAGGGCTTGGGTATTAGAAGTAATAAAACAGAAAAGGCTTAATGTAGTTTTTCTACAGGAGACACATAGTGATGAGGCTAATGAGGTTGACTGGGGTATGTGGTGGGAGGGGCAGCATATACTCAGTCATGGTGCTAATTTCAGTGCTGGGGTGGCAATCTTGTTTTCCTCAGGCTTAGGGGTGACTGTGGTATCTACAACAGAGATTGTCAAGGGTCGGGTTTTATTGGTCAAGGTGGATGTTATGTGTTTTTTGTTTGTTTTTGTTATGTTTATGCTCCTAATGAGGGTACAGAGCGTATTGCTGTATTTGATCAAATAAAGGAAAACTTAAGACAGTGTGACCAAGAGGGGTGGATGGTTTTAGGGGGGGACTGGAACTGTACAGTGGATTTTACTGTTGATCGCACTGCTGAAGAACCTCACCTGCGGTCAGCCACTTGCCTGTCTGGTCTATTAACTGAGTTTGAGCTTTCTGATGTGTGGAGAGTAAGGAATGCGAAAGTTAGGCAGTACACATGGTTAAAAATTAATGAAGGTTGTGTCAGTGCAGCAAGGTTAGACGGGTTGTATGTATCTGATCACTACTGTAGTAGGGTTGGAAGGTTAGACAGGTTGTATGTATCTGATCACTACTGTAGTAGGGTTGGAAGGTTAGACAGGTTATATGTATCTGATCACTACTGTAGTAGGGTTGGAAGGTTAGACAGGTTATATGTATCTGAGCACTACTGTAGTAGGGTTGGAAGGTTAGACAGGTTATATGTATCTGAGCACTACTGTAGTAGGGTTGGAAGGAGTGACATTACTCCTGTGGGTTTCTCTGATCATATTGTTACTGTTGATATTCACTTGTCCTGTCCACGAAGGTCATCATACCTTACTGGTATTTTAATGTTAAATTATTACATGATGTCATGTTTTGTGAAAGGTTTTTTGTTGTTTTGGGAAAAATGGAGGGTTACAAAGGGGAATTTTGAGTCCTTGAGACAATGGTGGGAGGTTGGGAAGGCCCAAATATGATTATTTTGTCAACCGTATACTGCTCTGTCTCAAATTGAAGTTAAAGAGACTATCAAGGCCCTTGAACAGCACATCAAGTCTATTGAATTGAAGCTGCTCACTCAGAACGACCATAGACTAGTCATGAACTTACAGGAGAAGAGACATGAACTGAGGTTGTTTCTGAAAGAGTGAAAGATTCCTTGATTAGGTCTCGTTTCGCTTCCAAGGATATGGATGCTCCTAGCGCTTAAAAAAAAAACCTAGGACAGTCGACATTGCAACGTAAACAGATGATCTGCCTTCGTCTCCCTGATGAGAAGGTGACCACGGATGACAGTGAAATGCGTCAACATGCCGTGGATTTCTACTCGGCCCTCTATAAGGCTGAGGATTGTGACTCTGTGTGCTGAACAGTTGTTACACGGTCTTCCTCAATTGGGAGCTGAGCAGAGAGTCGCATTGGACTCTGACATTACACTGCAAGAGCTGTCCACAGCAGTTATGCAGCTCTCAACAGGCCGAGCCCCTGGCATCGATGGATTACCATCTGAGTTTTATAAGCACTTTTGGGGTCTATTGGGGAGGATTTTTATGAAGTGGTGTGTGAATCTTTTCATGAGGGTTCTCTTCCTGTATCCTGTCAACTTGCGGTGCTTTCACTGTTGCCAAAAAAGGGGGATTTGGCTCTCGTAAAAAAATTGGAGACCTGTTGCTTTGCTGTGCGCTGAATACAAAATTGTTTCTAAATGTCTCTCAAACAGGTTGAAAGAGTATCTGGGATTGTTGGTCCACAAGGACCAGTCCTACTGTGTACCTGATCGCTCTATTGTTGACAACTTGTTTCTGATACGAGATGTTTTAGACATTTGTAAACTGTCTGATGTAAATGTGGGTTTACTTTCTTTTGATCAGGAGAAGGCTTTTGACCACCAGTACTTGTTTAAAACAATGAAAGCCTTTGGGTTTGGGGATGTTTTGTGTCTTGGATGAATTTACTGTATGCTGGGGCCTCATGTATGGTGAAGGTGGGGGGTGGTTTTAGTTGCCCCATCCCTATCCAAAGGGGCATCAGGCAGGGATGCCCAATTTCAGGGCAGGTATATAGTCTGGCGATTGAACCTATGCTTTGTTTTTTAAGAGCGAAGCTTACTGGTTTCTCTGTGCCAGGTGTAAGGAAGGGTCCCACGATAGCACTGTCTGCGTATGCAGATGACGTGATAGTTTTTATTACAGGGGGTGAGGATGTTAAGGTTCTCTCAAACGCTTTAAATGTGGATGAGGGGGCCTCCTCAGCTAGAGTCAATTGGGGAAAGAGTGAAGCGCTGTGGGTAGGTCAGCTTCAGATGGGGTCCGCTCCACAGTTACCAGGGGGGCTTCAGTGGGGCAGAGATGGGATGAAGACTTAGTTTTTTTTTCTAGGCTTCGATGTCTTTCAGAAAAAGAACTGGGAGGGTGTATTGGAGAAAGTGTGTGCCAGACTGTCAAGATGGAAATGGGTGCTGCCCCAGCTGTCTTATAGGGGAAGTGTCCTGGTAGCTAATGATCTTGCTGCCTCTACCCTGTGGCACAGACTAATGATTTTGTAGCCACCAAAGGGTCTGATACAAGAGCATCAGAGGACTCTTGTCAATTTCTTCTGGTCTGGACAACACTGGATTAAAGCTGCAGCCCTGTACCTGCCACTGCACGAGGGTGGGTAAGGCCTGGTGGACATTTCCTCTAGAATCATGAGTTTTTGGCTTCAAGCAGCCCAGAGATTGTTGTACAGAGACGGTTCTAGCTGGGTCGAAACAGCCTACATATTGATGAGGAGAGAGGGCTGTTTGGGCTTAGAAAGCACATTTCCTCTTAAGGCTGGAGGGGGGTGATTTGCCTGGCCTGACTGGGTCATCTGATGAGGAGCCTACAAGCTGGGTCGCCTACTGAGGAAGGTCGTCGCTGAGGTCTGCGACTCCTTGCCAGTGCTTCATCTGCAGTATGTGACTGACACTTCCAATTCTGATTGGTGGAAGGAGGGTCTGGATTATGTGTTCCCTGCACTGATTGTTAGTGCTGCGATGGGGGCATTCGAGGAGGACGTGGGGATGCTGCTTTCCTTCGATACCCCGGAGCTGGGGGAGTTCAAGGAGGTGGGAAAGAAGGCTATGTACAGAATATGTGTAAAGGTGTCCCATGCCTCTTCCCTGGAAGGGGTAAAATCGACGATGTTGGACGGTGTGCTTGGTCCAGGTGCCTCTCCAAAAGGCTGTTGGCGATCATTATACAAACTGTCTATTGATAAGAGGACAGGAGGATAATACATGGAGCTATAGCCACCAACATGCATCTGGTACACCTGGACCCTACTTTTGGGGAGTTGTGTCCATTCTGTGCTGTGTCTGAAACTCTGGCATATCTGTTTTTACTGTGTCCCAGGTTGGTCGGGATGATTGACCTGATCACTAATTGGTTCTCAACGTTGGGAGAGGTTTTCTCTTCCCAACTGTATATATTTGGGCCAAAGTACAGGTTTAGTCAAAAGGGTGTAGTTGTGTTGCTTAATTTTGTGTTGTTGGCAGCAAAACCCAAAAGGAAGACCCAAAAGAACAGTAATCGGGGACAGGGGTCTTTGGTTGTGGTGGGAATGCTGGAGGGAATGTTGGCAGCGAGACTAAGGGTTGAGTTTGCCTATCATAAACTTGTCAACAATATTGATATGTTTATGAGTATATGGGGTATTCAGAGGCTGTTGTGTGTAGTTACTGTGGAGGAGGAATTGGAGTTGTGTTTTTAATTGATGTGTAACTGTGGTTTTGTATGAGTATTTATTGTGTGGTGGGCTCCCAGACCCAATAAAGATGATTTAAAACTCAACTCAAACTCTCTCCATCTCTCTCTCCATCTCTCTCTCTCTCTCTCTATCTCTCTCTCTCTCTGTTTCTCTCTCTCTCTCTCTCTGAACTGCACCTGTCTGACACACAACATATGTCGCTTTAGCTGTGCCTACTGCTTCAAAACCAAAAGGCTTACACAGAGTTTGGAGACCTTTCTCAACATTTAGCATTTGGACTTTTAAAGCTTCAAGAAGGGAAAAACTTCTTAACCAGGTAACTAACTATTTTCACTTTGTGTATCCTCTTATTTTGTACAGACAAGCTAGGTCTACACAACTTTGAAATGTAGGTGACTATTCATTTTGGGTGGGGGGGTGGGGGCGGGGATAGTTATTAAGCTTGTATCAAAACTTTATCACCAAATGTGTTTTCTTGTCTAAGATGTTTAGCTACAGAACCCTTTAATGTTTTGCACTGCTTGGTTCTGAATGGGTGCGTGAACAAAGTGAGAGAAAGTTGAAAAGTTTCACACACACACACACACACACACACACACACACACACACACACACACACACACACACACACAATAAAATACTCAGCCTCAGGCACTGTCTGTCCTTATGAATCACAGCCTTTTGTATTTTCTCTGGTCCAGAAGATATTGTTAAAGGGATGCTTCAGGATTTTGGTAATGAGACCCTTTATCTACTTCCCCAGAGTCTCTGTGTCCAGTATGAAGGAAGCTAGAGGTAGTTTCACGAGCCAATGCTACCCATAGACTTCCAGTCAACAGCACCCAAACACATAACAATTGTATCCACAAATTAATCGGACTCCATGGAAGTAGATAAAGAGCTTATTGCCAAAATCCTGAAGTATCCCTTTAATATTTTACACTGGCTGTCACCTTTTGTCTGCTCAAGTACAAGGAATTGGTAAAGTGGAGGTGGGGCTCAAGCGATAAATATTGATAGTACTTTGCTTTTCTCTTGCTTGTTTTCTACAATTTTTTTGTTTTAAAAAGTATTCTGTGTGGTCTTTATTTCACCTTTAACATAGACAGTAAGGTGATGAGTCAAATTAGGAATGTGGTGCAATAAATGTGACTAAGGTAGGTTTAGTGGTGGAGTGATCACCCAAAATGGGGTAATTTCGAGGTGTGGTAGGGATCAGAGAAGTGGTATGTCAAAGTTAAATGGAATATAAACTGTACATTGTGCAATGTGTACATGGGAAACATAATAATTACTGTACCTACGATGGATTTGAAAATAGCTCATTTATCTGGGAGTGATTCATCCAGACTTGGGACCATTGTGCTATTATGCAGAATTCATGAGTCTCACTCACTGGATGTATTGGCTTTCTAGACTTATTTCAAAGTAATGAAAGCCAAAGCCCAACGGCAAGGCACTAATAAGATATTACATTACAGAATATTTAATATAATTTTGTTCATAATCGCTAAGCTCCCCGTCATTCATAAGGTGAATTATAATAAAAGGATCAATTCAATCTCCTTCCTTTGCTGTATAATATATCCACATTTATCCTTTTTGTTGTTAGTAGGGGGGCTTTCTCAAAGGTTTGGGAGTCTTTCAATGCAAGGTTCATTTAAATTTACAACCAGCATGAACTGCTCATTATTCCTAATCTAATTTCAGATAACAACGCAGTTAGGCTTATACCGGATATTGCATTTAAACGTCATGAAAACCAGAAGAGCACAACATATTAGTCTTTCCGCCAAGGGTATATGTATAGCCAAGCAGTTAAATCTAAATCAGTGCCCTGCACTGTATGTTACAATAAGCTACAGTAGTTTTCAGTTCACTATGCCGGTGTCATGAGCAGGGAGGGAAGTTGGACCTGTGAGCAAACATTATCTAGAGTAAATATCTTTGTGGGACTCAGACATGACCTCAGTTGTTTAGTTTTATATCTCTACATCATAACAGTGTTTGAGATTTGAACCATCTCATAAAAACACAAACAGCCCATAGATGGATGTTGTTAGTCAGAGGATGGGCTGGGCAGTTTAAATGTACTTAAATAAATACACCATCAGAGAAAGTGACTCAGCCCGAGCCAAACCTAATTACTGTTATTTCCCAAATGAGATTAGAGACATAACCGCATCACCGGATAGACCTTGACTAAATCGCTAATTATCATAAGCGACCAATTGCACTACATTTAGCGAAAGTTCAAAATGTGAGTGCCTGGATTGAATTCTCAATGAGGGGATATGATTAGTACATTATATGTCGACTGATTCATTTTACGGTTGGGAGGGCAACTGACTTGAGTAACTTGTTGCCACGGATTTCCTGTTATTGTGAAGGTAGTTTTCAAGGTCCTGTTTTGAGCGAGAGCTCTACACACACCTTTGTCTATAGCATTGATTCTTGTTGTTTTTAGTACTTTTTTTCACCAACCGAGTGTAAAATTAAACAGATGTTACCGTGTTTTTTTTACAGCTATTGGTCCATAGGATTTTGACCCACCAAGCATTATGTAATAAAGTATGCCAATGTATTTGACCTAGCAACAGGCAAAAATATATATATATATGTATTTATATATATTAATTCCCAAAAGGCTATCCAACTTCCTGTCTTTATGTCTATCATCCTTAACTCTGACAGTGGCATCAGTGGCTTCCCTATTTTGGAACAAATGCTCCATGCCAGTCATGGCACGAAACCTGTTTCTTAGTGTCATGGACACGAGTGTAAAGCACATTTGTCAATGTCATCCTTATGTGGCTGGACTTCTGGGATCTGTCGAGTCCCCCGGAAACCAAAGGTCACCAAAGGTTGGCTTTATGTGCTTGGGTCAACTCACCGGACTGTCTGCCGCTCAGCTGTTTGATTCATATCAAGACGTGAGAATCTCCCAGCAAAACTTTGGAAAGAGTAGTTACAACACAATACTTTGGCCTCTTACCACTCTCTACAGAGGAAACAAAACAGCCCCCCATTAAGTAAAAAATACATTATTTAGAAGAGGTCAAAATCAATGAGGTTTCGGCCAGTTCGACACCTAGTCAATTTGAGAGAATGCCAAGAGTGTGCAAAGCTGTCATCAAGGCAAAGGGGGGCTTTTAAGAATCTAAAATCTAAAATATATTTTGATTTGTTTAACACTTCTTTGTTTACTACATGATTCCATATGTTATTTAATGGTTTTGATGTTTTAACTATTATTCTACAATGTAGAAAATAGTAAAATAAAGAAAATCCTTGAATGAGTTGGTGTCTAAACTTTTGACTGGTACTGTATATATGTTTTTACTTTAGTTCATTTAGTAAATATTTTCTTAACTCTATTTCTTCAACTGCATTGTAGGTTAAGGGCTTGTAAGTAAGCATTTCACAGGAAGGTCTAAACCTGTTGTATTCGATGTGTGACAAATAAGATTTTATTTTATTTGTCATAAGGCCTACATAACACTGTCATAACGCTTTCATAACACTGTCATAGATATACTAGCCATGACAGACAATTTTTTCTTTTGGTAACTGACTTGGCCAAAACATCCCTTCAAAATGTCAAAACATATATGTATTTTTCAGATACATTAAGTAGGCTACAATAAGCCATCTTTCTTTCCTAATATGGACACCATACTCTCCATTTGTCCCAAACTCATTTCCTTCTTAGTGGCTTTGGAGGGTTTGAGGGTTCCCTGGATGGAAAGCCTTTAAGCTTGGCACAAACACAGGCAGACAGGTGTGTCAGCAGAACCTCCTAGGACACACACACTCTGGCACACACAGGCCCTCATAGAGTTGAACCTACCAGCTCTCACAGTCTGATGTCAGACTTAGACGTTTAGCCATGTTTCTCAAATGTCAGATTTCGAAGTTGTTCCAAACGTCATTTTTTGTTTGTTTTTGAGGTAATTTTTAAGGTTAGGGTTAAGTTTAGGCATTAACTCAGAATTCTTAAGGTTAGGCATTAACTATGAATGGTTAAGGTAAGGGTTAAGAATTTTTTGTTATAGGCCTAAAACAAAAATATCAAAAACAACTTTCTAGAGCTGGATTTGTACATGCAACCTTCGGAAACAAAGGCAGATGTGCTCACTGTTGCCCCTAGTGGCTGGATTCATCATCATCACACAACCTCCTTAGACATGGATGGATGTCAAATACTGACTTGTATCACAGGTGACCTGCCTGGTTTAACAGACAACAGTAGATAGTGTTGTCGTTTTGTAGACTAAAGGTAAACACACACACAGACACGCACGCACACATGCTGTTAAATCGGAGACAACAGTTGAAAGTTGACTAATGGTAAACACACATGAATGCACACACACACAAACACACACACACACACAGACAAATGCAGGCCTGGATATGGTCTTTAGAAGCCTACTGCTGCAGTAGATAATGGCTTCAAGTAATGGCAGCTATGTCATTCTATGCCTTTCAGAAATACATTGTTGCCGCTTACTGTCCAGTAGATGGTAGTTAAGAGTAAATGTGTCAAACACAGTAGGTCAAACCAACAATATACGTGACATTTTGGGGTATTTCATTGATCAACCTGTGTAATTTCTTGCAGTTATTTTCATGTAACTGAAAGATAAGCACATCCCGCTCTTGCCTGCTTCTCTCTGCAGATGTCTTGAGCTTGTTAAGAACACAATAGACCCTGGAGTGTGTTTGTGTGCGACAAGTGTGTAAACAGTCCTGCAGGCTCTTTGCTACCAGGATCCCTTTGTGGTCTCCACAGCTGCAGACGGGTCGGCTGCACGCACGCACGTACGTACGTACGTTGAACAGCCCTATGGGACACTTTGTAAAAGGCTTACAATAGTAGGCCTTAACTCTGTAAACACAAAAAATTGTGTTCTTTTCTTGTAGGCTGCATCACAACTATGATGGGGATTATTAATGGACATTTATAGTTAATTACCTGTATACTAATGGCTAATTACTCCTAACTCAAAATGATCCAAAATTATGAATTGATTAAAAATATTGCTTTGAAATTACACTTCTTGTAGTCATTATTACCATGTTTTCTTTATCATGCCAGAGAATTTGTAACTGTTTTACATGTTCATTAATTGCACACATAATCACTGTTATTAATTGAAGTATATTGCTGGATTGGTTTTTATAAAGAGACTAGCATAGTAATAAGAAAAGGCCATTTAGCAGGCCTATTTTTTTCTATCCATCCATTTGAGTAAATGTGACCCCAGCAGAAACCCTTACGTTGCTGGTGCCATGCTCTTACCAAGTGAGCCACACAGAATCTGGAAAATCTACGAAGGAACACAGATATAATGCACTGGGTGTCAAAACCTACCTCTTGTCTTTGGCACTCATACTTCATATTGGTGCTCCGTTGTACTAGGGAGGAATCAACATGGTGCTGTGAGTACGTAGAACCTCCCTGTGAAGAACAGACAATGTCTTGGGGAAAAACTCTCTTTCCACCTCAGCATTGCAAAATAGAGATCACAGAAAGTGTAATGCAAGTCTGTTTTCCAAGGTATATGCATCTGCAATTCCAAGTCGGCCGTACAACCTGTCAGTAAACCATTGTTTCAAAGTTGTTTTTCGTAGCTTCCCAGTTGCTTTTACAGTCAGAGGGGAAGATAATGTATGAGGTTGGCGACCTGAATAAAGGTTACTTCTTCATTACAATACTTTTGTGACCCGATTGAGGAAACCAGGCGTATGTCGCAAGTCGTGGAAGTTTGAACTAAAAAAATATTGATTTATCAAAATGCGCTTTTTTTGGCAGAAATGCCTTCTCGAACATGTGAACTTTCATGTGCCTTAATATCAAACTTGTATGCCATCTGGAAATATGAATAACATTGTTAATTAAATTACAAGCCTAATTGGTTTAGCCACAGAAAAAGTAAGCAAACTTCCCGCTAGCCATGATTGGCTGAGATAATGAGTGGGCTGGACATGCCGGGAGATGAGTTTGGATTGGTCTACCATATATTGGAGCTGGTCAGTATGTCTAGGTAATCGTGTCAAACGCGGCATTTTTTAAAAATGATTAGTGTAGTAAAACTGCATAAGCCTAATGTCAAGTTAAAGTTAAAGTGTACTGTTAGCTAGCTAACGTTATGTGTATGCTCTCCACTTTCTGGAGGACTGAGTTTTGAAATCAGTGGAATTCGAGTAGGATAGCTAAGGAGAAAACACCAGTCTGGAGTACATCGTCAAACTAAGGGCAACCATGCATGCAGACAGGAGACTCGTCCAACAATATCATGGTGGTATGGCCATATGGTAGTATGGTATTATGGTAGTATGGTAGTATGGCAGTATGACAGTATGGTAGTATGGCAATATAGCAGTATGGTAGTATGGCAGTATGGTAGTAAGGTCGTATGGCAGTATGCTAGTATGACAGTAAGGCCGTATGTTAGCATGGTAGTGTGTCAGTATGGTAGTATGGCAGTATGCTAGTATGGCAGTATGGCAGTATGTTAGTATGACAGTAAGGAAGTATGTTAGTATGGCATTATGATAACATGCAGTATTGTAGAATGGCAGTATGGTAGTATGGCAGTAAGGTAGCAAGGTTGTATGGCAGTATGCTAGTATGACAGCAAGGCAGTATGTTAGCATGGTAGTGTGGCAGTATGTTAGCATGGTAGTGTGGCAGTATGGTAGTATGGCAGTATGCTAGTATGGCAGTATGGCAGTAAGGTAGGATAATAGTATGGCAGTATGGTAGTATGTTAGTATGGGAATATGGTAGTATACCAGTATGGTAGTATGGCAGTATGGTAGCAAGGTTGTATGGCAGTATGCTAGTATGACAGCAAGGCAGTATGTTAGCATGGTAGTGTGGCAGTATGGTAGTATGGCAGTATGCTAGTATGGCAGTATGGCAGTAAGGTAGGATAATAGTATGGCAGTATGGTAGTATGTTAGTATGGGAATATGGTAGTATGGCGGTATGGCAATATGGCAGTATTGTAGTATGGCAGTAAGGTAGGATGATAGTATGGCAGTATGGCATTATAGTAGTATGGCGGTATGGCAATATGGCAGTATTGAAGTATGGCAGTAAGGTAGGATGATAGTATAACATGGCATTATGGTAGTATGGCGGTATGGCAATATGGCAGTATGGCAGTAAGGTAGGATGATAGTATGGCAGTGGCAGTATGTTAGTATGGTAGTATGTTAGTATGGTAGTATGGCAGTATGTTAGTATGGTAGTATGGCAGTATGTTTGTATGGCATTATGGTATAATGGCAGTATGACGGTATGACAGTATGTTAGTATGGGAATATGGTAGTATGTTAGTATGGCAGTATGGTAGTATGGCAGTATGGTAGTATGTTAGTATGGGAATATGGTAGTATGGCAGTATGGTAGTATGTTTGTATGGCATTATGGTATAATGGCAGTGTGGTAGTATGGTAGTATTGTAGTATGGCAGTATGGTATACTGGTAGTATGGCAGTATGTTTGTATGGCATTATGGTATAATGGCAGTGTGGAAGTATGGTAGTACTGTAGTATGGCAGTAGAGTATCCTGGTAGTATGGCAGTATGGTATCCTGGTAGTATGGTAGTATGGTAGTATGGCAGTATGGTAGTATGAGTGTGTCGTGTGTACAGTACTGCAGTATGTGTTGTGCCTGAGTTTACCCATGTCAGGCTTGTGTGTGTGTGTGAGAGTGTCTAGTTGTGTGATTTATAATCTATGTTATTGCAGGATGTGTGTGTGTGGGTGGGCAGCTTTTGTATACCGAATCTGTAATCCTGTGTCTGCAGGCTACCTGGCAGTGTGAGGGGTGCTTAGTTTAGTGTGTGTGCGTGCGTGCACGTGCGTGCGCTTGTGTGTGTGTGTGTGTGTGTGTGTGTGTGTACGTGCACGTGCACATTCAGTGTGCATCTGCCAGTGGGTGTGTGTTCAGTGTTTAGTTTGGGTGGGCCAGGGAGACTGGGCTCTCAACTGTTTTTGCAGTCAGAGGGGAAGATAACGTAAGAGGTAGGAATCTAAGGGTTCTAGTCTCTTAGGATAGGGTTTGGAATAATGCAGACAGGCGACCTGAACAAAGGGTACTTCTTATTTACAATAATATTGGTCCTCAACAGCAACTACTCTGTAGAGTAGTGCCATCAATGAACAATGACTGCAGCAAGGCTGCCATTCACAGAGTAGATAAAATCTGCCCCCTAGTGGTTTAATGGTATACGTCTTAGAGAGTTGAAACTAAACTGCTTTGAATATGTTGGTGTATAGCAGTATGGTGGTATGGCAGTATGGTAGTATGGCAGCATGGTAGTATGGCAGTATGAAAGTATGGCAGTTTGTAGTATGGCAGTATGGGTGTGTCATGTGTGTACAGTACTGCAGTATGTGTTGCGCCTGAATTTACCAATGTCAGGCTTGTGTGAGTATGTGTGTGTCTGTGTGTGTGTTTGTGAGTGTCCAGTTGTGTGATTTATAATCTATTTTATAGTAGAATGTGTGTGTGTGGGTGTACAGCTTTTGTATACCGAATCTGTAATCCTGTGTCTGCAGGCTACCTGACAGTGTGAGGGGGTCTGGTGCTTAGTTTAGTGTGTGTGTGTGTGCACATGCACGTGTGTATTCAGTGTGCATCTGCCAGTTGGTGTATGTTCAGTGTTTAGTGGGCCAGGGTGACTGGGCTCTCTCTTCCAGACACAAACAGTTGTGTTATTGATGTTGTTTTGAGGCCCCTGCCATGGTGGCCAGTAAATCTTGTCCATGTTTGTTGCGTCTGGACTGGACTGTTGCCTCACCCACTGAGGCTCTGGCTCTGGGTTCAGCCAAAACATCTGCTGCCTGCATCCATAGACCACAAACCACAGAGAAATGGGGGTTGAGAGGTTGTAGAGCGAAAGTGTGTGTGTGTGTGTGTGTGTGTTCGTGTGTATTGTGTGTGTGTGAGATAGAAAGACCGAGACAGACAGACCCAAAGAGAGTGAGAGACAGGGTAGGTGGGGGATCAAAAAGTGAGTGAGTGAAAGTAATAGGGTCTGCTTTGGTTTGGCTGGCACCTAGCCGAGTCGAACGAGTGTACTTGCTTAAAAGACCATCACTTGAAAATCAAGAAAAAATAGGTAATAGTAGTTTGTTCGCATAGAGATTTAAATCAAGAAATCGGTCATACATTTTAAAGTTTTTGCCGAGGAGATCTTAGTCACGCAATTTTACATCTAACATGTTTGGTGATATATTTCTCAAGTGAAAAAATGTACAGGAAAATGAGTCATCTCTCGTTGAATGACAACAAGAGCGTCATTGAAGAATCACTACTGTTGACCAATAACTGACGAAGGGGCGTAGACTTCGCAGCGGTCTAAGGCACTACATCTCAGAGCTAGGGGCGTCACTACAGACCCTGCTTCGAACCCGAGCTGTATCACACCCGGCCGTGAACGGGAGTCCCATAAGGTGGCGTACAATTGGCCCAGCATCGTACGGTTAGGGGAGGGTTTGGCCGGAGTAGGCTGTCAAATAAAGGTTAAATAGGTACTGACTTGCCTAGTTAAATAAAGGTTATAGAAAAACATTTCTAAAACATGCAACATGCTTTGTGAACACGAACAGCTGAAAAAAACAAACATTTTACAAGATCCATGCAGAGTGAGAGAAAATTATTGAGAGAAGAACTGAGATGGAAATGGTTGAACAAAGAGAGAGAAGAGAGGAGAGAGAGAAAAAAACAGGGAACCAGAGAGAGCAAGTACCATAGAGGAGACAAATAAAAATAATGTAACCGAGAGAGAGAGGGAGAGAGAGAAATTAAGAACTAAAGCAGGAAGTACCAGTGACTCGCTCAATAAGGAAGTGGTCAGATGATGCGGATGCTATGCTACACGACTGTTTTTCTAGCACAGGCTGAAATATGTTCCGGGATTCATCAATAAGAGCATTGATGATGTAGTCCCCACAGTGACTGTACGTCCATACCCCAACCAGAAGCCATGGATTACAGGCAACATATGCACTGAGCTAAACTCTAGAGCTACTTCTTTCAAGGAGCAGGACACTAATCCGGACGCTTATAAGAAATCCTGCTATGCCCTCAGAGGAACCATCAAATTGGCAAAGCCTCAATACAGGAATAAGATTGAATCCTACTACACCGGCTCTGACGGTTGTCGGATGTGGCAGGGCTTGAAAAATATTTACGGACTACAAAGGGAAACCCAGCCGCATGCTGCCCAGTGATGCGAGCCTACCAGACGAGCTAAATGCCTTTTATGCTCGCTTTGAGGCAAGCAACGCTGAAGCATGTGTGATCATGCTCTCCAGAGCCGATGTGAGCAAGACCGTTAAACAGGTCAACATTCACAAAGCCGCGCGGCCAGATGGATTACCAGGACGTGTACTCAAAGCATACGTGGACCAACTGGCAAGTGTCTTCACTGACATTTTCAACTTGTCCCTGACTGAGTCTGTAATACCTACATGTTTCAAACAGACCACAATAGTCCCTGTTTCCAAGAAAGTGATGGTAACCTGTCTAAATGATTACCACCCGTAGCACTCACGTCAGTAGCAATGAAGTGCTTTGAAAGGCTGGTCATGGCTCACATCAACGCCATCATGCCGGAAATCCTAGACCCACTCCAATTTGCATACCGTCCCAACAGATCCACAGATGATGCAACTCCACACTTCCCTTTCCCACCTGGACAAAAGGAACAAAAAGGTTCTACAGCTGCACCATCGGGACCAGTACATCACTGGGACCAAGCTTCCTGACATCCAGGACCTATATACTAGGCGGTGTCAGAGGAAGGCCCAACAAATTGTCAAAGACTCCAGTCACCCAAGTCATAGACAGTTCTCTCTACTACCGTACGGCAAGGGGTACCTGATTACCAAGTCTAGGACCAAAAGGCACCTTTACAGCTTCTACCCCCAAGCCGTAAGAATGCTGAACAAATAATCAAATGGCTACCGGACTATTTACATTGACCCCCCCCCCCCCCCCCCCTCTGTTTTTACACTGCTGCTACTCGCTGTTTATTATCTATGCATAGTCACTTTACAAATTATCTCTACTAACCTAATTTGCGTGATAATGTTTTATTTTTTTTTATTTGATATGAGAGAGATAGAGAGCGAGAGAGACAGAGAGCGAGGGAGACAGAGAGAAAGAGCTAGAGAGAGAGAGATACAGAGCGAGAGAGAGAGACTTGAGAACGTCTCTCTGTCAGGGATTAGCTGCTTCTCTCAGTCCTTAGAGGTGATAAATCATCAGGAGATTAGCAACTTCTTGCCGTGCTGTGTTCCTTCCCTCCTTCCCCTTCGTTCCCCTCTCTCCTACTGTCCTTCTTCCTTCCTCCCTCTCTCCTACTGCCCTCCTACCCCTCCCTCCCTCCCCCCTTCGAACAATAGCTGGCCTGGCCATGTACAAAGCCCACAACATACTACACTGGGGGAGGGAAGGGGAGGGGGATAGGAGGGAGATAGGAGGGAGAGGGGGGAACAGGATTATGGTCGTTGTATTTAATTAGCATGTTTTCTGCGCTAAACTATGTAGAATATTGGCATGTTGGAAACTACAACCCCTTACTACATCAAACATTTTGGGCTTGATCTGATTTATCTCTAGAGAAACCCACAGTGAGGTGCTGTGGGTGAAGAGTCGGGCTGCAGAGATTTGAACCATTTACAGCTTATGAAGGGAGCTTAAGTTGATGCCATAGAGTAGTGAGTTGCGTGATGAGATGAATGCATGTGTGAGGTTTTCAGCAGCAGGACGAGAGATGGAGGACCTGACTTTGGCAATGTTGCAGCGGTGGAAGAATGAGGATTTGACACTCTCTCTTTTGTGGTGGTCAAAGGAGAGGGTGGAGTCCCAGGATGACGCCAAGGTTGCGTGGTCGGGGAGGGAGAGACAGTGGTGTCGTCAATGGTGAGGTTGCCAGGGGAGGATGTAGATGATGAAGATGTGACCCACCACAGAGCCCTGGGGGACACCCTATATAACTGTCTGAGTCTGAGCTGTGGCCATGGAAGGAGATGTAGTGGGTCTGGTTGGTGAGGTATGATCGTAGCCAGGAGAGTATGGTGCCCTCAACACCCAGACCCTCAAGCCTGGTGAGGAGGACCTGAAGGCTCCTCACTCTGTCAAAGCAGAACTCCGGTCGAGGAGAATTGTGGATGTGGAGGGCTACAGCATCAGCAGGGGTGAGGAGCTCATTTACAACTTTGAGGATTGCGGTTTCAGTACTGTGGAGGGGCGGAAACCAGACTGGAGGGGCTTAAATAGGTTGTTGATTAGCAGGTGGGTTAGTAATTGGGAGGCAACTGTCTGTTCCAGAGTCTTGGCAAGAAATGGGAGGTTGGCAATGTGGTGTAAGTTAGTGAGGATGGAGGTGTCCAGTCCTGGCTTTTTTAAGATGGGGGTGACTGCAGCTGTTTTGTAGTTCCCTGAGTGGGGGAGAGGTTGACGATGTGTGTGATATATAGACAGAAAGTAGGCAGGCAGGCGTTGATGAGAACAGTGAGGAGAGGACCCATGGAGCAAGTTGTAGTCTTGGATGACATGCTGAGTTTTGAGATATAGGGAGAGTTAATTTGGGGCAAATTCAGAAACCTGGGTTTCAGTGGTCACGTTTGGGAGGTAGACAGGGGGAGGGTACGCTGATGGAGATTGATCATTCAGTGATGAGTTTATTATGGTGATCATGAAGGAAGGAGTTGCAGAGTTCTGTGGAGGGAGTAGAGTTATCCAGACAGACAGACAGAAAGACAAAGTGTGAGTGATGGCGAGCGGGAGAGAGAGAGCAGTGACAAGTGTCTGATCTGCAGATGTCTTGCATACTTGTAGTGACTCAGTGGAATTTTTATAAGGCTGCTATTGTTTGTGATTCCCCCAGTAAACTAACACTCAGATTACTCATGCATCTAAGTTTCAATGTAATGAGATGATATGGCCATAAATGAATAAATATCCTGTTCTTATGTCAGTCAGTTACCTCCGTTTATGCATATTCTGTATCCAATTTAATTATTGTGATGGTATCATTCACTTTGTGTGTGTGTATGTGCAGGTTTGTGTGTGCTTGAGATTAGACAATGAAGATATTTTTCTATTCCGTTTTACTCTTCCAATTCCTTAGCCATCTTCTGTCTCATAGTGATTGACCAATAAAATAAAGTCTTGGTGCATCTTCAGATTGTTTGTCCAGTCTGGTAACATTATTTGTTTGGTTTGAAAAGGTTGAGGAGCTGTTGCCTTCACCTGTTGCCACACCTGTTGCCTTCTAAATGAACTGAAAACATGTCCATCACTGACTAAGGTCTGTGTTTGAGCCCTGACTTTCCCAGAAGAGACGTTGTAAAATGTTTTCACATGCTGCTTTCCCAAACACCATAGTGTCCCCAGCTTTGCTTATTCAACAACAGTGAAGCTAGCGCCTTCTAAGGTTAAAAGCTGGCATCCTCTTAGCTAACTTATTGGGTGTTCCAGTCTTGAAGTTTTCTTCAGTTCAGTGACTGCAGTGACTGCCCAAAAGTCATTGTATAAGGCTTGTTAATGCTGGTTAAAAAGCTGTCTGTCAAAATGAGCAGTAGCTTAGCAACCTGCTTAGGCGATGGGATGTGTAGCATCTGTCCATGGAGCGATACAGGACTCAGAATTGAGCTGTTTTCCTGTGCCTCCACTACACTTCTTTTGGAGCAACGACAAAGGGTTTGCTTGTGCGTTTACAGTATACACACATGCTTTCTCTGTTTCTCTGTTCTTTTTAAGTCTTCTTGTTCACGTTTGGTGTTTTTTCACTTGTGATACAATATTGTGCAGTATGTTACTCAAGTACATTAATGTAAACATGTAAAAGGTAAGGGAATAGTGTCCACTGATTTCAACTCAGTGTATGGCATTGGTTTTACAAGACTGTTGCTCTACTTAGTCCTGTGGTGTCCAAGCACCGGCCTCACAACTGGACCTCTAGACAGCCGTGTCCAAGCTGTCTATCTCTGAGAAGATACCAGGGAAAGAGCTGAACATAGCTCATATTAATATATGTAGCCTCAGAAATAAGGTTAATGAAATCAATCATTTGCTAACATCAGGTAACATTCATACATTAGCCATTTTTGAGACTTACTTCCTTTGATGATATAGCAATACAAGTATATAACATCTATAGAATATAAATTAATGCTTATGGGGGAGGTGTTGTTATATATATTCAGAGCCATATCCCTGTAATGCTTAGGGAAGATCTCATCTCAAGTGTTATTGAAGTAAAGTATTGTGGATGCAGGTTCACCTGCCTCATCTAAAGCCTATTATTTGGGGGAGTTGCTATAGGCTGACAAGTGCTAACAGTAAGTATGTAAATAATAAGTAAGTATGTAAATAATGTGTGTGAAATGTTTGACAGTGTATGTGATGTGTGACGCTCAAGGTCCTAAACGATATCTTAACCGCCATCGATAAGAAACAATACTGTGCAATACAATACTGTATTCATTGACCTGGCCAAGGCTTTTAACTCTGTCAGTCACCACATCCTCATCGGCAGACTCGATAGCCTTGGTTTCTCAAATGATTGCCTCGCCTGGTTC
The DNA here is from genome assembly GCF_045791955.1 of Oncorhynchus clarkii lewisi. Lineage (NCBI taxonomy): Eukaryota > Metazoa > Chordata > Actinopteri > Salmoniformes > Salmonidae > Oncorhynchus > Oncorhynchus clarkii. The sequence continues at coordinate 72,560,145 of NC_092153.1, forward strand.
ACCAACTACTTCTCTGATAGAGTTCAGTGTGTCAAATCGGAGGGCCTGTTGTCCGGGTCTCTGTCAGTCTCTATGGGGGTGCCACAGGGTTCAATTATTGGACCAGACCAACTCTCTTCTCTTTATACATTAATGATGTCGCTCTTGCTGCTGGTGAGTCTCTGATCCACCTCTACGCAGACGAACTCATTCTGTATTCTTCTGGCCCTTCTTTGGACACTGTGTTAACAACCCTCCAGACGAGCTTCAATGCCATACAACTCTCCTTCCGTGGCCTCCAACTGCTCTTAAAAACAAGTAAAACTAAATGCATGCTCTTCAACCGATCGCTGCCCGCACCCTCCCGCCCGTCCAACATCACTATTCTGGACGGTTCTGACTTAGAATATGTGGACAACTACAAATACCTTCATAATAGTGTGTTGTTGTTCCCTTCATAATAGTGTGTTGTTGTTCCCTTCATAATAGTATGTTGTTGTTCCCTTCATAATAGTGTGTTGTTGTTCCCTTCATACTAGTATGTTGTTGTTCCCTTCATACTAGTATGTTGTTGTTCCCTTCATAATAGTATGTTGTTGTTCCCTTCATAATAGTGTGTTGTTGTTCCCTTCATACTAGTATGTTGTTGTTCCCTTCATAATAGTGTGTTGTTGTTCCCTTCATAATAGTATGTTGTTGTTCCCTTCATAATAGTATGTTGTTGTTCCCTTCATACTAGTATGTTGTTGTTCCCTTCATACTAGTATGTTGTTGTACCCTTCATAATAGTATGTTGTTGTTCCCTTCATAATAGTATGTTGTTGTTCCCTTCATACTAGTATGTTGTTGTTCCCTTCATACTAGTATGTTGTTGTTCCCTTCATAATAGTATGTTGTTGTTCCCTTCATAATAGTATGTTGTTGTTCCCTTCATAATAGTATGTTGTTGTTCCCTTCATAATAGTATGTTGTTGTTCCCTTCATACTAGTATGTTGTTGTTCCCTTCATACTAGTATGTTGTTGTTCCCTTCATACTAGTATGTTGTTGTTCCCTTCATAATAGTATGTTGTTGTTCCTTTCATAATAGTGTGTTGTTGTTCCCTTCATAATAGTGTGTTGTTGTTCCCTTCATAATAGTATGTTGTTGTTCCCTTCATACTAGTATGTTGTTGTTCCCTTCATAATAGTATGTTGTTGTTCCCTTCATACTAGTATGTTGTTGTTCCCTTCATACTAGTATGTTGTTGTTCCCTTCATAATAGTATGTTGTTGTTCCCTTCATAATAGTGTGTTGTTGTTCCCTTCATAATAGTATGTTGTTGTTCCCTTCATACTAGTATGTTGTTGTTCCCTTCATACTAGTATGTTGTTGTTCCCTTCATAATAGTATGTTGTTGTTCCCTTCATAATAGTATGTTGTTGTTCCCTTCATAATAGTATGTTGTTGTTCCCTTCATAATAGTATGTTGTTTTTCCCTTCATAATAGTATGTTGTTGTTCCCTTCATAATAGTGTGTTGTTGTTCCCTTCATACTAGTATGTTGTTGTTCCCTTCATAATAGTATGTTGTTGTTCCCTTCATAATAGTATGTTGTTGTTCCCTTCATAATAGTGTGTTGTTGTTCCCTTCATAATAGTATGTTGTTGTTCCCTTCATACTAGTATGTTGTTGTTCCCTTCATACTAGTATGTTGTTGTTCCCTTCATACTAGTATGTTGTTGTTCCCTTCATAATAGTATGTTGTTGTTCCCTTCATAATAGTGTGTTGTTGTTCCCTTCATAATAGTATGTTGTTGTTCCCTTCATACTAGTATGTTGTTGTTCCCTTCATACTAGTATGTTGTTGTTCCCTTCATAATAGTATGTTGTTGTTCCCTTCATACTAGTATGTTGTTGTTCCCTTCATAATAGTATGTTGTTGTTCCCTTCATAATAGTATGTTGTTGTTCCCTTCATACTAGTATGTTGTTGTTCCCTTCATACTAGTATGTTGTTGTTCCCTTCATACTAGTATGTTGTTGTTCCCTTCATAATAGTATGTTGTTGTTCCCTTCATAATAGTGTGTTGTTGTTCCCTTCATAATAGTATGTTGTTGTTCCCTTCATAATAGTATGTTGTTGTTCCCTTCATACTAGTATGTTGTTGTTCCCTTCATACTAGTATGTTGTTGTTCCCTTCATAATAGTATGTTGTTGTTCCCTTCATAATAGTGTGTTGTTGTTCCCTTCATAATAGTATGTTGTTGTTCCCTTCATACTAGTATGTTGTTGTTCCCTTCATACTAGTATGTTGTTGTTCCCTTCATAATAGTATGTTGTTGTTCCCTTCATAATAGTATGTTGTTGTTCCCTTCATAATAGTATGTTGTTGTTCCCTTCATACTAGTATGTTGTTGTTCCCTTCATAATAGTATGTTGTTTTTCCCTTCATAATAGTATGTTGTTGTTCCCTTCATACTAGTATGTTGTTGTTCCCTTCATAATAGTATGTTGTTGTTCCCTTCATACTAGTATGTTGTTGTTCCCTTCATAATAGTATGTTGTTGTTCCCTTCATACTAGTATGTTGTTGTTCCCTTCATAATAGTATGTTGTTGTTCCCTTCATAATAGTATGTTGTTGTTCCCTTCATAATAGTATGTTGTTGTTCCCTTCATAATAGTATGTTGTTGTTCCCTTCATAATAGTATGTTGTTGTTCCCTTCATAATAGTATGCTGTTGTTCCCTTCATACTTGTATTTTGTTGTTCCCTATATTCCTTCTTACTAGTAATTATTGGATCCTTATATGTTTTCAATTTGATATGTTGTTGTTTCCTTCATTCTAGTATGTTGTTTTTCCCTCGTAGAAGGAGGAGAACCCTACATACCTCAATTTATTTTGCCAATTGTAAAGGATGAGTAATGGTCTGAGGCTTTTTTTCATGGTTCTGGATAGGCCCGTTAGTCAGTGAAGGAAATCTTAATACTACAAAATACAATGACATCCGAGATGATTCTGTGCTTCCTACTTTGTGGCAACAGTTTGGGGAAGGCCCTTTCCTGTTTCAGCATGACGACGCCCCATTGCACAAAGCGAGGTCCATAGAGAAATGGTTTGTCGAGATCTGTTTGGAATAACTTGACTGGCCTGCACAGGGCCCTGACCTCAACCCCATCAAACATTTTTGGGATGAATTGGAACGAAGACTGCGAGCCAGGCCTAATTGCCCAATATCAGTGCCCAACCTCACTAATGCTCTTGTGACTGAATGAATTAAGTCCCCACAGCAATGTTCGAACATCTACCAGACAAGTGGAGGCTGTTGTAGCAGCAAAGTGAGGACCAACTCCATATTAATGCCCATGATTTTGGAATGAGATGTTCAATGAGCAGGTGTCCAGTGAACAAAAATAGAATACTGTGTTTCTCAAATCCTATCCCTGCAAAACCTATCCGGCCTACTTTAACACAAAATACCAATAGGGCAATGTTCTAAATCTGTCTCTTCCCAGCTGTAGGAACCCGTTTTGCAGGCTCGGGAAAAGTCTGTCATGTTTTTAGTCTTGTCCAGCCAAAGCACGCATGGTGCATTAATCTTAGTGTCGGATTCACCAAGCTCACGCATATTTCAGATATTGTTGTATCTGTATTCTTTTCCACAGGATCGTAGATTGTCTTCGACCAGAGAATCGCTCCAAAATCAGTCTTAGGTATGTAACTGTGTGATGCTAATGTAGCCATCCTCTAAATGTTGCGTTCTCTTATACTTCCTAGCATATAATGACTTTCAGATACATTGGCATTGGAGTCTGTGTCCATAACATTACAAAGACATATTCAGGGATAAACCAGAGTTGTACATAAATGATGTGTCATTATGGAATCACAGATGGGACTGAGCAGATAAACCAGATGGAAAGCAATTTAGAGTGTTGTATAACTCTCAGTGGTCTCGTTTAGCACCTATAAAGATGTAACATAACTTCTGGAACTTGATAGATTTATGGATTTACAATTACAGACAGCATACATTTGGGAAACTTTAATGTCATGGTATATCATTCAAGTGTGGTTTTTAGATAGTTGACAGTCTACTTTACCATACTGCATAACTTAGTACATGCACACAAGAGCGAGCAGGCACACGCGCACACAGGCACACATGCGCGCACACTCAGAGGCACGCACACACAGAGGCGCGCACACCCACGCACACAGAGGGACACACACCCACATACACAGGGGTGTGCACACACAGAGGCACACAAGCAAACTGACACACACACACAGAGATACACACGGACAGTGGTGTAAAGTACTTAAGTAGTACTTAAAAGTATTTTTACTTAAGTCTTTTTTGGGGTATCTGTGCTTTACTTTACGATTTATATTTTGGACAACTTTTACTTCACTACATTCCTAAAGAAAACAATTTACTTTTTACTCCTTACATTTTCCCTGACACCCAAAAATACTCATTACATTTTGAATGCTTAGCAGGACAGGAAAATCTAATTCATGCACTTATCAAGAGAACATCCCTGGTCATTCCTACTGCCTCTGATCTGGCAGACTCACTAAACACAAATGCTTCGTCTGTAAATTATGTCTGAGTGTTGGTGTGCCACTGGCTATCCAAAAAACAAGAATTGTGTTGTCTGGTTTACTTAATATAAGACATTTAAAATTATTTTTACTTTTGATACTTAAGTACATTTAAAACCAAATACTTTTAGATTTTTACTCAAGTAGTATTTTACTGGGTGACTTTTACTTGAGTCATTTTCTTTTAAGGTAGATTTACTTTTACTCAGTTATGAAAATTGGGTACTTTTTCCACCACTGCACAGGCACACAAGCACACGCACATACACAGAGACACACACAGTTGCACAGGCACACAAGCACACACACAGATGCACGCACACCCACACACAGAGACACACACACAGCTTTGTTTTCGTGACATTTCTGGACTTTTTGGAGTGTAAAAATGTTTGACCATTAAAAAACAGATTTTCCTTAACCACAAAACCCTTCAACTTAAAATAGCAGTTGACAAATTCAGGACCTGAAAAAATCCTGACTTTTCAAAAAAGTTGTTTTCTTATCTTTTCAGGACATTGGGATGAATTGTTGGGACATTAAGGTCCTGATTATGTAGGAAAAGTAGTACACACACAGTTCCAGGATGTTTCACTCACCCTTCTGGAATGCACTTTTTAGTGTTTCCCAATACGAGCTGTATTAGCTAAAGGAGCACAAGTAATGACACACTAGGAGTCAAAATGGATCTTTTAGTCCCCATAAAAGAGAAATGCCCCATGTGAATATCTCACACAAACACACCCAGGGTGAGGACAGATGGTGGACGATGGTCTGCTATACTGCCTGCTGTCTGTTGAGAGAGAATGTAGGGACGTATTCATTAGGCACCAAACGGAAGATAACAGACTGAAACAGGGAGGGACTACTGGAACTTATCCAATGAGAAGCGCCTGTTTTTGTATCCGTATGGCTACAGTGTGCCCTAATAAATTTGACCGTAGAAAGTCTGTCTAAATCACCACGGCGACAACCCAGGCCAGGCAGGATATGATGTCGTAGTCTATATATCTGGAGATCTCCAGACAGAGATAACAAGGCACTCTGCCTGGTGAAGGGAGGAGAGGAAACAGATAACACAGTTGTCCTCAGTTTCCTCCTTTCATCCTCCCTGAGCCCAGATGAAACACTTCAAACATCAAGACTGGGATCGTTGTCATATAGACACATTTAATGACATCTATGTTCTATGAAATGTTATGATCATTGCTATATTTGAGATAGTGTCTATACGCACGCACGCGCGCACGCACACACACACACACGCACACACACAAGGAAATGGAAAAGGGAAGTGGGAGGTTTTCATTCTTAACCCTAGGGGTCTCCCACTCATTGAGAAGGAATGACCAACAGGAGGGTTGGGGGATTAGGGGTCTCATCCTGCTGTGTGTGTGTGTGTGTGTGTGTGTGTGTGTGTCATCTGTATCTGGCTGCCATTATCTGTGTTCTTTTACATCTCTGTTTGTCTACATTACATCTGTGTTTATGGTTGTATGTCTTGTCTATTTCCATGAGTGTCTGTGTGTAAAATGACTGGCCCAGATCTGCCTCATCCCTCGCTGCCATGACCATCCAACTAGCCCCCAGTCTTAGTGGAGATGGACACCACATCTGGTTTTAATGAATGGAGGGGGGTTGAGATTAATGTCAGCCGCTGTGGCCTCTATGATCCAGCACAGCCTCACCAGACGAGCATGTTTCATATGGAGCGACAGCACCAGGGATTGTCACAATAATGAATGAAACCCAAACCAGACTCCACATGCACATTGACCAGAGGAAAATGAAGGCATATTTAGCGAGTTAGGGAAGTGTAGAGGAATGTTTCTTATAGAACTAGAATATATGTAAAGAAATGGAAAATTGTTATCTGCCAAATGGGAGGTTATGTACAGTATGCTAAATATATAAACATTATGTTCAATATTCCCCCTGGTCCTTTTACATATGCAGAAAGCTGACAAAGAGAGAGAGGAAGAAAAGGGAGCGTGAGAGAGTATTGTCAAATGTGTGTACTTCAGAGAAAGAACCTTTTAATAGAGGTAGAGAGAGAGCTATATTGTGAAAGAGAAGAATGGGAGTCTGAGTAACTGCTGCTTCTCTTAATGCCATCCCCCCTGCCAAACACATCTTCCCCCAGTGACACACATACAGTGGGGCAAAAAAGTATTTAGTCAGCCACCAATTGTGCAAGTTCTCCCACTTAAAAAGATGAGAGAGGCCTGTAATTTTCATCATAAGTACACTTCAACTATGACAGACATTAAAAATCCTACAATGTGATTTTCTGGATTTTTTTTTCTCATTTTGTCTGTCATAGTTGAAGTGTACCTATGATGAAAATTACAGGCCTCTCTCATCTTCTTAAGTGGGAGTACTTGCACAATTGGTGACTGACTAAATACTTTTTTGCCCCACTGTATGTCCATTTAAAGGCCGCCTCTCCCCCAGTGACACACATATGTCCATTTAAAGGCCCCCTCTCCCCGAGTGACACACATCTGTCCATTTAAAGGCCCCCTCTCCCCCAGTGACACACATCTGTCAATTTAAAGGCCCCCTCTCCCCCAGAGACAGACATATGTACATTTAAAGGCCCCCTCTCCCCCAGTGACACACATCTGTCCATTTAAAGGCCCCCTCTCCCCCAGTGACACACATCTGTCCATTTAAAGGCCCCCTCTCCCCCAGTGACACACATCTGTCCATCTGTGGCTCTTGAGAGAGAGAGAGTATAGGGAGAAAGAGAGAGAGAGGGGTAGAGAGAGAGGGAAGGGAGAAAGAGAGAGAGAGAGGGTAGGGAGAGAGAGAGGGAAGGGAGAAAGAGAGAGAGAGGGTAGGGAGAAAGACAGAAAGAGTGGGTAGGGAGAGAGTGTGAGTATAGGGAGAGAGAGAGAGAGAGAGAGAGAGAGAGGGTATGGAGAGAGAGAGCGAGAGGGTATGGAGAGAGAGAGAGGGTATGGAGAGAGAGAGTGGGCATGGAGTGGGAGAGAGGGTTTTGAGAGAGATAGGGTTTTGAGAGAGAGGGTTTTGAGAGAGAGAGGGTAGGGAGAGAGAGAGTGGGTATGGAGTGAGAGAGAAGGTTTTGAGAGAGAGAGAGAGGGGGTAGGGAGAGAGAAAGAGGGTATGGAGAGAGAGAGAGTGGGGGGTAGGGAGAGAGAGAGAGAGGGTATGGAGAGAGAGAGAGAGGGTATGGAGAGAGAGGGTATGGAGAGAGAGAGAGATAGATAGATAGATAGAGTGGTATGGAGAGAGAGCTTCCCTATCAAATCTAAAAATCTCAAATTGAAAACTGAAGAAAATGAACAACAATGACAAATGGTTTGATGAAGAAAGCAAACATCTAAGAAAGAAATTGAGAAACCTAGAGACCCGGAAAACCTGAGTCTACGCCTTCACTATGGTGAATCACCAAAATAACACAGAAATACACTACAGAAAAGAAGGAACATCATGTCAGAAATCAGCTCAATGTAATTGAAGAATCCATAGACTCTAACCACTTCTGGGAAAATTGGAAAACACTAAACAAACAAAAACACGAAGAATTATCTTTCCAAAATGGAGATATGGGTAAACCACTTCTCCAATCTTTTTGGCTCTATAACAAAGAATAAAGAGCAAAAACATATACATGATCAAATACAAATCTTAGAATCAACTGTTAAAGACTACCAGAACCCACTGGACAAAATAAAAAACCTCCAACCCAAAAAGGCCTGTGGTGTTGATGGTATCCTTAATGAAATGATCAAATATACAGACAATAAATTCCAATTGGCTATACTAAAACTCTTTAACATCATTCTTAGCTCTGGCATCTTCCCCAATATTTGGAACCAAGGACTGATCACCCCAATCCACAAAAGTGGAGACAAATTTGACCCCAATAACTACCGTGGAATATGCGTCAACAGTAACCTTGGGAAAATTCTCTGCATTATTATTAACAGCAGACTCGTACATTTCCTGAATGAAAACAATGTACTGAGCAAATGTAAAATAGGCTTTTTACCAAATTACCGTACAACAGACCATGTATTCACCCTACACACCCTAATTGACAACCAAACAAACCAAAACAAAGGCAAAGTCTTCCCATGCTTTGTTGATTTAAAAAAAAGCCTTCGACTCAATTTGGCATGAGGTCTGCTATACAAATTGATGGAAAGTGGTGTTGGGGCGTAGAACATACAACATTATAAAATCCATGTACACAAACAACAAGTGTGCGGTTAAAATTGGCAAAAAAACACACATTTCTTCACACAGGGTCGTGGGGTGAGACAGGGATGCAGCTTAAGCCCCACCCTCTTCAACATATACATTAACGAATTGGCACGGGCACTAGAAAAGTCTGCAGCACCTGGCCTCACCCTACTAGAATCCGAAGTCAAATGTCTACTGTTTGCTGATGATCTGGTGCGTCTGTCACCAACCAAGGAGGGCCTACAGCAGCACCTATATCTTCTGCACAGATTCTGTCAGACCTGGGCCCTGACAGTAAATCTCAGTAAGACCAAAATAATGGTGTTCCAAAAAAGGTCCAGTTGCCAGGACCACAAATACAAATTCCATCTAGACACTGTTGCCCTAGAGCACACAAAAAACTATACATACCTTGGCCTAAACATCAGCGCCACAGGTAACTTCCACAAAGCTGTGAACGATCTGAGAGACAAGGCAAGAAGGGCATTCTATGCCATCAAAAGGAACATAAATTTCAACATACCAATTAGGATCTGGCTAAAAATATTTGAATCAGTCATAGAGCCCATTGCCCTTTATGGTTGTGAGGTCTGGGGTTCGCTTACCAACCAAGACTTGACAAAATGGGACAAACACCAAATTGAGACATGCAGAATTCTGCAAAAATATCCTCCGTGTACAACGTAGAACACCAAATAATGCATGCAGAGCAGAATTAGGCCGATTCCCAATAATTATCAAAATCCAGAAAAGAGCCGTTAAATTCTACAACCACCTAAAAGGAAGCGATTCCCAAACCTTCCATAACAAAGCCATCACCTACAGAGAGATGAACCTGGAGAAGAGTCACCTAAGAAAGCTGGTCCTGGGGCTCTGTTCACAAACACAAACACACCCCACAGAGCCCCAGGACAACAGCACAATTAGACCCAACCAAATCATAAGAAAACAAAAAGATAATTACTTGACACATTGGAAAGAATTAACAAAAAAACAGAGCAAACTAGAATGCAATTTGGCCTTAAACAGAGAGTACACAGTGGCAGAATACCTGACCACTGTGACTGACCCAAACTTAAGGAAAGCTTTGACTATGTACAGACTCAGTGAGCATAGCCTTGCTATTGAGAAAGGCCGCCATAGGCAGACATGGCTCTCAAGACACAGATCCACAAAGAATTCGAAAAACAAATCCAATTTTGATAAACTCCCATATTTACTGGGGGAAATTCCACAGTGTGCCATCACAGCAGCAAGATTTGTGACCTGTTGCCACAGGAAAAGGGCAACCCGTGAAGAACAAACACAATTGTAAATACAACCCATATTTATGCTATTTTATTTTCACTTGTGTTCTTTAACCATTTGTACATTGTTACAACACTGTGTGTATATATATATATATATATATATATGTATTATATGGCATTTGTAATGTCTTTATTGTTTTGAGCATTTTTTATTTTACCTTAATTTAACTACGCAATTCATTTCTTATTTTCAATGAAGGCCTAGGAACAGTGGGTTAACTGCCTTGTTCAGGGTTAGAACAATAGATTTTTACCTTATCAGCTCAGGGATTCAATCTTGCAACCTTTCTGTTACTAGTCCAACACTCTAACCACTAGGCTACCTGCCTCACCATGCCCCCTAAGTATGGTTACATGCACACAACAGTACGATTATTGTGAATAGTCAGATTAATATAATAGTTAGATTTAAACGTTTACATGCTTTGCAAGAAGTACGATTTCCTTAATAATAATTATAATAATAAGAGAACAGCTGAACGCTCTCCATTCCAGTTACTTAATCTACATTATTCTTGTGCATTTGGCTCAGAGAAGTAAAATCTTCTCTCTCCTTCTTAATGAAAATGTTTATAGGCTAAGTGCAGTCAAAAGCGTGATTTTCCTGTGTGTCATATATACAGTGCATTTAGAAACTGTTCAGACCCTTTACTCAGTACTTTGTTGAAGCACCTTGGCAGCGATTACAACCTTGAGTCTTCTTGGGTATGACGCTACAAGCTTGGCACACCTATATTTGGGGGTTTCTCACATTCTTCTTCTATGCAGATCCTCTCAAGCTCTGTCAGGTTGGATGGACAGCATCACTAAACAGTGATTTTCAGGTCTTCCAGAGATATTAGATAGGGTTCAAGTCTGGGCTCTGGCTGGGCCACTCAAGGACATTCAGAGACTTGCCTGAAGCCACCCCTGCATTGTTGTGCTTAGGGTCATTGTCCTGTTGGAAGATGAACCTACACCCCAGTCTGAGAACCTGAGAGCTTTGGAGCAGGTTTTCATCAAGGATCTCTCTGTACTTTGCCACGTTCATCTTTCCCTCGATCCTGACTGGTCTCCCAGTGGTTTTCATCAAGGATCTCTCTGTACTTTGCATTATTCATCTTTCCCTCGATCCTGACTAGTCTCCCAGTACCTGCCGCTGAAAAACTTCCCCAAAGCATGCTGCCACCACCACGCTTCACCATAGGGATGGTGCCAGGTTTCCTCCAGTCGTGACACTTGGCATTCAGGCCAAATAGTTCAATATTTTTTTTCAGACCAGAGAATCTTGTATGTCATGGTCTGAGAGTCCTTTAGGTGCCTTTTGGCAAAGTCCAAGCGGGCTGTCATATGACTTTTATTGAAGAGTGGATTCCGTTTCCTTCTGGAAGGTTCTCCCATCTCCACAGAGGAACTCTGGAGCTCTGTCAGAGTGAGCATCGAGTTATTGGTCACCTCCCTGACCAAGGCCCTTCTCTCCCGATTGCTCAGTTTGGCCAGGCAGCCAGATCTAAGAAGAGTCTTGATGGTTCCAAACTTCTTCCATTTAAGAATTATGGAGGCCACTGTGTTCTTGGGGACCTTCAATGCTGCAGAACATTTTTGGTACCCTTCCCCAGATCTGTGCCTTGAACACAATCCTGTCCCAGAGCTCTACGTACAATTTCTTCAATCTGATTGTTTGGTTTTTGCTCTGACATGCACTGTCAACTGTGGGACCTTATATAAACAGGTGTGTGCCTTTCCAAATCATGTCCAATCAAGTTGTAGAAACATCTCCAGGATGATCAATGGAAACAGGATACACCTGAGCTCAATTTCTAGTCTCATAGCAAAGGGTCTGAATACTTACGTAAATAATGTATTTCTGTTTTAGTTTTTTTAAATAAATTTGCTAAAAATGTCTAACAACCTGTTTTTGCTTTGTCATTACATGTTATTGTGTGTGGATTGATGAGAAAGAAAGATAATTTAATCAATTTTAGAATAAGCCTGTAACGTAACAAAATGTGGAAAAAGGGAAGGGGTCTGAAAACTTTCTGAATGCACTGTATTTCCACACTTTGAGGTTGGAATAATACTTTGAAATTGGGAAAACTATCATAATGCCCTTTTAGTGTAAGAGCTGTTTGAAAAGACTACATGACATTTTTGCCTGTTTTGCTGGAATTTAAGTTCTGGTCTGCCTGGTGACATCACTATTTTTATTGAAAACAATCACAGTGAGGTACTTCATTGTTACCCAGATTTGATTTGACATTGAGATAAAAATGGCTGCATTGGTCCATTGAGGAATGTTTAGTCAGTCCTGATGTTCATCGCTCTCGACGACTGGAGAGAGAGAGCAGCCATATTAAATTTTGCCATATTCAAAGCACTTCACTTCCATTCCTTGTAGCTTTAAGCTGCGAGAAATAAACACTATTCTCTTTCTCTGTCTGTCTCTCAACGAAAACACTCAAGGAATATTCAAGCAACCGCCGCTCACACACTAGCGCTTGAGTTTCATTCACCATACCAGCAACCCCTCAGAAGTAGGCTACAGACCAGAGAGGGTGTAACCTTACATTCCATCATTCTGCTGTGGAAGCAGCTAGCTATAGCTAGCCGATTACTCTGCTAATGCCCTGCTGGTGCACTGGGCCATTTTCATTCGGCACTAAACATAAGAAAAAAGGTTGGAAACACGGAGGTACTACCTGGTCCATAAACGTTTTGCTAAGGTGTGTCATAATGAACCGGACCCTGGACGTATCCTCTATGTCTTCTCTTCCAAGTGTTGTAACAGTGGACAGTCTCATAGAGCAGAGGCTCTGTGCAGAGGAAATTAAAGAGGGTGCGTCCTAAAAATCACCCTATTCCCTATTTAGTGCACTACTTTTGTCTCTAGCCCTATGGACCCTGGTAAAAAGTTATACATTATTTAGGGAATAGGGTGCCATTTGGCAGGCAGTTTAAGCCTGCAGCAGCCAATATCCAGTAAAAAGAGGAGACTCTAAAGGGGACTAAGCTATGAAGCTACCCTCCCAAAGCCTTAATGATTAAAATAGACAGAAGGGGGCCGCTATAGAAGGAGGCGATATCAACGGTAGTGTGTGTTGTTATTGAGTGTGGGGAAGAGTGTATGGAAGGGTTTGTGTATGTATGTGTAAGTCGATATTTGAATACTCATTTCACTTTAGATCTCAATACAGACACACACTCATTTTAATACTTTATTGAGATCCAAAATGGAAAAAAGCTTTCAAGTGTGTGTCTGAGCACCTGTGCGTGTGTGTGTGCGTGTGCGTGTGTGTGTGTGTGCGTGTGTGCGTGTGTGTGTGTGTGGCGTGTGCGTGTGTGCGTGTGTGCGTGTGTGCGTGCGTGCGTGCGTGGGCCTGTGTTTGTGTGTAAGAAAGAGAGAGAGAGCGAGAGCGAAAGAGAATCCCACACTGGTCTGAAGCTACTGCTTCCTCTGAGAAAAAGCCTGAAAAGCCTAGAGGGATTTTCTTCTGAAAGAGAAAGCTTTTCTCCTCCCCCTTCTCAGGCATTTTCTCCTCCCCCTTCTCAGGCATTTTCTCTTGCTCCCTCTTTCTCCTGCGCTCCCACTTGCTCCAAAACACAGTGCTGCCAGAGAAGCTGAAACGTTGAGCCAGTGAAGCAATAGGCAGCTAGACACTTCACAGCTCTGAGCTCAACTCACTGAAACGGGAAAGCCACTAACGAATGGGAGTTTTCCTTCTTATTCTGGGTCGCAGACCACTAACTGTCATGTGGACCTTCCTTTATTGATGGCAGGAACTTAGCTATTGAGAAACATGGCAAGAAGACCCCTCTCTCTCTGGAGTCAAATGGAATTTATCTGGACTGGATTATAAAGAAAAATGTGAAGAAAAATTCAGCGGGATAGAAGAGATACTGTCAGAAAGATGGTAATGAAAGGCACTTTTTCTATTGGGCTGTCATGTGCTTTTGTTTCAGTTGTCTCATGTTACAGTACTTCTCCAGGTCTATGAGTTGTGGTGCTCCACTGACCTACTGAGTCAATAACCTGCGGGTTTGAACGAGTCCGTGTTGTCTTTCTCAGTGGCTTCTTCTCTAATGCATGAATGGAGAGTGTTCTGTATGCATTTTATTATTCAAAGCATACTGTTGGCAAACTAAGATATAGAGTACAGTGTGGATTTCATAGATGAATAGCAAAGCAAGTTAGCCTACTACCGCAGCAGGTGCTGTGTTTTTGTATCACCTTGATAATGTTGATTAAAAACGTATCATCTGAAAGACATAAGTGAACACTCACTACAAGTATTTACCAATTTCGGTCTCCTAAAACAGTTACACATATTACATGTATTGTCCCAAAAGCACAATGTACTGTATGTTGTTAGGGACACTATTTCATGCAGCTAACTGAACACATCATCTCAAGCCCCTCAGGTGTCCTCCACTACTTAAGAGAGAGAAAAGAAGCTGCAGTACCGTGTCTTTGTTATGTGGCAACGGCAAAACTTAAGCCCTTTGATTCGAATTGAATTGATATGAATTGCACTCATCAACGGGATAACCAATGACAGTATAGGGGCTAAGCAGGAGTATTTCTCACACTGGGCAGTATACAACGCAGAGTGCTTTGCATTTTGGAATAATGTGATTCTTCAGTTCAGTGAGCTGCTTCTATAAACTCTGTCAAAGTCCGGCCCAGAACCCCACAGAGTCCTTTCTGTCTGTTGGGGACTAATCCTGGTAACAATGAGGACTAATTAATGACAGCGGTTCAACCACATGAAGAAGCCGAAAGTGGTGCGACCACTGAGACATGAATGGGGTTTTGGAAGGATGTGGCCTTTTTAACTTTTTCTGGAGATGTTTTTGGCTCTATAATGTTGGAAGGAGGAAGACATAGCGGATAGCTTTAGTGGACCAGCGCTGAGATTGGAGTCAATCAAACATGTGCCAAAATCCTGGAATCTGAGTAAACAAAAGCTGCAGACGATGATTGTTTTCAACGCATTCTCAAAGCAAAAAGTATGACGTCTGATCATTTGCATAGCTTATAACGTGCATTGTTTTGCAGTGCATGTTCATTTGATCCGCCTCCAGTGTTTGGCACTGCAGGGTTGATTGAATCCCAAGCCAAGTGATACCATACATGAAATATCTGTTCCACTTTCAGTTTGCATCGTTGAATGTTACAGTAACTTCCCTGCAACCTTGAGTGGGAGGTAGCAGCTCTAGACATACCCCTGTATCTTCCTTTCCATGGTTTGTCCCTTAGTTACACATCTAATGTAGGCTTCACTCACAGGTGCTACAGCTCAAAACGTTCCTTGGGAAATTGTGTGACTGTATGGCTGCAATGTTCTTAGAACGTCCTACACTGTGTCTGACGCTATCGTCACGTTCGGCCCACCTGATTTACATCTGTTATCCTATCAGTTGAAATTATTCGATTACCATACTGTGCCTGTTCTGGTTTTCCATTTCCCATTTTTTTTTAAAGCTCAATGCTGTTATACATTCACTACTTACTTGTCTGTTTGTTCAATACATGACAAATCACCATGTCAAGTAAACGATTGACTAAGAAAATATAAAAATTCCTATCAAACTTCCTTGGGTCTAGATGCCACATCAGCATGTGTGCACCAGTCAAACACAACTTGGTGGTCTGATGCCGAACAGATTGGATTTGGGACGCCACGCCAAAAGGGTTTGTCATGGGATTCAAACTTTATTCAAACTTCATGTAAATGATCAACCCCAGGGCCTGAGCAGCTCTTTTGGACCAATTCTCAACAGTTCAAAGTCAACAAATGTTTATTGACAGCTGAACACGTCTCTCCACGTCTTATCCAAGATTTCCTGGGATCTCTTTTATTAAGAGGTATTGGAATAACTTCTTTAAAACTTTCACTGAATGTTTCAATAAAAACACTATTAATAACACTGCTAGTTTATTTTGGATTCACTTTTTTTATTTTTTATTTTTACTTCAAACACATATAGGACACATTGAAATTCAGTTCCTTAGGCATTAATCCAGCCTGGTCAATAGAAACAGTCTTCTATTTCGGATGTTTGAAAAGGTCTTGAGGACGTCGATATATGCCTTCCTTGGTGCTCAACCCCCCCAAAAACAAACAAAAACAAGAAAACAATGACACAACACTGGGCACCAACTCTTGAGACTTGGCACTAGAGCATGCTGCTTGGCACTAGAGCATGCTGCTTGGCACTAGAGCATGCTGCTTTGACCATTGCGCCACAGCAGTTCACAAGGCTCTAGGCAAGCAGGAAGAGTACATGATGATACATGATGGAGACAGCGCATTGTTTTAAATAATTTGTTTTAAGCCTTCCCCAAACCATAGCCCTAACCTTAAACTTGAAATAAATGCCTAAATTTAACCCTTTGAGTTGTTTCTATTTTAACCCTGCAACCACACGGAATTAACCCTATAACCACGTGGAATTAATGCACCCAAAAATCGACTTTCATCCATAATAAAGCAAATTGCCTTGGTTTTTCTAATGACTGCCTCGCCTGGTTCACCAACTACTTTACAGACAGAGTTCATTGTGTCAAATCGGAGGACGTATTGTCTGGGTCTCTGGCAGTCTCTATGGGGGTACCACAGGGTTAAATTCTCGGGCCGACTCTTTTCTCTGTATATATCAATGATGTCGCTCTTGCTGCAGGCGATTCCCTGATCCACCTCTACGCAGACGACACCATTCTGTAAACTTCTGGCCCTTCCTTGGACACTGTGCTAACTAACCACCAAATGAGCTTCAATGCCATACAACACTCCTTCCGTGGCCTCCAACTTCTCTTAAACACTATGCATGTTTTTCAACCGTTCGCTGCCCACACCTGCCCGCCCGACTAGCATCACCACCCTGGATGGACTATCTTACCGATCCTCGACTTCAGCGATGTCATCTACAAAATAGCTTCCAATACTCTACTCAGCAAACTGGATGCAGTCTATCACAGTGCCATCCGTTTTGTTACCAAATCACAGTATTCAACCCACCACTGCGACCTGTATGCTCTAGTCGGCTGGCCCTCGCTACATATTCGTCGTCAGACCCACTGGCTCCAGGTCATCTACAAGTCCATGCTAGGTAAAGCTCTGCCTTATCTCAGTTCACTGGTCACGATGGCAACACCCACCCGTAGCACGCGCTCCAGCAGGTATATCTCACTGATCATCCCCAAAGCCAACACCTCATTTGGTCGCCTTTCCTTCCAGTTCTCTGCTGCAAGTGACTGGAACTAATTACAAAAATCACTGAAGTTGGGACTTTTATTTCCCTCACTAACTTTACACATCAACTATCTGAGCAGCTAACCGATCGCTGCAGCTGTACATAGTCCATCGGTAAATAGCCCACCCAATCTACCTACCTTATCCCCATACTGTTTTTATTTGATTTACTTTTCTTCTCGATTGCACACCAGTATCTCTACTTGCACATCATCACCTGCTCATTTATCACTCCAGTGTTAATCTGCTAAATTGTAACTATTCGCTCCTATGGCCTATTTATTCCCTACCTCATGCCTTTTGCACACACTGTATATATACTTTATTTTTTCTACTGTGTCATTGACTTGTTTATTGTGTACTCCATGTATAACTCTGTGTTGTTGTCTGTGTCACACTGCTTTGCTTTATCCTAGCCAGGTCGCAGTTGCAAATGAGAACTTGTTCTCAATTAGCCTACCTGGTTAATTAAAGGTGAAAATTTTTTTTTAAAAATAAATCCGAAGTGAAACGATGAGACCAACACATGTATTGTGACTCAAGGTCTTCATAGATCTGGGTCCAAAATTCTAACTTTTCTGTTGGGTCCGGGTCATGCCCTGTTTTGAGTGTCATCTGGTCTCGGATCTTCAGTATGTAACTACAGCTAATAGACTTGAGTGGACCTAAACACGTCTCTGCATAGCCTACAGCATATTTATTTTACAATAACAAGGTTAATTTATTGGCTTTTATAAGTCCTATTCAACATACAGTACCAGTCAAAAGTTTGGACACACCTACTCATTCAAGGGTATTTCTTTATTTGTACTATTTTCTACATTGTAGAATAATAGTGAAGACATCAAAACTATGAAATAACACATATGGAATCATTAAGTAACCATAAAAGTGATAAACAAATCAAAATATATTTTGTATTTTTTGATTCTTCAAAGTAGCCACCCTTTGCCTTGATGACAGCTTTGCACACTCTTGGCATTCTCTCAACCAGCTTCTTGAGGTAGTCACCTGGAATGCATTTAAAATAAGAGTGCCTAAATAAATGCTTCACAAGAGTTCAAGTAACAGACACATGTCAATGTCAACTGTTCAGAGGAGACTTAGTGAATCAGGCCTTCATGGTCAAATTGCTGCAAAGAAACCACTACTAAAGGACACAAATTAGAAGAAGAGACTGGATTGAGGCCAAGAAACACCAAAAATTGACATTAGACTGGTGGATATCTGTCCTTTGGTCTAATGAGTCAAAATATATGATTTTTGGTTACAACCGCCATGTCTCTGTGAGATGCAGAGTGGGTGAACGGATGATCTCCACATGTGTGGTTCTCACTGTGAAGCATGGAGGGGAAGGTGTGATGGTGTGGGGGTGCTTTGCTGGTGGCACTGTCTGGGATTTATTTAGAATTCAAGGCACACTTAACCAGCATGGCTACCACAGCCTTCTGCAGCAATAAGCCGTCCCATCTGGTTTGCGCTTAGTGGTACTATAATTTGTTTTTCAATAGGACAATGACCCAACACACCTCCAGGCTGTGTAAGGGCTATTTGACCAAGAAGGAGGATGATGGAGTGCTGTATCAGATGACCTGGCCTCCACAATCACCCGACCTCAACCCAATTGAGGTGGTTTGGGATGAGTTGGACCACAGAGTGAAGGGAAAGCAGCCAACTAGTGCTCAGCATATGTGGGAACTCCTTCAAGACTGTTGGAAAAGCATTCCTCGTGAATCTGTTTGAGAGAATGCCAAGAGTGTGAAAAGCTGTTATTGGTATACTTTCAGAGATTGTTGAATTATTGCTGTCTATCCCAGTTTTAAGTTAATGTGGTGTAATGGATCCCCATGAATCCTGTGCTCTCCGTCTTGTGATAATAGAACTGTTGTAGCCAGCCAAATGCACTTCACAGCTCGCCCACCTTTTAGCCGCAGAGAGTTCTTGGCATTAGCAGAGAACAAGAAAAAAACACAGCAACTGTCAGTGCCGTTCACCCACATAAACATACACATATACCACCCACCAGTGTCTCCACACTCAGTGTTTACTGAAGGCAAAATCATTCACTGTGATACCTGGAGTGCAAAGAGTAAATGGGATGCCTTACGGGCTAAGACTACCCCTATTAGCGCTGTGTCCAACGCTTTGGCCTATTTAACTAGGTGAAGGGTACTCTGGGAACCATTACTTACAACTCCCCAAAAACAAAAAAAACAAGTATTTTTCCTGATGTTTTTCTCAGAAAGAAAGCTCAGAGAATAGCTTGGAGATGAAAAAAATACAGCGTTTTTTTCATGATAAGTGGGTCGTCAGTATTCAGCTGTCGAAAAAATGCCCGGAAAAAAAAACACATGAACAATTTCGTGGTAAAGGAATCGGAGTCTCAGAGTAATTCTGTAAGCGTGGAATTGCCCAGATATGAAAAACATATATATTTTTAAAAGCTGCCTGCTGTTCCTCTCACAATAGGATATTTTTCTTTGGGTTGGGTTGCCAGAATTGGCATGTGAACCAGTTCCACAGGTGTGCAACTTCACCAGGCATTGGTGAAGGGGTTGAGGCGTAAGGATGCAGGGGCTCACTTTCAAAACTTTAAATAATCCTTCCTTCTTTCAAATTATATATCAATATGATTCGATAGATGAAAGCTAGGTTAAACTTGAACTTTTACCTAGCAAAGCATTTCAAGATATTCAAGGAAAGGAGGAATTAACAATGCAATGTCAAACTATTAAGGATTTTTCATTTAAATCATAAGCATTGTCGCTTTTGGCCATTGTCCTCAGAGGCATGGCACAATACAGTATAGTGCTTAATGTATTTTATTCATCTGTAACTCAAGATTCAGATCATTTGTATTTTCCCTTGAATCACAGCACACCCACAGGCACCTGTTTTTAATAGTGGCCCTTCCGAGGACAAAGACAAACAAAACATCAGACACCCCTAACACTGCCGGAGAGTCTTAGAGGCTTGTTAATTAAAACTAGTGCTGTATACAGTAGGCCAAATCCATTTGCTAGCAACACAACATACAAGACTTCGGTAAAGCTAGATAGATGGATGGATGGATGGGTGGGTGGATGCATGCAGGGACTTGTCTTGTTGGGGGCCTTCTTTATCAGCTTTAAAATAATTTAAAATGGCTTAGTTCAATTGTGTGCCCCTTTGCCAAAGCCCTGAGCCGTGGTTTTACAACAGGGCCTCAGACAAAGACAGTACTGTCCCAACAACCAACGAGAGTAGCCCTCTCCTGAAGAAATGAGGAAAAAGAGAAAGAAAGGAGGGGGTGGGGGAACATGCTGGGAACAGGGAGCATGCTGGGAACAGGGAAAGAGTTGTTGCACATTGAAAGCTTGAAATACAGACCTTCTTATACCTTAAAGCAGTTTGTTCTTAGTTTATTTGCAAATGTGCTGCCCACGTATTATACAGGTCTTCGCTAAAACAAGTATCTTGCCCTCTTTACAGCCTATTTACTGTATATCGTACTGTCCTAAGTTGCTCTAAATGCTGATACATGAGGGATACGGCACAAGTGACACAAAGTGCATAACTCGAAAATGAGCCATACACCCCGAGTAGGGCTCCCGAGTTGCGCAGCAGTCTAAAGCAAAACATCTCTGTGCTAGAGGTGTCACTACAGACCCTGGTTCAATTCCAGGCTGTATCACAACTGGCTATGATTGGGAGTCCCATAGGGCAGTGCACAATTGGCCCAGCATCGGCCGGGGTAGGCCATCATTGTAAATAAGAATTTGTTTTTAACCGACTTGCCTAGTTAAAGAAATTAAATACATTGAAACTGAAATTGCGTTTCAGTTATATGATCTGTCTAACGGTTATTTTATCTATCGCTTGTTTTGGGAACAATGTGGAATTGTCCTGCCCACCACCTTGTGTCCACACAGACACAATAATGTGGTTTTGGGTAGATGTGTCATCTGGGATTTGCTGTCTACCTGTCTGTCTGGCCAGACAAGCATGTTGAGTCACTAGAGTTTACAAATGGTTCACTGCTCTTTCTCTAAAACCACAAACCATCACTTCTAATCAAAAGTGACATTCCTTGGAGCATTGGAGAGTTTATAGCCTACTTTCCCTGCGTAGTGGTTAGGGTTGTGGTCTTTACCCCAGAGGGGCTATGGACTTTCCTGTCCATCCCTCACGAGGGTTTGTGGAAAAATGTTATGATTAGTTCTTGAAATCATGAGCCCATGGCATGTCGCACAAAGGGATAGGGGGTCATTTGGTTGGAGGTCAGAGATGATCTTTACACTACGGACATTTGCATTTGTTTTACATGCCTTTAAGCTTTTGACCTTGCTGCTGATTACAGGGTTAAGCACTGCCAGTCTACACATGGCGTGACACACACCTTGACAGGTTGTTTACATAGCCGATGAAATCCAAGAGCAGTCCTGCCTTCGTTGACCAGTGCCCAAGGCAGTAGAAGGAGGGAGGGAGGTAGAGAGAGAGAGAGAGAGAGGTAGTCAGTGAGAGGGGGGGGGGGTATGTAGAGAGAAAGAAAGAGTAGGTAGAGTGAGGGGGGCTAGAAAGAGGACTATAAACGAATGTCAAAGCTGACGTGCATACCTATATAACATAATATGACGTAAAGACGCCATGAAAAATATAGCGCTACACGTGCAACACAGCATTCCTAACCTAGCCCACAATGTCTGCTGTGTGGATCGAGCAGTCAACAAGTCGAGCAGTCATTTGAAAGAGTAAGACAATTTCAGCTAGACAACTCAAAAATGAAACCCATTAACGCCAAGATAATGGCATTCATTGCCGTTGACAATCAACCGTTCTCTGTCGTGGATGATGTTGGCTTTCACTGACTGGTCGAGCACCGGTACACACTACCAAGTAGGGGATATTTTTCAGATGTTGCCCTACCGGAGTTACACAGTATTGTTGAAACTCACATCCATGAGAGTCACTGCTATTAGCTTCACGACTGACATTTGGACCAGCGATATCAGCCCCATGAGCATTATGAGTCTGACAGCACAGTGGGTCGATGAGGATTTCACACTGAGGAAAGCCGTATTGCATGCTCAAGAATGTGCTGGTTCTCATACCACTGCTGCCATTTCAATGGCATTTGAGAACATATTTGAAACTTGGAAACATAAACAATCCTAGCTCCATTCGAACAACTGTCTCGAGAAATAAGCTCAACTGCATCTGTCATGGCTTTGAAATGCCTGCTCAACAAAAATGCCAACACAGACTATCAGGTTAACTTTGAACAAGCGATTCGGTGGCATTCTCACTGTGGCGCCACCATGCTCGATGCTAGGTACAAGGACCGCTACATAGATGCAGAGAAGAAACAGGGTTTACGTTAAATGTTATAGACATAGCTGGACAAGATGGAAACGGACACAGTGACAATGCGCACCGAGGAAGAGAGGCCACAGACAGACAGCTAAAACGTCACTGCTTAACATGTACAATGAAATCCTGGTTGAAACTGAACAAATGAACAACGAAACAGCACAGCAAGTAAGTGAAAGAAATAGGTTTTGATTATGTTTCACTGGAAATGGGGACATACGTAAATGCAAACCAAATAACTTGCTCAGTGTGTGTGTGTTTCAACTATTTAACTGTACTAGAAAAATGTAATGGTTGCAATAATGTTATATATCGGTTATCAGTATCAGTATTGTGTTTTTTTTGGCAAGGAAAATATTGGATCATATTGGTCATATCAGTGCATCCCTACTACATCATTTCAGTTGAGCGTACCAGAGCTTCGTCTGCCTATCGGAAGTTGATGCTGTTGCTTTGCAACCTACCAAGTAGCTTGTTAGCATAACAAATGACTAGCTAAACATTTTACGATTTCAGATGTGTTCGTAAATTCAATCTGTAGTGCCAGAGTGTGCTCTGTGCCTTCATAAATTTGGAGCATTGTCTGATTGAGTGTGTTTAGCTCTCGAAGCGTTCAGTGCGCACACTGGATGCTCTGGCTGAGGAGTAGGGTTGATCCGAGCGTTCAATGGCAATCAAGCACCCAAGCTAACTGGCTAACGTTGGCTAGCTACTTCCAGACACAGATGAGAGAACACCTCACTCTGACCATTTTACTCTCCCTAGCAGAGCATGTTAGGCTGTTTTCATGTTATCCAGAGCATTGGACTAACTGTGCTGCTGGCAACAATTTAATTATGCTTTTTTTGCCAATGTTTACTGACACCGGCCATATTCAACGGGTGTTGTCGAGTGTTCGTAAATTCATTAGTTATTCTGCACGAGAGTGCTCTGAAATCGGAGTAGATTGATAGAATTAACAGTGTTCCTTGATACTCACAATGACAATACCACTTAGCTAAGAATGATGTGAATAATCAAGTCAAAAAAGTTGGGTAGTTAGTTAGATATCAGATAGTTAATATACTGCCTGGCAATTTAGATGTATTAGTAGCCAACTAACATTAGGTAACTAAAGTTAGCTAACATGCCAGTAAAGTACATACTGTTGTAATGCTATGCGGTTCGTAATTTGTATCCGCTCTCGTCCGACATCGGTTGCCTATTTCTTTTTCTTAAAATCTGAAAAGTTATGAAGCCACGCCCATTTTCTGAAGAATTGCATTGTGGGCCCTAAAATAACGGAAATAGTGTCCACTGCATGTATACTTAGTATTTTGGCGAACTTAGTATGACATCCGGGAACTTTTGGC
The DNA here is from genome assembly GCF_045791955.1 of Oncorhynchus clarkii lewisi. Classification (NCBI taxonomy): domain Eukaryota; kingdom Metazoa; phylum Chordata; class Actinopteri; order Salmoniformes; family Salmonidae; genus Oncorhynchus; species Oncorhynchus clarkii. The sequence goes on from NC_092153.1 coordinate 72,584,169, forward strand.
ATACTAACCATTTCCATACTATGACCAATAAGCATACTATATACTCAATTCACATCATAAATAATACAGTTAGTGGGGTTAGTATGAGTATTCAGCTTAACTCTTCAGTGCTTACCTCAGTGAAATACCCAGGGGACATCCCTCTGATAGACAGGACAAAGACCCACCCATCACGACAGATGCCACAGCAGAGAACAGACAATCCATGACAAACAATGACCTTTGATTGAAAGGCTTCAAGAGTGTGTTGAATAGGGTTAAACCTCTGGATACACAGGACAATAGATGCCAGATGGAAAACCCCAGGATGTCTCGCACACACACACACACACACACACACACACACACACACACACACACACACACACACACACACACACACACACACACACACACACACACACACACACACACACACAGCAGGGCTTACTTGAGTGGGCGGCAGGGTAGGCGGTACTGGAATGTTGCTGTCAGCTGGATTCAGAAGTAGTCTACTGTCTGTGTGGACCAGGGGGAATCCCAATAGTGTAATGTGCTTTCCTCTCCCTGTCTCCTCTCCTTCGTTTGCACTGATCTGAAAGCATTAGATAGGTGAAAGTGATGTGGTAGATGCCCAACAAGGATTTGCTTACACCAGCTCAGTAACATCAGTGCAGGTAAAGGAGCCGAGAAGAGGAGGCTAATAATTCCTATTGAGATACATCCTCCGTTATAATGCTTGTGGATTCAAGCTTGATTAAATATTTTGCTCTGAGTCTGTGATTCAAAAGCCTTTCAGGAAGGAGAGGTAACCCTATTCATTTTAGGTTTTTTTTTACATATGGAAATAGAGCTAGATACAGCAATATACCGTAAAGCTGTTATGTGTTGTCACAATGATGTGGGGCAGTGATAGTGCAAGGGTGTAAATGGGAGTTTCCAAAATGCTATAAGCCAGAAGTCATGAGAAAGAGAAAGCACTGAAATACAAAGCAATAGCATCAATAATATTGAAAACAATGCAACAAACAAATTCATCCTCACCCCCCTTTCCCCTATGCTATGGTATGGGGGTCATTGTTGTCAAACGGGTTTCCTATTTTCATAATCTGTTTTTGTTGCTGAGTTGCTTATACCATCACATTTCATTTAATCACAAATCATCAGATATTAGAGTAAGAGGGCTGACAAGTTGCTATGAGCCTGGCCAATGCTTAGCATGTAGTCGGAGGCCAATAGCCCCATCTGAGACAGGGCTCCTATATGCAAATACCGGACCCATCAGCCATCAAAGACATTGTTTTCCCTGGGAAGAAGTCATGCTGAACTGCGCACGGCTCCAGCCTGTTTGGCATGTCATGCTGGCAGTTGGTCAAGTGTAATGGGATACAAAAGAACTCACAACACCAAGCTCCCTTCCTCCACTCACTGCACTTGGCTTAAAGAGGCATTCTGAACTGGATCCAGCTGCGGAGCTATGTTTACTGTAGCTCAATGGGGTCTCACTCACCAGAATATATCACCAGCCAAGCCACCCATGAGGTGGAATGAGTCAGGGTGAGAGGCGAAATGGCCAATGAGTTCAGCCTGTCTGGATTGAAAATGTACCTTTTCAGGATTTGGTCATTTTAGCCAGGTGTGAAGTTAATGAAAAGAGGTAGCCATTTAAGGTTATATTTGATTTGACCTTAATTAACTAGGCAAGTCAGTTAAGAATAAATTCTTATTAATAATGGCGACCTACCACGGCCAAACCTAGACAACGCTGAGCCAATTGTGCGCCTCCCTATGGGACTCACGGCCGGATGTGATACAGCCTGGATGTGGCGGTCAATGTGCCTGCTAGCTAGCTAGCTTCATTCATTGACAACACAGAGTTGGAACTTATGTAATATTATTTTATAGGTCCGTAATAAACCATTTACAAGGTATTTAAGTAGCACATTACTCAACTCCGAGTGTCATAACACATTATGACACGGTCATAACCGTGTCATAATGTCATAACAGCTGACATAACTTGTCATCACATCTCATAATATGGTCACGAGTCTCAACGTCAACAGTGAGGAGGCGACTCCGGGATTCTGGCCTTCTAGGCAGAATTCCTCTGTCCAGTGTCTGTGTTCTTTTGCCCATCTTAATATTTTATTTTTATTCGCCAGTCTGAAATATGTCTTTTTCTTTGCAACTCTGCCTAGAAGGCATCCCGGAGTCGCCTCTTCACTGCTGCTGTGGAGACTGGTGTTTTGTGGGTACTATTTAATGAAGCTGCCAGTTGAGAACTTGTGAGGCATCTGTTTCTCAAACTAGACACTCTAATGTATTTGTCCTCTTGCTCAGTTGTGCACCGGGGCCTCCCACTAATCTTTCTATTCTGCTTAGAGACAGTTTGCGCTGTTCTGTGAAGGGAGTAGTACACAGCGTTTTACGAGACCTTCAGTTTCTTGGAAAAGCCTTCATTACTTAGAACAAGAATAGTCTGACAAGTTTCAGAAGAAAGTACTTTGTTTCTGGCCATTTTGAGCCTGTAATCGAACCCACAAATGCTGCTTCTCCAGATACTCAACTAGTCTAAAGAAGACCAGTTTTATTGCTTCTTTAAAAAGAACAACATTTTTCAGCTGTGCTAACATAATTGAAAAAGGGTTTTCTAATGATCAATTATCCTATTTAAATTATAAACTTGGATGAGCTAACACAACATGCCATTGGAACACAGGAGTGATGGTTGCTGATAATGGGCCTCTGTACGCCTATGTAGATATTCCATAAAAAAATCTGCTGTTTCCAGCTACTATATTAATTTACAACATTACAATGTCTACACTGTATTTCTGATCAATTTTATGTTATTTTAATGGACAAAAATGTAGATTTTCTTTCAAAAACAAGGACATTTCAAAGTGACCCCAATCTTTTGAACAGTAGTGCATGTCATTTTTAAATAACATTTTAAATTACTTTTAGAAAATACACTTTGACACGGTCAAGAAGCATTATGACCATCCTGTGTCACTTTACTTAGACTAAGAAAATACACTTTATTACGCTGTTAAGAAGCATTTTTACCATCAAATCATATAAGCCAGATAGGCCTATCACATACATGCCCTTATGCCAGTCATCAGTCAAAAAGAGGGTGCCTTGTCCTGCTCCTGAAATCTGCTCCTGCATTCATCCCAGTCATCAGCAACAGAGCATTGGGGTAAGTACATGTCTGACATCAATGTGTGCAAAAATATAAACGCAATATGTAAAGTGTTGGTCCCATGTTTCATGAGCTGAAATAAAAAATCCCAGAAATGTTCTGTACGCACAAATATCTTATTTCTCTCAAATTATGTGCAGAAATGTGTTTACATCCCTATAAGTGAGCAGTGCCAAGATAATTCATCCACCTGACAGGTGTGGCGTATCAAGAAGCTAATTAAACAGCATGATCATTACACAGGTGCACCTTGTGCTGAGGACAATTAAGGGTCACTTTAAAATGGGCCGCTTTGTCACAGATGCCACAGATGTCTCAAGTTTTGAGGGAGCATGCAATTTGCATGCTGACTGCAGGAATGTCCACCAGAACTGTTGCCAGAGAATGTAATATTAATTTCTCTACCATAAGCTGCCTCCTATGTCATTTTAGAGAATTTGGCAGTACGTCCAACCGGTCTCACAAACGCACCCCACGTGTTACCATGCCAGCACAGAACCTCCACATCCGGCTTCTTCACCTGCGGGTTCGTCTGAGGAGGGGTGCTGAGGTGTATTTTTTTAAATGTATTTTTTATTCCACCTTGATATAACCAGGTAGGCTAGTTGAGAACAAGTTCTCATTTACAACTGCGACCTGGCCAAGATAAAGCATAGCAGTGTGAACAGACAACACAGAGTTACACATGGAGTGAACAATAAACAAGTCAATAACACAGTACAAAAAAATAATAAAAAGAGTCTATATACATTGTGGTCAAAAGGCATGAGGAGGTAGGCAAATAACTACAATTTAGCAGATTAACACTGGAGTGATAAATGATCAGATGGGCATGTGCAGGTAGAGATACTGGTGTGCAAAAGAGCAGAAAAGTAAATAAATAAAAACAGTATGGGGATGAGGTAGGTAAATTGGGTGGGCTATTTAACAATGGACAGCTGCAGCGATCGGTTAGCTGCTTTAGATAGCAGATATTTAAAGTTGGTGAGGGAGATAAAAGTCTCCAACTTCAGCGATTTTTGCAATTCGTTCCAGTCACAGGCAGCAGGGAACTGGAAGGAAAGGCTGCCAAATGAGGTGTTGGCTTTAAGGATGATCAGTGAGATACACCTGCTGGAGCGCGTGCTACGGGTGGGTGTTGCCATCGTGACCAGTGAACTGAGATAAGGCGGAGCTTTACCTAGCATGGACTTGTAGATAACCTGGAGCCAGTGGGTCTGGCGACGAATATGTAGCGAGGACCAACCGACTAGAGCATACAGGTCGCAGTGGTGGGTGGTATAAGGTGCTTTATTAAAAAAACGGATGGCACTGTGATAAACTGCATCCAGTTTGCTGAGTAGAGAATTGGACGCTATTTTGTAGATGACATTGCCGAAGTCGAGGATCGGTAGGATAGTCAGTTTTACTAGGGTAAGTTTGGCGGCGTGAGTGAAGGAGGCTTTGTTGCGGAATATAAAGCCGACTCTAGATTTGATTTTGGATTGGAGATGTTTGATATGTATTTCTGTCTGTAATAAAGTATTTTTCTTGGGAAAAACAAATTCTGATTGGCTGGGCCTGGTTCCCCAGTGGGTGGGACTGGCTGCCAATTGGGTGGGCCTATGAGCTCACAGGCCCACCCATGGCTGCACCCCTGCCCAGTCATGTGAAATCCATAGATTAGGGCCAAAATAATTTATGATTTCCTCATGATTTCCTTATATGAATTGTAACTCAGTAAAATCTCAGTAAAATCTTAGAAATTGTTGAATGTAAACTTCCGACTTCAACTGTATATATACTGTACACAGTACCAGTCAAAAGTTTGGACACACCTAATCATTCAAGGGTTTTTTCCTTATTTTACTATTTTCTACTTTGTAAAACAATAGTGAAGACATCAAAACTATGAAATTACACATATGGAATCATTAACATTAGTTAGCCAAAAAAGCGATAAACAAATCAAAATATATTTTATATTTGAGATTCTTCAAAGTAGCCACCCTTGGCCTTGATGACAGCTTTGCACACTCTTGGCATTCTCTCAACCAGTTTCACCTGGAATGCTTTTCCAACAGTCTTGAAGGAGTTCCCACATATGTTGAGCCCCGGTTTGCTGCCTTTCCTTCACTCTGCGGTCCAACTCATTCCAAAACATCTCAATTGGGCTGAGGTCAGGTGATTGTGGAGGCCAGGTCATCTGATGCAGCACTCCATCACTTTCCTGCTTGGTCAAATAGCCTTTGCACAGCCTGGGGATGTTTTGTGTCATTGTCCTGTTGAAAAACAAATGATAGTCCCACTAAGCTCAAGCCAGATGGGATGGCGTATTGCTGCAGAACGCTGTGGTAGCCATGCTGGTTAAGTGTGCCTTGAATTCTAAATAAATCACAGAGAGTGTCACCAGCAAAGCACCCCCACACCATCACACCTCCTACTCCCTGCTTTATGGTGGGAACCACACATGTGGAGATCATCCGTTCACCTACTCTCCGTCTCACAAAGACACGGCAGTTGGAACCAAAAATCTCAAATTTGGACTCAAGGACAAATTTGACCAAAGGACAGATTTCCACAGGTCTAATGTCCATTGCTCATGTTTCTTGGCCCAAGCAAGTCTCTTCTCCTTATTGGTGCCTTTAGTAGCGGGTTCTTTGCAGCATTTCGACCATGAAGGCCTGATTCACCCAGTCTCCTCTGAACGGTTGACGATGAGATGTGTGTTTCTTGAACTATGTGAAGCATTTATTTGGGCTGCAATTTTTGAGGCTGGTAACACTAATGAACTTGTTCTCTGCAGCAGAGGTAACTCTGGGTCTTCGTTTCCTGTGGCGGTCCTCATGAGAGACAGTTAACACTAATGAACATATCCTCTGCAGCAGAGGTAACTCTGGGTCTTCGTTTCCTGTGTCGGTCCTCGTGAGAGCCAGTTTCATCATAGCGCTTGATGGTTGTTGTGACTGCACTTGAAGTGTTCCAGATTGACTGACCTTCAAGTCTTAAAGCAATGATGGACTGTTGTTTCTCTTTGCTTATTCAAGCTGTTGTTGCCATAATATGGACTTGGTATTTTACCAAATAGGGCTGTCTTCTGTATACCACCCCTATCTTGTCACAATACAACTGATTGGCTCAAACGCATTAAGAAGGAAAGAAATTCCACAAATTAACTTTTAACAAGGCACACCTGTTAATTGAAATATATTCCAGGTCATGAAGCTGGTTGAGAGAATGCCAAGAGTGTGCAAAGCTGTCATCAAGGCAAAGGGTGGCTACTTTGAAGAATCTCAAATATAAAATATGTTTAGATTTGTTTAACACTTTTTTGGTTACTACATGATTCCATATGTGTTATTTTATAGTTTTGATGTCTTCGCTATTATCCTACAATGTAGAAAATAGTTAAATTAAAGAAAAAACCCTTGAATGAGTCGGTGAGTCCAAATTTTGACTGGTACTGTATATATAACATAAATATACCATTGACACGTAGGCTATGGTGTAATGGAATGTTTTGCCTTGTGTGGTTGGTTTTGTGGGTTTCAACACTTATGTAGGTGTCATAACCAGCCACTACTACCGTAGTAGGTTTTGTTGGTTTTTCCACTCTATGTACAGTAGTTGTCATTAACAGCCATAAAATAACGCAATTTATGTCACAACAGGTCTAAATATATGTGTCATGACAGTGTTATGTCAGCTGTTCTGACATATTATGTCATGGTTATGACTGTGTTATAACGTGTTATGACGCTTGATGTCTAGTAAAGTGTTGCCAGTATTTATAAAGTCTGTGTTCACCATTTATGAATCATTGCTCCCACATGTATAAACCATTTACTTATCATTAGTGTGAGCTATTAATGCTTTATAAATACTGTTTTGAGTGTCCAGTGTAATTTCTCATAAAAAGATGGGCATGCCATTGGTAGACATTCCAGCAATACCTGGTACCCTTGTGGCGCAATGGTCTAAGGTACTGCATCTCAGTGCTAGAGGTGTCGCTACAGACCCTGGATCGATTCCAGGCTGTATCACAACCGGCCGTGATTGGGAGTCCCATAGGGCGGTGCACAATTGGCCCAGTGTCGCCCGGGTTAGGGTTTGGCCGGGGTAGGCCACCATTAGAAATAAGAATTTGTTCTTAACTGACTTGCCTTGTTAAATAAAGGTTAAATGACATACACAGGATATTTAACCTCTTGGAACTACCGCTCCCGGATCCGGGAGAATTGTCATCAACTGACACTAATTAGCATAACGCAACAGATAATTAAGGAAAAATATTTTTTTTAATATATTTTTGAATTAACTAGCTTATTAACATTTACTAATATAAATGGTGAGCATTCTGTTTGTAAATGCCTTATTAATGGTTGTTACAGACCCTTAAAATAAATAAAGTGTTACCAGAACTTAACTAACAAGTGATTTTGGGCAGTGATAAACAGTGTGTAGCTTGTGCGTTATTTACAGTAATTTGACAGCTGCAAATGATGATGTTGTAGACATGTTATTGTTCTCAGAAATAAGCCCTGAGCGATTTCCCAACTCGATAGACTGTATGCAGACTAGTTTTTCATGCACATTTTTTAAACTTGAGAAATACTACACCAAACACCTTAGCTGGATGTAAAATTGTGCGACTAAGACCTCCTTGGCAAAAAATGTCATTTCTTGATTTATTTTAGATTATTTCTGACTATTTTAAGGAAGTGATTACTTTGAGGAAGTGGCTATATTGTTGCTATGGTGACCCAAGAGGGACCAACAACAGTACCTACCAGGGCATGATATGCAAACATAACACACCCACATCAAACTACACCCCCAAGACAGCTCTCGTTTGGCTTCAGTCATGGCCGCTAGCGTTTCTTAATGAGCGAGGCCAAATCAGGAACTGCAGTGGCCATTTAAAGCCGCAGTCTATAGTTTTATTTCTGGTAAAAAAGTATTGACCTCAGCAGGGTTGAATGGGAAGGCCTTTGCGAGAGTACTGATATACCGATTTGATAATTGTTTTAAACGCACGTGTGTCTTGTTTGTGTACATTTTTGCTTAATTTTGTCCTGAGCCCATAGGGGACAAATAATGGATAGACTGTCTAGCAGCAAATATAGGACAATGTGCTGGCTCAGTCTGGTATAACTTCAGAGTACTTTTTTATTGAACATGGCGCTAAGTCTAGGTCAGTGGACATATAGTAGAAGTCATTCTTGAATGATGACTCATTCACAGCTGTTATACATTAACATCGGATGACCGGCCTCAAAGGCAGTTCTGTTCTTCAACTCCTGATGTATTGTAACAGATGTGCACAATTAGCAGAAATAAGCATTCTTTTCAGTTGAGGACGTAATCTTTCTAACAGACACAAAGATTTCATGTAATTAGTAAACTATCGATGGAGGTTCAATACAACCATTATTGTATTTTATTATCCACGTCCTGTTGGTGTAATGTACTAATAATGTGAGCACAACTGCAAAGCCATACCTCGACCTACATTAACATAATGGTCAAAGTAGAACAGTGTTTTTTAGATGATTCCTAAGGCACAGACTCATGTTTGTTTGAGCCCAGCACTAACAAACCTGATCAGGATTTTGGCGATTATTATTTGAAACAGAACAAAACATTTGAGCACAGTGCCAGAATGGATTCTGAAATGCTGTTGTATAATGCACAGTGTTGTTAATTATTAGTTATTTAACCAGGCAAGTCAGTTAAGAACAAATTCTTATTTTCAATGACGGCCTAGTGGGTTAATTGCCTGTTCAGCGGCAGAACAACAGATTTGTACCTTGTCAGGTTGGGGGTTTGAACTTTCAACCTTCTGGTTACTAGTCCAACGCTCTAACCACTAGGCTAGCCTGCCTCCCCAGTGTGTTTTTCTCATGAGGGAAGTGCATTAGCCGGTTATCATTCATTAGCATTTAGCATATCTTTTGAGTCATCTGGCATATATTATGTTAGCGTGTCTCTCCCTCAGCCAGTGTGAGGCCTTTGAAGATGTTGGAGGCCTGTTTACCCTAGACCTCCCAGTGGCCTTGGCTAAGCCAGAGAGCTAAATCAGGTCAGGTCTAAAAACAGTCATTGCGGGATTGGAGATCAACACAGAGGGGAACTTTGAACCGACTGTGAGAGCTAGCATGCTTTTTCTGCATCTTTGTGCTGAGATATCCTATCCAATCCAATATACAGTACACTGTGCAAGTCTGAAACGTGGACCAAAGCTGCCAACTGACTGTGCAAAACATGCGAGTTCTCTCTCAGTCCTAGACAAAGCCAATAGCATATTCAAGTCAAATACACATGACAGACCTACAGATATAGAGCTCAGCTGCATTCAGATGAAATAGGAATCCAGTCTTGAAAATCCATGTAATTTCCAGGTAACTGTTTTCAGATAGCATGTTCACGAATCCTCACAAAAACCAACAATTAGGCTGCATTTACACAGGCAGCCCAATTCTAATACTTTTTTCAATAATTGGTATTTAATCAATCAGATCAACTTATTTTCCACCATAATTGCAAATAAATTCATAAAAAATCCTACGATGGGATTTTCTGGATTTTTTCTTCTCATTTTGTCTGTCATAGTTGAGGTGTACCTATGATGACAATTACAGGCCTCTCTCATCTTTTTAAGTGGGAGAACTAGCACAATTGGTGGCTGACTAAATACTTTTTTGCCCCACTGTATGTATTCAACCCGTGTAGTGGAGGGTATACACACTTATTTTTCAGTGGGCATTACATATACTCACTTCTTAATCCCCACTATGCGTATCAAAGTAGCCATATCATTTAATAAGGCTGGTAACAAAGTTTAGAATGTTTAGCTTAAAATGTTGATCAACTATTATTTCTTCACATTTTAGGCGCAGAAATGTGCACACAGGCATTAGGCCTACACGCAAATGTTCCAAAAAACAGTTTGTGGATAAACACTGTTCTAAAATGCACAACACACATGCAAGCAGTTTCATGGACAGATATCAGAATATCCATTAGAAATTTAGAAAGAGGGGCGATCTAAAGATGCAACAACTATCACGGGTTGCTAATATGACTAGGATAGTGACTTTGGCTGCAAGACAATGAAAGAAAGTTGAAAGAAATCAAATAGAACAAGAGAATGTGGAGACAGTTATGAAATAACTGCCTCCACATTTATATGGTGGGATTTTGGCTATAGGCTACTTTGAAGCAAGGTGAGACATGCCTCATAATATGAAGAAAATCTTCCAGGTTTCAAACAAGGAACAGGAACAATATAGCGATGAAAATGATAGGCCTAACCGTCTTCTGGCAGATGGAAAGGCTTTCCCAAAACCTTCTCTATTAACTGTTAACTAGCTACCAAGTAGCCTGGCAGAATGATATCATGATTATTTGCACCAATCCAGTGGCCATTTGTTTTGCAAACTCCATCTCAGTGCTACAGAAACATCACTAACCAAACAACAGTGCTAGGTGCCTGTGCATTTGAATTAAAGTAACTACACTCAAAAATCACAATTTCTTAGATTTTTCCCCAGACCTCAAAAATAGTCTCCTAATATGGTTTAAGTATTGTTATGGACTTAGAACATCCAATTTTGTTGTTTTTATTTGAGAACAAAAACCTGAAAACATATTAAATGTGCCTACTTCCACAGTAAAGCTTGGGTTGAGATTTGTCATATGGGATTTATCATTTTAGGTTACTGTTTTCATATAATTTTCACACAGGGTGCTTTTCCTTCGCCTGGCAGGCCGCTAGGAAGTTTTGGGCAAAATTAGAGTACCCACTTCTCCAGGCACATCTACACAACTGTTGTACCCCCTGAGTCAATTACATGTCATATTCACCTTTGCCAGCGATTACAGCTTTGAGTCTTTCTGGGTAAGTCTCTAAGAGCTTTCCGCACCTGGATTGTACAACATTAGCCCATTATTCTTTTTGAAATTCTTTAAGCTCTGTCAAATTGGTTGTTGATCATTGCTAGACAACCATTTTCAGGTCTTGCCATATATTTTCAAGCAGATTTAAGTCTAAATTGTTACTCGTCCACTCAGGAACATTCACTGTCTTCTTGGTAAACATCTCCATTTTAGCTTTGGCCTGGTGTTTTAGGTTATTGTCATGCTGAAAGGAGAGCTCATCTCCCAGTGTCTGGTGAAAAGCAGACTGAACCAGGTTTTCCTCTAGGATGTTGCCTGTGATTAGCTCCATTCGTTTCTTTTTTATCCTGAAAAACTCTCTGGTCCTTAACGATTACAAGCGTACCCATAACATGATGCAGCCACCACTATGCTTTAAAATATGGAGGGTGGTACTCAGTAGTGTGGTGTGTTGGATTTGACCCAAACATAACACTTTGTATTTAGGACAAAAAGTTTATTGCTTTGCCACATTTTCTGCAGTATTACGTTAGTGCCTTGTCGCAAACAGAAGGAATGTTTTGGAATATTTTTATTCTGTACAAGATTTCTTCTTTTCACTCTGTTAATTAGGTTAGTATTGTGGAGTAACTACAATGTTGTTTCTCCTATCACAGCTATTAAACTCTGTAACAGTTTTAAAGTCACCATTGGTCACCTGAGAGGTTTTCATTCCTCTCCAGCAACTGAGTTAGGAAGGATGCCTGTATATTTGTAGTGACGGTGTATTGATACACCATCCAAAGTGTAATTAATAAATTCACCAAGCACTATTATTGCACAGAGTGAGTCCATCCAGCTTCTTATGTGACTCGTTAAGCAAATTTGTACTCCTGAACATATTTAGGCTTGCCATAAGAAAGGGGTTGAATACTTATCGACTCTAGATATTTCAGCTTTTCATTTATATTCATTTGAGGAGAAAAAAATTCTAAACATAATTCCACTTTGATATTATGTGGTATCATGTGTAGGCCAGCGACAACAAATGTCATTCCCACAAAAAATCTAATTTTAAGTTCAAGCTGTAACACAACAAAACGTGCCTAAAGTTAAGGGGTGTGAATACCTCCTGAAGGCCCTGTATATGTGTAGAGTTAGAGAAATCAATGTGTATTTCCCTATCAGTGTCACAGAACCTAAAGGGACATTACACTCCAAAATCAAATGTTTTTCCCATGTTTTTCAACATTGTGGTACTGAATTTATCTTGACATTTGACTAATAAATAAGACTGTTATACAAATTCTTGGTATACAGTCTGAAACAAAGCACTGCAAAAACTTAAGTAAGTTTCCTTAAAAGGCAGAATGTTGAATAAAATTCAGCTGGTCGACCTTTGAGGCAAAATACCCAAAGAAATGATTACTGGCGCAGGAGTTGAAATGTCGATCACCTGTCGCATGCACAAAACAATGTAAACACCTGCATGTGCATGTACTTCCGTCTTGTGCACGTGCCTTAGGTTATGCACAAACAGATCTTGAATGCCACACACCGAAACCTACATTTTGAAGTCAGTTTAATAATACTTTCGTCCCAAATTTCGACCAGCTGAAGGACGAACTCCACAGAATATCGTCAGAGTAAGTTCAAAGATAATGTTATTCAACATTTGTGATAGAAAAACACTTGAACGTTCCTTGTCTATCTAAATGTATATGGCTATCCTGTACACCAGTGGTTCCCAATCTTTTTGAGTTAATGTACTGTACTGCAACTGAATTTTGCTCTGCCTGGAGTACCCCTGAAGTACCCCCTAGTATGCATTTTACCAGTATGCTGGTAAATGAGTCTTCTCAAGTACCGTCTGTGGATAGGCCAAGTACCCGCAGGGTTCCTAGTACCCCTGGTTGGGAACCACTGCTGTACACAATGGAAAGCATCACCACATTCGGGACTACTTGACAGTATACTACTTTCTCAGGTGGGACAATGTCTAACAAACGTTGATTTTGGCGTGCAATATCCCTTTTAAATTCCCCCGATTGCTTCTGTGTGTTTAGTTTGTACTATTCTCCACAGGTGGTCCAAGGAGCAGAAAGCAGAGCACAACCCTGGATAAATGTGGCCTAGTTCTTATTGCCGTGACTATCTAAAACAGACATATGTAGCATAGCATATACTGTATGTAGTAAAACTACCATCATGCCTGACGCTAGTGCACAATGGTGTCCGTTTACACAACTTCTTCTCTATGGGGATGTGAAGGAGACCATACATTTCTTTGTTCTCTCACGCAGACCATGACTCTTTCCCTGCTTGAAGAGTACCAGCTTAAATTAGGTGCATTTTGGAAGGACATGAAACACAGAGCTAAGCATATCCAGAGCATGCCAAAGGCTTTCTGATTAGTTTAGTTCCCCACTCAAACAAAACAAAATATTTTCCTGAAACTAAAAATGAAGTCAGAGAGTGAAATGATTACATTTTAGAGAATGTTTTGGCTTTGGGGCATTGTTCCTTCTTTTCAGCGTTCCAATCATGTTTTGACGATGTTGATGATTATGCTGAATATGAACCCACAACTAGAGGCTACAATGCCCCTAAATATCCATACAGTTTACTTCAAAGGTCAACATTTTTGGGTTGCTGACTCTCAAGTGATATTGCTTTGAGGCATTCCAGAGGGCCCAGAGCAGCGGTAAAAGCCAAGAAAGATATCGGTCCTGTGGCTTTACCTTTACAGATTATCTATCTTTTTGGACGTTCTACGGTTATGTGGACTTTCTTCAAACAAACCGGCGCTGTCAACACTAGTGGAGGTCAAAATATACACTCACCTCTGAAACTATTCACATAGTTATGGGATTTGCACTCTGGCAAACATACCTGCATTGCATTCCAATGGCTGCAATGAAAAGGGTCAGGGTACAATTGCATTATCATTCACTCTTTGGTCATGCGTTCCAATCTTATATAAATGTGAAATGAAATGAATTTGATGTTTGAACTTGTTGATGTGGAAGTTGACTTGAAACTAAAACATTCCTCTATCGCTCTCCCTCACTAGAATCCAGAATCCCTGGACTCGTCCATTCAGAGTGCCCTGTCGGCCCTGTTCCCGCCCTTCGAGGCCACAGCGCCCACTGTCCTCAGCCAGCTGTTCAGGACCATCGAGGAGCGATACCGCGGTGATGCGCTGCACTGCCTGCTGGACTTTCTCATCCCGTCCAAACACCTCCTGGAGATCGTGCAGCAGGCGGCGTGTGTGAGTACACACACACACACACGCACACACACACACACACATACACACACACACACACACACACACACACACACACACACACACACACACACACACACACACACACACACACACACACACACACACACACACACACATAGACACACAAAAACACACACACCTCCCTATCTCTCTCAGACAGACACATACACACACACGCACACACAGAGAGAGAGAATAGATGGAGCAACTTGACAGTAACAGTAAAACCGCACAGGTTTACAACTGAGGTTCTAACTGTATCTCAGCAAAAAAAGATCAACAAAAGGTTTAGTTGTCCATCAGGGGATACATCCAAGCTGTTCTTTATGCCTCATCAATCCCGAATACTATTATTTTCTGTGGTTGCTAGCCAGATACGCAACTGAGCTGACATCGCTGAGCAGACATCGCTGAGCAAAGGATTATATTTGATTGTTTTTATTGTACAAAAGAAAACAGTCTAGAATACCAGGCATTTGTCTTATTTGAGGCTCAATAACAGTCTGGTTTAGGCCAGAATCAGTTTTCCATAACCACAGCTCAGTAGTGTACTGACATAAAGGTGAATTTGAGGTGAAATGAATGGTGACTCTATCCTTCCCTCATTCCATTCCAGTCTGTCAAATGCAATTTAAAGTAGACATAAGCCTGCTTTGTTTAGGATTCTAGTCTCCTCACATGGCACATGTTACATAGCTTAAGTGCACCCCTAGTGGGCACCCCGGGAATTTAAATGATGGATAATTTAGTATTTTTTATTCTAGTACAGCATTAAAACACCTGATTAAACTAATCAAGGGTGTTGATAATTGGTTGAGTTGCGCTGTTGCTGGGCTGGAACAAAAATGTGCAGTCCTACCGCAGGATTAATGTCGAAAAAATACTGACCTAAGAAATCGTAAATCCATGCAATTTACCTCCCTCCCCAACCTCTCCCTTCCTCTCCCCAGGCTGCGTACTCGGATGTGCTTTTCCTTTGTGAGGGCTGGCCCCTATGCCTTCGCGACAGGACCGTGATCCAGCTGGCCTCACTCAACCCTCTTCTGCTGCGCCCCGGAGACTTTTACCTGCAGGTGGAGCCCTTTGGAGAACAGGCAGCCCGCATCGTTCTCAAAAGTCTCTTGGAGGAGGGCTGCCGTGAGGTGGAGGAGACCCCCATCCCCGAGACCTCTTACCCGTGCATCTTCACCCTTGACTGGCTGAGGGAGGTGAATGACGGCCGCCATGGCACCCCACTGTCCCGCTGCCTCCTTTCCACCGACCAGGGAGTGATGAAAGTGCCCTGGGCACAAGTTGCCATTCCAGAGTTTTTGGACAAGCCCAAGACAATGACTACACCAAGTGTTATCCGTGACGTTCCGTTTGAGCCGACGGCGTTGCAGATTCCATCCTCTTCCGACTCTACTTCTTCCGCCCTTTCCCTAGAGACCATGATCCTTCCTGCCAGGGACGGGATCTCTGTGTCTTTGAGACTCATGGATGGTACCTCGAAACTAATCAAGGGGGACCATGAAAAATCTGTTCCCAAACCGTGTGCCAAACCACTAGTCAAGCCTGTGGGCTGGGTGTCGCCTAACACCTGGGACACCAGCCGGAACTACCGCGAGGTCGAAGGTGACTACGTGGATTTAGTGGATTTCGCAAAGAAGAAAGAGTCTCTTACGGGATGCAGTAAGACTCCCAACTCTTCTACTCCCCCTTTGTTCAAACCAGTCAGGCCCCCTCCCCCTGTACCGCTCATGAACAGCACCCCCTGTGGGCGCAGCCTCAGATTTTCAGAAGAGCCTTGCATGCCATGCAGCCAGAGGAGGCTAGGTCAGGAGCCTAGTGGACAGGAACTAAAATGCAGGTACAGGGACTCCTACCTGGCAGCTCTGCGCAACCCAGTTCCCTTTGAAAAGGGGAGCATAGGTCTGCTAGCTGCTCTGGAGGAGTCTGGCTCCTGTGAAGGGGAGGAGATGGGCTTCAGGGGTCACGCCAGAGGTCCGGGTCAGGACCCCGGGGAGTGCTGTAACCACTGTAAGGAGCCTATTGTAGGTCACGAGCCACACCAACATGGACACTTTGGTAAAGAACCCCCATTGGACCTAAATCACATACCACACAAATCCATTGAACCTGCCATAACTCACAAACCAGGAAAAAATACTATAGAAACTCAAATCATCCATAAACTGTGCCAAGGGGAACCCTATCTTCAGACACACCACATGGCCCATCAATCGGGACCTGACTCAAAGGTAGCGTTACCTCCGGCAATCTCTCACCTGGTCATGGTTGATGCATGCGAGTGTGACTACACCTCCAAGCCAATTTGGAACCCGGAGGCGGTGAAAACCATAGGTAAACACAAAACCAAGCCCAGGTCACTGTCCACCGTGTCTGAGAAGGCCAGAGGAAGTCCTCTGGTCCATAAACTGAACAACAGGAGCCACAGTGACATCTGCCCAGAGATGATTCCCCCCAGTTCCCAGGTGGTGCAATGTAAGAAAGGCAAGGCCTTTGGGCCGATGTCCCCCAAGCTGGACAGACAGCAGTCTGCCAAGAAAGGTAATAGTGACTATGTACAGCATCCATATTAGAACATCTCTCATTTGTCAGATGAAATTTCCTGAGTTATCAGTTTTCAGATGAAACAACTGGCAGTTTCGTCTGACAGCTGAGTGACTTCAACATCTGAATGCCCTATCTGTGACCACTGTGAGAACGAACCGTTTAATAACATGTTTAAAGGGACGTTCATGTTGTTTGGGATAACAACAGATTTAGGATTCAATGAGCCTATGCTTGCATTGAGTTGGCAATGAATTGAATCCTAGATAGAGTGTCAGTAGATTTTTACTGCTCTGCTATTGTATGAGATTAATGTTTTGTATTTCCCGAGGGTCGAAATACCTCACAGACAGAATTGCAACATTTAGGCTATAGTATTGTTGTACCACATTCAGCATACTGTCTTGCTTCATAAAAAGTGCATGTTTCAAATGGACATTGAAACCATCTCTGTGTACAACAACTAATTTAAACTCAACATTGACCCTTTCTACTGAAGAGAGTGTGCTGTGTCAAAGGACAGAGGATGCCATAAAGAGGCTCCCTATGAGGCTCCCTAACTCTAATAAGGCTGTACTCTGAGAAGGGGCCATTAGGCCAGTGTCCATTGGCTATGGTAGTAAACATGGCATTCCTTTAATGGAGAGAAACAGTTCCTGTTCCCTAAGCACTCACAAGGGCCCTAACAAGGACACTCAGAGGACTGTCAGTGAGCTAGGGAGGAACGAGAGTGCACTGTCCCCATTTCTTATTACATACTTCCTCCCTACACCCTCACAGGGGCACTCAGAAGACTATTGGACTGGTGAGGGAGAGGGAGCACAGACAAGCCTTTGTTGGCTCTGGAAGAAGTTAGAATGCTAGAAATCAAAGCCAGGCTTAACAGCCTCAAAGTGTTTGGCTACAGGGAGAGAGCATGTCCAATGCAAGGCTGTGAATTGCGTAAATGTGGCGCGTAAGGATAAGGTTTGCATGAAAGACTCCATTGAGATTCATCTCTGAAAAAATAAATGCTCCCAGTGCTAAAAGACCAAAGGTCAGTGAACAGGATATACAGTGAATACAGTGCAGAATAGTGTCAGAATTGCTTTGAAAATGCTGATCTATTGTTTCTTCGAAACAACAAGGAAGACTTTACAGTAGGGCATTGTTCTTCAACCCTGTGTGTTTCACAAACCGTGTCTATCTTCCTTGTTAAATTGAAATTCATATGATCTGTCATTTCTTTTCACCACAAGATCCCCAGCCTGGCAAAGTTGAAACGCGGGCTATTGCACCCCACAACAGACCTGACACCAAACCCCAGAGCCCAAAAACAAAGCCCTCAGCTCCCCCCATCCAACCCCCCTCCCCCGTATCCAGTTCTCCTCCATCTCCCTCCACCCAACACTCCATTTTCAGAAGCATCAGCGGTCTGCTTCACCTGGGCATTGTCAGTCTGCCAGGTACAGTGTTTTTTTCTGCATTGCGTTTAGTGTTATCCAGAGTTGTCCAATAACAAACACTCATTTTCGTTTTCAGTTGCAAAGCGTGTTGCTACGGTCTGCCCTTATGAATACGACCCTGGTCCACACTTTTCTTCATCTAACCTCTCCATGACACCCTTGTCTCCTCAACCTCCAGGGAGCAGAGACAGGGTGGGCAGGGCCGTGCTGGAGGTCCATGGGGACAGGCAGGGCTGGACATCTCCTCTGCTGTACGCCCATGAGGTGTGCAAAGTGCTACTCTACCTCCACTCCATCCCCAGGTAATACCAATCAATCCCTAATAATCTTCGGTGATAGTTCAAGGGAGTTTACTGTATGTGATTTGTATAGGGTGTGGGTGATCAACTAGTCTGGTCTGCCCTTACCTTACTATAATATCCAGTCATGCATGTGTTGTGTCCTTTTACTAGACACATTGTGTGAGATGACCTATGAAATTAATGACATGGAAATTAGTATTTTACATTGTTTGTAAATAATTGCACTTTCTAGTGCAAGTTGTCAAAACATTCCAGTCATGGATTTTTGGTTATATTTTTTAACCAAAGGGGGGCAGTAAAACATTACTGTACATGCCTCATACACAGGCCTTGTGCTTGAGCCCTATTTGAATACTCTATTAATGCATCCTTCCTTCTTTACTTCCTTCCTTCCTTCCTTCCTTGAAGTAATCACTGACCTGACATGGTTTGTGGATTCTACATTTACATTTTTGTAATTTATAAGACACTCTTATCCAGAGAGACTTACAGTGCATTCATCTTACAGTAAGATAGCTTTTTACATTTATTTTAAATGTATTTAACCTTAAGTCAGTTAAGAACAAATTCTTATTTACAATGACTGCCTACCAAAAGGCAAAAGACCTCCTGCGGGGACGGTGGCTGGGATAAAATAAATAACTAAATAAAAAAATAACATAGAAATATAGGACAAAACACACATCACGACAAGAGAGACAAAACAACACTACATAAAGAAAGACCTAAGACAACAACATAGCAAGGCAGCAACACATGACAAGACAGCATGGTAGCAACTATAGCTAGGTGAGACAACCACATATCACAGTCATAGTAAGTACATTTTTCCTCATTAAAGAAGCTATCAGTAATGTCGGTGCTAGTAGTGCATGTTTTTATTTTATTTTTTAAATCTTCTAGCTTTACCCCCAGCTGACATGGTCTTGGAGCTGGGACTGTTCAAAAGCCAAATGTCCTCATAATACACATTTTACAATCTAATCTGTTTAGACAGCTTTAATAATGGACACACTTTGAAGTTCAAGGTGACGGCTGCCTGGTTAAACAGATAGGCCCTTTAATGTTGTTGCCTTTATGTCCCTCATTTAACCCTTTATGATGCATCCAATCCTGACAAACCACAATGACTGCCAACTGGCTGGTATGCATGCTTTAAAAGAACATAGTGGTGGGGGCTTGAGTGGGGGGTACTCTCTCTGCGTGTGAGAGCTAGTTATCAAAATCCAGAAAAGAGACGTTCAATTCTTCAACCACCTAAAAGAAAGCAATTCCCAAACCTTCCATAACAAAGCCATCAGCTACAGAGAAATAAACCTGGAGATAAACTTGCCCCCTAAGCAAGCTGGTCCTGGGTCTCTGTTCACAAACACAAACATTTCCCAGGACTGCAACAAAATTAGACCCAACCAAATCATGAGAAAAGAAAAATAGAATTACTTGAAACATTAGAAAGAATGAACAAAAAAACAGAGCAAACTAGAATGCTATTTGGCCCTAAACAGAGCGTACACGGTGGCAGAATACCTGACCAATGTGACTGACCCAAAATTAAGGACATCTTTGATTATGTACAGGCTTAGTGAGCATAGCCTTGCTATTGAGAAAGGCCTCTGAAGGCAGAGTTGGCTCTCAAGAGAAGACATGCCATGTGCACACTGCCCACAATATGAGGTGGGAACTGAGCTGCATTTCCTAACCTCCTGCCAAATGTATGACCATATTAGAGAGATAGATTTTCCTCAGATTACACAGACCCACAAAGAATTTGAAAATAAATCAAATATTGATTAACTCCCATATCTATTGGGTGAAATACCAGTGTGCAATCAGAGCAGCAACATTTGTGACCTGTTGCCACAAAAAAAGGGAAACCAGTGAAGAACAAACACCATTATAAATACAACCTATATTTATGTTTATTTATTTTCCCCTTTGCACTTTAACTATTTGCTAATCATTACAACACTGTAGATATACATAATATGACATTTGAAATCTTTGTATTCTTTTGAATCTTTTGGAAGTGTAATGTTTACATTTATTTTTGTATTGCTTATTATCTATTTCACTTTCTTCGGCCATGTCAACATATGTTTCCCATGCCAATAAAGCCCTTAAATTGAATTGAGCGAAATACCCTTTGAATTGAGGGGGACGGAGACAGAGACAGAGGGAGAGGAGAGGTGAAACCACTAAAACCACTGAAATGACACCTCAATCAGGTAAAGTGAGAGAATGCCAAGATAGTGTGAACAACTTTCTAATATGCCCCAACTCACTTCCCTGTATTTTCCTAGAAAAGAGGTGCGGGACCTGGGAATGACAGTGGTGATCGATGCCAGGAAGAAACCTCCTCCCTCCTTCTTCTACAAAGCCCTACTGATGGTTCAGGTTAGGAAAATAAGAGCCAGTCCTTCACATTAAGAGTCAACTGTCAAACTATAATCCATCTGCCGATCTAGATTCTGAGATAAAGAGTTGATAGTGGGGTGTCATACCATGAGGTATCTAGTTACAGGGTGTTAAAGTTCAGGAACAGTCTTGTGAAGGGAACCAGATTAAAGTATGATGACCAAAGTATGAAAAATGACAGTTGCTTCTATATTGATAAAGTTTGACTGGTCCCTTCCCCCATGCCAAACACTTGGATTCATTTTAAAGAAGACAAGGTGACATCACCTTAACTGTCATTAAGGTACTCCAATGGCAACATGATATTCGCTTACCTCATTTAAATAAGTACCGCCTTGTGAACAACATCAGAGAATTATTGGTTGCAGAAGGGTGTGGTTTATATAGCTACTCTACTGGCACAAAATTTTTACTGTAGGATGTCAGCCTTTGTGACTCGTTTCAGGAAACTAGGCGTATGTCGCGGGTCACTACTTCACAGGAGAGCCGTTTGAACGTAAACTTTTATTTTAAATCAAAATGCGTTTTTTTGGCAGAAATGCCTTCTGGAACATGTGAAATTTCATGTGCCTTAATAACAAACTTGTATTTCATCTGTAAATACAAATAAAATTGTTTAATTAAGAGCCTAGTTGGTTTTGCCACAGAAAAAGTGAGAAACCTTCCCGCTACCCATGATTGGCTGAGATAATGAGTGGGCTGGACATGCCGAGAGATGAGTTTGGATTGGTCTGCCATATAGCATGCTTCTGTCTATTTGAGCTGGTCTGTATGTCTAGGTAATCCTCTCTAGCGCAGCTTTTTATTTTTATTGTATTGCGTAGTAAAACTGCATAAGCCCAATGTGAAGTTAAAGTGTCCTGTTAGCTAACTAACGTCAGCTGGCTGGCTCACTAGCTAACATTACGTGTATGGTCTCCACTTTCTGGAGGACCGAGTTTTGAAATCAGTGGAATTTGAGTATGATAGCTAAGGAGATGGAGAAAACATGTCTCCGGATTACATCTCAAACTAAGGGCAACCATAGTATCCGACAGGAGATGCGTACATCAATGATGTATGAGGGGAAGATAGTCTAGCTAGCTACATTTTCAGATATTACACGTTTTTAATTTTGACAGAAAGTGGTTTCATTTCAAGTTAAAGTGTACTGTTAGCAAACTAACGTTAGCTGGCTGGCTCGCTAGCTAACGTTACTTGTGGGATCTTATTATTCATATCTCAGACCCATTTACTTGACTAGTTATAGCCTAATGTTAGCTAGCTAACATGGAACCTGGTTGGTTAGCTACCTGTAGATTCTTGCAGGGTTGGGATTAGGGTTCATTGTTTACCTAGCTAGCTACATGTCTTAACAAAAGACTCTCGTCTGAGTGTGCCAGAGTGTAGAATCACTGATGAATTTACAAATGTTCAACACCTGTTGAATATGGCCGGTGTCAGTAAAAGTCGGCAAAAAAACGTAATTAAATTGTTGCAAGCAGCACAGTTACAGTCACCAGCACTCTGGATAACATGAAAACAGCGTAACCAGCTCTGCTAGGGAGAGTAAAATGGTCAGAGTGGGGTGTTCTCTCATTAAGTGTCTGGAAGTAGCTAGCAAGCTACTATTAGCAAGTTAGCTTGGGTGCTTGACTGCCGTTGTGAGGTCAGAACGACCCTACTCCTCGGCCAGAGCGTCCAGTGTGCGCTTGAACGCTCCGAGAGCGAAACACTCTGAATTTACGAACGGAAAATCTGATAGCACATTTGCAGTCACCAATGCTCTGGATAACAGCCTAACCAGCTCTGGTAGGGTGAGTAATGTTCAGTGAGCTGTTTTCTCATTTGTGTCTGGAAGTAGCTAGCAAGTTAGTTTGGACTACTTTTTATATAAATGTTTTTGTATTATTATTATTATGAACAAAACAAATACAAAAACAAACAATATACAAACAAGAGATACATTTTGTTCAATTTGTTAGAAAGTTTTATGGTACATATAGCTTTTTTGTTTTTACACTTACTGATCATTACAAAACAATATTTAAATTCTGTCTTAAACAATGCGAAGAGGGGTTTGTAAGCTGACATCTTCATTTTATGGATAAAGAATCTGCCATGAAAAATAAACAAATGAACAATGAAAGTGAAATGAGGGTCCATATAATTTGGATCAAAATAAAGCATAATATTAAGAGTCTTTCAAATGAACATTAACAGTAGTTTATTTTAAAATAAAATCTTCTAACTGACTCCAAAATTTCTGACATAAGAACAGTCCCAGAATAAATGGTCAAGAGTCTCTGGGTCACAACCACAAAATACATACTTGTCATAATAGCTGTTTTGAATTCTGTGTTTAATATAGGTTTTTACAGGGGTGCTTGACTGCTGTTGTTAGGACAGAATGCTCGGATCAACCC
Organism: Oncorhynchus clarkii lewisi; assembly: GCF_045791955.1. Lineage (NCBI taxonomy): Eukaryota > Metazoa > Chordata > Actinopteri > Salmoniformes > Salmonidae > Oncorhynchus > Oncorhynchus clarkii. The sequence continues at coordinate 72,607,628 of NC_092153.1, forward strand.
TTTAAGAGATGGGCGGGGCTAAACTTAAGAGGGTGTGAACAATGCTGAATGGGTGTAGACAAAGACGGTCTCTCCAGTAGTACCAATTTGAGCCGGTCGGTCACAAATATAATTAAAAGCTTACCCTATTCATCTATGGCAAAGATACGTATATGCAATGTTCCCTCACATTTTTGGGGGCACTGAGCTAATTTCAGATATGCTGAGTGCAAACTTGAACATTGTTTCAGTTCTGTGCAACTTCCAGTGTGTGTTACTGTGAACACTGAGGCTGTAACCGCTTTAAGTTACAGTTTCAGACAGTGGTCAACTAGGCTCTGTTGCTATTTGATCATTATGTAGACCTACCAGAGTGGCCCACCACCAAAAACAATGGAGGAAATGCATTGCATAACATTTTAACATGAAAATAGCTGTTCTATCATTCAGCCTACAGTAGCAGCCAATGTGTGTTGTTCAATGTAGGCCTACATTCCATGAGACTTCTGGGAAAAAAATATGTAGTGTTTGACTTTAACCTGCTTATCCACTTGTCCTTCAGACAAGGAGGTGACTGAAAATGTTGTTGTGTTGTTTGAGAAAGGAACCACTTTGCAAAATAAAATGCATTATTATTCCCATACCATTATTACAAAGAATCAGACAAATTATGCTACCCTCTGCCTATTGGCTACTTAGCTTATTCGAGCCTGTCTCAAATTGACCCATTGAGACAAAAAAATATTTTTACCTGACTAGCATTTCAAAGATAGAAATGCACACGTGTGGTGCTCTCGTAGGAAGCAATCATTCCCCAATTGATGACTATAAATAATCTATAGCTGGGCTAATAACTCGCCAACTAAATCAAATCAAATCAAATTGTATTTGTCACATGCACCGAATACAACAGTGAAATGCTAACTTACAAGCCCTTAACCAGCAATGCAGTTTTAAGAAAATACCTCAAATATGGTAAGAGATAAGAATAACAAATGATTAAAGAGCAGCAGTATATAACAATAGTGGGGCTATAAACAGGGCGTACCGGTACAGAGTCAATGTTCGGGGGCAACGGTGTTGAGGTAATTGACATAATATGTACATGTAGGTAGAGTTATTAAAGTGACTATTGCATAGATAATAACAGAGAGTAGCAGCAGCTTTCCAGAGGGGGGGGGGGGGGGGGGGGGCTCTTGGACCTAGACTTGCAGAAGCAGAGAGAACAGTCTATAACTAGGGTGGCTGGAGTCTTTGACAATTTTTAGGGCCTTCCTCTGACACCGCCTGGTATAGAGATTCTGGATAGCAGGAAGCTTGACCCCGGTGATGTACTGGGCCGTACGCACAACCCTCTGTAGTGCTTTGCGGTCGGAGACCGAGCAGTTGCCATACCTGGCAGTGATGCAACCCGTCAGGGTGCTCTCGATGGTGCAGCTGTAAAACCTTTTGAGGATCTGAGGACCCATGCCAAATCTGTTCAGTCTCCTGAGGGGGAATAGGTTTTGTCGTGCCCTCTTAACGACTGTCTTGGTGTGCTTGGACCATGTTTGTTGGTGATGTAGACACCAAGGAACTTGGAGCTCTCAACCTGCTCCACTACAGCCCTATCAATGAGAATGGGGGCGTGCTCGGTCCTCCTTTTCCTGTTGTCCACAATTATCTCCGTTGTCTTGATCACATTGAGGGAGAGGTTGTTGTGCTTGTACCACACGGTCAGGTCTCTGACCTCCTCACTATAGGCTGTCTCATCGTTGACGGTGATCAGGCCTACCACTGTTGTGTCATCAGCAAATGTAATGATAGTGTTGGAGTTGTGCCTGGCCGTGCAGTCATGAGTGAACAGGGAGCACAGGAGGGGACTGAGCATGCACCACTGAGGGACCCCCGTGTTGAGGATCAGCGTCGTGGACGTGTTGTTACCTACCCTTACCACCTGGGGGCGGCCCGTCAGGAAGTCCAGGATCCAGTTGCAGAGGGAGGTGTTTAGACCTAGGGTCCTTAGCTTAGTGATGAGCTTTGAGGGCACTATGGTGTTGAACGCTGAGCTGTAGTCAATGAATAGCATTCTCACATAGGTTGTCCAGGTGGGAAAGGGCGGTGTGGTGTGCAATAGAGATTGCATCATCTGTGGATCTGTTGGTGAGGTATACAAATTAGAGTGGGTCTAGGGTTTCTGGGATAATGGTGTTGATGTGAGCTAGGAGTACACGTCCTGGTAATCCGTCTGGCCCTGCGACCTTGTTAATGTGGACCTGTTTAAAGTCTTACTCACATCGGCTGCAGAGAGTATGATTACACAGTCGTCCGAAACAGCTGATGCATATTTTAGTGTTACTTGCCTCGAAGCGAGCATATAAGTTATTTAGCTCGTCTGGTAGGCTAGTGTCACTTTTAGTCTGGAATACTTTGCAGTCCCTGCCACTTCCGAATTGTGGTCAGATTTACCAAATGGAGGGCGAGGGAGAGCTTTGTACGCATCTCTGTGTGTGGAGTAAAGGTGGTCTAGGAATTTTTTCCTTCTGGTTGCACATTTAACATGTTGATAGAAATGAGGTAGAACTGATTTAAGTTCCCTGCATTAAAGTCCCCGGCCACTAGGACTGGATGAGCGTTTTCCTGTTTGTTTATGGCGTAATACAGCTCTTTGAGTGTGGTTTTTGTGCCTAGAAAATGATATGAACAAAATGTGCACACGTGGCTACATGCAGCTCTCACTTTGATCTCAAAACAAGTGCATCTACTCAGGACTGCTCATGCTGTAAACACAGTCCATTTCAAAGTGAATGGCACAGATCCATATATGGCAATGGTCGAATTGCATATAAGCCGACTGCAGCTCTGATTATTTATGCCGTACCGGTCTGTGTGTCAATACAATAGAATACTACTCTGAAGTGTTCTGCCCTACCACAAAATCTCTTGCATAGTTTGTTTTATTATGTTGCATTGAAAGTGACTATTATTGCGTTCATTCGATCACAATTGTCCCAGTAAAGAGAAATGCTGATAGTTTTAACTGAAAGGGAAAAGTCTAGAAAGAGTGAAGTTCAATCTCGTGCTTCTCACTGGTCCTGATATTTCTTCTGTGCGGCTTAGAGGGAACATTGCTTATATGTTTCCCCTTTCATCTGTCTGGTGTAAGCTAGTTAATGCCTAGCTTGGTCTTCATGCAGCATGGAACAAAAGGGGGGGATTGGTCGTTCAAAACTTTAACGCAGTTGTTAAGTCAACACATCCATCAGTGCTGCTGTGAACAGCATTACTAGACATGCCAAACGGAAGATGTATAAAAAATCTATATATAATTGATGCATTTCAATGTCTGAGTTGCTTTGTGTATCACCAAATTTGCTTGAGATTACTTTACGACAGTGCTCACTGCATCCAAGTTACTTGAAATAGTTGTTTCAAAGAGCTGTCAGTTCCCTGCACGCTCAGCCTGTCTTTTCAAACTTCCTGGTAGTTAGCTTAGAGAGAAAAAGTACTTTTCATAATGACTGTTCAGGACCTTTAAAATGCTGTATGGAGGTATCTAGTTACTGGATGTTAAAATGCAGTATGAAGTCATCTAGTTACCGGACGCTAAATTGCTAAACAACCAATCCGTCTGTACTGAAGAACAAGCTATGCAAACATTTTTCAATGGACCCTATATTCATATTGCATACATTGTGATGATCTGCAATGATGTCTTGTCCTGACATGTTTCCTTAATGGTCGTCTCCATAGGAACAAGCCCTGCATGCAGTCCGCATTGTGCTGATGCTAGTAGATAAAGACTCAAGCCCTCGCCCTGAAAGACACCCTGGACTACAGGTCAGAGGGCATACTGACACACATGCGCACGCACACGCACACGCACACGCACACGCACACACACCCATAATTCTGTTTTGCAAGACACCATGGATTTGTCTAAAGGGGGAGGGGGGGGTCCTCCTCTTGTCTCCTCTCCTTCATATACACTAATCTGAAAGCAATAGGAGGGATACGTCCTTTCCTCATTTTCCATCCTGCAATCTGGACTATTGAGACATGTCCACACAGGCCCTCGCTCTGTAATATGACTGACCCCTCCCCACATGCCTCCTGTCAATCAGATGGACATGGTGACTTCTCTGAAGGCCCTGCACAAGCTGGTGGAGGGACAACAGCTGACCTCTGAATTGGGCGGGACCTTCCCCTACAGCCACACTGATTGGCTGCAGTTTCATCAGGTGCAGTATAATATTTATAAATGGTTTCAACATATGTCATGGCCTCTTTAAATCATTTGTATGGTCAAGATTTCTTGTAGATTTCTAGTAAATCAAAGTGTCATCAAATTAATTTTAAATTGTTGTTGACAGATGTAGGATCTTATTTCGATCAACCTGTTGCAGGAGAACTGTCCTGCAATCCAGGAAATGTAAAACTTGTAGTGTAGTTGAGGTTTAAAAAGGCTTAAAAAGGCCTCTTAAGTTTTTTAATTTCCACTAAGAAATTTCAGACTATGAAAATGTTTTAAATCAACCCCTACATGTCCATTAATTATAATCCACATAATAATTCAAATTTCCTGTTGTTGCAGGATTAGTCAACAAGGATCTTCTTGGGATAGTGGGCGAGTTTGGGCTTGTTTGCATAGCTGTTGTCATTGGTATTCCAAAGCATAAACCCCCCCAATCTATTGCATTGGCTTTGTTTTGAGTCTGGATCCTAAAATCTATTTTCTTAATCCGTTTCAGAAGCTAATTTCCTTTGTGACGGACTTGCAAGGGGCAGCCCATATACTACATAGAGCAATCAAGAAAATTGATGGCAATCCAAAAATGGACACCACCCAGGTATTTACAGTTTCATGAAGTAACTTAAATAAAACATTCTTTTTTTTTAGCTTTAGGTTGTTGTTGTTGTTTTTTGTTCAGGACGTCCAGCTATCTATTCAAGATCAGAAGACCTCAATGAAAGAGGTACTGCAGGACATCCGATTGGTTACTTTACAGAGAGAAGGTGGGGCCATCCTGGCCAGAATGAGGAGGGAAGAGTTTCGATTTGCCAAGTCCGATGACTACAGGTATTGGTCTTCATAAAATTCATGATTTGTTGTGGATAACTGATGTGTAACACCCATACAATTGTGAAAGCCCTCCATGACACTGCCCAAGCTAAAACGGGCTATGTGGCAAGTGACCACAATTCATCCATCTCTATGGTATCAACCATCTAGGTGATGCCACGACAGCCATTTTGTGCCAGAACTCCATAAACCATCTATCATTGTGAAGTGGTGAGGACAGGAGTGAATGTTTGCTAACGTCCAGCTCTTATTACAGTGACGCTTTGGAGTCAGTGACGGTCCTGTATAACCAGGTGGAGGAGAGTGTTCATACGCTGGTGATGAGGTCCAACGAGTCACTGCGGCACCTGGACTTCCTGCTCAAACTCAGGGAGGCGGAGTCAGATCTCGACACGGTAGGTCAGGAGGTTGCTAAATAACTTTTATGCTCGCTTCGAGGCAAGTAACACTAAAATATGCATCAGCTGTTGCATCAGCTGGAGGACATTCAGATAGAAGTACAGTGTCTTCAGAAAGTGTTCACACCCCTTCCCTTGACTTCTTCTACATTATTTTGTGTAATAGGCTTGATTTCAAAATGGACTAAATAGAGATTTTTCTGTCACCTGCCTACACATAATACCCCATAATGTCAAAGTGGAATTATGTTTTTTTATATTTTTACAAATTAGTTAAAAATGAAAAGCTGAAATGTCTTGAGTCAATAAGTATTCAAACCCCTTTGTTATGACAAGCCTAAATAATTTCAGGAGTAACAATTTGCATTTTGACATGTATTTTATTTAACCTTCATTTAACGACGTTCTTATTTACAATGATGTCCTACCAAAAGGCAAAAGGCCTTCTGTGGGGACAAAACACATGGCAGCAACACATGACAACACAGTATATGTTGTGTTGCTACCATGCTGTGTTGTCTTGTGTTGCTACCATGCTGTGTTGTCATGTGTTGCTGCTATGCTATGTTATTGTCTTAGGTCTCTCTTTATGCCGTGTTGTGGTTTCTCTCTTGTCATGATGTGATTTTTTTCTTAAATATTTTTTTCATGTATTTTTTTAATCCCAGCCCTCGTCCCAAAGGAGGCCTTTTGCCTTTTGATAGACCGTCATTGTAAATACGAGTTTGTTCTTAACTGACTTGCCTAGTTAAATTAAGGTTTAAATAAAATACAAATAAAAGCATGGTAACAACACCACATAACAACAACATGGCAGCAGCACATCATGGCAGCAGCACAACATGGTAGCAAAACAAAACATGGTACGAACATTATTGGCACAGACAACAGCACAAAGGCAAGCAGGTAGAGACAACAATACATCACACGAAGCAGCCACAGCTGTCAGTTCCAGTCGCTAGCTGCGGCGAACTGAAAAGAGGAGCTTATAATAGTGTTTAACATGATTCATGAATGACTACCTCATCTCTGTACCCCACACATGCAATTATCTGTAAGGTCCCTCAACATTGTAGTTACTCCACAATAGTAACCTAATTAATAGAGTAAAAAGAAGGAAGCCTGTACAGAATTAAAATATTCCAAAACATGCAATTTGACAGAGCTTGAAGAATAATTGGCAAATGTTGCACAATCCAGCTGTTAATCGCTGCCACAGGTGCTTCTACAAAGTATTGACTCAGGGGTGTGAATACTTATGTACATTTCTGTATTTTATTTTCAATAGATAGATTTCTGTATTTTATTTTCAATAGATCTATAAAAATGTCTAAAAACATGTTTTCACTTTGTCATTATGGGGTATTGTGTGTGGATTGGTGAGATTATATATATTTTTCATCCATTTTGAATTCACGCTGTAACACAACAAGATGTGGAATAAGTCAAGGGGTATGAATACTTACTGAAGACACTGTATATTGTGTACAACAGACGTTCTTATTTGTCACTTAGAATAGGAAACTACGCCTGCCTGTTTTTAAGGATCGTACCCTTTTTTACAAATTTTCGCCTAAAATGACATACCCAAATCTAACTGCCTATAGCTCAGGACCTGAAGCCAGGATATTCTTGATACCATTTGAAAGGAAACACTTTGAAGTTTGTGGAAATGTGAAATTAATGTAGGAGAATATAACACTTTAGATTCCATCATCTTTGAAATGCAAGAGAATTTAGAGGATGGCCACCAGACAGCAGCAGTGTGTGTGCCAAGTTTCAGATTGTTTCAGTGAAGCATACATTACTACACTATATATATTGTATCAAGTCTGCCAGGAGTTTGTCCAAATGAGCCGGATTGGTCAATTTATACATTTTCAAGTACATAACTACAGAGAACATACCTTTTTTATTACCATAGCATTTTTGTAAGTTTAGACAACGTAAGGAATGTCATACATGTTGGATAATTAGCTTCCCTACAGAAAATACACTAACCTTCACACATCTAGATGGTCGGGTGGGGTGGGTGTGGCGCCAAAGACAGCAGGGGTTCAAACTGAAGAACCCAGTTCCTACATTTGAAAATAAAAATAGATTTTTATCAAACACAACTATGCTCCCTGTTATCTCTGGGACCCTCAGGATGACCAAACAAAGATTACTGAATGTAAGTACATTATTTACCTTCAGAGGTGAATGTGTCAAACCAGTTGCCGTGATAAAAGCAACTCAAACATTGAAATGCATCAATTATATATAGTTTTTTTTATACATCTTCCGTTTGGCATGTCTAGTAATGCTGTTCACAGCAGCACTGATGGATGTGTTGACTTAACAACTGCGTTAGAGTTTTGAACGACTCTCCTCAAACAATAGCATGGCATTTTTTCAATGTAATAGCTACTGTAAATTGGACAAGGCAGTTAGATTAACATGTATGCTATCTGCCAATATAAGACATGTCTATGTCCTGGAAAGTTGGCTGTTACTTACAACGTCATTCTAGTCACATTAGCAACAACCTTCCCAGTTTAGGGAAACCAATCCCTTAGAGGTCAAATCAAGGGCACCTAAAATGATTGAAAGAAAACTAATACTCTATTCACGTAGGTCTGATTAGTATGCCTTATGATATATATTTTTCTATCTGAATGTGTACTTCATAGGCCAAGATGTGGTTTAATACAGAAGGAGAGCAACAGCTAAGGGTTTCCAACTCAACAGAGGACACCCTGGAGAGTGTGAGCAAAGCCCTTCAGCACTTTGGCTCCTTCCTCACTCAGGCCAAGGTACAGCTGGGTTGGGGTTAGACTGTTAATAAAGGTATATTCAAGTCAATGAACGAAAATGTTTGTAAAACTCACAGAGTGGGCCTTTAAGGCCTTTAAGGGCTGATTCCTTAGTTGAGATCTATAGATGATATTCACATTTCTGTGCAGACCCCCTGTTGTCCTTAGTGGAAACTATTCACAAAGGTCTGGTTTATATAGAAACAGTTTTACTAGTCGGAAGTTTACATACACCTTAGCCAAATACATTTAAACTCAGTTTTTCACAATTCTTGACATTTAATCCTAGTAAAAATGCCCTGTCTTAGGTCAGTTAGGTTCACCACTTTATTTTAAAAATGAGAAATGTCAGAATAATAGTAGAGAAATGTCATGTTCTGACCTTAGTTCTTTTGTTATGTCTTTGTTTTAGTATGGTCAGGGCGTGAGTTGGGTGGGTTGTCTATGTTCGTTTTTCTATGATTTGGTATTTCTGTGTTTGGCCTGGTATGGATCTCAATCAGAGGCAGCTGTCAATCGTTGTCCCTGATTGAGAACCATACTTAGGCAGCTTGTTTTCACTCTTGAGTTGTGGGTGATTATTTTCTGTTGAGTGTTTCAATTCTGCACCAGACAGAACTGTTTCGGTTTTGTTCGTTCACTTTGCTGTTTTTGTTCAGTGTTCAATTTCTTTATTAAAAATTATGGACAAATACCACGCTGTGCATTGGTCCTCACCTTCTTCCACCAACAACGGCCGATACAGAATCACCCACCACCAAAGGACCAAGCAGCGTGGTAATGAGCAGCGCTATCTGGAGGAGGTGACAACATGGGACGAGATAGAAAGGTGGTCGGTCGACCCAGGGAGAGTGCCGGAGCCCGCCTGGGATTCTCTGGAACAGTGCGAGGAGGGATACCGGTGAATGGAATTGGCACGGCGATCAAGGAAGCCCGAGAGGCAGCCCCAAAAATGTATTGGGGGGAGGCACATGGGGAGTGTGGCTAAGTCAGGTAGGAAACCTGCGCCAACTCCCCATGCTTACCGTGGAGAGAGGTGGACCGTGCAGGCACCGTGTTATGCCGTGAGGAGCACGGTGTCCCAAGTGCGCAGGCATAGCCCTGTGCGTTACATCGCAGCGCCTCGTATCGGCCGGGCTAGAGTGGGCATCGAGCCAGGTGCCATGAAGCCGGCTCAGCGCATCTGGTCTCCAGTGCGTCTCCTTGGGCCGGGGTACATGGCACCAGCCCTACGCATGGAGTCCCCGGTTCGCAAGCATAGCCCAGTGCGGTCTATTCCACCTCGCCGCACTGGCCTGGCTACGGGGAGTATCCACCCAGGTAAGGTTGTGCAGGCTCGGTGCTCGAGACCTCCAGTGCGCCTCCTCGGTCCGGTCTATCCGGTGCCTCCTCCATGCACCAGGCCTCCGGTGGCAGCCCCCCGCACCAGGCTGTCTCTCCTTCTCCTCCCTACAGAGTCTCCCGTCTGTCCTGAGCTGCCAGAGTCTCCCATCTGTCCTGAGCTGCCGGAGTCTCCCGTCTGTCCTGAGCTGCCGGAGTCGCCCGTCTGTCCTGAGCTGCCGGAGTCGCCCGTCTGTCCTGAGCTGCCGGAGTCGCCCGTCTGTCCTGAGCTGCCGGAGTCGCCCGTCTGTCCTGAGCTGCCGGAGTCGCCCGTCTGTCCTGAGCTGCCGGAGTCGCCCGTCTGTCCTGAGCTGCCGGAGTCGCCCGTCTGTCCTGAGCTGCCAGAGTCGCCCGTCTGTCCTGAGCTGCCGGAGTCGCCCGTCTGTCCTGAGCTGCCAGAGTCGCCCGTCTGTCCTGAGCTGCCGGAGTCGCCCGTCTGTCCTGAACTGCCGGAGTCGCCCGTCTGTCCTGAGCTGCCGGAGTCGCCCGTCTGTCCTGAGCTGCCGGATCCGCCCGCCAGTCAGGAGCTGCCGGATCCGCCCGCCAGTCCTGAGCTGCCGGAGCCGCCCGCCAGTCAGGAGCTGCCGGAGCCGCCCGCCAGTCAGGAGCTACCAGGGCCGCTGGTCAGTCAAGCTGCCAGAGCCGTCCGTTACTCCGGTGCTACCGGAATCGCCCTTCACTCCGGAGCTGCCGGAATCCCTGGCCACTCCGGCGCTGCCGGAATCTCCTGTCCATTCGGGACCTGTTGCAGTCCGAGGTCGGCGGCGAGGGTCGCCGCTCGAAAGGCGTCACGGAGGCGGGTTAAGAGGCGGAGAAAGACTATGTTGGAGTGGGGTCCACGTCCCGCACCAGAGCTACCACCGCGGACAGACACCCACCCAGATCCCCCCCTATAGGTTCAGGTTTTGCGGCCGGAGTCCGCACCTTTTGGGGGGGGGGGTACTGTCACGTTCTGACCTTAGTTCTTTTGTTATGTCTTTGTTTTAGTATGGTCAGGGTGTGAGTTGGGTGGGTTGTCTATGTTTGTTTTTCTACGATTTGGTATTTCTGTGTTTGGCCTGGTATGGTTCTCAGAGGCAGCTGTCAATCGTTGTCCCTGATTGAGAACCATACTTAGGATACCTGTTTTCACCCTTGAGTTGTGGGTGATTATTTTCTGTTGAGTGTTTGTATTCTGCACCAGACAGAACTGTTTCGGTTTCGTTCGTTGGCTTTGTTGTTTTTGTTCAGTGTTCAATTTATTTATAAAAAATTATGGACGCTTACCACGTTGCGCATTGGTCCTCACGTTATTCCACCAACAATGGCGATTACAAGAAAATGATTTACTTCAGCATTGAATTATTTCATCATGTTCCCAGTTTGTCAGAGGTTTACATACACTCAATTATGTATTGAGTATTTTGTAGCATTGCCTTTAAATTGTTTTACTTGGGTCAAACGTTTCGGGTAGCCTTTCACAAGCTTCCCTCAATAAGTTGGGTGAATTTTGGCCCATTCGTCCTGACAGAGCTGGTGTAACTGAGTCAGGTTTATAGGCCTCCTTGCTCACACATGCTTTTTCAGTTCTGCCCACAAATTTTCTATAGGATTGAGGTCAAGGCTTTGTGATTTCCACTCCAATACCTTGACTTTGTTGTCATTAAGGTAATCAGATGGCTACCCGGACTATTTAGTCCGTATTTCTTTTGGCGGTTTTAGAGTAGCGGCTTCTTCCTTGCTGAGCGGCCTTTCAGGTTATGTCGATATAGGACTCGTTTTAATGTGGATATACAGTGGGGAGAACAAGTATTTGATACACTGACGATTTTGCAGGTTTTCCTACTTACAAATGATGTAGAGGTCTGTAATTTTTTATCAAAGGTACACTTCAACTGTGAGAGACAGAATCTAAAACAAAAATCCAGAAAATCACATTGTATGTTTTTTTAAAGTAATTCATTTGCATTTTATTGCATGACATAAGTATTTGAATCATCAGAAAAGCAGAACTTAATATTTGGTACAGAAACCTTTGTTTGCAATTACAGAGATCATACATTTCCTGTAGTTCTTGACCAGGTTTGCACACACTGCAGCAGGGATTTTGTCCCACTCCTCCATGCAGACCTTCTCCAGATCCTTCAGGTTTCGGGGCTGTCTTTGGGCAATACAGACTTTTAGCTCCCTCCAAAGATTTTCTATTGGTTTCAGGTCTGGATACTGGCTAGGCAACTTCAGGACCTTGAGATGCTTCTTAATAAGGAGCCACTCTTTAGTTGCCCTGGCTGTGTGTTTCGGGTCGTTGTCATGCTGGAAGACCCAGCCACGACCCATCTTCAGTGCTCTTACTGAGGGAAGGAGGTTGTTGGCCAAGATCTCGATATACATGGCCCCATCCATCCTCCCCTCAATACGGTGCAGTCGTCCTGTCCCCTTTGCAGAAAAGCATCCCCAAAGAATGATCTTTCCACCTCCATGCTTTACGTTTGGGATGATGTTCTTGGGGTTGTACTCATCCTTCTTCTTCCTCCAAACACGGCGAGTGGAGTTTAGACCAAATGGCTCTATTTTTGTCTCATCAGAACACATGACCTTCTCCCATTCCTCCTCTGGATCATACAGATGGTCATTGGCAAACTTCAGTCGGGCCTGGACATGCGCTGGCTTGAGCAGGGGGACCTTGTGTGCGCTGCTGGATTTTAATCCATGACAGAGTAGTGTGTTACTAATGGTTTTCTTTGAGACTGTGGTCCCTGCTCTCTTCAGGTCATTGACCAGGTCCTGCCGTGTAGTTCTGGGCTGATCCCTCACCTTCCACATGATCATTGATGCCCCACGAGGTGAGATCTTGCATGGAGCCCCAGACCGAGGGTGATTGTCCGTCATCTTGAACTTCTTCCATTTTCTAATAATTGCGCCAACAGTTGTTGCCTTCTCACCAAGCTGCTTGCCTATTGTCCTGTAGCCCATCCCAGCCTTGTGCAGGTCTACAAATGTATCCCTGATGTCCTTACACAGCTCTCTAGTCTTGGTCATTGTGGAGAGGTTGGAGTCTGTTTGATTGAGTGTGTGGACAGGTGTCTTTTATACAGGTAACGAGTTCAAACAGGTGCAGTTAATAAAGGTAATGAAAAACTAACAGAAAAACTAACAGGTCTGAGAGAGCCGGAATTCTTACTGGTTGGTAGGTAGGTGATCAAATACTTATGTCATGCAATAAAATGCACATTAATTACTTAGAAATCATACAATGTGATTTTCTGGATTTTTGTTTTAGATTCCGTCTCTCAGAGTTGAAGTTTACCTATGATAAAAATTACAGACCTACATGCTTTGTAAGTAGGAAACACTGCTGATTTTGCATGTTATCAAATACTTGTTCTCCCCACTGTAGATACCTTTGTACGTGTTTCCTCCAGCATCTTCACGAGGTCCTTTGCTGTTGTTCTGGGATTGATTTGCACTTTTCGCACCGAAATACATTAATATCTAGGAGACAGAACACATCTCCTTCCTGAGTAGTATGACGGCTGCGTGGTCCCATGGTGTTTATACTTGCGTACTATTGTTTGTACTGATGAACATGGTACCTTCAGGCGTTTGGTGGAACTCCCGCAGCATAGAAGTGTCATAGAAGGGCCAGCCACCACCGGCCTGAGGAGAGACACATGGAACGAGGGGTTAATACGGTAATCGGGGGGAAGCTGAAACCTGTAACTCACCTCGTTCAGTCTCATCTGGACTTTAAATGCACCCACAAACCGCGGACCCAGCTTCCGGCAGGGCAGGTGGAGGGGCAGGTGGAGGGTCGAGAGCCAGACCCGGTCCCCCGGTGCAAACACCGGGGCCTTACTGCGTTGACGGTCTGCTCTGGCTTTCTGGCGCAGCACGGCGTGCTGAAGGTGAACATGAGCGGCGTCCCATGTCTCCTGCGCGTGCCGGAACCGTCGGAAGCATATCGGAGACATATGTTTACCTACCCGCCGTCTCCGCCTGTGACAGGGGATACACGTGACTCCTGGGAAGTTTAGCGTCTACCAGGAGATTTATCGCACAATCCCCCCGTCGATGGGGTGATTATTGAGTCACCTTCTTTTTGGAGAAGGCGAGAGTCAAATCGGCATATTCTGGGGGGATGCGCACGGTGGAGACCTGGTTTGGACTTTCCACCTTAGTAGCACCAACGGAAACCCCTAAACACCTCCCTGAGTACTCTCGCGACCACCCCGGGAGAGCCCTCTGTTGCCATGAAATAGTGGGGTCATGGCAACAGAAGGGTCACGAGCTAACCAGGGAAGGCCTAGTACCACGGAAAACGCAGGAGAGTCAAAGAGGAAGATACTGATTCTCTCCTCATGACCCCCTGTGTCACCATGCCCAGGGGGATGGTAGCTTCCCTAATTACCCCGGACCCTAATGGTCGACTGTCCAGAGCGTGAACTGGGAAAGGCATAACCACTGGAACAGTAGGGATCCCTAACCTATGGGTGAATGCTCTGTTGATAAAATTCCCAGCCGCACCTGAATCGACAAGCCCCTTATGCTGGGAATGCGGGGAAAACTCAGGAAAGTAAACATGCACAAACAGGTGTACAACAGAGGGCTCTGGATGAGAGTGGTGCAGGCTCACTTGGGGCGACGCCAGAGTGCCCTGCCTGCTGCCTCGACACCTAAAGGAACGAACCCAGCACCGACCAGCAGTGTGACCTCTGCGGTCACAGATGGTACACGTGAAAGCCCCTCCTCAGGCTTCCCTTAGCGCAGCACCTCACATAGGCACCGGAACGGTGGTGCTGGGAGAGGGAATCGACAGAGCCCTCTCTGGACGTCCGCGGGTGACCAGCAGGTTATCCAACCGAATGGACAGGTCCACCAGCTGGTTGAAGGTGAGGGTGGTATCCGTGCAGTCCAACTCCCGACAGACATCCTCGCGCAGGCTGCAGAGGTAGTGGTCAATAAGGGACCTGTCGTTCCATCCCGATCCTGCAGCCAGGGTCCGAAATTCCAGGGTGAACTCCTGGGCACTCCTCGTCCCCTGCCTCAGGTGGAAAAGACGTTCACCTGCCGCTCTACCCTTGGGCGGGTGGTCGAAGACTGCCCTGAAGCGGCGGGTGAACTCCGTGAAGTCGTCCAACGCCGCATCTCCTTCTCCCCACAAGGCATTAGCCCACTCCATAGCTCTCCCTGAGAGGCACGGGACGAGGGAGGACACCCTCGCCCTTCCCGAGGGAGCCGGTTAAACGGTGCCCAGGTATAGGTCCAGCTGTAGCAGGAACCCCTGGCACCGTGGCACTGTCCCATCATACTCCCCGGGAAGGGCGAGACGCATCCCACTGGGACCTGGTACAGGAGGGACGAGTAGTGGAAACCCTGTTGTGCTGGTGGAGGCACTGGAGGGACTACCTCTCTCTCCCAGCGGTCCATGGTCTGGACAATGCGGTCCATCGCGACTCCGAGATGTAGCATCGCCGCGTGTTCTCTGACGCGTTCCTCGACTCCTATAACCGGGGTACCTGCTCCTGCTGACTCCATGGTGAGGTCTGGAATTCTGTAAGGGGTGCGGAACTGGTGGCAGGGAAGTCAGGCGCAGGAGAGCAGAACTAGGTAATAGCCGGAGCAGTTTAATACAAAAACCCAACAGCATAAAGGAATAACCAATATGGCACACAACCCAAAGCGCACCAGTAATCATTTGCACAAGCACTTACAACAAACAATTCCACACAAAGACATGGGGGGAACAGAGGGTTAAATACACAACACTTAATGAGGGAAATGAGAACCAGATGTGTAGGAAAACAAGACAAAACAAATGGAAAATGAAAAGTGGATTATGGATGGCTAGAAGACCGGTGACGCCGACCGCTGAACGCAGCCCGAACAAGGAGAGGAACGACTATGGTGACTCAAATGATGTCAATTAGCCTATCAGAAGCTTCTAAAGCATGACATCATTTTCTGGAATTTTCCAAGCTGTTTAAAGGCACAGTCAACTTAGTCTATGTAAACTTCTGACCCACTGGAATTGTGATACAGTGAATTTTAAGTGGAATAATCTGTCTGTAAACAATTGTTGGAAAGATTACTTGTGTCATGCACAAAGTAGAGTTTTAATGACTCCAACCTAAGTATATATTAACTTCCGACTTCAACTGTATGTAGGCCTTATCTCAAGTTAAGATTTGACTCTGAAGAGAGGAAAAACTACATTCAATACATCCAGATGGGCCAGGTTAATAAATTCCATCTCATTTTTCATAGATGTATGTTTCTTTGACTGGTTTATTTTGAGATATCCATTTCATAATTTATTTCCTCTTACACCACAGCTGCAAGAAAAACACAGTTGGAGCATATTTCCTCAGAATAAATAATGAAAAACCTATTTATCACCATGAATTGCGCTTATCAGATCTTACGTAATGTGCAGATGGGGAGGAAAATGCAGGAGTTGTAGGAATTTAAATCTTTGTTATTCATCATAGGAGAAAAAACAGCAGACCTTGACACTGATGATGGAGGTTGAGAAGATTCTGGGTCCCAACAACTCTAACACTGAGATGGAGGTTTTTCGTACCGTGATGAACACTTTCAAATCGTATATGGCCGACTTTCTGTTACAAGCGGAGAAAAGGCACACCGAGCTTGACAACATGGTGTTTGTCTATCGCTTCTGTGAACAGGTTAGTCGAGCAATACCCTGGTTCTTTCAAAACCTCTTCTTTCTCTTTTTACTCTTTTATTGCTTCCTTTCAGCCTTAATTCTGGATCAAGTCCACTTAAATTTCAGTCAGCTACAGTATATGTACAGTGCCTTGCGAAAGTATTCGGCTATATTTTGCTATTGTTTTAACCCCTTAAAGTCTAAGGCCTTTTTTCACGACCTGTACATTTTTGGCTTCTACAAGCATTTCTGTAATAGGAAACATCCACATGTATTCACTAGAGCTATCCAATAAGTCGATTTTGGAACCGGCTTGCTGTTTAGATTTTGACCAGAGACCCAGTCTGTAATACCTTCATGTTCCACCATAGTCCCTGTGCCCAAGGACGGCAATGTAACCTGTCTAAATGACTATCGCACCGTAGCACTCACATCTGTAACCATGAAATGCTTTGAAAGGCTGATCATGGCTCACATCAACACCATCATCCCAGACACCCTGGACCCACTCCAATTCGTATACCGTCCCAACAGATCCATAGATGACGCAATCTCTATTGCACCCCACACTGTCCTCTCCCACCTGGACAAGAGGAACACCTACAGTGCCTTGCGAAAGTATTCGGCCCCCTTGAACTTTGCGACCTTTTGCCACATTTCAGGCTTCAAACATAAAGATATAAAACTGTATTTTTTTGTGATGAATCAACAACAAGTGGGACACAATCATGAAGTGGAACGACATTTATTGGATATTTCAAACTTTTTTAACAAATCAAAAACTGAAAAATTGGGCGTGCAAAATTATTCAGCCCCTTTACTTTCAGTGCAGCAAACTCTCTCCAGAAGTTCAGTGAGGATCTCTGAATGATCCAATGTTGACCTAAATGACTAATGATGATAAATACAATCCACCTGTGTGTAATCAAGTCTCCGTATAAATGCACCTGCACTGTGATAGTCTCAGAGGTCCGTTAAAAGCGCAGAGAGCATCATGAAGAACAAGGAATACACCAGGCAGGTCCGAGATACTGTTGTGAAGAAGTTTAAAGCCGGATTTGGATACAAAAAGATTTCCCAAGCTTTAAACATCCCAAGGAGCACTGTGCAAGCGATAATATTGAAATGGAAGGAGTATCAGACCACTGCAAATCTACCAAGACCTGGCCGTCCCTCTAAACTTTCAGCTCATACAAGGAGAGGACTGATCAGAGATGCAGCCAAGAGGCCCATGATCACTCTGGATGAACTGCAGAGATCTACAGCTGAGGTGGGAGACTCTGTCCATAGGACAACAATCAGTCGTATATTGCACAAATCTGGCCTTTATGGAAGAGTGGCAAGAAAAAAGCCATTTCTTAAAGATATCCATAAAAAGTGTCGTTTAAAGTTTGCCACAAGCCACCTGGGAGACACACCAAACATGTGGAAGAAGGTGCTCTGGTCAGATGAAACCAAAATTGAACTTTTTGGCAACAATGCAAAACGTTATGTTTGGCGTAAAAGCAACACAGCTCATCAGCCTGAACATACCATCCCCACTGTCAAACATGGTGGTGGCAGCATCATGGTTTGGGCCTGCTTTTCTTCAGCAGGGACAGGGAAGATGGTTCAAATTGATGGGAAGATGGATGGAGCCAAATACAGGACCATTCTGGAAGAAAACCTGATGGAGTCTGCAAAAGACCTGAGACTGGGACGGAGATTTGTCTTCCAACAAGACAATGATCCAAAACATAAAGCAACATCTACAATGGAATGGTTCAAAAATAAACATATCCAGGTGTTAGAATGGCCAAGTCAAAGTCCAGACCTGAATCCAATCGAGAATCTGTGTAAAGAACTGAAAACTGCTGTTCACAAATGCTCTCCATCCAACCTCACTGAGCTCGAGCTGTTTTGCAAGGAGGAATGGGAAAAAATGTCAGTCTCTCGATGTGCAAAACTGATAGAGACATACCCCAAGCGACTTACAGCTGTAATCGCAGCAAAAGGTGGCGCTACAAAGTATTAACTTAATAACTTCTTGCTCCTACTTGAGACGCAGATGTCTCAAGTAGACACCTGGAAATGCAAATGTGCTACGCTAAATGCTAAATGTACTCGTTAAAACTCAAACGTTCATCAAAATGCACATGCAGGGTATTGAATTAAAGCTACACTCAGATTTTTAAAATGCTTTTCGGCAAAAGCATGAGAAGCTATTATCTGATAGCATGCAACACCCCAAAATGCCTGAATGCGACGTAAACAAAGATTTAGCGTAGCCGGCACTACACAAAACGCAGAAATAAAATATAAAACATTCATTACCTTTGACGAGCTTCTTTCTTGGCACTCCTATATGCCCCATAAACATCACTATTGGGTCTTTTTTTCGTTTAAATCGGTCCATATATACCCAAAATAGCTTTCTATGGAAGCTGTGTAATTCAGAAAAAAACATTGTTTTAAAACGCAGCGTCATTTTTAAAAATTAAAAAAGTTGACGATAAACTTTCACAAAACACTTCGAAATACTTTTGTAATCCAACTTTAGGTATTAGTAAACGTTTATAATCTATCAAAATGATTACAGGGCGATGTATATTCAATAGCTCCTCGTCTTCAAATCAAT